>NC_081771.1:30118533-30735533 GCF_963082965.1 Carassius carassius
AAATCCTAAAAAGGATCGCACTTGCCTCACTGTCCTCGGGGCCTTCCAGTCCTTCACGGCCGATACCTTTCCAGGATCTACGGACACTCCAGCCGCACTGACCACGTGGCCCAGAAAGTTGACTTCTCTCCGTAGTAAGTGACACTTATTGGGCTGTAGTTTCAATCCGTACTTCTCCATGGCCCGAAAGACTTCCTCGAGGTGCCTCAGGTGTGAATCAAAATCTGGGGAGTAGACAATCACATCATCCAGGTAAACTAATACTGACTCCATTAACTGACCTCCCAAGCACCGCTGCATCAGCCGCTGGAAGGTGGCCGGAGCGTTACAGAGCCCGAAAGGCATCCGGTCCCATTCAAATAGTCCAAACGGGGTTGTAAAGGCAGTCTTCTCCCGGTCTGCTTCGGCCACCTGCACCTGCCAGTAGCCACTGGCCAAATCTAGGGTAGAGTACCATGCCGACTGCGTGAGGCTGGCAAGCGAATCTTCGATCCGTGGCAAAGGGAAAGCGTCTTTCTTAGTCACGAGGTTCAGCTTACGGTAGTCCACGCAGAATCTCCAAGCCCCCGTCTTCTTTTGCACCAGCACTATGGGGGCCGCCCACGGGCTGCTGCTTTCCCTAACAACTCCTTGCTTCAGCATGCCTTGCAGGAGTGTACGTACCTCGGTATACAAAGTGGGCGGAATTGGGCGATACCTCTCCCGGCTGGGCCCTGCATCCCCGGTAGGTATATGATGTTGTACCACCTGGGTGCATCCGTAGTCTTCATCGTGGGTGGCGAACACATGCTGCCATCTCCGAAGGAGGGCCTGTAACTTCTGTGTCTGTGCTTGCTCTAAATCCTCCCCTTGTAACGACTCACCCGCCAGGTGGCTCGGCACACTCCTCTCCATACCACCCCATGGGGTGTCTACTTGTGTCAGGGCCACCTCGATGACAGTGGGGCACACCTGACGAAAACTAATATCCCTCTCTTCCCTTACTTGGTGGGATGTAACCGTTGTCAGACGGGCTAATCGTTGGTGCCGATGTAGTTGCACCGCGTATGGATGTACATTCCGTATCCTCACGGGGACTCTCCCCCGCCGGACCGTCGATAATCCTCGTGCCACTTCCACTTGTGGACAATCCACATGGGGCTCCACCAGCACCCACTCTTCTGGGCCCGCTCTTCGGGGCGGTACTCGCGCCCACACAACAGCCTCACTTTTTGCGGGGACAGACAAAGCAAAACGACACATCACTCTTCCTACCTCTTCCTGTTCCCTGCGGACTTGGCTCATTTGCACCCTTCGACAGTCAGCTACCACACACTCCCACTTGGGCCTCTCTGCAGGTGGTATCTTCGATACGGGCCTAGCCCGAAATAGCTCTTCCCAGCAATCAGCGAGGACATTCATGCCCAACAGGGCTCGATGTGCACCCAGACAATGGTCTTGCACGATAATCACACCTTTCTGGGGGACCATCACTCCGTGAACCTCTAGGTCCGTCAATCGGTAGCCAATATATGGGATGTCGAGGCCGTTTGCGCCCTTCAGAGTAAGCCAGGGGGCCTCCGCCCCTGGTGCCCCTTGTTTCCCAAACACTTCTTCGGATAAACTCTCAGCAAACAACGTCACTTGGGAGCCTGTGTCTACCAGGCATTGAATCTCCTTGCCGCACACTCTCACCTTCGCCACGGGGCTACGCCCAATCATCTGGCTCCTAGAGCCATATCCTCTTCCAGGGTCTTCTCGAGGGGTCCCGGCCACACGACCCACAGTGGCCGGCCGACCTAAAAACCCCCTTCTGACGCCCTGCGGGGCCCACACTGACGGCTATAGTGACCTGGTTTGCCACAGCGGTTGCAGATGGGTCGCCCTTGCTCGTCCCATTCGAAACGGGGCCGGTTAAAGTGGTTCGGGCGCCTGAACGGCTCTCGGCCTCCCTCTGAGTACACTCGGTCTCGGGGCGCCGGCCGTGGTTCCTCCCGCGCCCATCCTTGGCGCAATTCTCCTACGAGGGCTTTAGACAGTTCAGACATCTGATCGCGGACATCTTTCAAAAGTTCAGCCTTCAGTGCTTGCTTCCAGTCAGGGCCTCCGGGTTGTGCTGGTGCTACTTCACTGACAACCGCACACACTGGGGAACCACTCACCTCAGTCTCATCACCTTCCAGGGCCAGTGCCTCTTTCTTCAGATCTTCGAACGTAAGACCCGGGTCCCTTCGAAACTGGATACGTAGGCTCTGTCTCACCGGACCCTCCTTCAACCCCAGAAGAAACTGGTCCCGCAATAGAGTCTCTCCATCTCCCAACCCGTGGTCCCGACGGGTCTGTAGTCGGGCGAATTGCTCTCGCAACCTCAGGGCGAAAGCTCTAATCGGTTGGCGGGGGCCCTGCTTACAATTGAAGAACTGGGAGCGAAGGACAGCTACGGGGGTGTGGTCACCATACTGTTCAGTGAGGAACTGGAACACGGTTTGGGCGTTGGCTCTAACGGCTTCGGGGGCGGCATGCACCTCTCGCCGCGCTTCTCCATCCAGGGAGTTTAACACAAATTGAAGCCGCTGGGCTGCACTAAGGCCCTGTAGGTCGGCCAAGTACTCTAGTTGAGCCTTCCATTCAGACAATCGTACCTCGGATTCTGTCCCCCCATATTTTTGAATCCAGGGGCTCCCCATAAAAACGGGCATGGCACGGGGTTGGGCTGAAAGCCCCGCGTTGTCGGTCATTGGACGACCTTGGTTACTCAACTCGAGGTGGAAATCCTGCCGACTACGCCAAAATCTGTCACACCCAGGGGCTGGCTATGCTTTAACTAAGCCACACCCCTTCTCAACTTCCACCTCGAGGAGGTCCCCAAACCCGACCCAATGGCCAAACAACACGAGAACAAGTAAGTGATAAAACAATCTTTATTTAAATATTTAAAAATAGCTTGGGGAATAGGGAAAGGGCAATTAAAACTAAACTCTGACTCGGCCCTCCAGATGGGCTATAGCCGGGAAGAGGTCAGGGAGCAAGGGGGCCACGGGGATCCGGGGCGTGGGGCTCAGGCCCCGGCCTGAGTCTTAGGTATCCGTAGCGCCCTCCTTCTTCCTCCTCTTCGCTGAATACAGCTCACGGTAAGTACTGGTTCACACAGTTCGTTCTCGAGGTGCCCACTCTCTTTCTCTTCCTCCACAGGCAACGGCTCTTCGCTGATTACAGCTCACAGTAAGTACTGATTCACACAGTTCGTTCCTTGGGTGCTCACGCTCTTTCTCTTTCTCCACAGGCAACGGCTGGGACACACAGGCACAGTTAGTTCAGCTTGGTTTTGCTCTCACCTCTTCGCTGATTACAGCTCACAGTAAGTACTGGTTCACACAGTTCGTTCCTTGGGTGCTCACTCGCTTTCTCTTTCTCCACAGGCAGCGGCGTAAGTACAGGTTTCCTCAGTCTCTCCTCGTGTTACCCACTCTCTCTCCTTTTCTCTCCACAGGTATCAACTTGGGCACAATAGCACAGTTAGTTTGCTTTGAATGGCTCTCACCTCTGGGCTGGACACAGCGTACTGTAAGTACAGGGTTCGCTCTATTCCTCCTCGTGTTATTCACTCTCTCTCTCCTTTTCTCTCCACAGGTATCAACTTGGGCACAATAGCACAGTTAGTTTGCTTTGAATGGCTCTCACCTCTGGGCTGGACACAGCGTACTGTAAGTACTGGGTTCGCTCTATTCCTCCTCGTGTTATTCACTCTCTCTCTCCTTTTCTCTCCACAGGTATCAACTTGGGCACAATAGCACAGTTAGTTTGCTTTGAATGGCTCTCACCTCTGGGCTGGACACAGCGTACTGTAAGTACAGGGTTCGCTCTATTCCTCCTCGTGTTATTCACCTCTCTCTCCTTTTCTCTCCACAGGTATCAACTTGGGCACAATAGCACAGTTAGTTTGCTTTAAATGGCTCTCACCTCTGGGCTGGACACAGCGTACTGTAAGTACAGGGTTCGCTCTATTCCTCCTCGTGTTATTCCCTCTCTCTCCTTTTCTCTCCACAGATATCAACTTGGGCACAATAGCACCGTTAGTTTGCTTTGAATGGCTCTCACCTCTGGGCTGAACACAACGTACTGTAAGTACAGGTTTCCTCTGTTTCTCCTTGTGTTACTCACTCTCTTTCCTTTCCTCTCCACAGGTATCAACTTGGACACAAAACACAGTTACTCTGCTTTGGATGGCTTTCACCTCTGGGCTGGACACAGCGTACCGTGCTATCTCCGGAGATCTGAAGCACGCTCACAACATATACTGTACTGAACTAGGCTAGGACCAGCAATCTCCTTGTCCTCCCACGCCGAAGTGCGTGAAGGCGGGGGTTTATCTGACAGGACACACGGCAATACACAGCAGCCCACAGCAATATACAACACCACGTCAAAATTATAGGTTTTCACAGCACGAAGACTCACCCACCACACTCAGTGTACGGAAAGGACACCCGTCTTCCTTCACTTCGCTTGGTTCGGATCTGGCGATGGAATATGCGGCCTAGCTAGTGATGTCGTCGTTGTGACTACTTCAATAAGTATTCCTTCGGCTCTCCCACCACACTATATTAGGGGTAGGGCCGCCCTCCTCCTCCTGGAGAGATCTACACAACGCCAGGTCAATATACAGGGCACTTTCGACTGGCTCTTAGTACTCACATCAATGCCACTTCCAATCCCCTTTTTCACGTCGTCTCAGTTCGCCGTATAATCTGTTCACTTCTCAACCTTTAAGGTTCGCGATGTCTTCACAATCATACAATTCCAGCCTGAGGGAGAGAGAGAGTTAGACAGCTACCAGCAGCGTACCAAGACGGGCACAACCCAGTGCTTCACGCACACCAAAAAGAGCTTCCCAGACTGGGAAATAACTTGGCCTTAAGTACTGCCTTGTCCAGCGTATCCTCCCATCACCAACCGCTGTCCCTAACTAGGCACAGGTGCATCGAATTCCCTGATTTTCCTTCTTACGGCGCTACCGGAAGTTCCGGTGTTCTGTTTTTCCGGTCCGGGCGGAAACGCTTCCGGGCGGAACCAAACTTCCCGAATTTTGGTTCCGCCCCTAAAGATCGTCACCTTGTGACAGTAAAATAACGAAGACCAGAGGAATCCTGTAAATGCCAAAAAAAAAAAAAAAGATCTTCCATAAAGTCAATTAAATTATTCTCTCGAGCAACTCAGCTATTTGAAACATTGATATAGGCGTACATCAAGCAGGGTTCAAAATAGACC
The DNA here is from genome assembly GCF_963082965.1 of Carassius carassius. Taxonomy (NCBI): domain Eukaryota; kingdom Metazoa; phylum Chordata; class Actinopteri; order Cypriniformes; family Cyprinidae; genus Carassius; species Carassius carassius. The sequence goes on from NC_081771.1 coordinate 30,123,781, forward strand.
CAGTGTACAAATACATGCAGTTTCCTTCAGGAAGAATGGTCTTCTAAAGCGTGTCCTGGTGATATGCGGTTGCTAATGCAGCATAATGTGCTGTAGTTGATAATAAGACCCCCTTTCAACTTAAGGCAGAGCGAGGAGATAGCGCTACACCTCATATGTCACAGTAAGTCGGCTGTCTCGCCCTTCCGCATGGCATTTGCTACTGTGGCTGAAGGATAATTGCCAAGCACTGCTACAGAATGAAGGTGTCCAGCCAAGGCTGGGTCTCCACAGTGATAAAGCACACATAGATAGAGGACTGAAACCATTACACACCAGCTAGAGGACAGGAAGAAGGAGGAAAAAAGAGCTCTGCATTGCTATGAGAAATCGCAGCACTGAGACCATATGTAATATGATTCCTTAACATGTTGTTATTTCACTAAAAAAAAAAAACATGTAGAGAAAAGTTTACACATCACAGAGGGAAAAGCGATTCACTAACCTTGAATGATTACTATATCCATATATCATGATTTTTGCATGGCAACTGTTCCAAAATGTGGTAAAATCATAATATTTGATTTATTTGTAGAAAAAAAGAGAAAAAGATTATCTGATTTCTTTGTAGCATATAACTAATTAAAAAAAAATGTAGTCACATTTTAGTTTTCACAGTATTTGTTTTTATTTGTGTTTGTGTGTGTGTGTGTGTGTGTGTGTGTGTATATTTGTTTATGCAACAAGTATAGTAAATCCTGAATTTTTTTGACATTGTGGGGACTGACCTGCGGTCCCCAGGAGGGGAAAATAAATTAATAAATAGTAAACGATGTTTATCTGAAACTGTAACAATGCAAACAGTTTTTTTCTGTAAGCGGTAGGTTTAGGGTTGAGTTAGGGGATATTGTTTGGGCAGTAAAGTAACAGGAGTCTATGGAAAGTCCCCACACCACAATTAACAGAAAAAAAACCGCATGTGTGTGTTTCATTTATGTCCTGTGTCCTTAATTTCACTTTCTATCCTGTGTACTTTTTAGTAAACATTAATTTGGATGGAAAACCACAGCACGGACATCTGTATTAGCGATGGATTTGATCTCGCTATGTATAAAAAAATTTATAAAAATTGTTTGTTATCCCATCATGTTTGTTAATGAACATTTCAAAGATGGTTAAAATGTAAAAGTGATCCCACCTTTGTAAGCGATTGAACATATTTCTGAAATTCTGATGTACCTTTTTATAGAAATGCTTTCTTAAGTTACGCACATCACCGTAATGCATAACAGGAACAGCCGTGCTTCTGAGAGGTGAAATATGGAGAAGTATACAAACAGAACTGAAAAAAGCAGTGTGATGATCCACAGAGGTAAACAATGCAACATGAAGATAATGCCTGGCTTTCCTCTGATCCACAGGCTGGATTACTCATGCGTTTTTACTCAGCTGTAGGAGGACTATAAGAGTGCCCCCAAAGTCCAGTGCCACCAACAGCATGGCAACCCTGGCTCCGGTTTGGCTGTCATGAGGGGGCCAGAAACAGTATAAATAGCCTTTCCGCTGAAAAGCTTGACAGGCAGTGTCAAACAGAGGCAGGAATTACTTCTCGAGTATGTGTCACATGGCACCATTGCATCTCAAAATGGCTGACTGGAGTGTGAAACGCACATTGCCCCAGCTATTACATCAGGCATCATGAAATTATCACTATTTCACCATTTAGAGATTTTATTCAAACAATGAAATAGTGTGGGTTGCAGTCATCTAAAAATAACTATTTGCATTTAAACAGTGGGGTAAAAATGGGTTTTGATATTATTTTAATCATTTAAATATATATTTGATCATTTGTTTAATTTTCTGCATTTTTGATTATATAAATGTAATTGTTTTGTAAGTCACTTCATTAATAAAATGTTCTCTTATTTATAATTCTGTTGATATGATTTATTATGTACAATGTTACAGTAATTGCATAAGAGGAATATTTACAGTACCAGACTGTTATCTAAAACCATAAAAAAAGAAAAATACAAACTTGTCAGTTTTATTGCATGACTTTGTTATTTATTTTTTCTTTGAAATAAAAATCAATATTAAGCAATTGTGTATTTAAACTGAACCCGGCTGAAGTCGTAGGTGGCTCAGTGCCACGGGGCATCACTGTCCTTTGAGATTTCTTGGGCGGAATCGAATAAATAAATCTAATGATTGAATTTGAAATTCATTTGGTTTTCAGCCCATTGAGACCGTCAGATGAGGAAAAAGTCATTCTGGATATTAATTTGCAATAATTTTACAATACCCCTAGGTAAAGGAAATCTTTATAGCTCACAATAAAGCACATTTAAGAACTTGATTTGAATGGCAGGATAAATGCTCATTTTCTACAAGCGTTCTGATCGGTGGAAAGGCTACAGCCTCATGCGCAAATGTTTTTTTGGGTCACTGAAAGTCATTTATGGATAGGACATATCTACATTTGGCTTTCACATGCAATCTAGATTAGTCAGACCATCTGTTAAACATCTTTTTGGTCCATTTAAAGAAGTTTCTTCAAGGAAGTCACATTGAACAGGAAACGAAAGTAGACTTTCCGCACTTCTTTTACATTTTAGCCTGCAGATATTCTGGTTATAAAAAGAGTACTAACCTACTTTAATAAGAAGTTTGAGGATTGATACACACGGCATTACCTCAAACGTGATGTTGATGCCACAGCTTTACTTTTTCAAGCATCAGAGAGTGTATAACTTTTTTTTGAGGTTAAAATACTTTCCTTTATCCCAGTTTTTAGTTATTTTTAATAGTGGAAAAATTACTACAAACACGTTTACGCAGATTCTTTCCTCTTTGATAGTACTTGACAGCTTCTCAATACTACAGTACACAGATTAGCATCAAGTGGTTTATTATTATTATTATTATTATCATTATTATTTCTTTTTTTACTCAATTGCAAACTTTTGAGACTATATCTCAATGATTTTTTATCCTATATGACTTTCACCTATATTTCTCACAATTGTGACAATTTCATTGCACAATTGCAATTTTATATCTCACACTCATTGTAGATCTAATTTTGTGAATTTATATTTTACAATGTGACTTCGTAGTTGAAACTTCATTACTAAATTCTGATATGGAAACAGACCTCCATGAATATTACTTGAATCATGTTTTGAATGTGATTTTCACCTTATCCGACCAATAAACAGATACTTATAAACGCATTGTATTTTAGTATAAATATATAAACCTTAAAACGGACATATCTTTTCACCACATAAAGCCCACCATAGTGTGATTTTCCATAGTTTCCTAAAATGATGCTGTTGAATGTCTTTTCACATCTTTTAGATATATGAGGTATGCCGTCACAGTACCCTAAGCAATGAATGTTGAGCAGCCAGTGAATGTTTTAACCTCAAGTAGGCATGCAGTCCAGTTCTTGTTCGTGGAACTGTAATGTCTTTGTTCCTGGTTTATCTATTGGCTTGTAGTTTTTGAGAGAGATATGTTTGGAAGCCGGAAGTGACAGTGGGAATGTGAGATGTGATTCAGATGCACTGTGATTATTTTGCAGCGCACTCAACATAATGATGTGTTTGCATCATAACTCAGCATTCCGAGACACTTCCTCCCAGCTCACAGGACGCATTAATTTCCTTTCTCTACGAGACCCGGAGTGCCTCAGAAACAAATAAATTGAGGTAGTTTCGGTGTATAGCAGGGTGTGTTCTGGGATAGTTTCATTTGTCTCAGTTATTACAATAAGGCAGTGGTTTTGCCTGTAATGAGTGAAAGAAGCAGATGACAGAGTGGATGGCGAGTGTGTTTCCGGATAAGGCTGCAGGTCAGTGAAGGAATCGGAGAAGGATGCTCTGTCTTGCTCTACCAGTCGTACCTCTCAGGGTGAATCAGAGGGAGGTTCAGCTCTGAGCCATTTCACACCCTGAGCACACTTCTCCAAAAGTCCTGCAATTCTTCTCTCTCATGCCCCCTTGCATGGCTCCATTCAGGTGTGTTGCCATGAAGTATAAACATAACAAGAATTAAGTCAAATAAGAGGGAAACAAGGGGTAATGAGAAAAACTAAACAACTAAACTACAGGGAAGTACAAAACTTGGCACAGGAAACAGGAAGTACAACAAAAGTCCCAACACAATACTAGCAATGATTCATTCATTAACGATTCATTCATTGCATCAGTCATGTGTCAAATGAATGAAAGAAGAGAAAGTAATCATATACAGTATATTCCTCTTGAATTATCTTTTCCCTGCATTATAATGATTTCCTAATTCAGAATATGTTCAAAATTGTGTATTTGGACATTTCCAGGAAATTTGGCTTTTGAAAATATATAGCATTTAACACTAGTCATATGAACGATATGGACTTGAATAAAGATTAATTAATTTTGATGAACAAGTTTGGTGACAAAATCAGTAAAGTGATCTGATCTTCCTATTACTGCATGACTCTGGGAACATGTAGAAACTGTTTAATGACATAAACAACTCTTTACTTCAGTATTTTCCCTGAAATTTGGAGTTAGAATAGTTTGCATGAGCGTGATTATAAACACAATGAGGCTGTAAAAGTGGACTGGACAGTACACTTTTTTTTTAGTATACCTTTTTGGCATGATGTCGGTTAATGACCCAAAAAAATGCTGTAGTCTCATTTAGCCCCTTGCTAACAACCCCCTTTTACGAGTCAAGTAAAAGCATTTAAAAAAAATCACAAGTAGTAATTTATGAATAATTTGTTCATTGCATCTGTAACGTGAAAAATCACTGGGAGTTCAAGTAATCCTTTATGTATGTCTTTGGATGCATTATAATGATTTCATTATTTGGAATATGATCAAGATTGTATAGGTAAATGTGTGCTGGAATTTGCCTGAAAATATATATATAAAAAAATATATATATATATATATGTAACACTGGAAACAGGGGCGAAAATCTCATCTAAATGTTGAGGGGGACAATAAACATAACATTTCTCACGAGCAAGTTTTGAAGGGGACACCAATAAAACAGGCAAAATTGTCCTTAAGAATATGTGTACTTTTCTTCTCAAAGTTTATTTTTGGTTCAATGAAAAAGCTGACTAAATTGACGAATTTTTTTGCAATGTTTTTGAAGTTGTTTACACAATCAAACCACCAAAATACAATGGAATTTGAACTTAACTTCAACTTTTATTTATTTATATAGCACATTTAATAGCAATGTTGTTGCTTCACAGTTATAATTAAAACATGCATATATAAAAACATTTGCCATGCCTAGCAAAATGAAGGCATACACACTCTTAGACATACACCCTCACACAACTGTATAGTGAGATCGGTATAGACGTGAAAGACAGGGGAAAAAAACAAAAAAATTATAATTTATTACATCAATGACTGATTTGTTCAAAAAGTGGATTCACTCAGTTAGGAAACACCTCCTCAGTTGTTTCCCAAAAACGCAATAAGTGCTGTTACTGCTGTACAGGTAGCTTCGTTTTCAACTTTATTCGTTGGTGAAAGAGCTAAAACAGGCAATATGGTGCCTAAAATGCACTTAATATTAACTTCTTGTTTATTCAATTTTTATAAAAATGTTATGCTAATATCTGGAGAACAACTGCACTCTTAGTATGATGTTATATTAGATTAACTATATTAAATGAAATAAACAGACCAGAGGTGGCTCGTGAATTTTAAAATAGAGGAGGCAAACTAATTGTATTGGTCTGGGGATCCCTGCCAATTGTTATTATTATTACTATTTGCTTAACCACTTTAAAATGGCTTTTTGGCAGCTTATAGTCAGAACAAAAGTAAAGAAAATATGTTCAATATCGCTACTCATTATAAATACTTGGTAAATTATCAGCCCAGCCGCTCCGGGAGACGTTTAAATCATATACTGTATAAAAACAGGTTCAAACTAATAGCATCTAATTTATGTCTCTATGATGGTTGGTTGATATTCCAGAAGGGAGGCTAGCCTCCTCTATGATGTTACTTTTCTCAGCACTCCTCAGCGCTGAAAGTGAACACTCGATGCTGATTGGTTCCCCTGGCCTCCCCTTCTATTTCACTTAGTGGTTGTAATTACATCAGCAGATTTGGCACATTCGCGATAGAAAAGTGGAGCTTTCATGTAATGGTATTACAACTGTGAAATTACAAACAAAAATATATACATTCTGAGACATGAACTGAAATGAATGGTGAATTTTATTAACATTAAATCTTCCTCATTTTCACCTCAAATTTTGGGGGAAACTGTGCCTCCCCTGCCTCACCCGAAGAGCCGCCACTGAAACCGAGTAAATCATAGTGAACGTGGGAAAATCTAAATGCGCACCCGCACTAGTCTAATATAACGTACAAGACTTGTATATGCGTACACTATGGGTGTGTGTAAGAAGTTATTAAACAAGCTAGGTAAACGCCTGTATAAAACGCCTGTTATAATCGCTAACAGCGCAGACTACATCGGTGACAAAAGTAAATTGGTACACAATAATATTTTTTGGACACGACTTATTAATGACTCATCATCATTTATATTAAAGAGAAAATAATCACATCATCCGATGTTTAATGTGAATAAAGTAAGCTAGACTTATGGAGTCCCACAACAACTGAAACACGTTGTTTTCTCACACCGGACTGTGTGTGTGTCGGTGGTGGTGAGGTAAAAGGGGAGCAGGCAGTGGACCAAAGCACTTAGAGGCAAAGCAGGGGGAACTCGAGATGTTTAAAACTTTTTTTGTTGTTGCTCAGTTTGCATTTCTATTGTTTTACTACTTACACAATTAGTTTAACTATATTTCATTATATTATTTACAATACACATATTTCAATTATATTTTAGGGGGGGCAACCCTCAGATAGGGAGGGTCCGGACCCCCGAGAGCCAACCTCCCCCCCCCCCCCCCCCCCCGCGTTTTCCGCCTATGACTGGAAATATAACATTTAATGGCACTCAAATTAATGAACTGACTTGAATAAAGATTAATTTATTTTGATGTACAAGAGTCAGTAAAATTATCTGATCCCTTCACTAATCACGAGGGGGTATTACCGATGCATTTTATGTCATTGAATAAAACATGCAAAAGTCTTGAGCCTATGTTAACCACACAGCTTATTTAAGGCATTTAGCCAAAAAACCCATTCATAAAACCCATTCAGGAAGATGCTAACCCATTTCCAGGTTTTGCTCTCTATTGATGCTTCTGGACCAGAGTGGAAATAAGACGCCTGTAGAACCATTCCTGATTCTCTTGAGATGATGCCTGACTCTCCAATGAGGTTAGCTGACAGTCATTCTTCATTACTGGCGCTGACTTCCCTGTAAAGAACTCGATATTATCAGGGAGGCCTGTCTTACTGTCTGATTGTAAGCACCTAAATCATCGACGTTGGCACTTTCCAGGAAATTATTTGTTGCATCCCTCTCTGCTTGATTGAGGGGTAAACAAAGCAGCGGAGAGCTATTGCTGACAAAAAACTGCTTCCTGATATGCATTGATCTGGCACAGTTGCTTTTGCAGACATTTAGTGTTGGAAGTTCTGATCTGGTCCAATTAAATCCACTGCTTTTCTGCTGCGCGCTGTACACTTCATATAAAGGCTAAATGGAAGCACTTGCCATTTCAGCAGAGGCCAGAATAGCAATCATTAAGTGCTCATCGGTCCCCACCAGTCCTCTGTCCTACTACTGGAGGCATGCTTATGACTGAACCATTTCTTATTAATTGCCAAATCATGAATGACAGGTGGTCATCCACAGCAAACAGAGCTCTGAGTACTCTAAAATTTGACCATCAGCGTCTCCGTTAATAACATCACTTCTTGCAACTGCTTAATGGCTATTAGATATGCCGCTATGTGCCTAATCTTGGCACCTATTGAGCTTCTTTTTCACAGAGGAGTGCTGTCTCTTTGCTTCCCAGCTGGATTCCTTTACCCTCATCACTACAAGACCCTGCATGACCAGAGTGTTGAGCTTCAATCAATCCCACCATCCCGTTTCCATTGCAGGAACCCATTGGCGTTTCTCACCACACTGTGGCCAGTCCGTTCTGGCTTGCCACTGAGGCCTGGCTCTTACAGTCATGCACAGTGGGACGGTGAGTGGAGTTATTAAACCTCCCCCAAGGGGAAAGGAGCACAAGAACCACACAGTCCCTTGGAGAAATCATTAGTTGAGCAGACAGAGCCGTTAAAAGCCCAGCTGCTGTGAAGGAGGAGAGAAGAAAACAGAACTGCTGGGCTCAGAGCCTGTAGCTCATGTTGACCCCCACTAATGGTACTCTGGAAACAGACTCAGGTCCCTGTTCTGTGAAAGGCTGGAATTAAAGAAGTCATAGCGTAAGGAATCACGTTTTTCTTGATCTTTTGAGATTAAAGAGTTCATTGTGCTATTAGAAACATACTGTAACTTTTAGATAACTTCCTTCCCGGTGCAAAGTTTTGTACTTCTGCAATCTGTATATCAAACAATGACATCATACATCAGAAGACATTTAAACTCTGTATGACAACCCAAATTTATATATCAATAACATATATTTGCTGTTAAATGTATTTTTTTTTTTTTCTATTTTTGAAATTTTTTGAAGATATAATGTAGGTATCTACTGTTCTTTGCAATTTTGCAATTAACTTCACCAATTTACCAATTTATATTGTCTTTTGGTGATCTTACCATCTATACTACTTTTTGTAAAGCTTGGGGTCAGTAAGATTTTTAAGATAAAAAAAAAGATCTAATGTTCACCAAATCTGCATTTATTTGATCAAAAATACAGTAAAACAGTAATATTGTGAAATAGCATTTCAATATTGTGATGTGCCCAATCTTCAGGCCTAAGGAGAGTAAAAACTCTCTAAAGAACTCGCTCTGGAAATGGGAGGAGCATTTTATTTATTTATTTTTTTATTTTTTTATTTATTTATTTATTACTGATGAGTTACACTCTGAAAAGCACTGGAGAGAAAACAACTGTACACACACCAAACCCACCACCCAATCCCCTCCCCACCCCCACCACCAAAAAAATAAAAATAAATATATATATTTTTACTATCCATAAGAGAAGCAATAGAGTAAAACCGATTAAGCATAACTGATATGCAATTAAAACCTAACAATGAAAAGGGTAAACATACATTTACATACATAATGCTTGGCTAGATAAAACAGGTGAGCATTTGGCTCTGGTTTCCTTAAATGACGGAAGTAATGATGCAGATTAAAGTTGAGTTCTTCACACAAAGTGCAGGGATCACAGGTGAGAATCTGTGGCTGGTTTAATTACTTAGCAGACTTGTGTGAAAAATGAGTTTACGGCATAAGAGTGTTTTCAGGCCAGGAGATCGCTAGTTTTATATCCAATTATCTACATGTGGATCCATCTGTGGGACAAAATGTCTTGGCGTGGGAGTACTCTTATTATTTCATTAGAGGAATCTATGTCAATATAAATGGAGACGAGCGCAAAATTAGTGTGGAAGCCTTTGGAGAATTTGATTTGTGCATTAATTAGAACGGATTTCATCATCTGAATACTCCTTCTCCTCTCACCTCTCCAAAGTTTTGACCTTGGACTAAAAAAAAAAAAAAAGCTTTGCATTTAAAACAGAAAGGGAAGCACTCCCAAACTTCAGCAACTTTTTTTCTTCTCAGTGTGCATTACCGCACAATTACTCTTTCGCTATTTCTGCTGCATTTCATTTAATGTGAAGAGTGCAAAAGACCTTAGTTACTGTTATTTGCTGGAATGATTAAAGGTTGGTATTCAGTACCACGGCATTCAGGTGACAACTTGATTATCCCTTTTTGGGTTGCTTTTGTTGGAGTCAGGGATGAGCCCAGGGCGGGGGGTACCGGGGGGCCCCACCTGTCTTCATCTCCCTGCCTGCAGGAGGTCCACAGATGCCGGGGCTTCAATCCTGTCCTTGGCTGTCAGTGTGTATCTCACCAGACCAGCTCCCTATTGAACTGAAGTAGATGTGAGTGAAGACTTCACAATGTCACTCTGGAAAAGGAAACTTTGCGCTTTCAGGACTATGTTTGTTATGATTTACAGCATTAGTGGAACGGGCCAAACTTGAGCAGCATTATTGCTGCTGTCTGGAGGGAAGCAAATCACCATGGTGACTACACTGGCTACCTTTACCAAACAACAAAACGCTTTGTGGTTCCCCTGAAGTTAAAAGGCGAAGTGTATAATTTCTGTGCCACTAATGTCACCTAATCGTAAAAATAGTGACTGCTTTTAAGGGAGAACACTCAGCCGTCTGCCATTGGTCAGGCCAAATGCATAGTATAGCCCCAAACTAACACTAAGCTTATGCTGGTTTGTACAGGTCAGGATATTTTGAAAGAACACACTTTCAAAATTGTTTATATTAAATTAAAAATAAATAAATAAATAAATAAATAAATATGGCAATGTCCATAAAACTGAAAAATTACCTTTTGACATGACAAGAGCCCAATCGAGCTACAAATTGATCCATCACGTTCTGACTGCAAACTCTTCACATATTGTCCATTTTTTTCCGTCCATTGTTTTCAGTTGTTTGTGTTGAGCTAATGGTTTGCAGGCATTTATAAGAAAATTGAAATAATTTTATATAAATTTATACTTTCATTGGAGCACGTAACCCCACCCCTGCCCTAAACCTACCTACTTTTGAACAATAGAAAATACACAGCAGGCAAATATAAGTACAGTAACAGGTCTTTATTGCAAAAACTGACCATAAACAAGCAGAATAAAAGCATTACAAACAGTCGTGTTGCATTCCAAGTCTTCTGAAGATATTATGCAAAGAAGACAGTAAAACATAAGGTTTTAATTGTTGAAAATTATCCCACTCCGTTAAAGCGCACACATCTCATTCAAAAAGATACTCCCCAAGCATTACGCAATCGATCACTAGACACACAAGAGCCAATAGCATTTCACAACTAAGGCTGACGTAAGGCTTCTTCTGGCGCCATTTTTTTTATTTGCAAACAGACTGCAGCATGCAGGATGAGCTTTTAGGCGGACGGAGATGGCGATCTCGTCAATTCCTCTCACAAATCAATCATTTTGCTTCAGAAGACTTGGAATATTAATACTTTATTAATAAATTATGACTGTAGTTGTATCTGTGTGTAATATTTTTTATTGGTAAATGGTAGTTTTAGGGTCAGGGGTGTAATATAAATAAAACTGTTGTGACTGCTTACATTGAAAAATCACAGCCCAACATATATGCAATAATGGCAGTATTATTACCCAATAATTTAATCATGATGATAAAATTTCCCTTTGGCCTGCATCAAAAGGTGATGCCAGAGGGTCCTGACCAAGCATCAATATATGACGAGTTGGGATTGAGAATGTTTTGGTTCATCCTTCAGATCTCCAGCAGCAGCTGCTTTTATATTTGGGTGGAGAGTGATGCATTTAGGGCTACACAAATCTGACATGATCAGGTACCTGAACCTTCAGATGACTCATATCTGTATTTCTGTCAGTTCCCAAAACCATTCATGAAAATCTGCGACACACGATAGCAAAACTGATCCTTCCTATACGCAAAATACCAAAACTGCCTTGTCCCCTTGCTCTCAAATAAGATTTAATTTCAATTCAGGCATGACAAATCTCGGAAAGGATTGTAAAAAGCTTTATTGATAAAATAATAAAAGAATGGGTTTGGTCTTGGCGGACTAGATCTAGATCCAATTAGAGTGTGAATCGTGTTTCATGGCTGAACTACTCATTTTAGTTTTGGAATTTGGCCAACGATTATGAAAACATATAATGATAATTTATTTTAATTTTATGTTTCTAAATAAAATTCAGTCAGATCATGCAATGAGAATGTCGTACAGTCTCAAGACTAAAAAATTTAAACAAAAACAAAAAACAAGTTGAAAGCATATGAAGACGCTTTCTGCTAGCGCGATTTGAGACAGAATGAAACACACACAAATGTGTTTCATTCATTCATTCATTCATAATTACTCATTAACCCTTCTTCTGAGACTTCTGATGTAAATGCAACATAACATAATTGAATAGGCACAAATCTGCACACATTTTCATTATAGATCTGGATAAAGTCAGGTTCAAACTTTTGTTTTATTCTTGTTTAAATACAGTTCAATAGTTCACGCTTACATATAATTAGCTGAGGTATGGAATGCGTATTTGGCGTGCTGTCCGGGGAAGGGCTCCGAGCTCGGGAATGGCCCGAACCTAGAGTACCCCCCCCTTCCCCGTCTATTTATAAAGTGAACTTGAAGTGAGGAGATGGGGTGGAGGAGGGATGCTGATAAACCGTCAATGGATAGAGGTAAGTCAGCAATATTTATACTATGGGATTGATTACTTGATTATGGTCCACCTGTGTTGATTAGGCTAAGTATCTGACGCGCTCCTCCCGAATCTTATTAATAAAATTACATTTCAATAGTTCACGCTTACATATAATTAGCTGAGGTATGGAATGCGTATTTGGCGTGCTGTCCGGGGAAGGGCTCCGAGCTCGGGAATGGCCCGAACCTAGAGTACCCCCCAAAAAGCAAATATACAGGAGGACAGCCGCCAGTTTAGAGAATGCCCCCCCAAAAGCATAGAGTACTGGCGGGGGCTGATTTGGTTTCTGAGAAGTCGTCTCGTTGGCAGGTTGGAAGGGCCTACGTACTCCGGAGGGAGCGACTTGGGCGTTGGGAGAGTAGGCCCTACCGGCTGCAGCTAGTGAACTACGTGGTTGTTGGCGCCCGGTCGGTAGGGCTCGAGCCGATGCTCAACTGGAGCTTTTTGGCGTTGGAACGGTGAGCCCTTCCGGCCGATGAGGAGGAGCAGCGTGGTTGTGGTGCCCGACCGGGAGGACCCGAGTTGCCTCGACCGGAATAGGTCACGGTGTCGGCGTACGGGCCCTACTGGCTGATAGCCCCTGCTATTCAGTGGGTGAAGGGCCTAGTGCTGACCGAGAGGGCCCATGAAGCCTCCGACAGGAGATTGAGACTCAGAATGACGGACGTCTGGGTCCTCTCGGTTTGGCAGATAAAAAGCTTTGGGCTGGCCGACAAGGAGGACTCTGGCGACATCTGATGGGAGATCCCGACTCACGGCATTAGATGGATGAGACTCACTTGCGGCCGGCAAGCATAGGCCCGCCCGGGAGAACTCTCGCCAGACGTCTGAAGGGAGCGCACGCATCAGACGGGTAAGCCTCGCCGGACGGGGAGAGTGGAAAGGAAAACCCGACTGGGAGGTCTCTCGCAGCATCCGATGGGGCATTAGACTCAGAACATCGAACGGGTAAGCCTCGCCAGGCGGGGTTAAAAGATGTGAGGGTAGCTGAGTTATTATTATTATTTATTTATTTTTTATTATTTTTTTTTTTTTGCAGGATTTGGCGAGAGGACGAGACTCGTAGCGTCGGACGGTTAAGCCTCACCTACCGTCAAATGGAAAGGGAAGTTGCGTGGCCGAGAGACTGTTACCGACGTCCGAAGGGAGCACACGCATCGAACGGGTAAGCCTCGCCGACCGAAGAGTGGAAACGTAAAGCAAGTCTGTCCAGGAGGCTCTCGCCAGCGTCCGAAGGGAGCACGCGCATCGAACGGGTAAGCCTCGCTGACCATAGAAAAGGAAAAGGTAAGGTTGTCTAACCGGGAGGCTCTCGCCGGCGTCCGAAGGGAGCACACGCAACGAACGGGTAAGCCTCTCCGGATGTGTGACAGAAAAGGTAACGATAGGTGGCCAGGAGGCATTTGTCCGCATCCAACGGGGACTTCCTGTTCCCCAAAAACAACTGGGTGAGCCTCGCAGGCCGTAGGATGGAAAAGGTAAGTTTGTGTGGTCGTTAGGCTGTCGTCAGCGTCTTATGGGAGTTTGCTACTCACGGCAGGAGACGGGTAAGCCTTGGCGACCGTAGGAAGGAGGGAGGGTTTATTTGTGTGTTTGGTGCCTGCGGCATCGAACGGCTTGCTTGTAGGTTTTGTAACCTATACCACGCGGAATGGTCGTGATTGGCTGGCCAGGAGGCTCTCGCCAGCGTCCGATGGGAGCACTCTCATCGAACGGGTGAGCCTCGCTGGCCAAGGATGGAAAAGGTCAGGTTGTCTAGCCAGGAGGCTCTGACCGACGTCCGATAGGAGCTTAGCTCCAGGAATCGAACGGGTAAACCTCTCTGGCTGAAGGACGGAAAAGGTTGTCCGGCCGGGAGGCTCTTACCTTCGGCCGACAGGAGCTTAGCTCCCGGAATCGAACGGTTAAGCCTCGCTGGCCAAAGGACGAAAAGGTAAGGTTGTCTAGCCGGGAAGCTCTCACCTACATTCAATGGGAGCCCTGACTCCGTGCATTGGATGGGTAAACCTCTCTGTACGTAAGACAGAATGGCAAAACAGGTAGCCAGGGGCTTTTACCTACGTCCGAAGGGAGTGTGAGCTCCAGGCAACGAACGGGTAAGCCTTGTTGGCCGCAGAATGGAAAAGGTGAGGTTGTCTGGCCGGGAGGCTCTCGTCGGCATCCGATGGGAGCTCGAGCTCCTGTCATCGAAGAGAGAAGCCTCGCTGGTCATAGGATCGAAAAGGTAAGGTTATCTGGCCGGGAGGCTATGGCCGGCATCTGGTGTTTTTTTTTTTTTTGTTTTTTTTTTTGTTTTTTTTTTGGGGGGGTTAATCTAGCTTTTTAATCGGGTAAGCTTTGCTGGTGGTCGGATGGAAAGTCCAAGATTGCTTAAGCGGGAAAGCGTCTGACAGGAGTTTAATACTCACGATGTCATACGATTAAGCTTTGCTGATAGTTGAACGAAGAAGGCAAAGGTTGGCTCAACCGGGAGCACTCTTGCAGCGCCTGACAGGGAGTTCGATACTGAGGAGGATTTGGTTGTCTACGAGGGTAGACGCTGTGAGGCTTACTTGAATAATTGTTTAGCAAATCCAATAAGCTGCTTCCGATAATGAGTCTGAAAAATCTTGTTGCAGTCATTGTATTCGAAATTAAGCGTGCAAAAATAAATAGGATTTCCTGTGCCAGTGTACCCCAAATAGGTGCCGTGTATCAGCAATGTGGTCGTTGTCGTATTGTCATATTGTCAGCACATGAGATCGATGGTACATATCGACGATGTAATCGTGCATGGGTGGAGTAAGAGAAAGATTCTTTATACTTGTCTGAGCTTACTATTTGCCATTTTAACCATGCAGATGCACGAAAAAGCCTATGGAATCACCAATAATCGAAATAAATATATATATTTTTGGACGTACTGATAAACTGGCATTAAATATAAAATACTATATTTAAAACTGCTAGTTCATGTAGTCGGCACTATTGTCATCTCGCTTGTCCAGTGAAATTATTTGTCATAAGTTTTTTTTTTTTTTTTTTAACTATAGTAGATTCCATTTAAAGTCCAACGATTTAACCCTAATATGGACGTAAACAAATGCCTTAAATATAAGGTATTCAAAAACCGGTAAGTTCATATATTTGGAGTGAGTTTGGTTGAAATGATGCCTTGGTCATACGCGCTCCGGACCACATGCCTCATGATGGGACCGACGCGCCTCCCCTGAGACCAGAATGAGATGCATTCTAATGTAACTGTGGCATTAAACTCCGTTAGTGAGAGCTCCTTTAAAATGTGGCACGTATCGGATTTACCTGGTAAAGTACGATGGAATACCTTATATCTGCAAACGATGCATGTCTATTTGTGGATGGAGACTTCTTTGCCACCTGCAGGCTCACGTCATCCTTTGAGAGCACGGGCGAGCGTGAAGTGCAGTGCTGAGATGGGATAACGGAGCGGTTTGATAGCCGAATTATGGTAGGCCGCCTGATAATTATAATTAAAAAAAATAATAATAAAAAAATGATTGGAGAATGGGCCTAATATCGTCTTGGCTATTGTCGATACATGATGCTGTCACCGCAACCTAGGATGCCTGGCATACCTAGAAGCGGAAATTATTATTATTACTTTTTCATTTTTATTTTTTTTTTGCGTGTGAACAGACGCTGCTGTGGCAGTGGGGAGATACGGGAAAGGCTCCTGCAGGAGCAGATACTGCTGCGGCAGTGAGGAGGTAAAGGAAAGGCTCCTGCGGGAGCAGACACTGCTGCGGCAGTGGGGAGGTATAGGAAAGGCTCCTGCGGGAGCAGACACTGCTGCGGCAGTGAGGAGGTATAGGAAAGGCTCCTGCGGGAGCAGACACTGCTGCGGCAGTGAGGAGGTAAAGGAAAGGCTCCTGCGGGAGCAGACACTACTGCGGCAGTGGGGAGGTACAGGAAAGGCTCCTGCGGGAGCAGACACTGCTGCGGCAGTGAGGAGGTATAGGAAAGGCTCCTGCGGGAGCAGACACTGCTGCGGCAGTGGGGAGATACGGGAAAGGCTCCTGCGGGAGCAGACGCTGCTGCGGCAGTGGGGAGGTATAGGGAAGGCTTCTGCGGGAGCAGACACTGCTGCGGCAGTGAGGAGGTATAGGAAAGGCTCCTGCGGGAGCAGACACTGCTGCGGCAGTGGAGAGATACGGGAAAGGCTCCTGCGGGAGCAGACACTGCTGCGGCAGTGAGGAGGTATAGGAAAGGCTCCTGCGGGAGCAGACACTGCTGCGGCAGTGGGGAGATACGGGAAAGGCTCCTGCGGGAGCAGACGCTGCTGCGGCAGTGATGAGGTACAGGTAAGGCTCCTGCGGGAGCAGTAACTGCTGCGGCAGTGAGGAGGTATAGGAAAGGCCCCTGTGGGAGCAGACACTGCTGCGGCAGTGAGGAGGTACGTGCAAGGCTACTTGCTTCGGCTGCTGTAGATGTTGGCTGTGGGAAGAGTAAAAAAAAAAAAAAGGTTAGTAACATTTGATGGGGCAAGCTAAAAATGAATGGGTAGCCTACTGTGTCACCAGCTCAGCAATTGGTTGCCTGATTTGACAATTCCTCAAGCCTTGTCCACATTATTAGGTTCCTGTTGGAAAAGCATCTTTCCTCTCGTTTGGCCTCCGGGCTCTTTAGACTGTTTCCCGAGCGGATACGTTTGGAACGCTGTTTTCACGTTGTAGTATGGACTGTGGAAACAGAGGCTTTTGGAAACGATGAAGCATGTTTAGTCTTGTAAGACATTGTACCGAAAGACATGATTACAGCAATAACATTAACCCCTTACCAGTCACCCCCCATTTTTGACATGGAGACAGAAATTACATACCCAAAATAAAGATTGTGACGAGTGGGGCGGGGCCGAGGGACATGGGAGCGAGGCCGGGGGAGTGATTGGAGATGAACTACACCTGTTCGTCCCACCGGTCTCGAGGCCCATGGAGGAGATGGAAGGATATAAAACTGGAGCGACGACAGGGAAGGACGAGAGAGGACCAGGCCTGGGCTTTTAGTTGTGTTTTGGTTTTTATTTTATGCGCACCAGTCGTCCGTGAGGGGCTGGTGCGCTGTTTTGTGTTTATTTTGTTATTAAAATGTTTTTGATTGTCCGCCGGTTCCCGCCTCCTTCTTCCGGATGAATATGAAGGTTTTATCGTTACAAAGATGTTTCTGCTCATGATTCTTTCTGACTAGATCCATGATCAACATTTGTCCACGAGCTAACACTTCGACGTTTACCGTTCAGGAATAGGAATCGTTTTCCTGACATAGTTACTTAATAACTGTCACTGAAATGATGTTTTATCGAAATATTGGTCAATTGGCTTTCAATTGATGCCGGGTTTATCCAGATCAAGTAAGGGAGTGATGTTTAACGTGCTGTGAAAATGAACGATAATAAACTGGGGCGGTTGGCGATGCTTGCAAGCAAATGGGTTAATGGCAGTTATGTCAAGTGGTTTCTAAAGATGTTTATTTGCCAGTTTTTTCGTATTACGGTCCTTAAAGTCCCCGTGAAACGGAAGTTGCAAATGACTTTTCTCCAGTGTTGTGACGTATTTCCGAGAGAAACGGAATAATAAATGAGGAAAGTAGTGGGCGTGGCTTATTTTCCAACTAGCACCTGATTGGATCTAGATAAGTAGGTGTTTAATTCGAAAAATAGAGGCAGATCTAAATGCAAGTTTACAATCGGTTGTTGAGGATTACTCGCCACCTGAATCACCACAATTTAGTTTCAGCAGGAAAAGGAAGATGAGAACAGGAACACACCGAGGATCATTTACAAAAATGCACCTCCTTGCCATCTCTCCTTTCACACGCTGTCAATGCTCGCTACACACAGGCAGCCTGTCAGTGTCAGTTTGAGGGGCGTGGTTATGGATTAAGCAGACACCAAATTCCTCAAGCCTACATCATCAGTGAAGGTCCTCCAATGCAGAGGGGGGGGGGGCATTTTCAGATTTTGATTAAAGATTATGAAGGCAGAATTTTTTTTTTTTTTTTGTGTGTGTGGATTGGCTCGCATGGATGAATTGTTCAGCACAAAACGATCAATTTAGGCAAACAAAGTAAATATAGTCAATTTTGATTTCATGTGGACTTTAAAAGGCGACAGTTATTTTACTCACACTTGCTATCCTGCGTTGAAACACTATAGCGGATACGTTTTAGATGAATTTTGAGTGATCACACCTGTGAATGGTGAAATAGGTCCCTAAATGATTTGGTCCTACCAGAAAACTTGCATAGAAATTAAAATTTAAAATTAAATTAAGCATTTAGCAGAGACTCTTTTATCCAGAGACTTACGAGCTTTTTTTTTTTTTTTTTTTTTTTTTCTTCTCCTTCATGGAACTTATGTCTGTATCACTTCCGTGAGGTTTAAACGTGCGCGGTAAGGCGAATGTAATGCCTTTGCTTCGTGGTTAAGTGGCACCTTCGTCCGACGGAACGTTTGTATCTGTAGTCCAAATCTATGCGCAATCCACACTCCAGATCAGCAGGTGGTGGTAATGCACCTTTACGCTGGTTTGCCAAAACCGCCATAAAACACTAGCAGAAGAAGACGGAACTGCGTCATGACGTCGTTTAACAAACTTTTGCCGCGAACCTGCTTTTAGATGCAACACTTTGGATGCCAACTGCCGTAAAAATCCAATGAAGAAAAAGAAGAACCTGTTTTTAGCGTCTTCGCCTGAAAATGTATTGGTTAACGTCGCGCGGTCTGCGCCGCTAGAGGAAGCGGCCTCAAACTGCCACTCGGCCGGTACGCCGGGGTGAAAGGCTGAGCCGCGGTGAGAACTGGGGTTCGACCCGTGCTGGTTGGGTTCTTTCTGCTGCAATCCAGCGCTCGGGGAGGGCTTGGTCTCGGGCGGCACGATTGTTGTGTCGAGCAAGGCGAGCTCGGAGCTTGCACGGTCTATTGGCCACGACGTGTGGCTTGGCGAGGAGAGCAGCTGTCACGATGACGCTTAATGCTGCTCAACGGCCGTGTTTGGCTGGGTAGAAATGATCTCGAGTCCGAGAAAAGCAGCAGCAGGTCTTATAAATCCCCAGTGTAGCTCTCTTCGTTGGTACTAAAATTGGGTCTGTGGTAAGATGACGGACGAAGCGAACCATCATGCTGATAAACCGTCAATGGATAGAGGTAAGTCAGCGATATTTATACTATGGGATTGATTACTTGATTGTGGTCCACCTGTGTTGATTAGGCTAAGTATCTGACGCGCTCCTCCCGAATCTTATTAATAAAATTACATTTAAATGAAAAAAAATGTTTTATTCTTGTTTAAATACAGTTAAATGAAAAAAAGGGGACAAAATAAAACAACCTTAAAAAATATGTCTACAGATGTAGATAAAGTGTAATAAAATAAACACAAATGTTTATTATGGATGTTTTCTTCCCACTAGTCAAAACAATGGTTTGCCTGCCTTATACCTTTAAACAATTTATAAATGTGAATATGCTTTACCTAATTTATGGCATTTTTATAGACATTGAACAAAGGTCATAATTGCTTTGGACAATAACAACGTCTGTCCTCTTCAGCTCAACATGAAATGACTCTGCATGCTGACAAAACTTCAGTATTTTGTACGTAAACTTTGTAAATGTTTTATTCAGCTAATTCAGCTTTCATCTTTCCTCCATCTTATCACTTGTGACTGCTCAATTTGTCCAAGCCCCATCTAACCCAGTCGACATGAGCACTGCACCATAAGATTGGAGCAGCTTACAAGTTTTGTTGTGCGTCATTGACATCTGAATGAGAGTTTTGGCAAATAATCAATTTAACTCTGCTTCTCCTGTGCTTTTTATACCGAAGGAGATGGAAAAGGAAACATAGCCACGTTGTCTTTTAAAGCTTCATTATTAAAGCTTGTTCACACATCAGATATTCTGCTATGTGCTGTTAAAAAATCATTCTTCACAGTTTGTGGGAGGAGGTCAGAGCAGATCCACCAAAAGAAGGCAATATTTCTCCGCGTTGCATCACACGCAGGCAAATAACTTTGGCATGTTCCCAATGAACATATTGATTTGTGTCAAAACAACTGAACGGGGCTTCAGCTTTATTATGAAGGGAACATAAGAGAAAGGAACAGGATCATCCGCGCTGCGATTCAGAGAACTTCTGGAGCTAGCGAGCTGTGGGCGTCTGAAGTGGTTGAAGGGTATCTGCGATGACAGAGAAAAGTAATTTTGGTTGGAGACTGAAGTGACAGGAAGGACAGCGTGACTTTGTTTCCCTTCTACACCTTTGAGACCGGTAGCGAGGTAGAGCACAAGTATTATCAAATTCCTCCTCCTCCTCCTCTTCCCTCTTCTTCACCAACCCTGCATCACAACGCCTCGCCTCCACGGTGGGGGGTGGGTAGGGGTGGGGGGTGTCACGTCAAGGACACGCCATGCTTGACATGGCAACAAGCAGCTAATTTATATCCTTCTCCTGGACAAACATGAACACAGCGGCTATCATGTCACCCAGGAGTCGATATAAATATGCAAACACAGAGGAGCAAGGGCTCTGTCCATTTGCCATCTTTTTTCATCTCATTTTACCTCTTCTGTGGTTTGTCCTCTGCTGACTCTCCCCTTTGTTTGTGGTCATTAAAACTAGTGTGGTTGTAGGAACTGCTATATGGTGAAAATAGTGACGCTACAAAGGCTTTGTTGATAAATAGAAATAATCGCCTCCGTTATGGCTTTCATTAGTATTGCAAGGGTGTTTTGCACTGCGTTTGAAGTTTGGAAAACTTCTACAAGTCTAAGTAACAAAGAAACAGTGTTTGTGAAAGTCTATTTTTAAACCTATACCCAATATATGTATATTGCAAACTGTGAAGCTCAATTAAAAATATGTATTTATATATATAATTGGTAGAATATATAATTGGAAGAATATATAATTTTGTAAATATTTTTTAAACATACTGTATTTTAGCAAAAATATGTATTGGCCATTTTTGTGTATTTTGAAGTATGAGAAGAGTTGGAAAGATTTTGACTGCAACAGGTTTGTACAAAATTCAGAAGTGAAGAAATGGTTTCTGGAATTGACTGAATTGAATTCAAAAACATTCACAAAATTCAGTCAATTCTAGGCGGAAAAATACAGCTAACATTCAAGGTTTGACAGGCTTTGCTTTTGTAGTTAACAACAGTTCTGAATATGTTATTATTAATTCCTTACACTTGCTTATCCACATTTGGCAGATGCTTATATCCAAAGCAACTTACATTGAATTCAAGGCACACA
Source organism: Carassius carassius (assembly GCF_963082965.1). NCBI lineage: Eukaryota > Metazoa > Chordata > Actinopteri > Cypriniformes > Cyprinidae > Carassius > Carassius carassius. The sequence goes on from NC_081771.1 coordinate 30,145,444, forward strand.
TTTTATCAGTTCTTGCTTTTTCTTGGAATCAAACCCATGACCTTGGCATGTCTATTCACATTCAAATTACAGTTCAATTTGAACTTCCGATTATAAACTTCAAATCCTGTTTGCTACCTTTACTCAATTCAATAACTGCAAAAAGGCACAGCCCTGGTCTGCAGATATCCAACAATGAACACAACACAAAAGGGTACAAAATGTGGCAACACCAAAATGCACCAATTTAGATGATGCATACTGTATAAAAAGATACATGCTGAATAAATAGTCACATCAATAGTCACCACAAAAGGCCATCTGAAGGCACACATGCTGGCTGACTTGAATAGTTTATCTGAGTCCCTATGGCCATTACCTTACACTGCTATCAAACTCAGCAGAGGACGCACAGGGCCCCTTTGAAGTCAAGAGGCAAAAGTCAATTCAGCACACTGGGGTTGCTAATGAATTTGTTTGGAGCTTAATTCTAAATGGTGAGGGCCTGTGGACAATAATTCATGGCAGCAGGTAGACTCTGCGGAAAGCCAAATGCTGGATGAATTGTAATGACTGAACTCTTCTGAGAATATATCGTTGAGAGAAGTCCTGAGATTTGTAGTGAAGAAAAGTATAATTATATGCCATAAATTAGATCTGGGAGAGGCCCCCCTTGTGCTGATGACTTTATGTATTTACAGAGGCTGTAAGAGTGTTACTGTAAGTTTTCTGTGTAAATCGTCTCGCTGTTTGACTTGCAGTACTGATTCCTTTAGACCCAACATTATAGCTTAATTTTCCTTAATTCCATCAACCCACCAAATTACATCTCTGTCCCTTATCTTTCAATAATCTTCAGGAACAATCACATAGGTTGTTTTTAAAGCAAAATACACTGGAATTAGTATAATATATCCAGTGATATACACTGGTCAAAAAATTATAAGCGCACCACTTTTGTTCTTGCCCCCATTTTTCATGAGCTGAACCCCAAGATCTTAGACTTTTACTATGTACACAAAAGGCCTATTTCTCTCAAATATTGTTCACAAATCTGTCTAAATCTGTGTTAGTGAGCACTTGTCCTTTGCCGAGATAATCCATCCACCTCACAGGTGTGGCATATCAAGATTCTGATTAGACAGCATGATTATTGCACAGGTGTGCCTTAGGCTGGCCACAATAAAAGGACACTTTGAAATCTGCAGTTTTATCACACAGCACAATAGCATAGAAGTTTGCAAGTTTTGAGGGAGCATGCAATTGGAAAGTGGTGACTGCAGGAATGTCCACCAGACCGAGCCTGTCCTCCAACAAAAAACGACAATATAGGTCATTTGTGCAAGCACCTTATTACGACCTATATTTACGTTTTAAAGTTAAGCGCCCTCTAGCGGGCGTAAAAATAATGACAGTATCGCGTTGCATCTGTCGTCATGAAATGACGTATAACATCATTACCAATCAAAACGCACGTTTATTTAAATGCAATGTGTGGGCTTTTTACACAGATCTCACAGTATTTCCTACATATTTTACTAGGTTGCTTATTCGTTCGAATGACCACACCTAACCCCACCCCTAAACCTAACCCTCACAGAAATCATGCTAAATTATGATTTATTGAGCATATACATTTTCGTGCACATCCGTTCCCTGGGATCGAACCCATGATAGCATGATTACCTATCAATGTATAGCGCAATAATCTACCAACTGAGCTACACGAAACGCAAATCAGAGTGCAAGTAAAAGAGTACAAAACATTAATATGAAAACAACCTTTTGCCAATAGGGGCGCAATTGTAGTATACACTCTGATGGGTCGTATTTCAGGGATTTGAACAAACAACCTATACGGGCGTATTGGTTGGAGGACAGGTTGACCAGACCTGTTGTCTGTGAATTGAATGTTAATTTCTCTATCATAAGCCATCTCCAAAGATGTTCCAGAGAATTTGGCAGTACATCCAACCGGCCTGACAACCACAGACCACATGTAACCACACCAGCCCAGGACCTCCACATCCAGCATCTTCACCTCCAAGATCTTCTGAGACCAGCCACCCGTACAGCTGCTGCAACTATTGGCTTGCATAACCAAAGAATTTCTGCACAAACTGTCAGAAACCGTCTCAGGGAAGCTCATCTGCATGCTCGTCGTCCTCATTGGGGTCTCAACCTGACTGCAGTTCGTCGTCATAACTAACTTGAGTGGGTAAATGCTCACATTCGATGGCATCTGGCACTTGAGAGGTGTTCTCTTCACGGATGAATCCCAGTTTTCACTGTAAGGAGCAGATGGTGTCATGTGGGTGAGCAGTTTGCTGATGTCAACATTGTGGATCAAGTGGCCCATGGTGGCGGTGGGGTTATGGTTTTGGCAGGCATATATGGACAACAAACACAGGTGTATTTTATTGATGGCATTTTGAATGCACAGAGATACTGTGATGAGATCCTGAGGCCCATTGTTGTGCCATTCATCCACTACCATCACCTCATGTTGCAGCAGGATAATGCACGGCCACATGTTGCAACGATCTGTACATAATTCCTGGAAGCTTAAAACATCCCAGTTCTTGCATGGCCAGCATACTCACCGGACATGTCACCCTTTTGTGTACATAGAAAGAGTCTTAGATCTTTGAGTTCAGCTCATGAAAAATGGGGGCAAAAACAAAAGTGTTGCATTTATAATTTTGTTCAGTGTATATATTTCTTTTGCCATATGAGAAAAATGGATTATCCAAGTTGAACATGTCACTAGAGTTACATTTAAAAGTTTGAATACTATACAATGATGCTTTGTTGGTGCAAAATAAAAGTCACTAGATAAATGTTACTTTAAAAGAGTCAGTTGATTTGATACATGTCTACCAACTATTTTTTTTCTCTTTGTCAACTGAGAAAAAGCTGTCAGAAATTGGACAAAATCATCCATAGCAAAAAGTCTGCCATAAATGACGCATGATCAAATCTTTTGCTGTGATGCTCTTTACATCCAAAAGTTTGCATCTTGAAATAAATGTGACAAGTGCAATTCAGCAGTTCATCTCAGTGCGTCTGTCTTTCACAACGACACCCCACCGCTTGTAAAGTCAGACTTTGAGAACTCAGCATGAGATGGGACTGTGGAGACACGAACGTGAGGAAAAATGAACTTGATTAAGCAAAAACGGGGACGCATTAAGAGTGAAGAAAGCATAAGCTCTTTAACTCCTCTGCTTTGCATATAAATGAGAGATTACAGAGAGACTATATCTTATCAGCCCGTTGGAATACATATGCCTAATTACAATATATTCAGAAAAAAGTATGCAAGTGTAATTTACACAAAGAAGATTAGGTGCACAGAGAAAGGTCAAGCCACACTGGCTCATGCTGATGTGCTTGAGCTGTGATGCTCTGGAGGAATAAGAGTATCCAATGGAGTTAGAAAAGCAGGTTCTTATTCTAAACTAATTCCTTTTCAAACTTAAACCAAATTTTCATGATCCTCCATTCTGTTCCTAATGTGGACAGAACACTATATTACTCAATTAAGATTACCGATTCTAGCTGCAGACAACAAACGCAGTACAAAGAAGTCGCAGTACCAAGAAGTCGTGGCCTGATGGTTAGATATTCGAACTTGTAATCCAAAGGTTTTGAGTTTTGAGTCTCGAGCCAGCAGGAATTGCAAGTGGGGGGAGTGAATGTACAGCGCTACCTCCACCCGCAATACCATGACTGAGGTGCCCTTGAGCAAGGCACCGAACCCCAGACAGCTCCCCGGTTGCTGCAGCATAAATGGCTGCCCAATGCCCTGGGTGTGTGTTCACTTTGGATTGGTTAAATGCAGAGCACAAATTCCAAGTATGGGTCACCATACTTGGCTTTATGTCATATCCCTTTTTTCAAACACTGCAGTGTGATTAATGGCTGAATGACTCGTATGATCCTGTTCTCACAAATGGTTGAACCACAGTGAAGTGCTTGTCATTACTTGCCGTCATAAATTAGAACAAAAGGCCATGTTTTCCATATGGTAAAAAAATATATGTATATTTTCAAATATATTTCAAAGTGTTAAAAATGGCCCCAAAAATGCTAAAGTGTTTCAAAATATGTGTAAATATTTTTCACTAGGCTACTGTAAAATTATATCTTATTTATATGTAACCGGGTGGTAAATGATTTTAAAGTTTGTTTTTTCTCCTTTGTTAAAGTATTTTATTTAATTATTATTGTTAAACATTTATTTAATTATTAAACATATTATTATGTTTAATTCTGAGAACAGAGACTACCTGTATTTCTTTGGAGTTATCAGCAGGTGGCGCTTTGTGTGTTGTGCGTGACAACGCGTTTGCGCTCTTGCCTCACGGCATCCGTAGTATACTTTGTTTGGGGAAATGTGCAGTGGGAAATGCGAGAGAGAGAGAGAGACGTGCACTCTTGAGATACTAACAACAATTTGATCCATCCATGGGTAAATACAATGTTTTGTGAATATATCTTTGTTTAATACCATTTGTGGATGTGTATTTTGTGTTATTTCGGAGAATTGTCATATTTAGGGAACTTTGTTGTATGTAATGTCCACGATGATATGACGTCACTCCATGTGGGCTAGGCTTTATGACAGATGTGACGTACTTTATCTTTTATATTTATTTCAGGTTCTTTTCATGTGATTATAAGTCAATGTGATTATTTACTGTGCACCATAAGGTTGGAGATTTCAGCCATCGTGAAGTGAGAGTGTTGGTGTGTAAAAAAAAACTGACCATTATGTGAGTGTTATTTTCTCTAATTTTTCTCAAGTGTTAAGTGGGTAATATAAATATGTACTTATGTTGTTTTGTTTTCTTTGTAAAGTATTCCCACTGTCGTATTGTAGGCCTATTGTATTGCATTGTATTGTTTGATAGTGAGAAGTTTTGGATAACTCTTATTCATACTTTTTTATTTATTTTATTTTTTTGCATTTAAAACGGTTGAATTACTGCATCACAGTGTTAGAGAGGATTATGTTGATCATACACAAGACTGTGATTTTCAGCTGGTTTTATGTGGCACCAGCTTTGCAAACCTCATTTATTGAATCAGAGTTTTCTGCTCTTATCTGTTTATTTTGTGACCATTTAAAACAAACTGTTTCTTATCAATTAAATTGAGAAAACACATTGGTGAATCAGTAGTTTTTTTTATTTTATAGTATTAAATGGATAAACTTAAAAGTAGATAGAACCCCCTTATGTGTTCCTGGTGGTAAATCTAAATCCCCGGCCACACATTTTGGTACCAGGAGTGGGGTTGTTTATTCTATCTGATTATCTATCTGATAAATTTTTGTTTTTATTTCATCGTGCGGTATGTTGGGTTATGCAATACGGCAGTGGTGAATATTTTTAGAAGGCTGAGGACGCCTGGGGAGGGGAGGATCGCGGTTGCGGACGAGCTGGCCAGCATTGGACTGATCGTGCTTCCAGGGTGTTTCCAGGCGTGACTGCTGCTGAGGAGACAGGTCCAGCTTGACGGGAGGCAGAGGACGTCTGGAGTGTGGAGGAAAGCGGTGGTGGACGAGATGGCCAGCGTTTGACTGATTGTTTTCCAGGCGTAACAGCTGCGGATGAGACTGGTCCAGTTTGACGGGGTTCCCGTTTTCGACGTGTTAGCCTCACGGCCGCATCCAGAAACTGTGCACCACCAGGAGGGTTTGTTTGAGCAACTAAAAAGGACTGCAACGATTAAAGTTGCGTCAGAAACATTTATTTTAAATTGAGTTGAGGTTATTTGACTAACTTGTAAAAAAAAAAAAAAAAGAAGAAAAAATGTCTGACGCTGAAGAAAGAGCCGAAGGGGGGGCACACGGCCCTGTCGAAGGGGCTGTGGGAAATGACGTTATAGAGCAATTGAGGGGGCAGATTCAAGAGTTAAGTGACCGGAGGAATGACAATTTGGCCAATAGGGCTGTTGGGGGAGGTAACCCGACCCGCTCCTACATTTATGTTCCTCGTGAACGCCAGGTCCAACCTTTTAGTGGGGAATATAACAAAGATGGACGGTCTGTAGAGGAGTTCATAGAGGAGGTGGAAAGGGTCCTACGAGCCAGAGACCAGACACAAGAAGAACAGCTTGACTTTATTATATCTCTTTTGAGAGGGCCTGCACTGGAAGAGGTGCGTTTTTGTGTCGGAAACCAGTCCAGACGGGCCACTGATTTGTTTACTTTTCTGCGGGAAGCTTTTGGGGAACGGCGTAGCGGGACTCAATTGCTGCAAACGTTTTACAACCGCAAACAATTAGATGGGGAAGATCTGCGAGATTACTCTCATGCGCTCTCTCGCCTTTTAAGCTCTGCTGCAAAGCAATCCCCAGGTGGCTTAGCGAACGAGGAGGGGATTTTACGTGATCAGTTTGTGGAGGGGGTGCGAGATACCGCGTTAAGGAGAGCTGCGTAAAATGATTAGAGACAGGCCCGACTTGACCTTGCTTGAGGTTCGTAATGAGGCTGTTCTGTGGTCTATGGAGGAAAGCAGGCCGACCAGAGTAGCAAATTGTCGACCAGTCCATTCAGAATGTTTAGGTCAAACTGCTGATACTTCTGTAGGCTCTGAAAAACAAACGTCTACTCTGTTAAATGATATTTTACAAGTTATTTCTCGGCAGGACAAGCGAATAAGTGAGCAAGAGCAGACCATTTCAGAGCTCACTAAGGCGGTCAAAGAGTTGAGTGCGCAGCATTCAGTGTCTGTTCCACAAAATTATGCACCTATATCAAAGTCGCCTCCCAGGTTTACAGAAGAGGGAGAACCTATCTGTTTCAGATGCAACGGGGTTGGGCATATCGCTAGACATTGTACCGTGAGACAGGGTGGGAGACCCAGGAGTGCTGCCGGGACTACTGAAGGGCCAGAAAAACAAAGTCCTTCTGTTGCAGGCTGTCTGGCTGCACAGGGGGTAGTATCTGGTTCAACACCTCAGGGAACTAGTCGGGACAGGTTCCTTGAACGAGCTGTTGGAACGTGCCCAATGGTGGATTTGAAAATCAAGGGTGTGCCAGTGTCATGCTTGTTAGACACTGGTAGTCAGGTCAGTACTATTACTGAGAGGTTCTTCCAAGAGCATTTATTTGGGGATGATAGTGATATATTGTCTACCTCAGGTTGGCTGAAGATCACGGCAGCAAACGGTTTAGACATTCCCTATTTGGGTTACATGGAGCTGGATGTGGAAGTTATGGGGATGACCCTGCCTGAATGTGGGTTCTTGGTCGTTAAAGAAACTCCTTGTCCAACGTCTGCTGCCGTGCTCATCAGAATGAATATCATCAGTAAGTGCCGACAGATTGTTCATGCTGAGTTTGACACCACGCTGGGTGGTAGCCTGGATTCTGACTGGAGAGCAGTTTTTCAGTAGGCACAATCGGTTGAACTAGCTGAGCGTGTTTCATTTGCACGGGTCGTGGGTAAGACTTCTGTTCATGTGCCTGCCTGGTCTGCAGCTACTGTCCTGATTAAGGGAATGGAATCCAGTAAAAGGGATGGTACAGCATGGTTGGTAGAACCTGCAAATATGCCCTTGCCAGAAGGTTTGGTTGTATTACCTACCTTGATTTCATCAGATTTACCCGTGTGTCCAGTGAGAGTACTTAACTTGTCTCAGGAAGATCTTTGGCTTCAACCTAGGGCCCGTCTAGGTATGTTGTCTCCAGTTGATGGTTATGGTGTGGGTTCATCCTGTGAAGTGAGGTTCCAGCGAATCTCGGCAGACACAGAACAGGTCACTATGGGTGTAGGTCAGGGTTCTGAGCCGCAGACCCAGTCAGTCTTAGATCATATTGTCATGGGAGGCACTTCTGAACAGCAGGTTCAGTTGAAAGCTGTGCTGGGCAAGTATGTAAGTGTGTTTGCCATGGAGGATGATGATTTGGGCTATACAGATAAGGTTCAGCATGAGATACATCTGACTGATGACATACCAGTGAATCAGCCATAACGGCGAATTCCACCTAATCAGTACCAGGAGGTCAGAGAGCACATCACCAAGTTGCTGAAAAAGGGTGTGATTCGGGAGAGTGGGAGTGCTTACGCCTCGCCTGTGGTACTTGTGTGCAAAACCGATGGGTCGCTACGGTTATGCGTGGATTATCGGAAGCTCAATGCCAAGACGAGGCGTGACGCATTTCCACTACCCAGAATTGATGAGAGCTTCGATGCCCTTAGGGGAGCTAGGTTCTTTTCAACTGTGGACTTGGCCTCTGGGTACCATCAGATTGCGGTGAGTGACCGGGATAGGGCCAAGACGGCGTTCACCACACCTTTTGGGTTATTTGAGTATAGGAGGATGCCGTTTGGGGTCTGCAATGGACCATCTACCTTTCAGCGCCTTGTGCAGTCTGTTATGAGCGATCTGATCTTTCAGGTGTTGATTGTGTACCTAGATGACATTTTGCTGTTTTCACAGACATTTGAGGAACACCTCGAAAGGTTAGAGATGGTGCTGAAACGGTTGTTAGACACCAGGTTAAAGGTCAAGTTAGGGAAGTGCCGTTTTCTCCAGGAGTCTGTACGATTTCCTGGTCACCAGGTGTCGGCACAAGGGATTTCTCCTGACCCAGACAAGGTTGTTGCAGTTAGAAATGGGAAGACCCCAGAAACGGTCAAGGAGCTGAGGTCATTTCTAGGGTTCTGCAGCTATTATAGGAAGTTTATTGAGGGCTTCTCCAAGATAGCTGGACCATTACATGACCTGGTAAATGCTTGTTTGCGCGAGGGCAGGTGTGTTAAGAGTGGACGTCACTTTAGGTCTTGTTGGTCTAATGAGTGTGATCATGCATTCAGTCAGTTGAAGTTGCAGTTAACAACGGCACCTGTGCTGGGTTTTGCCGACTTCACTTGCCCTTTCATACTCGAGACTGATGCAAGCCAGAATGGCTTAGGGGCTATTTTGTACCAGATGCAGGAGGACAAGAAGAGGGTCATTGCATACGCCAGCAGAAGGTTGCGTAACGCAGAGAGGAATGATCGCAACTACAGTAGCAGGAAGCTTGAACTACTGGCCCTTAAGTGGGCTGTAGTTGAAAAGTTTCGTGGCTATTTACTGGGGTCTCGGTTTGAGGTGATCACAGATAATAATCCGCTTTGTCACTTGCAAACTGCAAAGTTAGGAGCAATCGAACAGAGATGGGTAGCTCAGCTGTCTGTCTTCAACTTTGAGGTGAAGTACAGGCCAGGCAAGAGTAACGCTGCAGCTGATGCTCTGTCTAGGCAGGAGTTTGCAGGGGAGCCTGAATCTGATCCTGATGCTGATTGGGATGAGTGTGTGGCGATTTGCAGTGTTTTTAGTCGTGGTACAGCTTTGGAACCTGAACTTGCTCTGAAGGGACTTGAGTGCTGTAGGTTAAGGCAAGTACGTGTGCTGGAAGCTGGAGAAGCAGTCACTAGCCTTCAAGGTAACACCCATACGCTTCCTGGTTACACGAGGGAACAGCTGATCGAATTTCAGAATAGTGACCCTGTTTTGGGGGAATTTAGAGAGTTTTGGAGTACGAAAAAGAGACCAGATCACCTTGAAAGAAAGTCTCTGTGCAGGTCTGTGAAGTGTCTTCTGAAGCAGTGGAACCTTATAAGAGAACGGGATGGGTTGCTTTATCGAGTAGTAGATGGGACAAGTACTGCAGAGTGTGCACAACGACATGGGGCACCAGGGCATTGAGCGGACCTTAGGGTTGTTGAAACAGAGGTGTTTTTGGTCTGGTATGTATGAGGATGTGGAGGATTGGGTAAAGAAGTGCCAGCGTTGTATACTTACCAAGATGCCTCAGCCCAAAGTCCGTGCGCCTGTGAAAGCATTCTTAGCGTCCAGACCCCTGGAAGTGATTGCGGTGGACTTTACACTCCTAGAGCCTGCTTCTGATGGGCGTGAAAATGTTTTGGTTGTTACTGATGTTTTCACGAAGTTCACACAGGCGTTTCCCACCAAAGACCAAAAGGCAGATACCACAGCAAAAATCTTGTTAAAAGAGTGGTTTATGAAGTACGGGGTCCCTGAGAGGTTGCACTCAGATCAAGGTCGTAACTTCGAGAGCGAGGTAATTGCTGAGTTGTGCAGACTCTATGGGGTGAAAAAGACACGAACCACCCCGGATAGGCCGCAGGGAAATGCCCAGTGTGAACGGTACAACCGAACACTTCACAACCTACTACGTACATTAACACCAGAACGTAAACGCCGTTGGCCAAAGTACTTGCCAGAGTTAGTCCGTGCTTATAATGTGACTCCGCATGCTACTACAGGTTTTTCCCCATATTATTTGCTTTTTGGGGTACAGCCACATCTGCCCATTGATGCATTGTTAGGAAGGGAGGTCAGAGAGGGAAAACAAGACTGGTTGTCTGTCCATCAAGAGAGGCTGAGATATGCTCACGAGAAAGCTAAGGAGTACTCAGAGGAGAAAGCCCTAGAGAGAGTGGCTCGGCTGAATGAAAAAACATTTTGTCCCCAGGTCAGTGTGGGCGAGTTAGTGTATCTGCGGCAGCGGCCTCCAGGGAGAAATAAGATTCAGGATGCCTGGAGCCCAATAATCTACAGAGTAGTGCACATAGTTGGCACAACTTACACTGTTGAGCCTTTGGAGGGAGGACCCTCAAAAAGGGTTCACAGGTCAGAGTTGCGTCCAGGTGCTGTACCTACTCCTAGGCCTAGGCGTAAAAAGTTAGAGACAGATGCACTGCCGGTCGTGTTGGATGTGAACGAGACTTCTGAGCTAGATTTTGTAGTAGTAGAGGAGCAACCATTTGTAAAAGCAGACCCTTCAATGCGCTCGGAGGCACTGGGTACTTCAGAGTTGAGAGGTGACAGCTCTCAAAGTGGTCAGGTACCAGTATCAGTAGATACTGATGGAGACCCTCCAGAGTCTGACGATGTGGTCCGGTATGCAGAGGCTCCAGATGAGCATGTCCAATCAGAGGAGCTAGAAACTGGTGAAGTGCGTAGCCCAGTTCAGAGAGATTTACCAGTTCCAGCTGTGCGCAGAAGCAAGCGAGCAACTGCGGGTATTCACACTAATCCTTTTCATGCACCCAGCTCCGCTTGTCATGCAGTGAGCGTCAGCACAGATATGGTGTCTCAAGTATTGGCCAGTATTGGCACTGCATTGTTTGAGAAGGCATTACAGGGTGCCATGAATGCCGAAATGGGTGATTAAGTGAGTCATCGAGGACGCTGACTTAAAGCAGGGGAGGATGTAACTGGGTGGTAAATGATTTTAAAGTTTGTTTTTTCTCCTTTGTTAAAGTATTTTATTTAATTATTATTGTTAAACATTTATTTAATTATTAAACATATTATTATTTTTAATTCTGAGAACAGAGACTACCTGTATTTCTTTGGAGTTATCAGCAGGTGGCGCTTTGTGTGTTGCGCGTGACAACGCGTTTGCGCTCTTGCCTCACGGCATCCGTAGTATACTTTGTTTGGGGAAATGTGCAGTGGGAAATGCGAGAGAGAGAGAGAGAGAGAGACGTGCACTCTTGAGATACTAACAACAATTTGATCCATCCATGGGTAAATACAATGTTTTGTGAATATATCTTTGTTTAATACCATTTGTGGATGTGTATTTTGTGTTATTTCGGAGAATTGTCATATTTAGGGAACTTTGTTTTATGTAATGTCCACGATGATATGACATCACTCCATGTGGGCTGGGCTTTATGACAGATGTGACGTACTTTATCTTTTATATTTATTTCAGGTTCTTTTCATGTGATTATAAGTCAATGTGATTATTTACTGTGCACCATAAGGTTGGAGATTTCAGCCATCGTGAAGTGAGAGTGTTGGTGTGTAAAAAAAAACTGACCATTATTTGAGTGTTATTTTCTCTAATTTTTCTCAAGTGATAAGTGGGTAATATAAATATGTACTTATGTTGTTTTGTTTTCTTTGTAAAGTATTCCCACTGTCGTATTGTAGGCCTATTGTATTGCATTGTATTGTTTGATAGTGAGAAGTTTTGGATAACTCTTATTCATACTTTTTTATTGATTTTATTTTTTTGCATTTAAAACGGTTGAATTACTGCATCACAGTGTTAGAGAGGATTGTGTTGATCATACACAAGACTGTGATTTTCAGCTGGTTTTATGTGGCACCAGCTTTGCAAACCTCATTTATTGAATCAGAGTTTTCTGCTCTTATCTGTTTATTTTGTGACCATTTAAAACAAACTGTTTCTTATCAATTAAATTGAGAAAACACATTGGTGAATCAGTAGTTTTTTTATTTTATAGTATTAAATGGATAAACTTAAAAGGAGATAGAACCCCTGTCACACACCTGGACTCATTTTGTGTGTTTTTTGCCCCTGTGACCCAGTTTCTGTCTCTATGTGGTTTGATTAGTTCCCAGGTGTGTCTAGTCATTTCCGCATGTGTTCCATGTCCCTGTTAATTAAGTCATGCCATCCACCTGTGTTTTCCAAATTATCCCTTGTACAAAAGCCTTGTCCTTTCAGTTCTGTTTTGTCGGGTCTACTCGTCTACTTGTTACTTGTCAACTTGTCTACTTGTCCACTTGTTACCTGTTACTTGCCACTTGCCACTTGCCACTTGCCACCTGTTATTTGCTACTTACCTTGCCTATATTTGATTTAATAAATCCTTGTTTCGTTTATCCCTCGGCTCCGTGTTCCTTCCAGCAGCGTAAGCCGTGACAGAAGACCCGACCTAAAAAGTTAAAAAAACTGCGTGTTTTCCCTCCGTTTTGTTTTCCGTTTTTTCACAGTCTTTTTCTTTCCGTAGTGTGTAATGGATCCCCTCTATCGCCCCGAATACCTCCTCCTCCTGCTGGAGCAGGAGGGACTTTCTCTCGAGGACCATACTAGACGGTTTCTCTTCCTAGCTAATGCCACCAGCTACCCGGACCACGCGCTCTGCACCTTTTATCACGCCAGCCTGAACTCCAGGTGCAGAGCGTTGTCGCCCGTAGATGGTCCTCGGGAGGATTTCGCCGCATTCATAGAGTGGAATCTGGTGAGAAATAAGTCACCTCTCACGGTCGGCCCAATGGAGGATCTCGCCAGGTCCACTCTGGACCCAGAGCCCAGCCTACAATCTCCCCACGGTACGAGGCATAAGCCCGAGCCCACCGATGACGGAGAGCCAGAGAGCAACCCGTCAGACCAGGTGCGAGAGCCGGCAACACTGCCCACCACGAGGGAGCAAAATATGGAGCGCCAAATGGGTCAAAATGAGGGGGTTTCCAATTCACCTATGCCAGATCCTCTGTTAAGCCCAGGAAGGGCTCCTGATCTTCCGTTAAGCCCAGGAAGGGCTCCTGATCTTCCGTTAAGCCCAGGACGGGCTCCTGATCCTCCTTTAAGGCCAGGACGGGCTCCTGATCCCCCGTTAAGCCGAGGACGGGCTCCTGAACCCCCGTTAAGCCCAGGACGGGCTCCTGAACCCCCGTTAAGCCCAGAACGGGCTCCTGATCCTCCGTTAAGCCCAGGAAGGGCTCCAGCCCCAGAGCTTACTCCAATGCCTGCTCCTCCAAAATTCCCACCCACTCCTGCCTCCTCCTCCGCTGTCGTCTGGCTGCCCCTCTGCTCGCCCTCAGCCTACCATCATTGTGGTGCGAGCTCAGCGGGACCGCCATCCTCCAGCGACGCCTTGGTCGGCGTCTCCCTCACCTCCGCCTCCAGCCTCTGAGGCCTGGACTCCGCCTCGGCCCGTTGACCCGTCGGCTCCACCATGGCTCCTAGCTCCATCCTCTCCGCCGTGGCCCGGCAGTCCGCAGGCTCTGCCTGGCTCCCTCGTCCCTCCGGCTCCGCCTTGGTCTGGCGTCGTCCATCCTATGCCTCGGGACTCCACTCCTCCGGCTTCGCCTCATCCCTCCGTCCCTCCGGCTCCGTCAGGCTCCTTCATCCCCTCGGCTACACCTCAGTCCTCGGTCACTCTGGCCTCACCGCGGCCTTCCGGATCCACATCGCCGCGTCAGTCACCAGAGCCATCAGTTCGGCCTAGGACCTCCGGCTCCTCCCCGTCACCCTGGCTCTTCGGCTCTCCGTCTCCGCCTCGGGCTCCTCCTCCACTTGCTCCGTTGCCGTGGGTCGAGTCCCTGGAGTCGGTGACCATTCCTCCTCCATGGCTCCTTCCTCTGTCGGCCCCACCTTGGGCCGTTATGGCTGTGGCCTGGGTCCTGCTGGGTGCCTCCTGCTTCAGATCCTTCCTGTTTCCTCCCTGGCTCCTCCCTCCGTCATCTCCTCCCTGGCTCCTTCCTCTGTGGTCCCTGTCTGCTGGCCTCCCTTTGTTGTTTCTACGGTGCGAGGACGCACCTACCGGGAGGGGGGAGTACTGTCACACACCTGGACTCATTTTGTGTGTTTTTTGCCCCTGTGACCCAGTTTCTGTCTCTATGTGGTTTGATTAGTTCCCAGGTGTGTCTAGTCATTTCCGCATGTGTTCCATGTCCCTGTTAATTAAGTCATGCCATCCACCTGTGTTTTCCCAATTATCCCTTGTACAAAAGCCTTGTCCTTTCAGTTCTGTTTTGTCGGGTCTACTCGTCTACTTGTTACTTGTCAACTTGTCTACTTGTCCACTTGTTACCTGTTACTTGCCACTTGCCACCTGTTATTTGCTACTTACCTTGCCTATGTTTGATTTAATAAATCCTTGTTTCGTTTATCCCTCGGCTCCGTGTTCCTTCCAGCAGCGTAAGCCGTGACAACCCCCTTATGTGTTCCTGGTGGTAAATCTAAATCCCCGGCCACATATAGATCTTATTTATAGAATAAATTAAATGTATAATATATTTATATATATATATATATAATTATATATTTTTGTCTTATTTTTTTTTTTACATATTGGCCATCCACACTTTTGGAAAACAAATGAAATTTTGTTGTAATAAATATATTATAATACAGAAATGCACATACTGTATGACATATGAGATGCTACTGAAAATAGCAATGATTTTCCTTCGTATGTTTGTTTATATTTATACAAAATATATTATATGGCTTAATAAATCAATCTAATTTAATGATCTAAAAAAATATACCCATGATTATACCCAGGACATGTCTCGCATTCTTCTCTCTCTCTCTCTCTCTCTCTCTCTCTCTCTCTCTCTCTCTCTCTCTCTCTCTCTCTCTCTCTCTCACACACACACACACACACACACAGCAATAGTTTTTAAAGAGATGGAAGGTGCTGGTGACAGTATGCTGTGGAGTGTGTCAGTCAGTGAAGAGGTCATCCTGGTTGCTGAGCTTTCAGCTTTGCCTTTATTTTGACCTGTCTCCCATGAGGCCGAGAGCTCAAGGACAGGCCTCGGTGAGTGTATATTACAAATGCAAACGATACACAAACAGACATGACTTAGCCGCGGGAACTTCCCTTTAGAAATATACAGGTCTGCCACTCAACTTCACCTGTAAGATTACCTATTTTAACATAATATGGACATGCTGCTGTTTGATATTAGATCATTAACAGATTTAAAATGAAAATACTTTTACTTATGCATGCACAACATGACACATGGAAATGTAAATCATTAACCCCTTTTGAATAACTTAGGTTCACAAAATACTGAATCATGTTCATGGAATTCGAAGGTTGATTGAATTCTATACGAAATAACTTTCGAAGCAGCTGCATCCTCACAAAGATTACAACAATTCCAGTTCCAATAACATCAAGAGATTCATAAAGATTTGTTAAAAACTTGTTCATACACACAAGGATCAGTTTTTTTAGATCCTGGCAATATGTTGACATTGTTTTTTTGTTTTTGTTTTTCAGTGCCTGTGTCTATCAGTGTGTATTTTATGTGCAAATGTGAATTAAATTACCCTGGTTAAATACAGCCGTTCACAATGTATGAGAGTGTGAGAGGAAGAGAGAGTGCAACTGTTCAATTTTACACTTGATCTCACAGCAAAAATCTGTCTCTTAGAACTAGGCTGGAATGAAAATACATTAGCTCATTTTCTCCTCAACTAATGTGCTGGGAAACACAACTGCCCATGTTAAACATATTAAAATGTATTGCAATCAAACACTTATAATAATGAATAATTCAGGTTTATTCACAACTTGATTATATTGTGAATGCATTGTTCATCACTGTTAGCTACAAACACAAGTAATGCAAATTGTTAGTGTGTAACTAACATATCAAGTAGTCTGTTTTTAGGATATTATTATTATTATTATTAGGGCAGTTATGTCAATCACTGTGGTCATAAATTCGTGAGATATGTGAAGATATATGTAACGGAAAAAGCAAATCTGTACTGCATATTATTTTGGAAATGAATGCACATGAGTAAATGTTCTCGGACCATGAGTTGTGGCAGTTTAAGTAAGTTAGTACGCAAGTAAATAAGTAGTAAGTAATTAGCAAGTAATAAACAAAGTAAGTAGTAAGAAAGTAAGTAACAATGAATAAAGTAGTAAGAAAGTTGACAAGCCGAATCAATCAATCAAATACACCTACATACAAAGCAGGTAAAAAAATAAAAATAAATAAATAACAGTAGTAAGTACAGACCGTAAGTAATAAGTACATAAGTAGCAAGTAATAAAATTAGTAAATAGTAAGAAATTTGCATAGGTAGGCAGGGAAATACATACATACATACCATAGACTATAAAAACATGAACATATTGTCAGTGACATTAGAGGTCTGCATCCGCGGGTCCCGACCAGATATTTTGCGCCGCGGGATTAAATGACTAAAAAACGGCAGCGGTCGGTAACTCTGGTGTAATTTGAACGGGAGCGGTCGGTCATTCAATATCACGTTCCCGACGCCGACGTTCTTTCAGAACAGCATATCTTCGCTTTACCTAATCTTAATCTTATCGACCACCCGGTATAGGCTACAGTCTGCCCTGTACTCAGGACCGTTATGCACGCGCTGCACGCACGGACCAGTAACGGTTCTTTCTGTCATGCATTGATTGTATTTGCTGGATCTGTGCGCGCGCGCAGCATGTGCATAACGGTCCGACTCCTCAGGGCAGACTGTATGTGATAAACGGCCCTCAAAAGAAAAAAATGGCAGAACAAAGTGTGGAGCAAAGTGTGGATGCGCTGTCCTTAAAGGACGTTCAACTTGGACTGGACAATGGTCAGTTTACTGCTAAGAAACCCACGTCAGGCAAGTCTAATGTATGGGAGTCTTTTTCATGCATCATAGACGCAGATGGGAAAAAAATACCCTTCGCGCAATGTGATAAATGCCTAAAAGTGTTCCCGTTCAGCAGTCACAAGACTGGAACCTCGGGATTAAGGCGGCACTCATGCATCATCACAAAGGGTCAAACTAAACTGGCATTTACAAAGTCTAGGCCGGTGCCAGAGCAGTTTAAAAAAGAGACCACAGAAAAATGTGTTGACTTTGTTTGCCAAGACATTCGACCGTATGATACTGTGTCCGGAAAAAGTTTTAATCAGCTGGCCCAACATTTGGTCGACACAGCAGCAAAAATTGGAAAGTTTAATGTCAGTGAGATACTTCCACATCCAACAACAGTGTCAAGAAATGTTGAAAATAGGGCTCAGAGTCTGCGTAGACATGTTGTTGACGCAATCACTCTAGTAATACACAAATTCGGATGTGCAATTACAACAGACATATGGACAGAAACTTATCACAAAACGTCATTTTTGTCGGCAACCATCCTTTATGTTAATGAGCAATCTGAGCTACATTCTAGAGTGCTTTTTGCTGTCCCCTTTGACCCAAGCACCTCAAAGACGGGTGAAAATATTCGAATCCACCTGCTGCAGAATCTCAGAATATTTGGCATTGATACGACAGAAATGGGCAGAAAGATAGTTTTTGTGACAGATCGTGGAGCTAACATGATCAGTGCCTTACGAGGATACACGAGACTAAACTGCACAGCGCACATACTAAACGTGACTCTATCCAGTGCGTTTGGTCCTGCCGTAATGGAAATGTCTCCAGAGATCGCTGGGCTTCTAACTGATGTTAAAAAATTGGTCACATTTTTCAAACACTCAGGACAGCAGGCCAAGCTAAAAATGTCACTGAAACAATCCGTAGAGACATGGTGGAAACTCAAATTTTGACATGCTGAATTCCGTTTTGGAACAGTACGAAGACATCGCATCTGTGCTGACTGAGAGCAAAAATCATGACAAGATCTTACGAATCAACGCCAGCACGCTCAAGTTACTAGTATCATTCCTAAAACCCTTTAAAGAGGCAACTGACGACTTGGAAACCGACAACACAACTCCAAGTGCCTCACTAGTTCTTCCGTGGTCTGTGCAATTAATTGAGCACTGTACATCAGCCACAAAAGACCCTCTGCTCTCTGAAATCGCAACAGTCTGTGTGAAATGTCTGAAAGAACTACTGTCAACAGACACTACTTTGCCAAATTCAGTTCACATGCTTTATAGAATAGCAACCTTTCTTACGCCAAATCTGCAAAATTTGAAAATGTTGGATGAAAGAGGGCGTCAGGAGGTGATACAGGGTGTCAAGGAGATAATAGAAGATTTAAAGTTTGATACCCATGGTGAGGAGGATGTTGAGCCAACACCTGCCAAAAGGCCTACTGTTCTCTCAATTTTTCTGATTGGGAGGACAATGAAGAATCAGTTGGATCGAAATCACTAGATATTCAGATTCAGGAGTACATGACCATGAGACTTGAATTATAAAGTCAACAAAAAGTTTTGCAGTGGTGGGATTCACATCAGTCCCAGTTTCCTGCTCTGAGCAACCTTGCGAGATATGTCCTCTGCATCCCGGCCACGAGTGCACCTTCCGAGAGAGCATTCAGCCTTTGCGGCCGGATTTTGGAAGAAAGACGTTCGGTATTGAAACCGTCATCAGTCAATGACATTCTTTTCTTGCATGGATATTTAAAATAGTCTGGAAAAAGCTGATTTTTCCAAGTAAGTACGGCTTTCGTTCATTTCATATTGCCTACAATTTTGAGATGTTAATTTATTATTAGTTATTGTTGAATTCTTTTCGTTTTTAGGGGAGACGTTGAAATCGATGTCGGCATATTCTTTTCTTAAATTGTTCGCAATATATATTTGGCCTACATATTTTGCCTACAATTTTGAGTTGTTAATTTTTTTTTTAAGTTATTGTTGAATTTATATATTTTGTTGGAGAGACGTATGTCAGCACATTCTTCTCAGGGATGAGAAGGTTAAGGCCTACATATTGTTCGGTTAAGGCCTACATATTTTGCTTAATGACGTCATATGTTCTTTCTTTCTCTGACACTTTTCCTGTGTTGACAGCAAAATGTTACGAATTTTGATAATACGAATAAAAATAATAGCCTACACTTATTTTTTTTTTCGCTGCAACATTTTTTTCCCCTACTGTCTGCAGCGAAATGTTAAATTTTATATATTGACAAGGCGAATAAAATAATAATAAAAAAATGTTTGTGCAGACTACATTTTTATTTTCTCTGTGAAAATGTACATGTGAAATTCTGGGAGATATATATTAAGTGGGATGGTCGGGTCGGGAAGAAAATTATTCTAAGCAGACAGCGGGTGAACAAATAGTGTATATATAGCGGGAACAGGTGGGTGCGGGATATAACCCCAGCGGGAGCGGGACTTAAAAAACAGTCCTGCGCAGACCTCTAAGTGACATCACCCATAGCGTGACAGCCAGCCATGAGGGACAGTCTTACTATCCAATAGAGTGAGCGCACCTTCGTTCTCCCCAATCAGCTCTGCTCTATCCAACTGTGTAAACGCCCACCATTAAAAAAAACAAAAAAAAAAAACACGCAAAGCAGGAGAGAGACAGAGTGGGACCATGGCGTCTACAGCGTCAGGTCAGTAGTTAGGCAAATTAAAACTAAAGAAAAACGTTATGTAACTTAAGCTTTGAAAAGACAGACAACGAACAAAAAAGATAATTTACAAGAGCTGCGTCACAATCATGGGCGGATCTACAGGGGGGCAGGGGGGGCAGGTGCCCCCCCACTCTAGAGCCTTGCCCCCCCAGCTGCCCCCCTAACTTTAATGATCCAAAAACTGTACTTACAAAAACAACCCACCACTATGTCCAATACATTTACCAAAAGTGAACAATTTAATTTTTAATTTTAAATGTATTATTCGCCCTTCCCCCCTGCCCCTCAAATACTTAGTTACGTCCCTGATTCAAACGTGCAGAGCGGCGATCGCTCAGTCTGGCTCATACACACAGCCAGTCTGCTTCGGTGCGGTGGCCCTGCAACCAGAGAATGAGCTGCCCCGGACAGATCCTCTGAAGGTGAAGTGAGTTTCCCCAGGTGTAGTTTAAACACACGTTTAACTTAAAGTTACATTTGTAATGAATGTATTGTATGCTAAAGACGATTCAGCATCAGCAAAAACAGCGAGTCTATTACGTTAGGCTAAATCAGCGGTCAAATCGCTCCCTCGTGATTTGTAAGAGCACTCTTCTCTTTGATTAGCCTGATTTTGATTTTAGTAAAGACAAGAACAGCTTAATAAAAAATATAAAATATTGAGGGGCAGCGCTAGGGCTGGGCTAATGGGGCTTAAGCCCCGAAAGTTTTTAGTAAAGCCCCGAATATTTTGTTAACTTGTCTTTCTCACAGAGCAAAACAATTCATCAGAAAAACAAATGTGAATAAGATTACAGCGGCCGCGATTAACTAATCATGAACAGTGCATATTACACTTTTATTTATATTTTTCCCTTTGCATTAAAGGTACTTTTGACGTGCTTTTGCAACGTTGAGCATTGTAGCCAATCACAGACAATCGGCCAATCAGAGGCGTTTAAATGAGTCGCTGTGCTGAAGATGTGTTTTGCACGAGCTCACCGAGTTCACGTTCGCAAACCCGTCATTATTATTGGCAATAAAGTTAAGATGCAGATAAGAGATTCACTTGATATTATTATTGATGCTGCTCTGATGCACTACATTACGCAACGCTCTGTTTGTTGTTAGGAAGACTAAAAGTTCAGCGGTCTAGCTCATCAATGTCAAAATTATTAAATAAGTTAACAAATGCCTGGTAAAATGTAAGTAGATAATTTAATATTTGACTGTTTTACAATAGAAAAGTTCAACTTTTTTTATTTATTTATAAAATTTTGCCTTTTTGAATTGAAAATAATCTATAATTTCCTTGATTAATTTATGTAAATTACAAATAAAATATTAGTTGCAAATAGTTACAATTATTTCACTAATACAACAAGCCTTTCTTTTTCTTTATTCCCTTAAATCACTTTAATAATTAATTAATTACTTTAAATAAAAATACCCAATTTTAGTTTGGGCTGTTATGTTACAACACACAATACAGTGCCAGTTAGGAGATCGATCATTTGATTAGCTAAGCCTAAGCAGTCCTATTAAATCCAATTCTTCTCAGATATCACAGCAATGAAACCAGGTTACAACAGGGGAAATAACAAATACAATAGAATTAAGTAGTCTAAACATAACTGGTGTGTGTGTTGTGAATTAAAAAACGTTGTAGTGTGTAAGGGCATGATTAAACAATAACTACTGTAGTTTAAAAGTGTTTTTGTGTTTTTCTTTAAAGCAATTCATATATAGGGATTCCATGTACCCCTGCCACCCTGCCAAGACCTCTTGCCACCCCTTGGCCCCCCCATGCAAAATTTTCTAGATCCGCCACTGCCGCACACATAGCCTGTGTCTCTGAATGCTTCTAATACTCGCTCCTCTCTTCCCCGCGCGGTGCGAATCCCGCGTCACGGACGAGCCGTTCACACTTGCCGCACTCACGCAGCATGTTTCGTAATGCTCGGTTATAGGCTATTCTCGCTCGGCCCCGCACCGCGAATCTCCAGGAGCGCACCTGGCAGTATGGATGAGGCTCGACTCGACGCACGCGCGCAACCTTCGTCAGCTCGCACCTCGTTCAGCATTTAAAACGATTGTAAATTCAGTCAGCTGCTTGCTAATTTCACTTGAATGAAATGAAACATTCAGCACATGTTCCAGTTGTTCTTAAAATCCCAAATACAGTGTAACATGTTATACTTTAATAATTGACTAAAGAAATACAGTTAGGCTATTTATATATATATATATATATATATATATATATATATATATATATATATATATATATATATATATATATATATATATATATATATATATATATAAATCAGTAACTAACTATACCATTATAATCTTGTCGGTTAAAAAAAGTTTAAGCTTGACTTTGCAAATTTAAAATCGCAAATGAAGCCAAAAGTAGGTGGAGCCGGCCATCACCATTGGCAGCGCATCACCACGCATCATTCCTAGATAATCGAAAATGGGCAAAAATTAATTAATTAATTATGCAGATATTTAAGGCTTAATATAATTCAAACGGATTAGTTATAAAGATAAAAAAACACCCCCCTCACAGTTGTCATAAAGGGCAAAATTTGCTCTGTAGAACAAAATCATTTTTTTTAACCAAGCTTTAAACGTTATTGTCTGCTGTAAAGTTGGGCATTTTAACATGGGGAGTCTATGGGATTGACTCCCTTTTACTGCCAGCCTCTAGCAGCCAGTTGACGAATTACAATTTGAGTCACTTCCATTTGGGCTTCGCGAGAGAGAGCGGGAGGTTGAGCTTGATACATACTGTACATACATAAAGAAAGCAATTTTATTTAAGTAACAAGTAATAAAGTAAGTTGTAAGTAAACAAGCAAGTAATACAGTAGCCTAATTAGTAGGAAAGTCGAGTAGGTAGGTAAGTAAATCAATAAATAAACAAATAATTAAAACAATTAAGTAGCAAGTAATAAAATAAGTCGTAGTAAGTAACAAGTACAGTAAGTAGTAAGTAGTAGGTAGTAAGTAGCCTGTAATAAACTAAATAAGTAAGTAAGTTGTAAACAAGTTATAAAATAGTAAGAATGTTAGGTAGGCTGGTAGGTAAATAAGTAAGCAAGCAAGTAAATAAAGCAATCAAGTAGCAAGTAATAAAGTAAGTAGCAGTAAGTAAGTAAGTACACTGAAAAAAACTACTTGTAAGATTTACTTAATAAAATCCTCGTAACAATTTGCACAAGTATATTTTAAGTAAATTTTACTGCTATAATATCAAGTACAACTCACGTGTCATTTTTAAGTAAAATCTACTTAGTATTGAACGTAACGCTCATGAAGAAATTAAGTAAAAATTACCTATTTACATTTAATTTAGAAGCTATATTTATTTAAAGAAATTAAGTAAAGTTTATTTCTTGTTTTATAATTAGGAAGCTTGCTTTTATGAAATTATTAAGTAAATCTTACCATTTAATTAAGTAAAATAAGTAGATTTTATTTAAGTTTTTTGTTGTTGAGATTTTCATTTACTATATATAATTATGTAAACATTGCTAATTTCTTTTTTATAAATAATCATGAACATAAATAATTTTCTCCATATTTTTCACAAATCACACAAATAAAATACAATTTAACAGTTTTATTTTTCAGTCATCAAAAAATGTTCTTCCTCCAAAAATGGACATTCAGTCATCTCTTGACAAAGGTGCATTCAGTTAAATCAGGCCCATAAGCAGCATGCATGCCTTTGCAGTATTGCCGCATCCTGGCAGCATTTCCTTCCCTTCAAGAAGGATGGATACATTGACCGGATCTTCTCCATCAGCACCATGGACAACCAGTATTTTTATGATGTGCTGAGTGATGTCACTGCAGCTGTCCTCCTGCATACAATTTAGAAGAAAAAATATAAGTCTTTTGAGAAACAAAAATAGAATTGCTGAAATGATTTAAAGTGACTTCATTATCACAACAGAATGAACAAACACATACACATATGCTATATTGGGGAGAGTCTTTCTCCCGCCCTCCTTCTCCTTCTTGACGATCACATGGGGATGCGCAACAGGCATGAGTGCAATTTACAACTGAAAGCGATGAGCCTTACACTGTAAGTTGATAGTTGATTTATCTGTGTTTTAATGTGCTTCTGGTCATGGTGCTTTTTAGATGGATGCCAAGGATTTTTAAGCCGGGTAGAATCTGCAAATTACAAGCAGAGATGAATACTAAATAAAGTTATTTGAAAGTCTAACAGTATATTCAGGTACAGAAATTAATAATTAAGCCTAAATGTAAAATAACACTGTAATAAAAATCACTGTATAACTTAAATATAGTTTAAGCTTTGTTAAAGCTGTATTTTATTGTTTTATTTATATCAATGACAAAGAAAACGGTATATATATATATATAAGTGTGTGCTGTCACTTTAAGACCGACTGCACGGACCGAAAAAACCTGACAAATATCCGTTTCTTTCTCAGCTGTGCACATATGACATATACGAGAGAATACTTGTCGAGACGACAATTTTGTGTTTTGTGTCCGTTCAAGGGCAAGGAAACGCGAAAGAGGAATCAATTCTGCATTCGAGCGCTGTCGTAATGATATGACGCAGCGCCTGATAATAGTCCCCAGCTCGGTAGCCTGGTAGCTGGGGACTATTATCAGGTGCTGCGTCATATCATTACGCCTGCTGGACTCATGGTACGGCCGCACAGTTCCTTGATTATTACGCTGGAATGAGAGTATAGTTCCTAGCCATACAGGCTTAGAAAATCGCTACTTTTAATTTTCTGTCGATCTTAGTACACGGTTTAACTACAGAAGAGTCAAGTTTTAAATAGGAAAAATATTAAAACTCGTTGATCATTTTGAAAAAAATGTAGCTTTAACGTTATGTGTAAGTTAGACATTCCTGAGCAATATTCAGTAAGAACATTCAAACTTTTCCATAACTTAGTCAACAGTATAACGTTACTTCAGCAGGAAAGTGGTTACGTTAATTAATATTAAGGCCTAATTTTAGCTAGCTAGCAGTTACAACGGTAAATATTTTCTAATAATTTCCAATCAGTTTGAAATTTTTACACGAAAAACAGTGCTTTGTGAAACTATTGAAAACGGTTCCGATTAAATATAAATAAGTTAATGTAGGAAGTGATTGTGCATAGGGTTATAGCAGCTAATGTTCTATGGATAGGCCTAACCTACGTGCGTTAACGTTACACTAATATAAGGTCATGTTATAAGATGAGCATTAATGTTTATTGAGTCAAATAAACAAGAATAATCAATCAAATCCACACAGACCCATGTTTTATTAAATGTAAAACAGAAAGACAAACTTACCTCAAACCATAGACTGTAAAAGCCTCAAACACGACAAAAAGCAGCCACGCAGCAGCCCGCCAATTCGTCTCTGATGATCCAAAGTGCGCAGTTAGACTGTCTTGTCCAAACACACATGTGCGGATTCAAACGCGCTATACTTTTCGATTAAAATTTACTTAAAATTACTATGTTTATGTGAAGTGAATATGAAACGTTTAAATATTACAAGCAAATATATAATAAGATTTACTCTTTACAACCAGTTAATTTATTACATGAATTAAATGCGTAGATATATAAATTTTACTTAGGAAATTCTAGTTCTCATTGAATTTTAATTTTATGAAGTAAAAATTATGATGGTTAATTTAATATATATTACTATACCAAAAAGTTCGTTTTTACAGTGTAGTACTGTAAGTAATACGTATAGTAGTAGGTTAGCAAGTAATAAAGTTGGTAGATATTCTGGTTAAAGATTTTTTTATTTATACACTGAATAAGTCAGAGACAAAATTGAAAGGTTTAACTTACTAATAAATATTACTTAGGATTGTTTATATTTATAAGTTCTATATTAAAATGTTCTATTAGATTTAAAAGTGTTTTTTTATTTTTTTATCTGCACGTATATTGTGATGTCCTTCCAAGTTTAACAGATCGTCAAAAAATATCAAATGCAGGGCAGGCCTTTGGTTTATGTATCCATTGCTGAGGTGTGGGTTGCCCTCAAAAACTGAACTTCTGAATAAACCTAATGCCATTGATATCTAGTGGTAACTTAGCCAAATATATATAAAGTAAACTTTTTTTCCCCTAATGCATTTTCACTTTTTGCTTCTTGCCAACAAATACAAGTTCACTCTGTTACTTCAGTTAAAATACCACAATTTCTTCGCACAACATTTGATGCTGTTTGCATGCTGTTTGCTTTAATGGATCACTAGACCTTCTGTCTCCCTTGATAATGAGCGACGTGAAAC
Organism: Carassius carassius; assembly: GCF_963082965.1. Taxonomy (NCBI): domain Eukaryota; kingdom Metazoa; phylum Chordata; class Actinopteri; order Cypriniformes; family Cyprinidae; genus Carassius; species Carassius carassius. Next base: position 30,171,596 of record NC_081771.1, read on the forward strand.
CCAATCGTGTCAAACGCCTGCAAAATCTGTTAAAGGGAAGGTGCCCGTGAGGTGCATAGAGACAGAGATGTATGTGTGTGACAGTAACAGGCTTGTGGTGAGTAACTGAAGAGCAAGTAAACACAAATAAATGTATTAAACTGAGGACGAGCTTTGTCCTCTTCAGGCTCAGAGTCTCTGACTGAGAGCCGGCGTGAATGAGAGTGAATTATAGGCCATTTACCCTCGGGTGAATTATTCAAATTCAGAGGGTGTTTCTGCGAAAATGGCCACCTTGACTTTCAATCGCTGTTGGGCTTCACCGGGGACAGATGAGGGCTAGAATTTGTTTAGAGGACATCTCGCAGCTCAATAAATGTGTTTCGCACAAAATGTTATTGTGAATTTTGACAGAATTCAGTGTATATTTTTGATGTTTGTGCTTTTCAATTTCTATCTTTTTTTCATCAAAGTTATTTGCTTTTCATTATAATAATTCAGTGTGTAATATTTAGTCTTTATTCTGAGTCTTTACTCACACTTTCAATCAGTTTAACACATCCTTGCTGAATAAAAGTATTGATCCCTCTTTACTACTATCTACTTGTATCAAAATATAAGTACAATGTACTTATTATGTTCATGATGTATTGCAAAACACTTTTTTCTGCTACTGAGGTGGGACATTGGTAAGGTTAGGGACAGGTTTCGTGGTATGGGTAGGTTTAAGGGAAGGTTAAGGTGAAAGGGATGGGTCAACAGCGTAATTCTAAATGTAATTACAGAAATGAATTAAAGATGTAATTGCATGCATGATTTGTATTTATCTATTTATTTATTTTAAATAAAAGTACAATGTAAAAAACATGCATGTACACAATAAGTGCATTGTATTAAATGATTAATTTAAATTTGGTTAAGTGCAGTTAAAGGCCACTTGATACAAAGTGGAATAAAAATAAAAAAAAAATGTAAAAAAGAAAGAATATATTAATATTAATAACACTGACCCCAAACTGTGTACAGTATATTGTTACAAAATAGTTGTTTTTATTTATTTGTAACATTTTATAACATTTTTTATTTATCAAAGAATGGACTAATGATGCTGAAAATTCAGATTTGCATTACAGGAATAAATTATATTTTTTAAGTATATTAAAATACAAAAATATTATGTAAAATTGTAATAATATTTGGCAAAATTAAAGATTTTTTTTTTTTTTTGCCCTGTATTTTGATCAAATAAATTCAGCTTTGGTAAGAATAAGAATAAGAATTAACTTGATTAACTTTTGATTATTGATTACTGATCATTTCAAACCTCTCAACTATATTCTTAATCAAATGTTCAGTGATGTCTTTTTTGTTTTTTGTTGTTTTCTTCTTCTTCTTGGTTTCCACGCTGTCTGTCAATCTCTGGCTCCAGCACTATGGCTTATGGATCGATCAGGACATTCAATTAGGGCGTCATCAGTCCAGCCCTTCACTGTGTAAATGATGACACTGAAACACAAGAGATACGGCTCCATCTATCACTACAGTTTTAAACAGTTTTAAGAGACTCTTTCCTCTATTTCTCTCTCTCAGCTCTTTTATCATCAGACATACAATTGACTGTTCACTCACTTTCCTCCTCTGTCTCATGAAGATTGTGTGTAAAGAGCCACTGCCTGCAGGAAGAAGCCTGTTTGCATACAGAAATGAAGCCAGTCTCATAAGAAAAATGCCAATGTAACACCTTCAGTCAAGTCAAGTCTGCTTTATTGTCAATTCTTCCACATGTACAGCAAATACATACAGAGAATTGAAACTGCGTTACTTTTAGACCCTTGGTGCATACAGATAACACTAACAGTAGAGCATAAAACACAGATAAATGCATTTTAATATAAAATACAACTATGCAAATAAGGGCATGTAATAAAATAAAATAAAAATACAGTTAAATAAAGCAGCACAGGGCACATGGCAGATTAAGTGCAAACCACTGAAGTAAACAAACAGTGCAAAGAAAATCGATTTTAGTGCAAAGGAGCTTATTCAGACTGATTAAAGTGACAAAAAGCTCAGAGAGAAGTTCTTTATTTACCTGACTGAAGAGGTAGACTGTAAAAAAAAATCTGTAAAAAAACGGATAATGTACTGGCAGAAAATTACCAGGACATATTCTGTTAAATTTACGGACACTTTACGGACACTTCCTTCAACATTAAAATGGAAATTTCTGTAGATTAACATTTTCTTCTGTACCATTAACGGAAAATCCGTTTATGAAAAAAAAAAAAAAATTAGCATAGGCCTCCTCTGTAGCAAATAAATCCAGCACAATATGTACAAATTGAACATGTACAACCTCATGTGAACATTCTTAAAAATGCATTCAGTAGCTTTTATTTGCCTTAAACAGGTGAAGACAAAAATATTATGACATCAATTTAACAATGTGAAAAGCACCATTGAAAATATTTGTATTATAGAACAATTTTTAGTTTAAACAGCAACATGCAGAAAAAAGAAATCATGAACAGGTACTTGTACAGTATTGGTGTTACACCAAATAGTGGTCACAAAGAATACATTTTCAAATACATGGGGTAAGAATTTATACAAAGACAGGGCTGTCATTATTAAAAATTGCTACAGACTTTTAGTCAATAGTCAAGTGAAATGACACCATTTTCCCATAGAACACAACATTATTTAAAAAGCACAAAATGTGAATTTTGTCATCAGTTATTCTCCCTCATACCGTTTCAAATCCATACAATTTCCATTCATCTTTGAAACACAAATGAAGAGCATTTTTAATGAAATCTCTGTGCTTTCTGTCCCTCAATTGACAGCCTATGCAACTACCATTTCAAGGTCTAATACAGTAGAGCTGTCAGATTTCATTAAAATGGATCTTCATTAGTGTTCCAAAAATGAACCAAAGTCTAACAGGATTGGAATGAGATTATTCATATAATATTATGGGTGAACTAACCCTAGTTAGATTACTAACTTCTTATTCATGCTAAATTATCTGCATCTACAATTGACATTGAAATAAAAAAAAAAAAACTTTTTACAGCATTTGAAAATAAAGAAGAAAGATTTATGCACTCATGCCTGACATTTCAATGTTAAACTAAGAAAACTATACAATCCAAATTAAGATCAGGGCTCCAAGTGTTGTTGTGCATTTAGTATCTCTTGCCATGTGCCCGTCTGAGAAAACTACTTTTTTTTTCTTTTGCTGCATTTTTAGTCCAAGTCCTAAATTGAGATTTGAAAAAAAAAAAAAAAAACTCAAATTTACACGGAATCTAGAAGTAGTTCATGCATGAGTCTTGGAAGTGTGGATTGCCTTCATCTGAACCTTTTACGCTCATTCAGGATTTCTTCACAGGAAGACTGTTAATGACAAGAAATGAATGAAAAAGTACAGAATAACATGCAGAACAGGTTGAGATTGAATTATTAAGTTCCAGCTTAAACATTGCTTATAAAATATCTGTTAAGTCATTCAGTTATCTTCAGATCACAAATTAAGATATTTCTGACGAAATCCGAGAGCTCTCTGACCCATGGGGAATGTGTGTGGTGTTGTTGACGTAGACCCTGCATGCGCTGCACCTTGTTTACTGGCAAATTAATGCATACGCAAATTAATGGTACTCTAGTTAATGGCGGCAGACTCTCTCAGGAGAGGATAAATCATTGAATAAATTTGTAATTTTGTTTACTTTGCACACTTTGCACACAAAAAGTATTCTTTTTATTAAAAAGAAGAAAAAAAAGTAATATTTTTGTAAAATTACAGTTGAACTACTGATGTCACATGGACCATTTTAACAATGTCCTTATACTATGTTTCTGTGCCTTGATCGTGGTAGGGCCCATGCTGTCTATGTAGGGTCAGAAAGCTCCCAGATTCCATCAAAAATATCTTAATTTGTGTTCTGAAGATGAACGAAGGTCTTACAGGTTCGAAACAACATGAGGGTGAGTGATTAATGACAGAATTTTCGTTTTTGACTGAACTAACCCTTTGATTATTTTCCACTAAAAGACAACAAAATGCTTTATACACATTTTCATTAGATATGTTCCTTACATTTGTATGAATTCCAGCGTAGGTGCCATTCTCCTCTAGATGTTTTATGTTTAAAATAAAACAATGGGGGTGGAAATGGTAACTTGTATGACAGCAATCTGGAATAACCAATAACAATAAACAAAGAAATTATAAACAACACATTGTAAATTCAGAAAGCCACTCCAAACATTGATTAAATCTTTCCTACAACAACTTCACAAACCAAGTTAACTGAATAAACAACTCAATGACTATTTTTTTGTCAGTGTTGAACATCCCTAATGGTAAATAAATATGGAAACATATGGGTAGCAATTTGAAATATGCAAAATGGCAATGCAATACGTAAAATGTTCTGTGTTCTGTGTTAGTTCTGTGTTTTAATTTACATTTCACCATACATGTGTCCAAAATTTTGTTCAAAATGAAAATTCTGTTATATGATTTACATTTGCCATTTTCTACACTAGTTTTAATATGCAAATTAAAAACATTTAGACACTTTATAAGTTGCAAAATTAAAATTAAAGTGTATTACCCAAATTGATTAGATATGTTTAACATGTCCAAGCAAAAACTGTAGCAAAAGTTTTGACATGCTTTTGACATTTTTCCTAAATGCATTTAGACTTGAGGGTAAAACACATTTTAATCATAATACCTCATAATAATTGTAGCAAAAATGCTGTGAGAATTTCAGAATGCATTTTGACCTAAATGTGCAGCAAAATGGTGATTTAAATCTTTTATTTTTCTTAAATGCATTGACTCTTACATATAAGACGTTTCAATAGCATTTTCATTTAATACTCTGCGATGAATTTAGTTTAAGTCAGTGTGGAGAGCGTTTGGTTGACTGAATATTGACTTATTGTGTGTCCTGTTGCCAAACCCCATCTTGATGTAGCCTAACGATTGACAGGCCAGGGGCGTGTTGCATTTTCAAATGCATTTCAAATTTGCATTGACTTTTTATTCATCGCGAGGTATTAAGTGAAAATGCAATTGAAACATCTTGTATGTAAGTGTCAATCCACTTCTTCAATGCACTAAGAATAATATAAATTTAAAACACCACTTTGCAGCACCTTTAGCTCAGAATGCATTCTGAAATTCTCACTGTATTTTGCTACAATTATCACACTGTATTATGATGAAAATGCAATCCCAAGTGTCCTACCCCCAAGTCAAAATTTATTTAGGAAAAACTACATTTAAATGATAATTTTACTACAGTTTTTGCTTGGACATATTAACCATATCTAATCAATTTGTGTAATTATATGTTCATTTGAATTTTGCAACTTATAAAGCATTAAAATGTTTTTATTTTGCATATTAAAACTAGTGTAGGAAATGGCAAATGTAAACTATATAATAGATTTTTCATTTTGCATTAAATTTTAAACATTTGTATGGGAAAATGTACATTAAAATACAGAAACACATTGCCGTTTTACATATTGCATTGTCATTTTGCATATTACATTTCTAATTGAATTTTGCTACCCATATGCTTTCATAAATAAAAACTTAATAAATAAAACAGAATACAAACCCATGATAAGAATGCAGGTGGTGCTTGGGATGCAAAGTACAGCAGCAATTATGACCTGCCTTTAGAAAAGAAAATGAAAAGAAACACCATCAATGCCATTTAAAACATGACTCACATCGACGGACATCTGACACAGACCCAACTCTTTACATCAGTCAAGACTTATTTAAGACTCTCACTCGCCAAAAATTCTAATTTTGACAATTCTGCGTGCTTTTGTATGTGTGAGAGAGAACTCGATGCGCTCCTGGCGCGCTCTATGAAGCGAAATTCTCTGCGCGTGCATGACGTGTGCGTTCACGGACAGTGTGCCAGTAAAGTTACAGAATTAACTTTTCGAGTGTGTGTGTGTTTAACATAAACAAGCCGATAAAATGTCAAAACCTACCTCGTTCGGCCAAAAAAGGTGTGTTATCCTTGAAGAACTCCATGATGTCAGATCTTCTCCTGGTCGTATCATCTCTTTTAAAACATAAAGTCGTAAAGTTAATGGTGTCTTCTTTTCTTGCCCATTACTCTGCCAGCTCCTGTTGAAGGCATAGAGCGCTCTAAACACAGTTGTAAGTTACCGCACTTCAGATTTAACGTTATCACAGCTGCTCAATATCACCTCGGTAACGTTAAAAGCCGGATGCTTTACGAGATGCTCATTAACAAAAAAATGTTACACTGCATTAACAACAATAAAACGTTAATAAACCTTTATTTATAAAACTGAAATTGAGTACTGTAACACGTACCTCCACGCTGTATAACGTTAGAAGTGTAAGATGAGACGGTCACTTAACGTTATGCTGAAAATGTTGAATGCGACGGCTCCGATATTAGTGCCTCACTCCTGTTGCTGTTGTTGGAGCTGGGAGGGGTGTATACAGAAACGAGCAGTATGGTTGTATATTCCCTTGGTAGACGGCCGGCACTTAATTATCATAAACTCCACCAGAGGTGAGCAGTGTGTTCAGACCACAACAGCATCGCAGCACCACACATTATTGATGTAAACACAAAGCCCGCCACTGCGGGATTTACCTCACTTGACGAGAAATCTGTCTGCTCGATAGGATGTCAGCTGATTGAGCTGAATAGCACAGTCTGGAACACTGTTTCAGAGCCATGTTTCCATGAACACAAAAACACAACAGTCTCGTACAGTCCTCTGAGTTGAGCGTAGTAGTCAGATGTAATCCAGTTTATTGTCCAAAGAGCGTACATTAGTCAGTACGATGGTGGGGATAGCTGGCTTGTGTGGGTTAGCCATTAGCCTAGCCCAGATACCTTCGTGCTCTTCTGCTTCCTTTCAAGCTGCTTGCGGTACCACCATTGTGGGCGAGATGCAGTAGTGGAGGTCGGTGATGGTGTATGCCTCCGGAGTGCCCAGAGTTTGAATCTAAAAATGTTGTACTGCCGACATAGAACAGAAACTCAGGATTCTATGCACGTTTAAAGACAGGTTGACGTGATGAAGACGTACAAAAACACTGCGGCTCACAAGCCAAAAAAACACGAAACATCGTTCTGGCGAGAGAGAGAGAGAAGCCGCTGCGTGTGGATGTGCCACCATCTTGTGTTATCAATCAATACACTACTATGCACTACTAAACATGTGATACCCCATATAAAAAGAAATTTATATTATTTGTACATATTATACAAAGTCGATTCCAAAAAAGTTGGAACACTGTACAAATTGTGAATAAAAACAGAATGCAATGATGTGGACTTTTAAATTTTCAATATTTTATTCAGAATACAACATAGATAACATATCAAATGTTTAAACTGAGAAAATGTATAATTTTAAGGGGAAAATAAGTTGATTTTAAATTTCATGGCATCAACATATTTCAAAAAAGTTGGGACAAGGCCATGTGTACCACTGTGTGGCATCCCCTCTTCTTTTTATAACAGTCTGCAAACGTCTGGGGACTGAGGAGACAAGTTGCTCAAGTTTAGGAATAGGTATGTTGTCCCATTCTTGTCTAATACAGGCTTCTAGTTGCTCAACTGTCTTAGGTCTTCTTTGTTGAATCTTCCTTTTTATGATGTGCCAAATGTTTGGATGTTTTCTATGGGTGAAAGATCTGGACTGCAGGCTGGCCATTTCAGTACCCAGATTCTTCTTCTACGCAGCCATGAGTTATAGCTGGCGAATGGCACGGTGGATTGTGTTCACCGACAATGTTTTCTGGAAGTATGCCTAAGCCCATGTTGTGATTTCCATTACAGATGAATTCCTGTATGTGATGCAGTGCCTAATTGACCCAATGAGTTGCAAATTGTTCCTCCAGCTGTTCCTCATATATACATTTAACTTTTCCGGACTCTTATTGCTACCTGACCCAACTTTTTTGGAATGTGTAGCTCTGATGAAATCCAAAATGAGCCAATATTTGGCATGACATTTCAAAATGTCTCACTTTCAACATCTGATATGTTATCTATATTCCATTGTGAATAAAATATAAGTTTATGAGATTTATAAATTATTCCATTCCTTTTTTTACTCACAATTTGTACAGTGCCCCAACTTTTTTTGGAATCTGGTTTGTATTTATAATCTTTTATAATATTTTAGTTATATAAAAAATAATTTATATATATATATATATATATATATATATATATATATATATATATATAGTGACTGTACCATAGAAAAGGGATTCAGTGTTGAATAACCCAGATATTCAGTGTGAACAACCCATCATTTTAATTGTCTAAATTACAGTGGTGCAATTTGCTGCATGCCGTTTCTTCATGACTGACTTCATATTCACATATCATGGTTCACTGCTCAAGAAAGATTTTGTGAAAGCAACTTTTTGTTTGCTGCATGCTGGCAAATTTAACTAACTTTTAACAACACAGTCTGCCTTTCAAAAACTTCTGATGATTAGATGCACTTTTATTATTGAATAGTTAGATCAGCTTTCTTGCCCATTTTGTTAAAATATTATTAATAATAATATTAATAATAATGTTAATAATAATAAGTGTGTGTGTGTGTGTATGTGTATGTGTGTGTGTGTGTGTGTGTGTGTGTGTGTGTGTGTGTGTGTGTGTGTGTGTGTTAAATTAAATTGCAAATCAACATTGGGTGAATTTTCATATTATGTGATGTTTTGTTGAAAAGTGAAAATAATATACAGTACTCTCTCTGCTAACTTTAATCATTTAAATGCAATTTTTCAGAATATGGGAACATATTGGTTAAATGTAAGTTGTTAGAATGTTTTTTGCACCTTATTATACAAACATCAGACAGTTATAATCAAAAATTAGCAACTTCCCAGAAATAAATCTCACATCTAAATATATGTTTGATTGCTTTGGAATTTTAAAATTGCATGAGGTTTTTTATAAAAAGGCAGAATATTTGTAAAGAATAACATGTGTTTTCTCTTTTTTAACACCTAACAATTTTCTAGCTATTATTTTTTATTATTTATAGTGTGATGTGTACTATACTGCATTATGTGCATGAGCTGCTTTGTTCTCTTTTTTTTTTTTTTTTTTTTTTCTTTTCTACAGCTGTCTTTATCAAGAACTGGCAATAAAACCAAGACATAAAACATCTCTTATCAAAGTGAAGCGTCTTTCATTCATGTGCCACGGCAAACGGGCTGCACTTTGATTTCATTTGATATACAAATCCACCTGTGCAATTGAATTCGTTACACAGAAGACCTTGTGCATGTCCTTTGTCTAAATCGGGTTTATCAGCATGATGCCATTAGTGTCTCTCCGTAATGTAAGATATTATAGGTTTCCTCTCTGATCCTCACATCAGTATGCATGACCGGCCCCTCGTCTTTCTAACACAGCCGGCAAGACTCAGCAGAATAAATTCAACTACTAATCAAGTGCAATTTATTTCGCAAACTTCTGTTCTATATACCCACCTCAGGAGATTCTAAAGCCAGGTTTTTACATATTAGTCACTGGCTTCATAATACCCATCCTCACACCGCTTTCAGAAAGCGAATACATTAGTACTGAGCATGCAGAAGTGTTTTTCACGCAGTTCTTGATTCTGCTGAGTTGCGTTTGTCACCGTTGATTATGTAATTATATGCTTGACTTTAAAAAGTGGGAAAACATTTCATGTTAAATTTAAAGCTTTCCTCTTTACCTCGTCATGGCATAGTTTAGCCAAAAAAAAAAAAAAAAGATTCATGCACTCAGCTGTTTTCCACTCTCATATTACTTTCTTTCTTTATTAAATACAAAAGAAAATATTCCAAAGAATGTGCTTGTAACACTTTTTTATGCAGTAACCATGATTCAAGACTGAAGCTCTCAAGTTTTAAATAGGGTGCAAAGGCATCATGTGTCATACAAATAATTAAAGTTGCATACAATTCCTTAAAACTTCATATGTAGTCTTATAAATTCAATCGCATGTATTGATCAAAATATTATTTTGTTTTCCACAGAAGAAAGAAATTCATTAGAATTAATTAGCATCAATAAGTGCTGACAAATTGTTATTATTAGTAGTAGTAGTAAAATATTAAAATACACAACAACAATAATACTTATTATTATTATTTATTCATTTTTATTTACAGTATGCATGTTTCCATGCAATGTTATAAATATTGTAATTTAAATATTATAAACAAAGCATTAAAAACACACACACACAGAGAGAGAGAGAGAGAGAGAGAGAGAGCAAATGCCTTGAGCAATTATGAAGGGAGAATAATTCTGATCCACTTCATTTCTCTAAAGGCATTCAAGTCATTCTTAAATCCATCTTTAAATTATCTCAAATGAGCAGAGTTTAGTCATTTCCATTAACGTTATTAAAAGAAGCTAGATTCATACTGAAAATAAGCCGATTCATTAAAGCGACTGGAACATCATTTCAATGCTAATGATTAATATGAAGACACAGAGGGACGCTGGGTAAACAATAAGGCTGCCTGATTATGCATTGTCATCTTAGGTAGCAGTGTTGTTTGCCGTCTAGACAGTGACAGAATATGAATATAAAGACACTGGCAATTAAACACTGATGATACAGAACAACCCACTTTCAATATTGTATTACAAAGTTGACGTAATCTTCCATCGCAGCTGAGGATAAAGACATGTGAAATGAATCAGTCGTCTACAGCACCATGAGAAAAGACTTGTACTCTCATCAGAAGCCATGTCCCCATCCCATCAAACAACATGATTTTAAGTTCAGAAATTAATTGTAGATAAATAAAGTTTAAAGTACATACAGTATATCAGTATGGAACAGTAATTCACATATCAGACTCTTTCTGTAGATGCAGTTCATTGATAAATAATAGTATGTATTAGTTAATTATTATAGAATATATATTAAATTATTATTATTTTATTTTAAAACTTTTATGTATTGATTTTTTTTTTTTTTTTTTTACTTTATGGTTACACAATATACAGGCATTAAATAACATAAAAAAAAAACGAAGAAAAAAAATACATTTTCAAAAACATAAAAGATCAACACAAATCCTAAGATTAAATTCTAACTGCTTAACATGTTTAAAACAATATTTTCTAATTCAATCGTGTGTCATTATTTGTCAGTGACCCTTGAACTTACATCTAATCAGTGGAAAGTTTAATACAAGCTTATTAATATTCAGATATAACATTTCCCAGTGTTCACCTTTCACAATATTCCTTCTACAGCACTTTATGTTTTCATGTATTTTAGGAGACACATTCCCTCGATTCAAACATTTCAAAGTTTCCCTGCGGTCAGCTAATTAATGACCATCATGTGTCCTGCTGCCTTCAAAGAAGCTGTGCTTTAATAAATCAATCACCCAATCAATTGGCAGATAGGAAGAACTGTATGTCCCCGTCTAATTATTAGCACAGGAAGGTGTTAAAGGCTCTTTATTTCGCAGCACTCCTTTAGTGTCTTGTCTAGGGGGATTTTAATGGAAATCTCTTATCTCCAGAAAGTCTTTCAGGTGTTCAAAAGGCTTCCTGTTAAATAATATAATCCCTAAAGCTTCGACAATTACCACTAATTCCATTTTAATTCAGTGGAAAGGTGAAGTGACAGGGAACATTTTATAGCTTCGGAGCTGAAAATGTAATTTTGATTTCAATTACTCTTCAGAGAGTTAAGGCTGAATTTCCAAAAGACAGTGAAGGTACTGGACTGGAATTAGCAGTTCATCTATCCATCCATCCATCCATAATAGGCTAAATCTACTTGACATAATTAAAAAAAATAAAAATAAAAAAACAACAGCAACAAAAATGCAAACAGTTGGCTTTATTTTTTTTAAGTTCTATAAACATCTTTTAAAACTGTATTACTGATTTCCTTATGTTGAATATTCATCATGCTAACACAACCTTCACTGACTACTTTTTGAGTAATGTGTAGATGCTTTGTGACATCTGAAAATGAAAGATAGACATCTATTCTGCTGTGGGGTTGATTTGCTCTTTATTTGTCACTTTTCCATCTGTGAAAACAGACAGAAATAGGAAAAAAAGAACAAGCTTACAGAAAGAGAGAGGGTAAATGTCTGGTGGCAATTTGAAGATAATTCAGGCCGTTATTGACCCCGTTGATCAGTCGACCTCCAGAGATCAGACTGTCCCAGCTGCCTCCATCTGCCTGGTAATGGAAGTCTCTGCGTCCTAAAACAAGTTTCTTCCCACTAACTTCTTCACATACATGCCTTGAAGTGTGTGAATGCAATGAAATGAATCTGTGATTGTGTCTGAGTGGCATTTGTGTCTAAACAGTACTCTGAATGCACCCAAAAATGCAGTTTTTAGCTTGGCAGCTCACAAGGTTTTCAGACACAGCGAAATAAAGTTTGCTTTTGGAGGCACAAATATGCTCAAAATCTAATTCAGCCTGAAAACGGAGCTGACACTTTGCACTAGATTTTGGTTGTAGTACATTTGGATTACAGCTCGCTGTGGACCTTCAGAGATGGTGTGAAAAAGAGAGAAGAAGTGAAAAAGAACTAATGAGAGCAGCCATTTTAGCAAGAGAGTCACTTTAGCGTGTATTTGCACTCAGCTCAGAGGCACTGGAGCTGCTAGAGAAAATCAAACACGCTCCCCAGTGGAAACAGAAAGAGGAGTGTGTGTAATGCTTTACTTTGTTCTCAGATCCATCCTTTTTCACAAATTGGTGTTACATGTTTTGAGTGTGTATTTGTGAGTGAAAGGGAAAGCGAGAGAGAGAGAGAGAGAGAGAGAGAGAGAGAGAGAGAGAGAGATGGAAACAGGTGAAAGCACCACGGCCTTATATTACGTTGTAATGTTAAAAAGAGCAACAGGAATTAAAGGACTTGTTTTGTTGAGTTTTATGTAGTACAAAAATTTACTGCAACTTTCAAAACTTCCTCTTCAGTACCAAGAGTATTTACTTAAATAAATACATACATACATACATACAGTGCTTTAAGTGGGCCGGTATGCACCGGTACTCAGTACCGCCACTTCCAAATATAGCTCTTGAGCGTACCACCACCTCTCCGTGCGCCCAGAATGTGCTTTTAGCGTACCGGTACGCTCAATCTGTTTTTAATAGAGGTTTTAATCCTTTGCCTGTGCTGCCGCTTTTCAGAGCGCCCTTCACAATGCTTCCTAATTCATCCCACCAAGAGCAGAGACTACATTACCCATACACCCTTGAGTTTTTCAAGTGGAAAGTGGAAAGTGCATGCGCATGCGCCATTGTCAGTGTCAACAACTCAACGTGGCCGGAGAGGGTGTGTGAAACACAAATACAAATACAGTGAACAACACTTAATATGCTCTCCTGGCTTCAGACTCTAGTACTAAAACAACACGGTCAGAATTAGATGACTCGCTGGCTGACACCCCACCAAGCCTGAATGATATCGTTGCAGGTCAGACACAAGTAGGGGTGTAACGGTACGCAAAAATCACATATATATATATATATATATGTGTAAATAAATATATATATATATATATGCTATATATAAAATAAAAAAAGAATAAGAAATATAATAATGCTGCAAAGTTCTCCACTAAATAAAATACTCTCAGTCTCAAACCAATATCATATAATAAAATATAATGAAAAATATAAATAAATAACTATGATTACAGTGCAGCACTACCAATCCCAGCTTGTAGGCCTGTTCATATTAAAAAAAATATATATATAACTTTACCAAAGTGTAAAGTGCAGCATTAACAGTTTCAGTTTTGAGACCTGCCCAGATTTCGTTATTGTGTTGGACCGATCGGAATTAAGAGCAAAGGTCTGTTTAAATGCCGACGGGAGCTGCGTTTGAATTACAATTGCTTTTTTTCCTAGTTGTAGTGATGTTCACACTCGCGTGATGCCTTTTGAAAACCTTAGGCCGGTGACACACTGGCATATTGCACCTGTGAAACAATCTATTTTGCCGTCAATACTGTTGACGGTGTCCTTTATCAGTAGGCTTTATATTTAACATGAAGTAAAGATATTGTTGTCGTGAAGACAAGAGTCTGGTCTGTCGGCGGCCTCCCTCTATGTCACCTACAGTAGCAGACTCTCGCAGGTATTCACACTGGAAGCGTATAAGTTACAGCATCACAGCCGCCGCTGCAAAGCGTGTTCGGGAGACATTATAACCATTTCAAACAATGTTTATAATCCCTGCAACATTTGTTTTTATAACAATACACCATACTTTCACCCAAAACGATTCATTAAAAAGTTTATATGGGTAAATACATATTTGTTATACTTAATTCTCTTTTCTGGAATAATTGTTAAAACACTAGACATTGGCATTGTTGTTAAAACTCTTGACATGCTTATTCTGTGCATTTTGAGCACGTTTTGTGTTAAACCACATTTATTTTGTCCATCAAAAGTGTGCTTTCACTTTAATTCACTCATTGATTAACATGGACGCCGGAAAAAAATACGCGCTGCTCGTGCGCCGCTCACGCACACGCTAGCAGCACGTATTTTTTTCGGCGTCCATGTTAATCAATGAGTGCATTCACACCGGGACCAGGAGCAGCGCGTGAACGTCTAGCAGGAGCGTCGCATGAACAGCAGTGGAGCGGGGGTTTCGGCGTCCGGTCTATTTTTGCTGTGCTGCTCACGCTCAATTAAAGTGAAAGCACACTTTTGATGGAAAAATACATATGATTTTACACAAAACTTGTTCAAAATGCACAGAATAAGCATGCCAAGAGTTTTAACAACAATGACAATGTCTAGTGTTTTAACAATTATGCCAGGAAAGAAAATTAAGTATAACAAATATGTATTTACCCATTTAAACTTTTTAATTAAACGTTTTGGGTGAAAGTATGGTGTATTGTTATAAAAACAAATGTTGAAAGAATTATACCCATTGTTTGAAATGGTTATATTTTCTGCCAAACACGCTTTGCAGCCGCTGCTCTGACGCTGTATACGCTTCCAGTGTGAATACTCGCGAGAGTCTGCTGCTGCAGTGATAGTGTAGTTGCGCGGACGCGCTGCTCGCTCGCCGCTCACGCTTGCGGTGTGAAACAGGGGTTAGAATCACCTGCAGAGCGGGATTTGCGCTGAACGCGGAGACTTCCGCCACTTAAAATGTTCGTTTGGAAACACGAAAATGTACTTATGTTCCGCATACAAAACAGTGCATTCGGTACACACGTGCACCGTACCGAAAGCCCTGTACCGAAACGGTCCGGTACGAATACACGTACCGTTACACCCCTAGACGCAAGCTAATGAAGTAATGCAGTAGCTCTTTCTAAGGGTATTTTTTCAAAATCCTTTTGCACATTTTATTTATGTTCAGTAGCACTTTCTAGCTCAAGCAAATCCACAAACTATGTGTATATATATATATATATATATATATATATATATATATATAGCCTACATATATATAGAGGCTATAATAGAGTACAGGCACCTCTTTTGGGCCACTTAAAGCACTGCATACATACATACATAATGGTTGATTAAAATATTTTGCAAGAATGTGTGTGTGTGTGGTACCCTGAATAACTAAACTAAAAGGTGTTTTTTTTTTTTTTTTTTTTTTTGCAAGGATGCATTAAATTGACTAAAAGTGACATTAAAATACATTTATAATGTTAATGTTTGGAATTAAATGCTGTACTTTTTAACTTATTTTTAACAAAAAATCCTGAAAAAATGGATTTTGAATCTCCACAAAAAGACTGGAATAATATTGCACAATATTCCGTTTTTTTTTTTTTTTTTTTTGATGATCAAATAAATCCAGTCTTGGTGGGCATTAGACACTTGAACAGTGTATATAACCCCCCCCCCCCCCCCCCACCCCCACACACACACACAGTTATCACATTTAGTTATAATTTCCTGTACCAAATAAATAAGTAATGTATGCCTTGTTATTATATGGATTTTAATAGCTGAGTTGTCTTGAGCTTTCTGAATGTTAAGTAGATCTTATTTCTCTTGCTATCTCTATCACAAACTTACTTTTGTCACACACACACACACACACACTTTCCAAACAACACAACGTGATGCAAAAGCTCTTGCTAATGATGGTTCCTCTCAGCTCTGGTTGTGCATGTTGCCTGATGGACTCAGTGTGTTCTAAAAAGCAGGAAACACTGCAGGTGATTTTACCCTGTGCTGTTAATTACCTCCCTTGACAAGCTCGGCATGTAGCCGCTGTTTAGCCTTTGTCTTCTCACACACTCATGCATAAAACACTAAACTAGAGACTTTTCAGCTCAGACAGAATAAAGAATATGATTTGACATCTCTGAGAATTAACTGAAATATCCTCACTATGTCCATGGAGATTATTTCAAACTTTTCTTGATAATCTTGCCTGAAAATGAAGGATATGTCCATGGATATGCACACATTCTTACAGGGTTTTTTTACTACTTGCACACAATTTCTGAAACCTGACACTTGCCAAATGCCAAACCACATGCCAAATCTGCAAAACCATAGACTAATTCTCAGCCTTTGACTCAGTTTTCCATTTCATAAAACACTTTTTACGAAACAACACACAATTCTCTATGTAACTATTTATGGCAAACATATTATAGCAAAGGTGTTTGCACATTTTTTCTTTTGAGATTTGTTTGTGATATTTTGAAAGCAGTGCTTCATTTTGCAAGAGATGTGCGGAATTTAACATTTTGTGTGTGCAATTTTTGGATTTGTGTGTAAATATTTAAAAAAACAAAAGGCAAATTGTAAAAATGTGTGAAAGCTGTAAAGAAAAAAGTAAAATAACTGTATTGCCAACCAGGTGTTAAAATGGATAGTTGAGACCTTGACTATATATATATATATATATATATACAGTACAGACCAAAAATTTGGACACACCTTCTCATTCAAAGAGTTTTCTTTATTTTCATGACTATGAAAATTGTAGAGTCACACTGAAGGCATCAAGGGCTATTTGACCCAAAAGGAGAGTGATGGGGTGCTGCGCCAGATGACCTGTCCTCCACAGTCACCGGACCTGAACCCAATCGAGATGGTTTAGGGGTGAGCTGGACCGCAGACAGAAGGCAAAAGGGCCAACAAGTGCTAAGCATCTCTCGGGGAACTCCTACAAGACTGTTGGAAGACCATTTCAGGTGACTACCTCTTGAAGCTCATCAAGGGAATGCCAAGAGTGTGCAAAGCAGTAATCAAAGCAAAAGGTGGCTACTTTGAAGAACCTAGAATATGACATATTTTCAGTTGTTTCACACTTTTTTGTTATGTATATAATTCCATATATACATTAATTCCACGTGTTAATTCATAGTTTTGATGCCTTCAGTGTGAATCTACAATTTTCATAATCATGAAAATAAAGAAAACTATTTGAATGAGGTGTGTCCAAACTTTTGGTCTGTACTGTATATATATAATTTGTATTTAACAGTATTTGCTTGCATGCTGGATTAAAGATGCAAGTCAATATGCTGTTGCTTTAGATTGTGATGACTGTCTCATAGCATATCTCAGCAACAAATTTAATATCCGTCTCAAGATAAATTAATAAATTATTACACATATTTTCTAGCTGGGGGTCTAGTGGTCCTATGAACACATTTTTTTCATGCTAGTCTGAATCTGGTTATCAGATCTGTAAACATGCACATCCCAGAAGGCCATTTGAGCAGAAATCCTCCGTTCAGGCTACGCTACATACTGTGTTAATTAGTCCCATTAGTTACACTCAGATTTGAATTGGTGCACTGGTGTAGATTACATATTAAGGTTAAGGATTTTCTTTATGCCTACCATAAGGCTGGGTAATCATTTAATTAAACTTGTAAAGGAATAAATGGCCTTAAGTGGGAAACAGGTAAATAGGCAATTAAGAATGTGTGAATAAGAGTGAATATGTCTATGCCCTTGTACACAAACAACACAAAAGCCCCTGGAAAACATGAATCTAGATCACAAACGAGGAACGTGAACTTACACTGTAAACCACTGAGAAACAAATGCATGTCATTGACACAAATCATTGACTCTTTTAGAGTAGAAACATCTGTGAGCTCTAGTCTGCACTTCATCAAAGTGCAACCCCCTGATTTGCTTAATTTATCAATGCATTTATTTGTTGTATATTACTAAAGATCGATGTCTGAAAGAGTGGTGCACTTAAAAACACACGCATCAAGTATAGGCCAAATTGATCAATTCAATATTAAGTGCTGTTAACTGGCTCTACCAAGAGCCTGCAGGGTCTTTGAGATAATTTGATTCAGACAGTAGAAGTAGAATCAATGACATCTAGAGATCTTTACCCTAGAGTCTTTACCCTCTCGAAATGTTGTCATTTGCAGAGCTAATAAGAACTGAACGTCTACTGAAGTTATGAAATCATATTTACTTCGGCCAGACTTAAGTACAGGCAAGAGCTTGTCTGGCATTATAAGTCATTATAAACAAACTGATTTTAACTAACTTGAATGATTTTCTTCAAACCCATGAAAGCAGTAGTCCTGAAAGTCAAGAAGATGCGTTTTGAGAATTTAATTGTCTTTGTTTTCTCTTTTTAAATACTTAGATTAATCTCCTCGATGTTTATTCAGAATGCCTAGTTACATTTGGCTGAGTAAAACTAACTTTAAAAGAAAGATGGTTTCAAGGTCTTTATGATCTCTTCTTGCTCTTAGTTTCTATAGTAAAATGATCAGTCACAACATATTTGTCACAAATCTTTGGCTGTTGGAGCTGAACTTTTGGGATTTCAGTATTCCACTGTTGCATCATCTTTTTCTGCTGCATGTTGTTTGACTCAAAATGCAAGAAATCCATATAGTCACTCTGCTCCACTGTCCTCTCATTAAATTCTCTGTCTGCCCATGTCCTTGCGGGAGTGCAGAGCGAGAAAAGGGACTGGGGCTGCAGCCCTAAAAGTACAGAGCGATCAAATCCCCTGTTTGAATTTCCCCAGAATCTCTAGTGCCAAATGCACAGAATAACACACACACACACACACACACACACACACACACACACACACACACACACACACACGCACACACACACACACAAATGCAGTAAAATAATTCACCCAAAAATAAAAATTCTGTCATTATTTACTCACTCATTTGTCATTCCAATTCTGCATGCCTTATTTTCTTCTAAAGAATATCTTGGAAACTTTTCAAATTACTAAAAGTAAAAGAGGATTATGGCTGTCAAACTCCGAAATGATAACAAAGCAAAATTAAAGTTTTATAAAAGAAGTCTATTACTTTATAATTAAATTCCAAGTCTTTTAAAGTCATGTTTGTATGATCAATATATTTATGTAGTACAGGCTGTTTACTCATGTTTCCATGCTGTTTTATGTAATTAATGAAGGTTGAAAGTTTCAGTCCCAATTTATTATAAGTGCATGGAAAAAAGCAATAGCACATTTTTCACACTTTCTCCCTTTGTGTTCTATGTATTGAACCAAACCTAAATTGTGTTTCCTGTGCAATATATAAATAAACTCTGATTATATTTTATATGATTCAATCAACGACATTACATAAATACACGTGTGTGTGTGTGTGTGTGTGTGTGTGTGTGTGTGTGTGTGTGTGTGTGTGTGTGTGTGTATATACTGTATATATATAGTACAGACCAAAAGTTTGGACACACCTTCTCATTCAAAGAGTTTTCTTTATTTTCATGATTATGAAAATTGTAGATTCACACTGAAGGCATCAAAACTATGAATTAACACATGTGGAATTATATATGGAATTATATACATAACAAAAAAGTGTGAAACAACTGAAAATATGTCATATTCTAGGTTCTTCAAAGTAGCCACCTTTTGCTTTGATTACTGCTTTGCACACTCTTGGCATTCTCTTGATGAGCTTCAAGAGGTAGTCACCTGAAATGGCCTTCCAACAGTCTTGAAGGAGTTCCCCGAGAGATGCTTAGCACTTGTTGGCCCTTTTGCCTTCTGTCTGCGGTCCAGCTCACCCCTAAACCATCTCGATTGGGTTCAGGTCCGGTGACTGTGGAGGACAGGTCATCTGGCGCAGCACCCCATCACTCTCCTTCTTGGTCAAATAGCCCTCGATGCCTTCAGTGTGACTCTACAATTTTCATAGTCATGAAAATAAAGAAAACTCTTTGAATGAGAAGGTGTGTCCAAACTTTTGGTCTGTACTGTATATAGTAAGTCGCTTTGGATAAAAGTTTCTGCTAGATGACTAAATGTAAATGTAATATATTCTAACATTGTTAATGTTTTTGCTGTCACTGTAATTTAATGCTTTCTTACTAAGCATTAAGCCCTAGATAAATAAATACCTGACCGTACACCTTTGAAGGGTAGTGTACATGCCAGTGAAAGAAGAAAAAGAAGAAGAAGAAGAAGAAGAAGAAGAAAAAAACACTTTGGTTTGTTCCTGCAACAAACGATTGTATGTATAACTTCAGAAGACTTAGAAATATATATACTTAATATTTAAAACTCTGGTCACAATATTGTTCCAGTCTATAGAAAAAAGCAGCATGAACATTCTGTGTAAATCCAGTGGAAGTAAATCAGTCATATGGGGTTTGTAACCGCATGAGGGATTTCAAAACGACAGATTTTTCATTTTCCGCTGAACTACTCCTCTGTATCGCATCTTCGGACACGGTATGAATCCACATAAGCCAAGGACCACGTCTCTCGTTCTGGTTCCACACAAAGACCTGTACCTGCTCATTATTTTCTGCCCTACTGTCATTACATCCAATTTCAAGACAGAATTGTTCCATTTCTCTGCCTCGTCCAATGAGCACTCAGGAAAATTCAGCAACTTTCAGACTTTCTTCGACCAAATCTCAGTTGGGCCACTCGTCTGCCACTCACTGGCCCAGTGGAGGCCTGGTGCGCATCGGAAATTGTTCTCACAAAGCCACGTGAAAAGGAAATGGGAATGTTTCATTCACTTCTTGTGGTGTGACACTAATTTGCTTCCCCTTGCACTTCCAAGGCAATTAGCTTTGAAGCTTTTCAGAAGCTATTCTAGCCCAAGTCGATAGCTAGCGTGGAGAATAAGAATTTAAGCAGGTCCACTGGGGGAGGCTAGATAAACATATCAACAGAAGGAGGAGAAACCAGAGAGAGAGAGAAAAAAGTGGAGGGGGGAGAGCAAAAGAAATATAATTACTCCAACTGCTCGCCTGTATGCTTGGCCTTCATTACTGGGCATCAGTTTCATGCTAAATTCACTTCCTAGCAATTTGCCTCGGAGCCAAAGCACAAGCACCAGACAGTGTAAACAAAAACTCTATTGACGGCTTGGGCAAAACGCCACCACCGACAAAAACATGGTGAACGAGTGAACGAGGAGAGAAAGCTAAACGAGAGCTCCACAATGTGTTCAGCCCACACCAACTTGTGATCTGTCTTCTGAATAGCAGTCACTGGAAACCAAGGTCACAAAGTGTTGACAGTGTTTTGTTTGTAATGACCAGAACCACATGGAATCTGTGCATGGAGAAAAACACACAGATATATCTCATATCACATATGTAATATCCCTCCCACGGACAGTTTCTTTAAAAAAATTGGTAACACTTTACTCTAAGGTTCAGGTCTTTAGCTATAGTTATTGCATTAGATGGAATAATGCTAAACAATATTTCAATTGAATGGTAAAACTTCAAGGACCAGTTCTCCCTATTAACTGGAATGCTTATTATTTGCGGTTTAATACTTATAAAGCACATATTAATGCCTTATTCTGCATGACCATATTCTAGATCCTTTAATCTGAACCTAAACTTAACTATTGTATGCTAACTATTAATATGCAGCCAATTAGGAGGTCATTGAGGCAAAAGTCACAGTTAACAGTTACTTAATGTTGAGAAGCGGACCTTAAAATAAAATGACTGAATTGACTAATTATAACAAAAAAACCTTATTCCACTAAAAAATATAAATTAACAATGAACGATGGTATATTTCCGAATTACCATCAATATAGATGAATAAATATTGTAAAAAATAAATAAATAATAATAATTGTAATTACAATTGTAATTGTATTGATACCTAATGCATCCACTAATGTTAAAAAATTGGAACTTATTGTAAAGCATTAACAAATACTGTACATTATCTAAATTGATTAAAGCGTGTATATACCAGTAAGAGTGTCATACTATCAGCACATTCAACCATATTGTAATGCATTTCCACAGAGTCTGAGACTGCTGAAGTATTTGTGCTTTAGTATTTTTAAGAAGCTGTGTAATGTACTAAGATACATAAAGATAACATTATGCAATAATTGTTATGAAAATGATCAGATGTACTAAATATATCTACTTAACGTCAGTGGGGTACTACAGGCTCTTAAAAGTTTGCAATGTACTTTGCAACTAGATATCACAATCACATGTAGTTAATGTGACTTAAAAAAAGAGACTGTAGGAAGGAAAAATTGATATGTACTTAAGTTTCTTTTTTTTTAAGATGTGAAAAATAAATAAATAAATAAACCTTGCTAAAGAATATACTCAAAAGTTAAAGAATTCAGTATGAACACAAACATAAAAAAATTATCATCTAAAGCTTTATATATTCTGACGGCACGTTACATGTTTTTTTTTTTACACTATGAAAGATCAACCAGCGAGCAATGATACTGCTTGATGACCATAAATACATGGTAGATGAAGCTATTGTTAAATATTGCCATAAAAATAAATGAAGCGTTTGAAGAAGAGGCAGTCCGGTGAGGAACAAAACAAGGCACAAACATGCACGAATTTAAAACATTTATTGCAGTAGCGGTATACCTGTAGAGCAGTAACAAGGAGTAACTGTTTAAATATCTATGATGGCAAACGACCCCACAACCAACAAACATACTGCAGAAAGCAACTCACTCCATCTTGTCTCTTTTCGTATAGTGTTTTTTTTTTTTAATACCCTTTTTTGTACTTTAAATATTGTGATTCAACATAAAGGTGCTATACAAAATGAATGACCTCACTGCATTACAAATCAATAATCGAATGAAAAAGAAGTCATTTAAAAGCTAGTTCGTCTTGTTAAGCATGCAGTTTCATTGTCTGAACTGGCAGCCATGCCATGTGACAAGAAGGGAAAAAGAACGGCCCAAACATTTAAAAGAAAAAACAGAAATCAAACCAAAATCTCAGTCCTCGAACTATGCACATGCTCTTTTGATCGCATTCTGTTCGTTGTTTTTCTGTCTACACTTTGGACAGTGTATTTTTCATTTATTCATTTCGTTTTTTTTATCTGGAGCATATTGGCGCCTGACAAACATTTACTGTGTTTGGCATTCAGAGATGAGGAGCTGCTGCGCCTTTTCTCGTAAAACCTGTAGATTGGTACGATGTGTAGCATACTGTATGTCATGAATTCACAAACATGAAAACTACATGAACTTCTCTTGTGTGGGCATACACGATATATTATGAAAGAAAAAAAGGACTTTGTTTTCAAAGTTTGCAAATACTACTCTCAATTAAAGCACAAGTTCGATTAAACGTACAAGAATGACATTTGAAATTAGATGTTAAGAATTTACAAATATATTGCTGTTGAATTGTAACATCCTTCTTCTTTTTGAGGAAAAGACATCAAGCTTTCCATTTCAGTAAGTAGAAATTGAGCATTTACATCAATAATACAAAATAGCTTCGAAAAAAATACGTTTGCCAGGTTCATCGACTCAAAAATGGGGCAATTGTGCAATGTCATGACTGACTGACATTATCATTCGGGATTCATTCGTTAAATCTGTGTGTTTGTGTGTGTGTGTTTGCTTTACAGCTCCAGACTGGTCTCCTGTTCCAGAAGACAATGACATTAATGACAAAAGGCCGATAAAAACAATGCTTCCTGTACGATGAATGATAAAAGACAGCTGTCATGTTCAATGATCTATTCCATGAGATTATTACAAGTACATAAAATTGGTTAGTATTAAGCCCTATTTACAAACACTTCAACGATGACAGACTAAACGATTTCCACTAACAGTGTTATTAGCACAACGCTTTCTCAATTTGTAAATTCCATTTTCTTGGATGGTGTATATTAATATAGTCTCAAAACAACCACATCACAATATTTGTATATATTGGTCAGCTGTTACCTTTTTTTTTTTTTTTTTTTTTATAACTGTGATACATAGATCACAGCCCTGTTTTGTTCATCTTGAATGTTTGTTTGCAGTCTTTGTTCAAGATGAAGTATACAATGATTCCTTTTAATGTGAATTTGCAGCAAACCATGGGAGTTTAAGGGCAGCTATGGATATGCACAAGAAGATCTCCGCGGACGGGCCGTCGGCGAGTCGGATTCGCATAGTATACTGTCCTGCATAAGCGATAAAGTCTAAGGTCTACTCCATACACGTAACTATCACACCGCATTAGCATCGATCTAAGAAAAATAGGGGGAAAAAAAGAGGAATGGACTAAAGCTCTCAAAAGTTGCTGGGATGATCCGGACACAAAAAAAAACACTCTTAAAGCTGCTGTTCTTTAGGACTGTTGGGGCCGGATGCGGGCTGGTAAGATTTCAGGCTGGCCAATGGGATGTCGGCCATGGGACCACAGCCGCCACTACCAAAATGTCCGTCCGAGCTCCCGAAGGTCTTCCTGTCCCCAAACTGCTCCTGGCTTCCACGCTCACTCTTCCAGCTGCGGGTCAGGGTGTGGCCGTTCAGCAGTCTCTCTTTAGCCCACTCCTTTTGGTTGTTGAAAGAGGTAACGGGGGACTTGGGCGAGGGGTACGAGCTCAGACTTGGTGGCATCCAACAGTTGTCGGAGTGGCCCAACACCAGACACTCTTGAGTGCACATCTCTGTGGCCTCCACTAAGCCTCTTGGACCTAGAGGTCCATCTGGGGACACAAAGAGAACAGAATTACTTAGAATTGTCTGTCAAGTTTATAACTTTCAAAGTATAGACCTGTGACACATACTAAACAAATATATGTCAAAATATACAAAATATAGATATGTCTTGCATCCACAACACAAGCTTTCCAGAAAATGTAATTTAATTGAATTTATAGCCTTATTATTGACCCTGAATAAAGTCCATAATATGGCAATAAATATTGAATAATATAGTATTAACTTCACATTGAAAGCAGTGCCAAAGCAAATTTACAAAGTCATTCATTGAGTTTGCAGATTTATTTATTTATTTATTTATTTATTTATTTATTTATTTATTTATTTATTTATTTATTTATGTATTTATGTATTTATTTATTTATTTAAAGAATGAATGCAATTTGTACTAATACAAAACTTTTTACATTTTACATCACTCTCTTCCGAACCAGCCCAAAACAGACTGCATTAGAGGAAAATAGTTAGAAATTACTAAAACCATTACAAATAAATTCTACAATAATTAAGAATCCAATAAAGCAAACAATATATAATAAAATAAAATGCTACTCTGAAACATTTATTAACTGTCATTGTGAACACTCCCATTGGGCTTGCAGTTGTATTCTCTCAGTTGTATACCATTCATATATTTGACTTTGAAAGCAGTGGGAAAAAACACTGACATTGCACCCACATCAGAACACAGAGTGCATTGTGGGAATCCATGTGGTATCATCAGCTCAACTGCATTGTCAAACATGATCAAGAAGATAATGAAGATAGTCCTCAAAGAGTCATTTAGTATTTACACCATGCCCATCTGTGTATATATTTAATCCTTCTTGGATAGAGCAAAGATAAAATAACAACTATTATAGTCCCCACAATGTTATATGAAAAGAAACAGCAGCTTCAATAAAGCTTCATTAAAGTTTTATGCAACATTATTGCATTCATGCTATTTATATCACATTCTTTCAAACAAATGCCTTAGAGACAACAGTAAAAAAAAAAGGAAAAAAATATTTAAATAATGCGTACATCAGCATTTGCACATTATGTATTGTACATGGGTGTAGATTTGAAAATTGACATCAGACGTAGTGTGACAAATATTGCTGTTATCCTAGCCCAGTAAATTATGATGATTATTATAAGTATTATTATTATTATTGTTGCCGTTGTTGATACTAATTTTGTTTATTACTAATATCATTCATTAATGGTATCGTCAGTCATTAAATTAATCACCATTAATTGTATATTTCAATATCAACAACAATAATGATAGATGATAATGATGATGATTATGAGGATACTACTACTACTACTACTACTACTAATAATAATAATAATAATAATAATGATAGTTGCATAAGATTAATTCACTGAATTAATTTAAAATAAAATAAAATAAAATAAAATGAACAACTGCTGAGAAAAGTGTCCTAATAGATATGCTTATATTATTTTGAAAGATGAGACAATTATTGACAAAATGTGCTCTTATAAGTATTATAAAATATTGTAAAGTATTGTTTGGTCCTCTCCAAATGACTGAACATAAGCTGATAACTGCTTTTTCAGGCTGAAAAGGTGATTTCACTGTGTGGTTGGGCAAAACATCTGGCCATTTTGAATGGTTTTAAAATGTCCCTATCAGTGTTAAAAGGAAAAATAATATTTTTATTTATTTATTTATTTTAGCATTTGTATAGACTGTGTCTTGCACTGTTATCACAGACCACTGGCTGCACTGTTCTCAGTCCAGCTTAAAAGCTTCGCGCTCCCCACCAGCTGCTGAGTGATAAAAATTGGGTCTAAAGTTGATTTGAAAGCAGCTTGAACTGCTAAATATAAAGTGGTGTGAGATTAACTCGAGCACCTCATTTCTACACAGAAGAGCTCTGGTTCAGCAAACCACTGAATATCCTTTCATTTCCTTATGTCACTCACATCTGTCACACCAACAATCAAAAAAAAAAAAAGCTTCCTGAATACAAACCAACATTAAACACGTCGTTACGACCTGCATTCAGGCAAAACACTTCCATAATGCTGTAATATTATACGGTTCTGTTGAAAACACACTTTCATTTTAACACCACTCTGCAAATCCCGGACACAAGGTATCTATTATTCATTCGCTCTGTGTAATACAATACTGTTTGGAGCACTAGGGTTTCAATTCTGCCTCTAATTTTCACTGTAACATCTAACATTTCTAACATTTTCTACAATGAACAAAGGGCTTTGAAAAATGTGTCGTAGAGTGAGATCAGAGATTGATGATTTGTGTTTGCGAGAAACGTATAAAGTGTTATGAAAGACAGCCATATGCCGTAGCTGGACAGAGCCGATGAATAAATAAACAGGGAAAAGATGAGGGTCTTATGAAGAAAAGCCAAAGCGCCATGTCTCTACATAATTGGTGTGATAAGGCATAAGTGACTGCCAGAGTTACCACAGGAAATGGAAGAATTGGCTAAGCAAGGGATATTTATGGCATCACTTTAAAATACATTGAGACAAAGGACCGATGACTAAAAGCATATATCAACATAATCAGAACACAGTAAGATGCAACACAAAACAAGAAGACATGCCAACATTCTCAATGATTGTTGCTCTTGTCATTTCATGGATCAAGGACCATTCAAAGTTGGATTCTCTTGAGCAGGGATTGAAATCTAAAGGAAATTAATTGTGTATTTAAATTGCAGGTGGTACATCTGTCAGAAACTCCTATGCCCATTTTAAACATATTGCAATGTGTAATGTATGTTCTATTTACAATTTTACACTAAATTACCTGGATATTAATGTTAGTGTTGATCTTGAGGTCTTTGTCCCATTGTTTAACTTGTGCTGCAGTATTGGAATAGATGTGATTAAAATGTATAGTTTCGCAAGCGTCTTTACTGATTTACTAATTGTGTTCAAATGTTTAAATATCGGGGGAGGCTGTGCAATAGCTTTGATTCCAGTTGTGTTTTTAATAGATAGAATTGAACTGGGATTTGTTCAGTGTTTGTTTCTATAAGTGGTGGACAGTAACAAAATATTTTACTTGTTTCTTTACTTAAATACATTTTTTTTAAGTATCTGAATGATGAATTTTTACCTAAAAGCATACTACACTGCTTTTCTTAAAACATGTAGTTTTTTTTATTATTTTGAAATGGAAAAACCATCATCCACTCCAACACGAGTTGATTATTTTCAACTAACCTGTTATATCACTTCACAAATCGCACAAATTGGACTGATCGGATTATAGCTGTTCTTGAATCAAGGACTCATTGATTCAAATGATTCAGTTAGAGCGAGTCTCCAGTGAATTCTCTCAAGGTGTCTCATGGCGTGACTGATGGCATGAGAAGTAAGTTCCAAACCACTATATTGTAGGATTTATTATTGCAAATGAAAATCACATTTTTGTTGCTACTGTCAGTTATTTATAAATTAAATATTGTATAAAAGGCTGAGCTGTTTGAAGCCACTTTATGATGACCATGCCCACATTTGTGTATCACACTCTCAAGGTATTAAAGGGGTCATATGTTGCTTTTTTAAATATCATTATTTAGTGTATTTGGTGTAACAGAGTATGTTGACATGCTTTAATGTTGAAAAACTGTACATTATTGTAGGTCCTCTATCTCTCAAACATGTCATTTTCTACAAAGGCTAGATAGACACAGCATCTCTTTGACACGACCATGCTTCTTTCTTTTGCATGAACATTTGGGCGGCATTTCGCAAATATTTCCACATAGTAATGTAGACGTGTTAAAACGAGGTATCTTGGGGGGCATGGAAGAGTCTTAACTGAAAAAAAAAAAATATCTCTTTGGATTTGAGACTTTAGTCTTTGCAACTTCACAGATCTTCTTCATGCACTAAGAGCTTGTAACACTCCAAAGCGAAAGGAAAAACTGAAATCACATCATATGTCCCCTTTAAAATTGAATATAACGTTAAATTAACACAGATTAATTCCTATACATCCTGCTACTACTGAAGCAGTTTTAACTACTGTTTACATAACATATCCCTAAACATATTCCTCTGTGATGTCTATTTATTTATTTATTTAATGTATGATAAGCCCCCTTCCCCCACATATTTTGAGCAGTAGGAATATATAAACATTAAATTATTAAATATAAAAGAATGCAAGTTAAAATTAAAAAAAATAAATGTTCATCAAACAGTACTTTTTACTTTTAACATGCAAGTACACTAAAAAGTTTTTATTTTTTATTTACTTTTTTTACTTTTATTGGGTTTTATGAATTTATTTATACATTTTATTTTTTATGGAAATAGAGCTAAAAAGAAGCAATTCTCCATGACCAACCGTCCTCTGGAGTTAATCTATTCCTAACATGGCAGCTCCATTCCTCTCCTCATCAGACTAATAACATGGGCGATTTGGTGCTTCAGCATCCCATAAACCAGCGTTAGACTTGGGCCTCATCCCTCATCAGGACTAAAGCTCCATACCTGCTCCCGAACGAGAGGCCAGAATCGATATTTCCATCATTCTGACATGTTTGTGTGAGTGCATGCAATGTAAATAATGACACAAAGTCTGATTTACATCCATAACGTGTGATAAAAATGTGGAATAATGTAGCAACGATCACATCAGCAACTAATAATAATGAATACACTATGCACGCTGACGTTCACAGATTTTTATTTTTTTTCTCAAGGCACACTGTATGCTCATGCCATTTATAGAAGCCAGCCCTATTTCGACATGAATTTAAATATTTATCCCTGGAGGGAGACCTGTCACTCCGTCTGTTATCAAGAGAAAATAAATGAACTGAAGAATAGAACAGCCTCCTCGCATTCAGACATATGTGTTTATTACAACATAATGGTGATGTTGAAAGAGTTTGTTATTTTTTGGGCTGCCACTCTGTAATTTTCAGGCTCCTGTAGGCATTCAGCATTTATAATCTTCCAGATGGAGTCAAAATGGTTTAATTACTCCTGCAATACCTCCTCTGAACCAATGGAGGAAACGGTATTATGTCCTGGTCGTGCTGCTGGTATCACATTTCTGTTGTATTAATACAGTGCCACCAGAGCTCTTGTCTTTATAATAAATTGGAATATGCAGGTGGGATCATTGAATATTCTTTGTTAATCATTGCAATATTTCATGTAAAATTAATTGCTTAATGCCACCTCAGAATCTCAAGATCCAGTTATCAGTAAACAAATTAGTAAGTAAATATTATAAGAAAGTATCTTATGCTCACCAAGGTTGGATATATCAAAAATACTGTATTACAAATCTGAATTTTCAACATCATTATTCCAGTTTTCTGAAATCATTTTAATGTGCTGATTTACTGCTCAATAAAAAGTTTGCTTCTCATTAAAAACAGATACGTATTTAAAAAAAAGAAAACAAGGAAACCTCTGGCACATTATTAATGTCTTTAATGTTGTTTTGATCAATGAAGGGCAAACAAAAAAAATTCTGAAGAAACCTATTATTATTATTATTATTATTATTATTGTGGTTGTTGTTGTAAATATGAACACTAGTTGTCCTGATTATTTGTTCTTCTCTTAAGAACCTCCTGAAAAAAAACTGCTGCTGTATGATTAGTAAAAACAGTCCAGTTCCAATGTCACAAAACAGATCCAGCAAATCTTCATATAAACACAACGATATTTCTTGGCAGAATAATACAACCTCTGCACCGTGACTCCCAGTAATTGCATGAACCCAGCCAATCAGATTGGAGCTTACCAATTTGGAAAAGACAATTTTGTCTACAAAATGCATTAGACAGTACACTGATGATCTGTGAGTCCTTGCTTTCCCCTTCCCAACAAACCACCTGCACGTCACTGAGCTAGACACAGTCCATCCCAATCACTCTTCTAATGGTCTCTGAGGAGGCATAGGAGCATGGCATTATGGGACTGACATGAGGAATCATGAGGGATGAATTAGAGACTGAGTCACGGTGACAGGAAAATGAATTTCACAAATGAGATTGGAAAGAGAGAGGGCGCTGAGAACGAGAGCAGAGCAGAGAGAGAGAGAAAGAGCGAGAGAGAGCATGTGTCTGTGTTTGAACTTGCCCCACATTTCCCCCTCTAACAGTGTATTATGTGTGTGAGAGCTTTCAAACCACAGTAACTTTATGGTGAATTTGAGAGGATTTTCTGATTTTTGACAGACAACTCTTGTGCACCACAGGAAACGAAGATAGATCGAGAAATGGAGGAAACAGACTTCACAGAAGAAAACAGTTTCATTCTCAAAATCCACTGATGAAATGCTTTCCCTTTATGGTGGATGAGGAGATACCCCCTGAGAATGTTAACGCTTTGAGTGCTTAGAAAAGTGCTATATACATGTAAGGAATTATTATTATTATTATCATTTATTATTAAAAACACTGACGTTTTGAATGAGTTTTTTGTTCAAAAGGCTGTACATCAAGCACCTGAGGTTACTCATCTAGTCTGCATATAAAGTGCTGTGCTCAGTGACCATGGTTAAAACGAAAAATAGAGAAAGGGTTTTACATTTGCTGAAGGAATTGTGAGTGGTGCTTTCCACTGCAAAAATCTCTGGCAGAAAGCTATTGAATGTTGTGAGTGGTTGCTGATGTGATCTGAATTTTTTTTTTTTTTTTTTTTTTAAGCAAGTTGCTTTGGTAGGGTGTTTTGGTTGTCTTAATGATATTCTGGTGCCAAAATATGGCAGGAATATGTTGCTAAATGGTTTCTAAGGGGGTTCTGAGTTCCTTTGTATTTTGTTGTGGGAGTTTGCTGGGGTCTTCTGTGTGTCTTCTGATATTCATGTAGATATATGGCTGGAACATGTTACTACAAAAAATATTTAGTTAATAATGTAATGCATTACATCATTACATAATTTATGCAATGTAATCAGACTACTTTTTGATGCAACTACTTTATTACACTGATTTAGGAAAATCTTGTATTACCATATTGATACTAAAAATACAAAGAGAAAGAAATTATATTCCGTTTGTTGTTATTAATGACATGAAGAGCATTAAATATTACATCACGTCAAGGTTTCCCAAGATTGGTACATTGGTTGGTACAGGAACTGCTGGGCGTTTGTGAGTTTAATGATGCTGTTTGGTTTGTTATTATCAGGTGCACCTGACCTTTGAATGGTTTTTGGGTGAATGTCGCAAACTGGAGAATTTCTTAATGCATATAAGCAGTAGGCTATTTTAGAAAGGAATATTTAAAAGATGAAAAATAATAATTAGGAAAATTTATTTATTTATTTATTTGTATTGCCATTGACTAAATAATGAGTAATCATGTAATAAAAAGTAACTGTAGTCTAATTACTATGGACGCATATGGGTAGCAATATTCAATTTGGAATGTAATATGCAAAATGACAATGCAATATGTAAAATGACAATGCATTTCTGTATTTACATTTACATTTTTCAATACATTTGTGCAACATTTGGTGCAAAATGAAAATTAAATTACATAATTTTCATTTGCCATTTCATACACCAGTTTTAATATGTAAAATGAATACTAATTTTAACGCTTTATAAGTTGCAAAATTAAAATGAACATTTATTACAGAAATGATTAGATATGTATAACATGTTCAAGCAAAAACTGTGGCAAAATTATCATTTAAATGCTATTTTTCTTAAATACATTAACACTCACAGTCAAGACACTTACGATTGCATTTTCATTCAGTGTCCCGCAATGAATGTAGCAAAATTCAATGTGCACATTGAAAATGCATTCCGAGCCGATCACGTCTCCGCCCCCTCGTTCCATGTCAATCACTGCGTGAACAAGGCGGGGCTTGCAGAAGGTCAAGAGACTCAAATCTCAAGAAGAGGATTCAAGTGAGAGAACATGGACAAGACAGTTGGTTTGTGTATGTTTTGATCATTTTGGTTTATGGCTTCAATATTTCATTCGCACTTGTGGGTGGCGCTGAAGCGCTCCTTTCATCTGATTGGTCGAATCGCTCCACCTTCAGCTCGGTCTTTTCATTCTTTCAGGCAGAATAAGAGTCAGTGCAAGTGAAGCACTGTAATGTCTGAAACCACCGCTCACTGTTAATTAGCATAATATTTGAATCAGATGATGCTGGCCACATAATTCGTGCTGCTGCGACTTGCAAGAGACCCCGTTAAATTATTTCTGGGTTATAGTATTGTATAAATATTGTCCCACTGATAAAAACAGTGCAAATTGTTCTGTCTCCTTGGATAACAGTGAAGTGGAAATAAATATAGTTAAATTTATGAAATAAAATTAAATAGGATTTTTTGGGAAGGTAAGTCTGGCCAGTTATACAGCAACACGAGTCAGACGAGTCTGAAGAGCTGAGCTGAATTTGGTGAAACATTAAAGTTCTAGTCTGTGTCAATTACTCTCATAATAAATAATAGTAATAATGTTACCCGTATTTTTCAGTATAAGTTACATCAGTCCAGAAATACGTCATGACGAGGAAAAAAACATATATAAGTCGCACTGGACTATGAGTCGCATTTATTCAGAACCAAGAGAAAACATTACCGTCTACAGCCGCGAGAGGGCGCTCTGGGGTAGGCTACAGGAGCACTGAGCAGCATAGAGCTAATTTTACTATTTTCATTTCAGAAATGTAACTGTATTAATTTTTACAATTATTTATTAATGTCACACACACATACCTAGTGCCTTATGACTTAAAAGATTGGAGAATAAAAGAGTGGTAAATGTTACAGACATGGAACTGTTCAGTCTATTATTGACTTTTATTTCCACTTCACTTTTATCCAAAGAGAGAGAACTATTTGCACTGTATTTATCAGTGGGACAATATTCATACAATACTACAACCTAGAAATAATTTGCAGGTCGCAGCAGCACGAATTATGTGCCCAGCTACATCTGATTCAAATATTATGCTAATTAACAGTGAGCGGTGGTTTCAGACATTAAAGTGCTTCACTCGCACTGACTCTTATTCTGCCTGAAAGAATGAAAATAATTTTGCAACTTATAAAGCGTTAAAATTAGTTTTCATTTTACATATTAAAACTGGTGTATGAAATGGCAAATTAAAATTATGTAATTTAATTTTCATTTTGCACCAAACGTTGCACAAATGTATTGGAAAATGTAAATGTAAATACAGAAATGCATTGTCATTTTACATATTGCATTGTCATTTTGCATATTACATCCCAAATTGAATATTGCTACCCATACGCTTCCATAAATTACAACTATATTAAAGTGTAATGTAATCTGATTACAAGTACTTAACTTCTGGAATCTGATTATGTTGTTATTATCTGATTATGGCTTTGTTAAAGTTTTGCTAAGAGGTTTCATATTGGTTTCATATGATCTATTATCTGAATTTATTAATTGCTTGTGATTAGGAGTAGTTTACATGCTGAATACTAAGTAAGAGTAACAGTAAGAATAACAATAATGGAATTACAAAAATTACATTTATCAAGAAATGTTTCACATATTCAGTCGAACCTGGGAAATGTTAGGTCACCACGGTGATATAAATTCCCCCCTCCCCCTCCTCTTCGATCAATGCATTTCAAACCTATTTCCCAGCTTCCTCTGTCTTAATGAAATAATTTCAAACGCAGAGTGAGATTGATCATGTCGAATGACCCTCTGCTCCAGCCATGTTAACTAAATTACTCTTGCTCTGTTCTCTTCTCATTTTGTCCCTTCATTTGTGATTTCCATTCCGCTGACAGGGTTGCATCTTCCATTAACATGCAAATTGATGCTCCATGAGACCTGTCTCAAACAGACGCCTGATATCCATTGTGCATCGACCTGCCATGTGGACCTGCTGTGCTGTGCTGGACGAAACAAGTCTGAGGTGGTCCAGCTGAGATGGATCCAAGGCAATGTGGATATTTGGAATACCTGCCCATTCTGTTTGGTTATATCAATTTAAAGGCATTTAAGTCAACATGAAATCATAACTAACATAATTTGCAAGTGTGCATTCACTTATATTGCTGTGAATTCCAATGCTGAAAGTGAAAATGCAAATAAAGGATCTGAATGTCACATTATATACCACGGCACTATAGGGTCATAAATGACGTAGCATTTGTAAACTTTGTGTGCCAGAAGTTAGAGGTACATAGGATATAATTTCATGTCATCTTACAATGAGCACCATGAGTGCACAGATTCAGAACAACCCAAAAAACAACAACAAAAATCTACCAACTAACAGCTCTCCTGTTAATGTGCCATGCTGTTTTCTCCATGAATCTGAAAATAATTATCACTTTTACTGATTTTCCAACTGATTAATGATCTGTGAAATCTGACCTGTAGCTTTAACTCTATTTGAGAAGAGGCAAATGTGAAAGTCTTTTTTTCACGCCCCCCATGGACATTGATTAAACATTCTCACAATCAAAGGATCCTTGTGTAATATTCCTTATCCACAGTGTTCTTAAGTAGTCAAGATGTCAAGGTTATGGGCATCCAAGATGAATACAATCAGAAGCCAGAGGAAGCAATGCTCCAGCTACACTTTGATTAAAAAGGGAACATGGAAGCGGAGCTGTGTCATTAGGAAACATATTCCTTCCTTTGTTCTGGTCGTCCTTCCCTCCCAATACCCCCCACCCCAAATATCATGTTTACAAATAAGTGGCATGACTGATGCGTTCTTTCAAGAATAACGATCACTCTCGGATGCAGCGACTTAACGAAATCCAACTCTATCACCCTTGTGAAAAAAAAGAACTATAAAATACCTTGAAACGCTTGCATTTATTCAGTATTTCAGCTTGGGTCATTTTATTTTATTTTATTTTTTTCAGTTGATTTCCTAGAAAATTAGCTGTGCTGCGTGGTCTTTTTCATCAAATGTGCCAGGCAGCTCAGGCTGCGATGCAATAGCGCACGCAGATAGCTTATTAAATATCATGCCACATCTTTTACATTGCTTTCGAGATATCTTCTATTCATAGAATGTTTGTGTTTGTTCACTTGCACTTCTCTTGAACTAAAAAGAGAAGCCAAATAATAATTAAACAGTTGCAGGCTCTTTTCGTCAAGAAGTTATTATTGGTAAATTTGAGATCTGTTAACAGTTAATTAGATGATTCTCTTACAGAAGCATCATCTGATTTCAGAATGGCTATACACTAAAATTAGCCTGCCTTGCTGTTGTTTTTTTGCCTTTCAAAGTATAGTTCTTCTCAAAATGAAAATGTCATTGTATTGTTGTTCCAAACTATTACCGTATTTTTGGACTATAAGTCGCACCGGAGTATAAGTCGCATCAGTCCAAAAATACGCCATAATGAGGAAAAAACATATTTAAGTCGCACTGGACTATAAGTCGCATTTACTTAGAACCAAGAACCAAGAGAAAACATTACCATCTACAGCCACGAGAGGGTGCTCTATGTCTTCAGTGTAGACTACAGGAGCACTGAGCAGCATAGAGCGCCCTCTCGCGGCTGTAGACGGTTATGTTTTCTATTGGTTCATTTCTCTTGGTTCATTTCTCTCGGTTCATGTCAAATTAATTTTGATAAATAACTCGCACCTGACTATAAGTCGCAGGACCAGGCAAACTATGAAAAAAAGTGTGACTTATACTCCGGAAAATACGGTAATTCTTTTTGTTGTTGTTGTTGTTGAACACAAACATTTGAACAATGTTGGTAATAATTTCTTCGGTAGATTATTAAAAATATAAATTTTTGTGTTCCAGGTTGATGTTTTCTTTTTTTTTTTGTATTATTTATTTAGTTATTCATTCAATTTTACAGGTGCAGTTTTGTGATGCTGCAAATAAGAGGGGAGATCTTGCTTAACTGCAGAGAAATGCATCTCATCATGCTAAAAAAAAAACAAAAACAAAAAAAAAAGGTCCAAACACCAGAACAGACTTTGATTAGTGAGCATGAACATGCATGCAGGGTTTATGGTAATGAATGGAATGCTGTTGTTTAACCTGATAAAAGTCAGCATTATAAACCTTATCACATTAATTAATTAACAAATAAGAATATGTCTGTGTGTGTGTGTGTGTGTGTGTGTGTGTGTGTGTGTGTGTTTGCACTGATTTGCTTCGACATTATGATGTTAAATTGTTGTGAGAACATGTTCTTTATAAGTATTGAAAACATTGAATGTGAAGACATTTTGGTGCAGGGCAAAAGATTTACAATGTAAAAAAAAAAAAAAAAAAATCTAAACGTATATTGTTTTGAGGGTTTATTTTTTATATATTTTCAACTGAACACTGGTGCAGAGTTGACCAGTTAGTTCATGAGTGTTAACATGGAACACCAACATTTGTGTTGTCATCATCCGTTCCGGTGTTAATATTTAACATTTTAAGAGTTTGTTAGTTAACACTGTCAAAGTGTTAGTAATATTAACTCTTTCAAAAGTGTTCACTTTACCAGTAGCTGGGGCGAAAATCTCATCTAAATGTTGGGGGGGACAATAAACATAACATTTCTCACGAGCAAGTTTTGAAGGGGACACCAATAAAACAGGCAGGATTGTACTTAAGGATATGTGTACAGAGAGGAAAGCCTTACTATTGCATGGAGACCATTCCATTATCCTTCTTCTCAAAGTTTCTTTCTGGTTCAATGAAAAAGCTGACTAAATTGACCAAAACATTCTGCAAAACATTTTATTTTTTTGCAATGTTTTTGAAGTTGTTTACAAAATCAAGCCACCAAAATACAATGGAATTTGAACTTAACTTCAACTTTTATTTATTTGTATAACACATTTAATAACAATGTTGTTGCTTCACAGTTATAATTAAAACATGCATATATAAAAACATTTGCCATGCCTAGCAAAATGAAGGCATACACACTCTTAGACATAGGCTACATCCTCACACAACTGTATAGTGAGATCGGTATAGAAGTAAAAGAGAGGGGGGAAAACAAAAAATAATTATTTATAACGTCAATGACTGATTTGTTCAAAAAGTGGATTCATTCAGTTAGGAAACACCTCCTCATTGTGTTTCTCAAAATCAGTGCTGTTACTGCTGTAGATTAGTTTTCAACTTTTTTCCGTTGGTGAAATAGAGCTAAAACAGGCAATATGGTGCCTAAAATGCACTTAATATTAACTTAGTTTATTCAATTTTTATACAAATCTAAATCACATTTATTATGCTAATATCTGGAGAACAACTGCACTCTTATTGTGATGTTATATTAGATTGACTATATTAAATGAAGTAAACCGACTAAATCATAGTGAACGCGGGAAAATCTAAATGTGCACCCGCGCTAATCTAATCTAACGTACAAGACTGTGTGTATGTCGGTGGTGAGGTGAGATGAAAATGGGAGCAGGCAGTGGACCAAAGCAATTTGAGGCAAAGCAGGGGGAACTCGAGATGTTTAAAACTTTTTTTGTTGTTGTTGCTCCGTTTGCATTTGTATTGTTTTACTACTTACACAATTAGTTTAACTATATATCATGATATTATTTACAATACACATATTTCAATTATATTTTATGGGGGGACAACCCTCAGATAGGGGGGGTCCGGACCCCCCCGACCCCCCCGCGATTTCCGCCTCTGACCAGTAGTATCCTGGGTAAGTGTTCATTTAAACTCTGAGGGAGTTAAATTCACTATTTTAAATTTGCTGTGCAATAAATATTGCTCAAAAAAAAAGAGAAAAGTTGCCACGTGTATCATCAACCCAAAGGTCTCTTGAAGACCTTAAACATCCCTTAAAATTATCAGATATTCTTTGACCAAAGATCAGTTTAGGTTGTTAAATGTCAAATGGTATGATCCCTCAAATCTCTCCTTTCCATTATCTCAGCCTTAACCATTCATAATATATTTATTGAGAATGCACATAATTAATGTAACCTCTGTCCAGAAGTCTACAGGCATGGACTCCACTAACACCTGAGTCTCTCATTGTCTCTTATGATAATAATAGAGATGTCACTGACATTGTTGCAGTAATTGCTCATGTGTGAACTGATTATTGCTTTGGTAAATGAACAGTTAGATGGATAATTTCAGATGATGGTTCCAGATGGATTATTGCATTAATAACTCGCTAACAAAATAATTTCACTAGGCTATGAAAATATTAATGTGGGAGCTCATGCTGATTTGTTTTGTATTTTTCTCTTAGTTTCCAACACCTTATCCTATTGTATTTATTTATTTACTTATTTATTTATTTATTTATTTGTGTGAAAAGGAAAAATAGCACAAAATGAACTGAAACCAAATAAAATAGATGATTTTTTTTTATTTTTTATTATTATTATTATTGCTATTATTATTATTATTATTACCTATTTTTTTAATTATTATTATTTATTTATTTATTTTTATCTGGCTTTAAGGGTTGTTGAAGAATGGTTAACTCTCTCTTAAGCATGTGTTGGTGTTCTTCGGCTTTGGGTCACAATTAAAAGTTAGTCCTTGGGTTTCCTTGGGTTTCATAAAACAGGGCAGATCTATTTTTATGTTAACGAAATTTAAATGTATTGTTATGCATTCAATTGCATGCAACAATTTATGATTTTATTATTGATTTACAATTAATTCCCTACTGCTTTTTTATAAGCGAGGACTACAGTGTGCAAACAATGATAACATCTGAAATGCATATCCACACACTCTCACATATGGCAGCAGATGCACACTTCGCAGTTGACAGAAGGTGTTGGAGTGATGTACAGACTGTGTAGTGATCAGATTGTCCCTAGCTCCATTACGACAACAACTGAACAGTCAAGCCAAGGGTAAGGTTCATTAAGTTTATTCCAATAAACAGCTAATAAAGAGCATGTAGAAACACACTGACACCCATATACTGTAGTACTGCACGAGCACTGCATTGGTGACATACTGATCTCAGTTTGTTAACTCTCATCATATGTAGCGAATAATAAGTCATCGTGCTGGTTG
The DNA here is from genome assembly GCF_963082965.1 of Carassius carassius. NCBI lineage: Eukaryota > Metazoa > Chordata > Actinopteri > Cypriniformes > Cyprinidae > Carassius > Carassius carassius. Next base: position 30,211,556 of record NC_081771.1, read on the forward strand.
TTTACAGCACACATTTCCGAACTGATGAAGCACACTAACACTGCTACAGACAGCACAAATGAAGAATCAATTTGATTCTCTGTGGTTTGGAGAGGATGATTGAGACTATAGGTTGCCAAACCACAAGCAACACATTATTTAAAACAGTTAAACTACAGTCGAGCTGTCTATTTGAAATATAAATAAAAAAAATTAACACTAAGTAATAGTCATGAACAGCAATATTTAATTTGGTAAATATTTCATTACAAATTAATATTTATGTATTACAATTATACATATTAAATAAATATTAATTACATTTCATAATCATTTAATAATCCAAACTGTTTCACAATGTCACACAATTTTTATTATTATTATTATTATTATTATTATTATTATTATTATTGTTGTTGTATTTTATTAATAATTTCTGGGAAGTTACTCTACCTTGAAACTTACAAAATCTAAATTAAATTGAATCCAAAAATGTAAAACATAGTCATTTCTACTTATATGTTGAGGTCCTGATCACAATATTTGACTTAACATATAATTATGTTGGCACAACAGCTAACTACTGTGTTAGTATTATGCTAAATTAAAAAAAAAATTAAAAAATAAAAGGAGATCTTTATGACAACATTGCCGGTCCACGTCCAGCTTTTGTTGGGACACAATCGTTGCTTCAGTCAGAATGGAAAAATACTCAAGTGCTCATGCACCCAGCGTCTCCGTCTGCCACCCAGCCCATTACCAGAGCTCAGGCTGGCACACACCCATCCACAGAGAACAAATGGTCCCAGCGCTCGTGCCAACATTACGTCAGGCTCTATAAATGTGATGCTCAGGGTGACCCCACGACGACTCACTATCTCAAGGCCACTGGCATCGGCGATGGAGAGCCGCTCGATACAAATGTCTTTGATGAAAACACTGGCAACAGGCAAAAACACTTACAGACAACAAGAAATAAATCAACAAAGCAACATTTTGACTTTAACTTCTGCCGTGGTGGTTTATAATCTTCCCTATATTTGGCAGCAGACATGACAAATGTCACATTATAACATATAGTGTGCAGTCAGCTACCCTGAAGGGCTTTATTTGGAGATAATGACCGACTGAATGTGCATTATACTGGTTATTATGCAGCTACTTACCAAATAAATAAATAAATAGACATGGAATATTGATTTAAGTAAAAATCTGCTATTATGTGAGAAGAAAGAAACCACAGAGTGATATGAGAGAAATACATACAATATATAAAAATATATCTGCACAATTTTGTCTTATTTAGATGTTCTTGAGGAGTGGCTTTGGTGCTCTGCATTTAACCCACCCAAGTGCACACACACAGCAGTGAGAAGTGAACACACACCCGGAGCAGTGGGCAGCTATAGATCCAGCGCCCAGGGAGCAACTGGGGGTTCAGTTATGGGTATTGAGGGTTTCATGGGTTCATTCACTCTCTCCCACCTACAACTGCCAGCACAGAGACTTGAACCAGCAACCTTCTGGTAACTAGTCCGACTCTCTAACCATTAGGCCACAGCTGCCCCATAAAAAGAAGAAATTAAAAGATGACCTCAATGGTTCCTCCTCCAAAAAAGGCCCTTTTTTAGCCTCTGTTTGTATCTACGAGTCTGAAATAACAGCACCGCTCTTCTCAACAAGCCTTACAATTTGAGGCATCATTTGTAGCACAAATGCTGAAGGAGTTACACGCTGACATTTAACATTTTTGTTAAGCCGTTCGGTTCTCTTACCATTAATATTCTAAATGTTTATCTGTAATGGCTAAATTCTTGCATTGCTCAGTTTATCATACATGTTATAATAAATAAATGTTAGGGCAAATCGTACTTAAAGTAATCTTTAGGGAATGTTTTATTATGTTTTATAACTTAAAATGTGTTACTTGAGAAAAAGTACATTCTGAAAGGGTGCCACCCCAGTGACAGCTTTTAGTGTACATTTATACTGAAAGTTGAAGGGAGTCTGTGGTATCACAATGTTATGCTGAGGAACCGTCACAATACGGGGTGGTGTTGGCGCAGTGGATAAGACGCATGCCTTTGGTGTGAGAGACCCGGGCTCAAATCCACTGTGCAACACCAATGTGTCCCTGAGCAAGACACTTAACCTCTAGTTGCTCCAGAGGCGTGCGACCTCTGACATATTTAGCAATTGTAAGTCGCTTTGGATAAAAGCGTCAGCTAAATGAATAAATGCAAATACTGTTGCTTTCCCATCAAAAGTAACTGAAGTTCATATGCCTCAGTTTATTAATACCCACTTTACAGATTTTTAATTTTATTAATTATTATTATTTTTTTAAATAGTTTTCAGCAAAATGTGCTTATAAAGTGGTGAAAATTGAAACCTTTGCCAGACTCTTAACCAACTGGTTTGCTAATTTGCGGCTGTGTAGGCTGCACTTGAAGTGAAGGATATTAACGTTAACGCTAACTACAGTCAAGCCAAAACAAAGTGACATGAGGATGAAACTGTACAGGTTATTTTATTCCCAGACACTGAGAAATGAAAAGAGAACGACTTCAAAATGCTCAAGCGCAGTTGATCATTTCAAATGCATTAGTCCCTCCACCTCTCCAGATTCACCATGCAGCTTACAAGGAATATTTCCCAGTAAATTAAATCAAATCACTGTGGGGGTTCATTTCGTTTTCTCTCTCTTTTCCAAATCAAAAGACAAGTAAAGCACAATGAAGTCGATGCTGAAATTCAAATGGAAGGCTGAAACTTGTTAGCAGGATCACTTTTCAATCGGCGAAGGTAATTATGCGTCCGGCCGAATGATTCGCATACGGTCCAAAATGTGACCGAAAAGCTTGCATTTCATTTTTAAATGGAGATTTCTCCACAAGACCTCTAATGTGCAAAGATTCGTTTATGCTATTTTTACTGGTATTCATCCAAAATGCAAAACGAAACCAGACGAGATTGACATAACAGGGTGATATCATGTCCCTGAAAAATCTATTAAACCTACACACTCTTCTGAACAGCGGGCCAGAGCTGAAACTATTCCTTACATGTAAACCTGCAATAAATCTGGCGTTTTTGCACTCATTAAACATGACTGATGCTCATCCCACACTCATGTTTTGAGGTCGTGAGGGTGAAAGTTTGACTGTACGTCGTTTCAAAGAGCTCCAATATCAATTTGTAAAAGCCAAGACAAAGAGGCGAGTTAAACGAGTGTACAGTCATACAAATGTGCTTGATAAAACGGCTTTCTCATAAAGCTGCAGGTATTGATATTTCCATAAGTAGACTGTAAACCCCACCGCCATTAAAAGTGATTAAGCAAGGCTTTCTTGGGCCGTGGAGGCACAGCACTCCCAAGACACAGATGAAAGAAAGCCACAGTAAAATGGCTTTTATGTCAAGCAATAGAGGTCTGGAGAAAGCCTGCATTTCCTCTGTATGTGACTATTAGTCAAAAGTGAGAATATTACCCATAGTACATTTCAACAAGAAATGCCTCCTGCTCTGTCCCTCTCCGCCTCACCTATTTTGGAGTCTGACACTCCATCTCTCAGAGTAACACCTGCCGGCTCTTTCTTGTTATCAGTAGCAAATCATCATCCCCCTTACGGCAAATATATAAAAGGTAGGGTATCTTCAGATGTGTGAGTCCAAAACACGCTGTTTCCTGTTGCAAGCAGGCATAATGGCCAAAGCCCAGAGAGAAGTTATTTTCCCCAATAATATGCTAAGTTTTGGGATTGAAGGTCTGTCTGAAGGATAGAATAAGGCCATCCTGAATTCTAAAGCTTATAGGAAGTTGGGAATTATGTTGTAATGGTCATTTTAATTTAAAACGAGCAAGCTGCTTTTCTCTTTTTCTCAAAAACCTTTCAGTGCAACAAAATGCAATCAAAAGGTGCATTAGGTGAGATGCATTACTGTTGTGATTCATTTTCCTCAAAATGTCCAGATTTCCCGCTTTTAACCCAGAGAAGTGCAACCGAATGCTTTGTACTTAATCATAAACGATCACTTTAAAGCAAATAAAATGGATCAATGAATCAAATTTCCTTCACTACATGAACATAAAGCCCTTTTAGCAGACATTTGCAGAGATGGTGGTGTAAAATATAGTTTTTTTTTGTTTTGTTTTGTTTTTCTCTGCTGATAATCATACAGAATTAATACATTTCTACATTATCTATAAACTGTTATAAAATAGTTTTAAAGAATGTGTTTACTTTTAAAATCACTTTTTAAAATATTATTATTAATTATTTATTTATTATTTAATATGTATGTGGTTAAAAATTAATCAGTAGATTAACAACAAAAACAACTATATATATATATATATATATATATATATATATATATATATATATATATTATATAGGTGTCGGAAGTCTCCGCGTTCAGTGCAAATCCCGCCCTGCAGCTGATTCTAAGGCCGGTGACACACTGGCTGCGTAGCGTAAGCGTGGCGTTTCTGCTGCGTGTCAGTTGCGTGACGGCTGCTTCGCGTTTTCTGTGTCTTTACACACCAGAATCGTGCCTGACGCGGCGCTGGCGCGCTGCTGCTACTGTAGGTGACATAGAGGGAGACCGCGGACAGACCAGGATCTTGTCTCCACGACAACAATATCTATACTTCATGTTGAGCATAAATATAAAGCCTACTGATAAAGGACACCGTCAACAGTATTGACGGCAAAATAGACTGTTTGACAGGTGCAATATGCCAGTGTGTCACCGGGATAAGGTTTTCAAAAGGCATCACGTGAGTGTGAACATCACTACAAGTAGGAAAAAAAAACGATTGTAATTCAAACGCAGCTCCTGTTGGCATTTAAACAGACCTTTGCTCTTAATTCCGATCGGGCCAACGCAATAACGAAATCTGAGCAGGTCTAAAAAATGAAACTGTTGATGCTGCACTTTACACTTTGGAAAAGTTATATATATATTTTAAAATATGAGCAGGCCTACAAGCTGGGATTTTTTTTTTTTTTTTCTAAGCTAAACCAAAACAAACCCAGACAAATATAAATAAACAAGTAAATAAAAACAGCCTTTGTCACCTTGACTAGGGTTCCCCACCATCAATAACACAAAATTGTTAAAAGTTAACTATGAAACTAAAATAAGCAGAACACCTAATCTAGGGCTTTAAAGAAAATCCAGACATTGTTTTAGGCTTTTCTGTGACATCTGTTATTTTGACCTACACCTTAGTAACTGAAACTATATCCTCACATTTTTCAGCTCATGCTCTCATATTCCTTTACCTGCTCATTTCACCAAGAAAATCGATTAGAATCAGCCTAGTCAGTCGCCGTCTATATGAATGCAATTAGGCTTCTTAGATCACTAATGCTGCAATTACGCAAATGGATTATGCAAACAAGCTAGATTCCGGGTATTATATGGATATCATTCACACAGAGATCCGCGTGAGAAACAACGAGCTCATGCCAAGTCAATATCTTCCATCAGAATGCTGAATGACAAAGAGATGAAAATCTAAAAAGCCACCAGTAAATGTTCTTCAGTGGTTCTTTGCATCACTAGTGCACCATTTTCTTAGACATCAGTAAAATAAAACCATACAAAACACATGCACATGCATATTTTATGATGCACTGAAGTCAAAATTGAGTCTGAATGCAGGTGGTCGCATGATAGTGTTGTCCGTCTAACACACAGGCTGGGATCATCTGCTCATTTTCAAGAATAAACTAATTCCAGCCTTCTCTCTTCCCTCATGTGTAATCTGTGCTCCTGGCTGGGGAACGGACTACATTACCCTGCATACAGCTGCGTCTCTCACTGCTGACACACATATTGATGAACTGAGCGCCAGGCCAACACCTGATGCTGTATGCAGATGCATCATTTCATAAAACAGCTTCACCTCCTGCCTTTTATGAATGAGCCAATTACCCTGTACATCTGCGTGAGCACATAATCTATCATTTACAGATACATTCTTTATTGTGGGGTTTCCAAAATGGGAGTTCACTAAACCTTAGGGTTTTTTGAGGGATACTGCAGAAAATTAATACAAAAAATAAATAAATAAATAAATAAATAAATACAGCAATTTTAAATAATATAAAAGGCTCATGAAATATGATGACCAAAATATTTCACAAGTGCACATTCAAGGATTAATTTTAAGTTTAACATTACTTAAAATATCAGTAATAATTTAAGCACACCCTAGATTATAGTGGTTCAGCTGGCAAGGAAAAACAAAACATTAAAATAAATAAATACATAAATAAATATTTTCCTAGCTCTTTTTGAATGTATTTTCTCATTTATGGTAACTAAGCTGCAAAATGGGTCACTGTTAGGATGTTGGATCTATTAACATAAGACAAAAGCTTCTGACAACATATGACATGAATGGCTTTTTAGCATATACCAAATTGGAGCATTTTTGCATTTTAGAAAACTGAGAAAAACAAAAGCAAAAACATTCCTTCATCCAAAAATTGCATGATATTTGATAAGTGACTTACTTTGCAACAATTAAATATTTATACTCTAGCATGTATGTACAGTACAAATGTAATCTGAATGTACCCATCGCTGTTTTGATATCTCACAATTCTGTTTGTGTGGTTTGCTGTGGATGGAGAGAATGATAAGTATGGTTTTTGACTGAGTACTTTAAATAATTCTTTCTTAAATGTCAATTTTTCATATACATTTCTTTATGTAAATATTTCCTAGGTCATCTGTAAAGCTCACTCGTGTTCTAAATCATTAATGGGAAGCTGCCTGTCAAGTCAATGATTGTTTCAGATGCATCAAATAATGGATTGTAAGTGGACTTTACAATAAAATAGGATGCAATGAAAATTTAGATTTAGGCCCCTTTAAGTGATTCATAAAGTCCATTGGTGATTGCGTGTAATTCAAAAGAGCTGTACTGCCAGAACAACTGTGCATCAGGCAGAATAGCGGGAAGCTGTGAAAGAGAAGACCTGTCCTCCTTTTGTCATTTAATTAGGCTGATTTCAGCTCAGCTGACTGGGGGGCATGGATTCACTTCAAACATATGCTCGTGAAGCCACTCGAACACTCACGCACAGATGTGCTGTTTAAAAGCATTTCAGCTGGTTCACATGCATATTTGTCCAAAAGACATGAGACAAACTATAACCACTGAAGGACTGGCATTATGTGGGAATGGAGAGTGTACACATCTGTGCTAGAGATTGAGAGAGAGAGAAAGAAAGAGAAAGAGAGATAAGAGTGGAAAGAAAATGTTCCATCCACATCATTCCCAATTTTTAGGCCCCTTAGCAGCCCTCTGGCTGCTGTCAGACACCTCCAGGGAACAGGCAAATGTGCACACGTAAATGTGTGTGTGTGTTGCTGTGTGCAGGAGGAGAAGATTCACGCCAGCTCTGGATGTAGTGCTTAAGCTGTATGACTGTTTGTGTGTGTGTGTGTGTGTGTGTGTGTGTGTGTGTGTGTGTGTGTGTGCGGTAAAGGCAAGTGAGTGTAACCAGATTTACTGATATACTTAGACTTTCGGTTCATTTTGGACAAGATGTCTGGCTAACATATAAGGATCAATTTATTTTCATTTTACGTGAAATTTAGGGATGGGTTTATCTGAAATGGATACTATAGTACGGGAAATTGGAAATTTAGTATAGTAAATGAGAAAATCATTAAATAGAAAACAAAAAAGCATAGCTTTAAAAAGAGATTTTGATTTGACAGAATTTATCACACATACATTTGGCCATTGCTTTCTAAAGTCTGTATTTACCCAGACTGAAAGAGGTGGCACGAGGCATGCATATTGCTTCAAGATTAATGGGTTTTAAACTGATATTTGGGTTTAAACTATTTTTGTTGGTGATACTGAACAAAAACATACTACTTATAATAAATGTCCATGCTAAGCTATAGTATTAGTATCTTGTTTATTGAACTTTTTGTATAAAGTCAATATCACATTTGCAAACATGAAGATATATTCTAGATATACACCCAAAAGTAATTAATACACATAAAAAAATAAATAAATTAAAATAGAATATAATGTTCCTTAATGTCTGGTTTTCTTGCTATCAAATGCCTCAAACAAATCTTTAATATCTAAAGATTTGGTGTAACTAACCTTGCAAACTTTAGTAAGTGCAGTGTGGTTAGCTGTTCCTCAAAAGCGACCACTGTATCTGTCGTTACCTTATAAACACGAGGTGCGACCAGGAAACGGGTTTGTCTATTTGAGACATTTACTAGCATTGCAAACACAAGCACAGACAGTAGTCACTACTTGTCATACAGTGAACAAAAGCTGATTAGTATAGCTTTTGGGCCATTTATTTTTTTATTTCCCCTGCTCATCATTTACACTTAACACTATAGCCTGAGAACACTTTAAAATGGGAAAATCATCTCTTTAACCAGGGTCCATTCGTGTTAGCAGACAGTTTACATTTCAGAGAATGAGATGGTGAGAAAAGAGGCTGAGAGGAACAGATCTTTTTTTCCCCATGTTGATCATTAGCTGCCGCCTGGAGAAATTTGGTAATAAAACCCTATCTGGTTATTTCAGCAGCGTAATTACCATGAGCTCTCCATCTTACCTCCCCCCATACACTCCATAACGATTGCAATTTCAGCTTGCAGTGTACCTGCACACACTACAGTACATCATTTAATCCACATTACCTGAGGGAAGCAATATTTAACCTTCTTTAATAACCACTATAAAGGATATAGCAGAGATGATACTTGACTTCAATCTACTGACTGCAATAACAAGACAGAACCAAGAGTTTGACAAGTCTCAACTACAAATAAAGGCATAGTTCACCTGATTAATAAAGGACATCATGTTCCATGGTAAACATGGTAAATTAAGCATTCCAAAAAAAAATATATATATATACCGGTATATATATATATATTAATAATGATAATAAAACACAGAGGTTGTTTGAATGACTCATGCACTATATTTTAAGATTTCTGAAATTATACAATAGTACATATATGACCTGTTTACAGTGTTTATTTCATTTTTGTCACATGACAGCTGTGATCATTATTAACCTTTGTTTTATGGAGGATTTTTTTTTGTGTGTGTTTCACTGGAAAAAAAAATACAAAATTAAAAAAAAAAAAACACGGGTGAGGAACTAGTGATACATTTTAATTCTGGCTGAACTACCCTTTCACATTTATATCTTCCAATTAGCACTGCCAACTTTCTTTCAGTGAAACACACTGTGGGAGTGTGGATATGCATGTCCTTAATGTAAATATACAAGCTATTTTTATATGCCACAGTATTCACACTCACATAAGCAAATTGGTTCCACTTTAGTCGCTATGGAGGTCTATATTAACTTGCAATTTACATTTTTTGAATGACCTGAAAGGTCACTATGTTTATTGTTTTACACAAAGATATTTCCTGACCGACGGTTCTATGCACAGCAAGAGAGAATTCTAGGCAGACTGCATTTCTCCTGTATAAAATAGTATTCTACCTTAATTATCACTATTTATGCCAAGTAAAGACTGAGTTAAGGCCTATTCACACCAAGAACCATAACTATAATAAGATATAGGTAACACTTTTTTTAAGGACAAATTCTCTCTATGGTGGTGTGGACTTCACAGAATTAAAATGATTATTAAAACTTTATAGTAATTGTTATCGCTGTAGTTATTGTCCGTGGCTGTGAATATAAAGTTTTGCTCACATCAGGTGGTTTCTAATCTGTCTCTAAAAAGTGTATGCATGCTTTTTTAATGTGGTAAATAATCAGCGACACGTATTCACAAACAAATTGCAATCATACACAAATTTTTGACTAAATGTTGCCTTGTGTTGATTTCCATAGACTGCCTGAAAAAACAAGGTAAAGTGACTATCATGAAAACATCAAATTTCATTTACATGCAGTTTGGGATACAAGACATACGATGTTTCAACATATGTGGAAGCCCTACTTTAAATCCACGACTACAAGTGAGGTTCTTCATGTCAGAATTATGATTATAATAATCCTTGTGACAACGTATACAACAGCTCCTAGCTGCTGTTCAATAAAGCACCCCAAAAATCCTTTCCTCTAAATGTATTCGGCGCAGAAAAGCCTCATTTTGTAGATTTATACAGAAACCATTTTGTTCCATTCAAGGACAAAATAACAATGCATGATTCTTTTTCATTGCAGACACTCTGAAGCAGAAAACTGCTGTTTGTATGAAACATTGCTCTCCATCTCCAGGCAATAGACAGCATGAATTTATGCATCGAAACCCAAAATTATGCACCAGTATGGTAATATCGCAGACCTTTCATTTGAGTAAAAACTAGACTTATTCATGTAGCAAGATTATACAGGAGGACGTGTTTGACTGTCTTTTGTCTTTACTATTCATTTGTTTTTCTTTTAACCATCATGTTCAATAGTGAATGACTTTACTGTATTTATGTTTGGGGTAAAATAATACAATTATTTTAATATTTCTCCATTTTACAGATAACTGAAGCTTTAACCATCCTTTTTATCTCAAATTATATAAAGTTTTGACATATTCCAAAACAAAGGCAAAACTAGTATATTGGATGAAATTTGGAAACAAAACACAGTATAAAAGATGGGAAAAAAGACACAAAATGAAGACAAATATAATAAAACTTAGACATAAGAAATTAAGTGACAGTTGTACAGCAATCAGATTTTTTTAAAGGCATATATATATATATATAAAATATATCTAATATATGTATATATTTACAAAATAAATAAGTAAAAACAAATCAAGTCTAGGAAAATGTTATTTAGTTTCAAACTAATACTCCAATGCTAATTATGTCTTTTGAGCTATTAAAGGGGCTTGTTGTCTCTCTAAACCCTAAAGGAACATGGAGAATAAATCTTGTCAATAAAGGGAAACAAATGAAAAATATACAAGGAACATTGTGCTCCTGACAACATCCCTCTCGCTGAATGCTGGAAATGTCATCATGCTTTAAAGAGAACAAAAGATCCCTGCATAGTCATCATCAGTGTCATGTTCTTTGCCACAGAGCTGTCAGCTTGTTAGTCAGACCAATGTGTCTCAACTCAGAGGGCAGTCAAGCGTTAAGTTGTCTGTGTGAGGGATCGAGTTGATGATCTGTCTGCCTCCCAACCAAATGTTGCAATGATGTGGCATGAAGAGCCTCTACACTACATCTAAAATACTTTTGTATACACTTCAGAGTGTCAAAGCAACATGAAATCATAACTGACCATATTTACCTTACATACAAGTTGCCATTCTTAATGTGAGTGATTTATGAAATCAATCAGAATCTTTTAAATAATTATACAACTTTACTTTCTGACTGATGTCACCAAATATCTCCCCTATAAAAATGCATTTGGAAAAAATCCAGTTGCAAACACTTTCATGTTGGCTTTAAATATCTGAACATGTAAAACAGACCTCAGAGGGTCTTTAAAAGGCTTTAATAACTGTTGTGATCTTTTTTTCTTTTTTTGTCATTTAACCGTTTTATCTTCTAGTCTTGGTGCGATAACTTCTCTCAGATGCAAATAACCCTGCCCTCATTTGGACACGATGAAATTACATGTTAAGAGCTAATGCGTTGTTGTGAAGAAGCATAATCAATCTTTTTCAGGGGCTAGTATTCCTCAAAATGAGATGAACAGAAGAAGGAGGGGTGCAAATGTGAGTATTCCTTAATCTCTGGCCGATAAGAGTTTATGAGATGACCTCACAGCTATGATTTATAGATTATCAGGAACTGCAATTACTGCAGGAGCCTGGCTTTAAAATTTCCCATCCAGGGAATTAACACCGGTCTAATACGTAGGCGAGTTGGCAAGGACAGAAAAGAGTGTGAAATGGGGTACAGCTCAAAGATCCAAGAAAATGTTTATGAAACTCTGCTATTGTTATGCAGAAAGTAGTCTCAACCTCAGACGTCCCCCACAGCCCATTCACAAACCATCATGCGCATACAAATCACAAGCTGAAATCTGATTGGATGGTTTTATCCAATTTTAAGAGTTGAGCATACAGATTTATTTCATTTAGAACAGGTTTTCATTTCTTTTTTGAACTGTTTAATCATAGGTCTCATTGATCTGAGCTTATGTATCTCAGTTTTTGATTGAAAAATAAATAAATAAAACATTTCAAGTTTATTAAATTCAAAAAATAAATAAATTAATAATAATGTGAATACTCAACGAAGACTGCCACCAATAAGTCAAAAGAAAAATTATATATATATATATATCTGTCATAATTGAAATAAAGTTAACACAAAGAGTTGATCCAATAAATGGTAATAATAAAGCATAACTAGAGATTTATATGCAATGCATGAAAGACAATATTGGAAATGGCATAATAAGGGCACAATGGCTACGTTTAAGCAACTCGCACCTAAATAAATAAAATAAAAAATAAAATTAAATGTTTAGTCCTTAATGTGGCCCCCATGTCTGCCCGATTGGAATTCACAACCCTAAAGTGTCTTTAAACATGATGAAAGCTGATGGAATTACCTGTGTAAAAGGCTTCTTCTCTGGTCATACAGACTAGATATGTAATCTGCACTAAAATCCAGGCAATCGTATTATGTGCTAAACCACATTATTCTAGTCCCACAGCTCTAATCTATCGCACACTGACACACCTGACACAGAATGCATGTGCGAGGAAGAGGAAAAGAGCGGAGGAATATTGGATTGCTGTTGTTCTGCTCTGAGCGCTGTTATGATTAAATATTATTAGGCTGAGTTTGTCTTAGCGGCGGACGGCAGCCATGTCTCTGACAGCCAGGAGTGGAGACACGGCTCACATTCTCCACCGAACGCACATTTGGGCATCTGTTTGATTCACGCGGCAACACTCCCTTGCTGCTCAGATCCCTTAATTACAAATTTCTCTCAAACTAATGTTGTTTGAAACATCAAGCAGGTACCTGACAAATGAGGCATGATTGGAAATGCTGTTATGATGGGGAAAACAGGGGCATTCTGTTTGAGCAGGCCGGGGAGCCAGTGGCTCCTCAAAAAAAAAAAAAAAAGAAAGAAAATTGATGAAAAAATAATTGGCAGAACAGAAATAAAATGAAACAAAATATGTGCTCAAACAGTGGATAAAAGACATCAATCAAATATTGGTGTTTCCAAGAATTTCTTTTTCTTCTTCTTTAAAGAAATTAATAATTTCATTCAACTAAGATGCATTACATTGACCAGAGATGACAGCAAACCCAGTTTTATATATATATATATATATATATATATATATATATAATGTGTATGTACTTATTTATTTGAACAGAAAGTTCAAAATAACAGCATTTAGTTGTCTCTTAAATAAACTAAATGATAAACTATATTATTAACATTATTTTGATGGTCACTGATACTAGTAGAACATTTAGATGATGTAAATGAAACTTCATTATGTTTCACTTGATTATACATTTAGTCAGGAATTATAGTTGTGTACACGTGTACACGTTATGTGAAACCTAATACAAGTATATAAATAAATAAAAACTTACTCATGTTTATGATCTCTGCTGGATTAAGTGTTTCATTCTTTTTTTCTGAGGAAATCCAAAACTCAAATCCTGAGGTAATCCTCAGGTCATCTTGTTGGGGTGAATTATGTCCTATTCCTCTCAGCGCAAAGCAAACAGTAAAATAAAATAAAATAAAAAAAACTCGCTGCTTTGTTTCCTGTGGTATGGGCGTATACATGCAGCACACTTCACGTGGAACATTATAATCTCAATTCCGCGCTCAACACGTGGAAGTGGTCACATTAGATATAATGAAGGGAGATGTGAAAGACGGATATCGCGTTGTTTCCATATGGATTACTTTATTACCGAATATTTGATTTTACTCATACTCATAGATCAATTACAAAACTATAAAGGTATTCAAGGCGAGGCTTTAAGATGGTTTAGATCCTACCTGTCCGATCGCTACCATTTTATTTATTCAAATGGGGAGTCATCTAATTTATCACCAGTAAAATATGGAGTGCCACAGGGATCTGTCCTAGGTCCTCTGCTATTTTCAATATACATGTTGCCCCTTCGTAATATTATTAGAAAATACAGGATTAGTTCCCACTGTTATGCTGATGATACTCAACCATTTATATCTCAACGAGACCAGAAGAAACGTCTAAATTATCTAAGATAACAGTGTGTTAAAAATCTAAAAGATTGGATGACCAATAATTTTCTCCTATTAAATTGGGATAAGACAAAGATATAACTTATTGGACCAAAAAAACAGTACACAGAATCTCATAGTTTACAGTTTGCAACTAGATGGATGTACTGTTACTTCCTCTACAGTCAAAAATCTGGGTGTTATATTAGACAGCAACTTGTCTTTTGAAAAACATATTTCCCATGTTACAAAAACAGCATTCTTCCATTTTAGAAACACTGCCAAGCTACGAAACATATTACCTGTTTCTGATGCAGAAAAGCTAGTTCATGCATTCATGACCTCTAGACTGGGCTATTGTAATGGTAACTAGGAATTACACAAGCTCCATTCTGGATCCAGAACACCTGAGAAGAGATGATTGTGTATGTGTACAAGTGTGTTTGCATCATATAATAATTGCTGTTAATACTGTTCATCGTCTGGTTGACTACAGTATGTCTTGTATTCATTTTTCTGAAAATTTATGTCATATGCATATAAACTTACAGTGACCAATGATAAGCTACTACTAAATATTGTAGAAACTGAATTTTCTGTAAAGTTGCTTTGCAATGATTTGTATCGTAAAAAAGCACTATAAAAATTTAATTTAATTTAATTTAATTTAATTTAATTTAATTTAATTTAATTTAATTTAATTTAATTTAATTTAATTTAATTTAATTTAAAGATCCGGTCATTGGAAGAGTCCAATCCAGCCCACAGTATGATCTGAGGAACAACTTAAAACTAAACCATACTATAAAACAGTCATTATAACAGTATGTTGATAATTGTTTAATTTTTAGCTAATCACAAAACCTCTGCTCCAATCTTAAAATGGTTGTATCTTGCTTTTAATTATGTGTGGCATTTGGTGCTTGGTATGTCTGTGAAATCACACTTATCAGCTAAAATTAGATCTGTGCTCCCAGAGCACACCATTCCCAAGCCCACTTTGAAGTTTGTGCAAACCACTTAAGTCATTAATACAATTGGTATACATACAAGCAAAAAAGGAATAACATTATAAAAGCCAGCTTCATTACTATTTACAGTCTCCACTTAGTGATTGTTAGATATTAAACAGTCGTGGCCAAAAGTTTTGAGAATTACATAAATATTAGTTTTCAAAAAGTTTGCTGCTAAACTGCTTCTAGATCTTTGTTTCAGTTGTTTCTGTGATGTACTGAAATATAATTACAAGCACTTCATACGTTTCAAAGGCTTTTATCGACAATTACATGACATTTATGCAAAGAGTCAGTATTTGCAGTGTTGGCCCTTCTTTTTCAGGACCTCTGCAATTCGACTGGGCATGCTCTCAATCAACTTCTGGGCCAAATCCTGACTGATAGCAACCCATTCTTTCATAATAACTTCTTGGAGTTTGTCTGAATTAGTGGGTTTTTGTTTGTCCACCCGCATCTTGAGGATGGACCACAAGTTCTCAATGGGATTAAGATCTGGGGAGTTTCCAGGCCATGGACCCAAAATTTCAACATTCTGGTCCCCGAGCCACTTAGTTATTACTTTTGCCTTATGGCACGGTGCTCCATCTTGCTGGAAAATGCATTATTCTTCACCAAACTGTTGTTGGAAGAAGTTGCTGTTGGAGGGTGTTTTGGTACCATTCTTTATTCATGGCTGTGTTTTTGGGCAGAATTGTGAGTGAGCCCACTCCCTTGGATGAGAAGCAACCCCACACATGAATGGTGTCAGGATGCTTTACTGTTGGCATGACACAGGACTGATGGTAGCGCTAACCTTTTCTTCTCCGGACAAGCCTTTTTCCAGATGCCCCAAACAATCGGAAAGAGGCTTCATCGGAGACTATGACTTTGTCCCAGTCCTCAGCAGTCCATTCACTATACTTTCTGCAGAAAATCAATCTGTCCCTGATGTTTTTTTTTTTAAGAGAAGTGGCTTCTTTGCTGCCCTTCTTGACACCAGGCCATCTTCCAGAAGTCTTCACCTCACTGTGCGTGCAGATGCGCTCACACCTGCCTGCTGCCATTCCTGAGCAAGCTCTGCACTGGTGGCACTCCGATCCCGCAGCTGAATCCTCTTTAGGAGACGATCCTGGCGCTTGCTGGACTTTCTTGGACGCCCTGAAGCCTTCTTTACAAGAATTGAACCTCTTTCCTTGAAGTTCTTGATGATCCTATAAATTGTTGATTTAGGTGCAATCTTAGTAGCCACAATATCCTTGCCTGTGAAGCCATTTTTATGCAATGCAATGATGGCTGCACGCATTTCTTTGCAGGTCACCATGGTTAACAATGGAAGAACAATGATTTCAAGCATCACCCTCCTTTTAACATGTCAAGTCTGCCATTCTAACCCAATCAGCCTGACATAATGATCTCCAGCCTTGTGCTCGTCAACATTCTCACCTGATTTAACAAGATGATTACTGAAATGATCTCAGCAGGTCCTTTAATGACAGCAATGAAATGCAGTGGAAAGGTTTTTTTGGGATAAAGTTAATTTTCATGGCAAAGAAGGACTATGCAATTCATCTGATCACTCTTCATAACATTCTGGAGTATATGCAAATTGGTATTATAAAAACTTAAGCAGCAACATTTCCAATTTCCAATATTTATGTAATTCTCAAAACTTTTGGCCACGACTGTACATTAATACTGATTCAGTGCTGTTGGATACATAAAAAGCAGGTCTGTAATTAAACTTGCAGATGAATTTTTAGGTCGAACTGTGTGTTAATATTCAACTTGGATGATTTATTAAAGCTAAAGTCATCCAGCCAAGAGCACTGAGTGGTTTCCTTTGAAGAATGTTATTCTTTGATTAATAGTTGCTAATTAGCAATTTTGTATGTATCTAAAAGCCTTAGGTGAATTAAATCTGTAAATTCTATATGTTCACTACTGTTTTACCCCAGTATTGG
Organism: Carassius carassius; assembly: GCF_963082965.1. NCBI lineage: Eukaryota > Metazoa > Chordata > Actinopteri > Cypriniformes > Cyprinidae > Carassius > Carassius carassius. The sequence goes on from NC_081771.1 coordinate 30,228,701, forward strand.
TTATTAAAGTAGCATGATGTTCATAGTTTTAAACCTTCAGTAATGGAGCAAATTTATTTAATTTTTTTATTTTATTTATTTTTTGCATACAAAAAGTATTCTTGTCGCTTCATAACGTTACGGTTAAACCACTGATGGCAGTTGGACTATTCTGACGATTTGTTTCATACTTTTCTGGACCTTGACAGTGTAATTTACTTGGCAGTCTATGGTACAGTCACAAGCCTCCCGGTTCTCTTTCAAAATCTCTTAAAGGGGGGGGGGGGGGGGGGGATGGGGGGGTACAATGATGTTTTGTGTATTCAGAGTTGTTCACAGTGTTAAAGAGATGGATTCTCGTGCTAAACTTGGCTAAAGTTTTAAAAAATAATTTAGAAAAATGACTGAGAATTTCTGTGCCGAAAATCTTACTTCCGGGTTGGCACAAGTTTCGGCTGTTTTTTTTTCTATCGTGGATCTAATGACGTAAACGAGAACAGAAGTCCTTATATGAGCATTTCTCTCAGAAAAGCGCGTCCGCGTACACACATTGACCGGAGGAGAGCGAGACCGCGCACATCAATGCGCTTCAAAATCGTCGGCAGCGCTGCATAGGATTTGTTCGAGAATGTCTCCAAATAAGTGCATTTTTGGATGTGAGGGAAAGTTTACCATGTTCAGCTTCCCCAAGAACCCAGTGTTACATGAACAGTGGATGCAGTTTGTTTTTCCAGGGCATCAACGGAGTGTTTCAAGTGTGTTTGTGTGTTCTGGTCATTTGAGTGACGAATGTTTTAGAAACAAGGCCCAAGTCGACACTGGATTTTCACGTCGTTTGCTATTAAAACATGGAGCCGTCCCTGTGATACAAGACCACATCTGTTTCTGTATTTTGTTGGAAATCAGCAGTGAAGTGAAGTGAAGATATGTTAATGGAAACAACACGAAACATCAGTATTATAGCTCCACTCATGGCATGCCTCCAGGAGCTCGGGTTTTTCCGGAAAGAATCGGAAAGCTGTTTTTTCTTTTATAAATATGATAAAACTAAAGACTTTTTGGATATATGAAGGATGCAGTAATACTATATAGGTACTAAATATTAACATGAGATTAGGTGAAACTGTGTATGCTATGTACCCTTTAAATTGTGTTCCGAAGACGAACATGTATATATCATATATGTATCTTTGGATTTTTAAAAAGGTATTTATACTAAGCAAACATGGCTCTTTTATAAACTGTACACTGAAAATTTCCTTTGGGGAACCAAATCTAGTTCCTCAAAGGCATGGCTGTAAAAAACCCTTTTGGTAACAATTTTAGGAGTGTAAGGTGACATTTTGTCCAATCGGACCCTGAACCTAAAACGAGTTTGACACTGATCTTTAGCCTGAACTGTAAACATTCTGGTGTATTCGTCAGAGCCAATAAAAAGCCTGACCCAAAGCTACATCGCGCTATTAGTGCTGACCGGGAAAGGCAGGTCACTGGAATATTCACATTAGCATCACGCATGCTTTCCACTGCCTACAATGAATTCATGCTGAGGACTAAAGGTCCTTCCAGGAACACGGTGTCAAATTTTCAGTCGATCGCTGTTCAGTGTAAAAGCTCGACCCGGTCTATACGTGTTCATGTCAAATGCCCACCTCTGCGTGAACATCCACACATCCACAACTCCACGGTCTATTTTGGTGTCAGCGCAGTGCTCAGGATGTGCCAGAGAGAAGAAAACACGCTGCAGCGAGTTGAATTGCAAGAACAGCTCTTTGCAATCGTCCTCAGTCTCTCCCCTCGATAATCCCTGTCAGCACCATGCGGAACGTGCAAACAACCTGCTATCCTCTATCGCAGCAAGCCTAGAGCAAAGAGAGAAGTCTGCTTCCATCATTGTCACACTTTGTCAAACTGCTTCCCAACACGGCAGTCTTCTGCCCTCCTTTCATTTCTCTCCTTCCATGTCGAAAATTATACATCATGTCAGCGTGGCTCAATACATCCACAATTAGTCTGAGTAAACTCACAGTTGTCATGTTCTTGTCATAAGTTAGAGATGTCATCTGTTTAGCAAGACTGTACTAGTGATCAGGAATTAGTGCAAACATGAATTTACAGTTTACAATTTACTGTATTAGCTGAATTGAATTGGATATTTCAGTTGCATACTGCACATTTTAGAAAGTGTAGAGATCCAGAAATTCCTTGCATGAATTATTTAAAATCTGAATATTGCACTATTGTGTACTAGTCAAAAAAATTGGAAGCACCTGAATTGGTTTCTAATGATTTTAAAAAATATTTATTTTTTTTTCTTTAAAAAAAAAGAAAAAACACTGTTTTACAGTAAAATATGTATATACCAAACCAGCATAAACCAGCTTGGACCATATTACAAATGGTCTCAGGTGGTCATTTCTATTGTGTCTCTGTCCTATCTCTCAATAAAACAATAGTGGCAAAGAGGGCAGCATTCCCTAATCTCAATACTTAGAAACGGCTGTCTGAAAAAAAGTAAGATAGGCTTTTGATTGTCTTATCACAGATGGATGGGGAGCTGATACAGGGGCGCTAACACCCACATACACACATCAAATACTTACAACAGGTCATCTTATTGGTTGGACTCCTACTTTTGCTCTGGGGTTTGCGGCTTTACGCTGTACTTTCAGCTGTGTCCACATAAAAGAGTACTTCAGGTACGGCTTGTCTCCTCAAAGAAAAGCTCTTGACAGCATACAAAATTGACCAAGGCCCAGGGACTGCTAATAAGCACCAAAATGCTCACAGGGCATTTGCTCGTTCTTTCTTCAGAATGATATCAGCAAAAACACAAAGACAAAAAATGCTTGAGTAAGTAGATAAAAAACAAATCAACAGCGAGTCTGGCCTGAAAACTTATTTCTTAATCAATTAAAAGCATCTTTGTGAAATGTAATGTAAAAGGAAAATCAAGGACAATAAACCCAAAACTACAAAACAAACCTTTGATTTGATCTTGTTAACCTTCAGATGAGTTTAAAGGCAAGGTGCACTTGTAACCAAGTTTATTTTGGACATGTTAAAACATCAGAGTGAAACTCAAATATAGTCCATCGAGAAATATCTGGATTGCAAAAAGGGTATGTTTCTCATACAAACAGTGCCAGACTATAACATTTACATTTTGATGAACGAAAGCATTCTATATTTCAATACATGGACTGCGATCTACTTATGTGGAGGTGCTTCAAAAAAAGTGTCGGCTTTCACTGCTGATCGTTCATGATGGTAACGTGCTAAACATTTGCTCCTTCCAGCAAAGGTGCCCATTACCTGCTACTACTGTATCAAATCACATGTGAGACCAGCAGGGCTATCATTGTCCACATTTGGCCATTACCACTCATCCAGCTGATCAATGCTGACAGCAAACAGCAGTCTGTATCTCTGAAATGTGTGCAGCTCCAGCTCCTGGCAGGCTTTCACGGACATCAGTCCTGCTTAATATTTTACAGCAAACAAAAAAGCAATGTAATGACACAGTCTGTTCCACAATTCCAGTCTGACTGGATCGCAAACAGACCTGGTGCATCTTGATCTGTTACAAGATGAGAGAGAAGCATGACATCAGTTGTGCAATGGGTCTGAAGGAGGCAAACAAACATGGATGATACTGTATTTGAGAAATACTCTGGAGGGGAAAGTGTAAATTAAGTGAATAAGGACCTGAAGGGACTGTTCACTCAAAAATTAAACTCTGTCATCATTTACTCACTCTCATGTCACTCTAAAACTCTATAACTTTCTTGTATGGAACACAAAAGTGATATTTTCATACAGGTTTGAAACACTGTGAGAAAAGATTTGCAAAACTTGTACCTTCAGGGGTAAAACAGTTTATCACTAGTGCAGGACCCTTAAAAAGAACACGTCTGGTATAGACTTTATTCTGACAGTCGTCTTTTTTGTTGTATTGTACCTTTACAATGTCTCTCATAAAATGATTATGATTTATATTTATTACGAAATAACAAAGCAGATTAAAAATGTATTTGTAATATCTTTAAATTTCAAACACAAAAACTTTGCTTTTGCGTTTCGATGTAACGATGATTGATTTTGATTAACAACAATAAACTAGCAATGAAAAAATAAAAAGTCTGTAATGTCTTTAAAAAAGTATGACTGTCATGTTCTGTTGTTGCTGTTGGTGTTCTAGGACATAAGTGACAAATTCAAAACAAACTCTATTTCATGAGTTCAAAAACAAAATGACATCTGTTTCATGATAAATAATTTGAGTCTGTGTGACAGTATGGAACATATGGCGTGATTCAAATCTCAGGGGATGAAGTGGATTGTGGGTATGTACAGTGATGAGCGGCGCTGTTAGCTGGTGCAAATCTCACATACACAGCATACCAGTCACACTGAAAGTTTACTTTGAATTACCTATCCATCTATGCACATATGCAGACACACAGAGTCCCACCAACACACTTAATTCCTTTATCTAATTTGCCAGACTCTCTAACAGCTGATACTCTTTAGAAAATGGCTTCTTCTCTTTCTTGTGTCGATATTGGCTGGAATAGCGACAAAACAGGATTTTAAAAGGCAAAGAGCCGCCATTCTGGCTCTTCAGCACATGTGTCCCTAGTTTGAGCCAAAATGGCCACCTGCTGCCACATCTAACCTCTCTGAAGCACCTCTCCGGACACAAATCGTGTCCTTTCAAAAAGGTAATATGTACCTTTAGGTACTAATAAAATACTTTTACAGCACAAATTTGCACCCTTTAGGGGTGAATTAGGTACTGCCCAGTGACATATTTTGTATCTTTCATTTGAGAGTATATAGGTAAAACATTTGTAAAATCGTAGGAGACAGAACAAGTTTATGCTAATGTTTGATACAAAGAATTCGATGAGAGGTATTTGAGTTTTGATTGCAGGCTATTTGCCTTCCATTTGCTCTAATTAATGTCCAGGGGTGCGTTCTCCGATAACGTTGTCTCTTAGCGCGCTACGAATACTCAAAAGGTACACCTTAACTACAGGTATACCTTTGCTACGTGTGTTCTCCGAACTATACCTTAGGATGTTGCTTAAGGTAAACCTTCTTAAGTTCGACCTTAGCAGTTGCTGTCCATGGTGGAGGCGCTGAATAGGTTGATATCGACGCCTCGATGATCGATTGTGCGCTCTTTCCTTCACAGCGGTATAGGTAAAGTATTGAGAAAACAATGTTCTTTATAAAAAAGCGTTTTAGAAATAGTACAAACTGCATTTATCGGGGCTTATTGAAATAAGTACATGCAGAAATAAATATGAGTATGTGTTTATAATTTAGCAAGTGTACAATCCCAAACCCTCACGGCCATAAGTGTGTTAATGTTCTCCACAACGTATGCTGATTATCCACCAGCCGTATCACATTATTGGCGTAAATCACTCATTTGTGTAATTTGATGATTTCCTCAATAAAAGCGCAAACATGAGAGACATGCCGACATTCACTATGTAGGGGAAAAAAGTCCGCAAAAAGAGATCGCCAAGCCACACTGAGGTCTTACTCAGCAATATATAATTTTAAAGTAAAGTAAAAATGTAATTTTAAAGTAAAGTAAAATATAATAATATTAAATTATTATAATATATTATAATATTATTAAATATTAAAATATAAATATTAAATATAATATTATTATAATATTATTAAATTAATAATATTAATAATATTAAATTAATAATATTAAATTAGTGTATAATTTTAAAGTAAAATAAAGTAATAATATTAAATTAATAATATTAAATTAGTGCATTATACATTATATATATATTATATATAATATAACATTTTCTATGTGTAATTAAACTGCGATGTAAAAAATCTTTTTGCATAGTGGTGGCCACTAGCGGTATGAACCGTCAGCAGCGATAAGGTATAGCTAAGAGCGCTCCAGACCAACCTTACGAACGCATGACTTACAGAAGGTATACTTAACTAAGAAGGTTTCGGAAACCACGTATTAACGATAAGGTACTTCTTAAGGTACAACTTAAGAACGACGTAGCGTTAAGGTAGTTTCGGAGAACGCACCCCAGGAAAACAATTGAGATATTAAAGAAATTACATTTGTGGTTTAGTTTCCTGTGGGATGCAACAATTTAATTAAAAATGCATAAAGAACAATTTAGGCAGGAACCATTTGAACAAAGATTTACACGTAAGTTCCTTGTGCTTTCATGAAAGAGGCCCATTGAGAATCAAAAGCATTTAGAGCCTTGTCTTTAAGTTTTTTTTTTTTTTTTTTTTAAGCTTCTATGATCCAGAGAGATAAAAAACAAAAAGAGACAGAGGGAAAGGGAAAGGGAGGAGACGGGACTGAAGAAAGACTGATATTGTTACTTAACTCAAGGTTAGGTTCAGCTGTGGTTCTAAACCGCATCCACGTGATGGGAAAACACAATGTTAACAACTTTCGCCAGTGTAGCAACATGGTCTCCCCTGGCAACCAAAGAACTGGTGATAACAGGCCAATGGTTTTACAGCTGACAAGAGCATAAGAGAGGCTGGACCAGCAAGTCCTGAGGGGCCGCTGCTCTCTCTCTCTCTCTCTCTCTTCAAACACTTCTCTTTCAATGTGTCCATTCTGTACAACTATACATTGTATTGCCATCGTTAAAAGAGCAATACAGAGAAACTAGGACATTAACACAAGGAAAATCTGTGCTTGAGAAATTGTTTTTATTGACATATCTGATTTTAGCACTGAGAAGAGCAGAAACGCAGTTGCTTGTAAAAATCCAATCCAATGCGCCCGGAGATATGAATCAACAACGTCTGATGGATGTCTGTATGGCGCTTTGATTTCTTAATGTCTTCCTGTTAGATAAAAAAAAAAAAAAACTACAAATGTGATCATGTTGGTTGAGTGTGTCGATTACAGTATTTATCTGACAGGGTTAATTTTGTGTCTGTGCATAATCTTGAGAGCAGATACAGTATATGAGAGGAGTATAGATAGATGAAAACATGGCTTTTTTATGTTGTTTTTTTTTTGTAACTGATGGTTTTCAATTCATTTGCACTCTTTTTTTTAGAATCATTAAAAATTTGTAAAATAAATAAATAAATATATAATAAATAAATATAATAAATATATAATAAAAAAATTATATATATATATATATATATATATATATATATATATATATATATATATATATATATATATATATATATATATATATTTAAATTAAAAACACATCTTTACACAAAACTCCAGGTCTCTCTCAGCAATAAATATCTTAGCTCGAAGCACTAAAATAACCTTTATCAGTTATGATGTCTGCCACACACGCTTAGTTTTCTTTTATCTCACGTTAAGTAGCAACAATACAGCAGCCTTCTTGTCTACTATAAGTCATGCAAGCAGCAAGAGTTAATTAATAGAGCTGAACACTATGTAGTTTTCTCCATCTGTCTAATTATTGTAGTCCAACCAGTGCCACTCAAAATATTGTGACAGTGTTTAGAAAAACTGAAGATGCTTTGGGACAACAAACACGAGCAATGAATGTGCTAGAGAATCTGAGCAATGATTTGGCATCGATGGCTCTGTTGGGGAAAGATGGTAAAGAAAATAGTAAATAAATCATAAAACGGTGTGATAAAAATACACAACGTCATACATTTCCAAAGCATTTTCTTTTTTCATGCCTGGATAAAGAAACATCCACTGTTGGTGTTTAGGAAATCATACTAAGGGACACAGTCCAGCATGCTCTCTTCATCGTCCAATACGCTTTGTGAAGGCTCCTGTGCGTGGGCGTCTGTCCGTAGGGACAGCATCTCCTGATATGGTCTGATTGGTAGGTACAGGCTGTCTTTAAGTCTACATCAGCCCATCTCTCATCAGTTTGGCAGGAGTGCTGATGTAGCATCCGTAAGCAGAAAGCACTGAGGTTCTCTCGTCCTTTACACGAAACAAAAACTGTGGCCGGGAACAACAACAATGACTACCACTGCAACCACATCAGCCACACAAGCTCTCTCTTCTAACTTTCAATGTATTATTTTAGCTGTAAATCAAAATACGTTGATTGCTTTTGTTTCATTTTCAATTACTGGTTTAACATGTTTCATAAACATGGATAAAAATAAAAAAAAAGCTTTACTTGAGCATCTGCTTTTGAGTAATATAACAGACCATATGGGTAAATAGAGGTTGATGAATATATAAATCAAATGGCATACTGTACTGTACTGTAGAAGCTTTTATCTTTCATTCCTGGAAAGTGATGCCAGAGGCCTGCTGTCAAAGACATTTTTCTTTCTTTCTTTCTTTTTTTTCATGGTTTTCTGAGAATGCATGTATGTTCAAGTCATTCTTGTGTTCTTTACTACAGCCAATTAAATCCCTTGGTCACTGACAGATTGAAAATGAATGAAAAAAATGTATAGATGTATGGTTGCATGGATAGATTTGTGAAAACATGGTTTGATGGATAAATAGAAGGAAGGATGGAAGATGGATGGAAGTAAAATGTAGAGATGGGAGAATGTGTGAATTAAAAGATTGGATTCAAGAGTGGATGGATGGATGGATGGATAGATAGATGATCCTAAGACGAATCATTGCTGTCATTTCTGAGTACTCAGGTACTGATGCACACTCCTAATTTTTAACCGTTTCTACGAACCAATGCATAATTTTTGTAACTTCAGAGAAAGAAATCAGCTGGAGTGCATGAAACAGTTTGTGAACATAAAATATGAGGAATAAATTAACATAAATGAGTCCAACACAAATGTTATATTGTGTCTCATTGTAGCTAGTCAAAAAAAAAAAATACACAAATTCTCTGACAGAAGGAAACCAAGACAAATATCCATGGAAATCCTGAGAGACAAGGACATCAAAACATATCCCACCCTCTTTTCTTCATCTTCCTGTCATTTCTACAATGAATCAGTCCGTTCTCTTTCTCTTCCCATTTCCGAACACCACCGGGGCACATGGATGAGGCTGAGCCCTTACACTCGGAAGGAGCTGGCTTAGAAACAATGAGTTTCACACACACAAAAAACTTAGAGAACATCCAGCTCAGACAACCTTTCATCCAACTGGAAATAGCCACAGGAGAGCAGGCAGAAACGCTCATTGCAGACAATATGTTACAGAATGGGGGGCTGCGAACGGGGGTATACAGGCTAGCTGGACTCCCCTGGAGAAAATAAACCAGATCCACCAAGAGACAGCCAGAAATGACTGACATCCCACTCATCTGGAAGGAGAGAAATGTGTGTGTCACCTGTACAGTGTGTCTAGTCCGGCTCACAGTGTATTGGGAAAGTGTACATGGCAGAAGTAATGCTTATATGGAATGAAGGTAAGAGTATACCTTAGTGTGTATGTATGTATATATATATAGACACTGTGATTTATGTTATTTTCTTCCTATTTATTACCAGTGGTGTCCAAACACATGAGGAATTCACCTCAATAATACAAAAATTCAGAGAATCGGAAGATCACAGGGACAAGATTTTTCCCTTTCTTTAGCCGTCTATAAATGGCTTGCATTTTAATCCTTTTAATTATGGATTCCTGCTACAATTACCTCAAATTGAATTACTGCACAAACCTCAGAAGAATACATTACGGAAATCAAGAGAATGAATCTTCAGCTGAACTGAGAACGACTCTGCCAAGGATTTAGCCTCCCTATCCCAGTCTTTCCTGTTCCAAGTTGCGGTCCAAACACAAGTGGTACTTAAATATTTAGGCCAACTAAAAGCTTGTACGAAGTCTCCGTAGCCAAACAGGACTACACACAGTCTCGTATTCTTACACACACACTTACTTTTATACTTCAAAACGCCGCTCTTCCACTGGGGGTGACAGATTTGATTTGCCCGGCAGGCATGCGACTCGTTAAATAATGGGGGGTAAAATCATGAAGGGGCCCAGGGAGGCACTCTGAGGCACTCCCCTCCAAAAGGCCACATTTGCGTGCGGGGAAAGAGGGGAAGTCTCTGGTGCATGTTAGCAGCTGGCTGCCAAGGTCAAAATGGCATCCCACTTCCTCCGCTGCATTTCCCACATTCTCTGGAGAGAATTCATCGAGCCATGAGAGACAGTGAGAGTCTTGTGCTAATCTCCTCAAACCGCCACTGACCTATCTCTCCCACTCTCCCCATCTCAGCTGCTCTGCGCCACACTAAATGAGGTGCGTTTTAACATGAAAAATGAAGTAATTACTTGACGTATCAAAGTGGTTAATTGCATTGCTGGATGTGGGTCGCTTGCCTAAAGGGATGAGGTTGGGGGGTGAAAGGGATGAGAGACAAAGAAAGAGAGGAACTCCTAGGGAGATGGAGAAGTGCAGATGTCAGGGGACAAAGTGGCATTATGACAGGATTAGGCCGTATCTCAAAATCACCCACAGCCTCTGGATGTGAAATTTGCTCCTCGCAAATGCATCTACAACTTTAGCCAACATTAAAGGTCTTAATCCACATCCTCAGTAATTGTATCTTTTATTGTTAAATGCTAAAAATAGTTAAAAACGGTAACTCATAAACAAGCATAAGATAAAGCTGCATCAGCAGAAGGCACAGATTTCTACCGAGCTCCACATTTATTTAATATATGGTTTGGCTAATTTGATTATGCCTCCTACTAACAGGTTTGGAGGGTTGGAAAAAGGAAACAGGTTTATTCAGAAATTCTGAATGCACTGGTTTTGGAAACAATTTCAATTGTATTCTGTAAGGTCTGCATTCTTCCGCCAATAACAAAATACTAGAATAAAATAGTATTGTTTGCATTTAGTATTATATTTGGTGCATCCTTTAAAGTATTAAGAATTATAAGTTGAATTATCAGGATTTTATAATTCAGACGTGCATCTATAGTCAGTTTTTCTAAATACACCTTTATTATTTTTTTAAGTTGAAAATAAACATGTAAAATAGTTTTTGAGTATATTTTACAAGAAAAATATGTATTTCTTATTTACTCAAAGTTTCAAATTTGATTCAATATGTTACTTACTGATTTCATTTTTATTTTATTTTTTTAAATGATTGTGTTGTTTACTTTGTATGGTAAGTAAACTAAAAAAAATGCTATTCCATTTGTAAGGTATGTATTCTTCTGCCAGTACAGTTATACAATTAATTAACAGATACATTTTAACCAAAATATTACTGTTTAGTGTTAAAGTTTTGGTCTCCTTAAAAGTATTAAGAATTATAAGTGGAATCATAGTCAGAACAAGAACTGTTCTTCTAAATACAATAAAAATATTTTTTTAATGTTGTAAATTAAATATTATTGCAGTACATTTGACAAGTTTGAGTCTTGCTACCTACTTCAAAATATCACATTTCAATAAATACATTGCATCCCACTTTCTTTTAATTATTTGTAAAATTTACTAGCATTTTATTTAGATTTTTTAGATTTTTTCAAGGGCTGCTAATGACATCTTAATCTGTGTTACAACTACGTACCTTACAGAATTACAACCAATTTAATTGATTTTGGCTATTGCTTCATCAATCACCTGCAAACCATCATTTGACGAATAGGGTCAAGAAAGCATTTAACAGGACAGTGCAGAGGCCTGCGAACTGCGTGCACAGGGTACATATCAAACTATGGTTAAAAACACGCTAGTAATTAGTGGTAAATGGCTGAGCGTTAACGAGAGCTGGTGCTTTGACACGTCTAATTGTGTTTGTTTAAAGACCTGCACTCAAGGTCCCTGGGAAAGTCATTAGATAAAGAAGACAAGCCCACTATCCCACGAATGTCAAGGGTTTGTACAAAGAACTCAAAACTCTACAGAGAAAAGGGCTGCGCTAGTTAATTAGTTAGAGTCTTGTCTAATTCTCCCCTTCATCTAATGTCCACCACTACAAGAGGCTGGAGATTAAACCACCTCGAGGCGATCATCGAGAAACAAAGCAGCTTCCATCTGCCCACCTGCTTTCATGCCCAACATATGGAAAATGACAAGCCCATTGCGTGATGATTGACAGCTCATTGATCTCCTCTCCCATCCACTGTGTCAAGCGCTTCCACAGACAAAAAGGCACGGAAAACCTTTTCTTAAGCGATGACAGATTATACTCTCTACGATGGAGTTGCTAAATACCCTGTGGAGGCGACGCCGTGGAAAATATCAAGTAGCTTTTTAATTCAGTGAGAGAAATGTTAAACAGGACGTGTAGCGGATGGCCAATCAAACCTGACACGTCTAAAGCCCAGCATGTAAACAACAGAAATCACAAATTCCACCCTGACAGGTGATGCCAGACATCTATCATCATGGAAAACACCAACGTACATATAAACAACTCATCTGTTAAGAGGGACGACAGCACTTTTTATGCTGATATGTAGGAGCTTTTGAGAAATGAACAACCTGTTGAACATGGTCAACATAACATGTAAGCTAATCACTTGATTCATGTGCCACTAATTATGAATTCAAAGCAACTGCAGAATCTGAATAAATCAATCATAGGTCATAGAGTCAGTGGTATGGATTAGACATATGAAATAAAATAAAATAACCATAAATTAATTATGTGTGTGACCCTGGACCACAAAACCAGTCCTAAGTCGCTGGGGTATATTTTTAGCAATTGTCAAAAAAACATTGTATGAGTCAAAATGATTGATTTTTTATTTTATGACAAACATCATTAGGATATTAAGTAAAGATCATGTTCCATTAGGATATTTTGTAAATTTCCTGCCATAAATATATAAAAACTTAATTTTTTATTAGCATCATGTATAGCTAAGAATTCATTTAGACAACTTTAAAGTTCTCAGTATTTCATTTTTTTTTTGCACTCTAAGATTAGTCTTAGAATAGTTGTATCTCGGCCAAATATTGTCCGATCCTGATAAACCATGCATCAATGGAAAGCTTATTTATTCAAAAATTCTAAAAAAAGAAGACTGGTTTTGTGGGCCAGGGTCACACACACACACATATATATATATATATATATATATATATATATATATATATATATATATATATATATATATATATATATATATATATATATATATATATATATATATATATATATATTATAAAATAAAACAAAATAATAAAATTAAATAAAATTGAATCAGAATCCTATTAGAAGTACTGTTTGACAACTGATATTTGTTGTGTAAAGCTGAAAAAAAATAAATGACTTGAGAAATATCTTCTTACCTGTTGATGCAGTCGCACAAAATATGGGCATGTAAGAGAACACACAAAAAAGAAAATTGCATTAATTTTATATCATTTTACTTCATACACGGTGTTCCTCTTAACCTCTATCAGATGAGAGCACTGGCATATCATTTCTGTCACCTTTCATTGTCTGTGATATTAAGAGCAGGTATTATAGCTGACGGATCCGGTATCACCTCTCAGATATCCTCTACTGTGTGTGGTAGCACCTCAACCCCTGGCATTAGCATGTCCTAAACATATTTCTGGAGCCTGCTGCTAGGCTCATGCAATAATTAGGTGTGGCGCTCATCCGTAGCTGAAAGGCGTAAATGAATTTGTCTGTTTGTGTTGGGTAAATGTGGCAACATCTGCATGCAGTGTTATGACAGACACCTCATATGCTCTTCGGAGGACCGCTGCTAACAGATTAGCAGGGTGGGATAATATTACAGGAAATTACTTCAGACTAAATACAGAGGAGTGAGAGATAGCCATAAACTACCCAAAGGAAAAATGTAATGCTGAAAGCTTGCTCTCCCAATGCTCTGGAGATTCAATGGAGCAACATGCATGAGGGTAGCAACCTAAATATCTTAGATATTTCTACTAACATGTCTTACAAAAAACAATAATAGACAATAGAAAAAAAATACATATTAGCAGGCAGGAAGTTATGTACTTTGACATTTAGTGACAAAAAGGAACATAAAAAATAAATAAATAAAAAAACGAGACAAAATTCCTAGATACTCAAAACGCAGCAAGGCCAAGTTTCAAGATGACTAGATAAAAATATAACTAGAAGCACCAGCAACATACATGATACATATTTGCACCATAGTGCTACGATTGCAATTTTCATTTAACTTCAACATTTCTTATTAAAACCTTCCAGGATCAAATGGCCTGGCTTACAGTATTCCCATTCATTTTATTGCACTATACTGAAAATTATAAGTGTTTATGGGAAATATCGGAGACAAAGAAAAATTATGTTGGAGAAAACTGGAGAAAGAAAGGCAAATGAGGTGATTTGTTTTTTTTAGCTGTTTCTCCAAGACAACACAGATTACACTGAGAGCACTTTCTGATTTTAGAATGATTTTGGTAATGCCAGACTCTTCTCAAATTGTGCTCAAATTTGACAAGTAATGAAAGTTTGCAATCAAATGTCAGACATCTCAAAAACATGTTTCTAGTTCATGTCAAGTTGTTTATTCATCATTTGCACAGCGTGCACAGGATTCACTGGCACTGAGATGCTTATAATGAGACTCGGATCATAAAACATGACAGTACAGACACAAAGTATGTGATGACAAGAGACTAAAAATAAAGTATGCATAATAATATACAAATACTGTATAGAATGTGAATATGCTCCTACAGGATACCAACAATAACAATAAATCAACAATCAACCAAAAAAAAAAAATGTTTGTATGTTGAGAAACAAACCATCATATTAGAATAAATTTACATCACAGTAATACATTATTATTATTATTATTATAAAATGATTTAATTACTATTATATTGATTTTAAATATATCAATATAGAAACATTCCTACTTCATGGTATTTTTGATCTTGATTTTTATGTAAATATATAACATTTAAAAGAAAATCTCAGACAGAATTTGTAAAATGTTTTTGAAAAGTATTCAATGCTTTTTTTATTTATTTATTATTTATTTTTTATGATTTTTTTATGTTTCTGAAAAGTCTTTAATGTATTTGCAAGTATTTATTGCTCTTTTTTATGCATTTTCATTAATTAATTAATTAATTCAATCATTCATTCATTCATTCTCTAGGAAGGCATATTATCCAATAATATTTTTGAAATTATTTATTTTCAGTACTAGGGTCAGTGAGTGTTTTACACTAGTCAGTACTGGTTAATACTGAGCAGATCTTATTCAAGAGTCTTTAATATATGCATAATGCAAAATCAGGGTCTACAGAAGTTAGTCTTCTTTTAAAGACAGTCACCTAAAACATGAGAGCTAAGTCCACGGGTTACACTGATACCTTCTGTCATTTCTGGCTGACTGATGTCAGACGTTTGTTTGAGGTGTGCATCAAAGCCTCCGATTCATTTTCGTTCCCTCGCCGGCAGTTTCCTGTGTTTCTGCGCGCTGTGCGTATGTGAGAGGTTAGGCTGTTTGTGTGAAAGAGTCATCAGAACGCACTGGTGTGCACACCATGCCGGGCGCCATGGGGTGGAAGAGTTTAATAAAGATCAGACTCATTTACATCCTCAGAAGAAACCTGAGAGATTACAGTGCACGCAACCATTTCAACTGAAACCCAACCACCAGAACTCACCGTTTAAATACACCGACTTCCAACCACAAGCAGCATGACACCTCTTCATGTCCGCTTTCACCGGTTAACCCTACATGGTGTGCTTTTGACACTTTGTGCATGGGTGCCGGGGTTAAAGATCATGGACTGGCAACAGGAATATTGCAAGAGTTATTATGGTTTCTCCTTGAACAATCCAGATGAAGGTCTGTCTTTCACTGCTTATGTAGATTTAATGCTCTTTGTTATATATTTTTTGATTGTGATTTTTTTGATGCATTCTCATTTCTGTCGAAGAGAAACAGTTGAGATATTAAAGACTGCTCAAGTACAATTTTCCCAGAAAGACATTTAATCTCAGGCTGCTTGAAAGAAGGTTTGTCCCTGTATTTGTGGATAACTATATTGGCTAAATGACTACTCACTCAACCGTTATGCTTTAACTAGTCTAAACATCAATTTTTGTCTTCTCCAGATAAAATACTATATCCTAAACTTGTCTTGTAGTGGCCCCGACACTGGCATTTGTCCCCTTATACCATGATATCTACAAGAGCTTTTCAAACATATAAAGCCTACCTGGCAATTTGGGGTCTCCTCTGAGGAACTCTGTGGTAGATAACATGCCTCATGTGACACAACGGACTAAAAGATTTAGAGATTGTACACCAGACGGGCCGAGCTCATGCGGATACCATCAACTGCTCTCTCCTCTCGTCTTTCTTCAGTGTAATCACAGCCAGATGAAGCAGAAGAACAACAGTCAGGAGACTTTGGGCCAGTTATACTAACAGCTTGCGCCAGCACAAACCCTCTTTTGGCTTTAAAATAGTAGCATCAGAATTTATTTGAGAAACGAAATGACAAATTAGTGCTAAAAAAAAAAAAAGTTGTAGACATTTAGCATTTGTACTTGTTTACCAAACCGTGTTTTGTTTTTTTTTGCTTCAGGAAATAAAAGACGACTTGGACCCTCAACTAGAAGTCATGCAATACCAGGTCTATCAAAATATATATATATATATATATATATATATATATATATATATATATATATATATATTTTTTTTTTTTTTTTTTTGTGGGAAACATCAATTTTTAATAAACTTTTCATTTAAGCTTTATTCAGACTTTTTATTAATCTAATGCAGAGAGTTAAGTATAAACTAAATGCACAAATGTTTATTTAATTTAATTGTTAAATGCTCCAATTATATTAAGTACATTTAGTTTGCCAATGAACCATCTTGCAATGCGGTTTCATTAAATTCTGTTAGGAATCCAGAGCGATTCCATCCCTGAATATAAATGTTATTTTCAATTAACTTCCCCGCTAAAAGACAAGGCAACTAGCCAGAGCTTATTATCTGAGACCCTGGGCACAGACTGAAACATTGTCATGATAGGTCTGTGCGCCGGTGACCTCGACTCAGGTACACTATTATTCCAAAACGAGGGGAAAAATGAATTATCCTGTTGAATGAATTATCTGTCTGCTAGAGTCAGTTGTTTTGGAGAAACGCCAGAACGCAAGTGCAATAATACACAGCGGGCTGTGATTATCAAAAAAAAGACAAAGAAAACTACCTGGAATTTAAGACGAGTCGTAATGGAGGACGTAAAGGTTGTGCGGTGACACTGAGAGTTTTGCCTGACAGTGAATTTTCAGCACAGGTAGTAAAATAAGAAATGTCAGATCTTGCCATATAACTGTAGGCCTCTTTAGTATCAAATTATCCAGGCTGAATGCAAACATAATTCACTGAAATGGCCAACTCCAAAAACTTATTTTGCCAAAGTTTAAGCAGTGTTGTTATTGTTAGCTAAAACTAGAAATACTTAAAATTATTTAACTGGAACAAAGCATAAATTAAATATTAGATGTAAAATATTAGAAATGTTGCCTTACCAAATAATTGCAACAAAACAATTGTAAGTATTAAAATGACTAAATCTAAAATTAAAATACTTTTAACTTAATAATAGTAATAATCAAAAGAAGATGTTGATATGCTTAGCAACAAAGTCCACCCAAGATGGATTTAGTAAGAAAAATATACTTAATAAACTGATAGTTCCTTTAATATAAAGAAAGTACATACAAAAATAGCTTAAACTTATTAAAAATTGAAAATTTCACCCAAAATGTGTGCATGCATATTAGGGCATACAGATATATAGTCTATCCAAGATGGACATGGTGAGAGAAATAAACACTGGAAACTATCAGTAAAAGATAGCTTAATTTAATATTAGATTACATAAAAAAAATATGTACTATGTAAATTTTACAGACATCATTAACAAATAGCTCAATTTAATTGTGCATATTTATGCAGTGTATACTCAAAATATCCATTTATTTATTTATTATTATTATTTTTTTTTATTTTCCTTTCTTTTTTAATCACTCACTAACAACGTTTCATGTCAGACAGGATGATGCCTAGAAGAAGGGATGTGTCTATTTAGGCATCTTACTTGCTTGTGTTCTTTCCATCAGGGAATACAAATAGTCCTAAACCTAAAAGATATAAAAGTAATTGCACTGCACTCCTAAGGACAGCTAAGTAGAATATTAATTTCCATGATAAATTCATGAAGCATCACACATTTGAAAGTAAAAGAAATGGTACACAGCACAGAGGCCACCCATGGCTTTAAGTAATCCATCTTGGAGAATATCTCACCCTCACAAACGGCTTCATTCATTCTTTTATCTTTCACCAAGATTAAGAGTCTCCTATTACTTGCACATTAGGACAGAACAGTTTTGCTAAATGGACTACTATTTAAAACACTGCTCTCGGCCCATCCCCCACACCTTCATCAGCGCCAGCCGCTGCTCATCCCTGTACAAGATTAAAGAAACATAAAAATTCATAGCCTTTGATTAATCCGTATCTTTATCCACAAAGGAACATAAGTCCCAGAGGACGTAGTTTTATGTAGATCCACATCCATGGAGCCAAATACCAATACAACTTCCCAACTCGGTCTCAAAACTGGAAAAGAAGTTCAGACGTGCATAATCCTGCCTTGCTGATCTTTAAACTTGTTAACAACAAATGCATATTAAATCTTTCTTACTTGATTAATTAGTCTACATGGCATTCGCTGAGCTCAGAATGTGACAGTAATAATAGTGCAATCAACAGTACAGTAATTAAGAGTAAAGAGTAAAGCAGTTATTTAATAATGCAACGAATGTAGTGCACTCACTCAAACACTGTGTGGGATTATTTACGAGAGAACTCATTTAATTTCAAGGTTTCGACGCTAGAGATTTCACACAAAACAACTCTGAACGCCTCAAACTACAAGCTACTTCTCCAACTTGGACTGTAGGGATTTTAATGATTTCCACAATGCAGAAAACAATGAAAACATGGAATTTAGTGTAAAACATGGAAAGTTATGGAATTTGACAAAGTTTGGATGATTATATAAACAGTAGGGTTGCGCACTAGTGTTTGTTAATGTTAAACCACAAAAAAAAACAAAAAACACAAATGTCTTCACTACAACCCGCCAGAATAAAAGTTTGCTTTAAAGGTCCCGTTTTTCGTGCTTTTTTGAAGCTTTGATCATTTTACAGTGTGCAATATAACATGTGTTCATGTTTCGCGTGTAAAAAAAACACAGTATTTGTCACACAATTCACCTATCTGTATACCGCTATTTTCACTGTCATAAAAACGCAGGGGGGCAGGGTTTCATATTTTTTTGAAGCACCCCTGGGCGCCGCCATTGGCTAGCGGACACCCACCTGCTGTTAGCATTCCATTGACTCCCATTCATTTTGGCGTCACTTTGACAGCGAATAACTTTACATCTGAGGCATTTAAAGACTCCATTTGTCCATTATTTATTTCTAAAGAAACATGAAAATGTATAAAAGGCTCCATTACCTTGAATCCTACATTATGTTCCCGTAGAAGCAGTTTTTGTAAAAAATAGGCTAACGATTGCGTCATAACCAGCGACTCTCCGTCGCACAGTAGAGAAATTACCGTATGGACAGGAGGAGAAGCTCGCAGGCAATCTTTTACTGTCTATAAGGCTATCGGGGGGACGTGGAGGCATGAAGTCAAGGGAGATAATTAATCAGAATACTTGCCAAAATTTGCTCCTGTTCACGCTCGCCTTATCTGGAAGATTCGGTGGGTGATTCAGATTTCTCTTGGCACAGCGATTAGAAGACGTACAGGTTGCTCACGTGACATTTACGTCATCAAGCTCAGTTTGAGTCTACGCAGTACGCACGACCCCGAGGAAGTGCGTGCTTCTAATTGACTTCATTTTTCTCCGTTGAATCCAATGGGGTCGCTGTGTCCATTTCTTTTACTGTCTATGTAAAAACGGGCTGATGACTTCCTTGTTCTATAAAGTCCCTCCTTCAGAAATACGTGATGAGTTCTGATTGTGCCAGCGGTTCCTGTGTTGTGATTCGACAGCAGCTGAGCGCACGCGGCCCTCCTGGAAACGCGATTGGGCTAGAACGCACGTACTAATAATCACAGGAGCGTTTTTACTGACGAGATGCGCATGAAAATCACATTCAATTTTTTTGCACAGCCCTAACATCTAGTTGACAAAGCTAAACAGTGTTGCCCTTTGTGTACTAAGTTACAGAAACTTTTAAACGCACAAACTTAAATAATAAAATACACTTACCGGTTGTGGTCCATAAACAACGCCTTCTCCAGACAAAGAGGGAACTGCTCCATCTTTCAGGAATAATCTGTGCTGCACATAGTTTTACATGTGGATTATAATTGTCGGGAACTGAGTTAAACATAAATTGTATCCATTAATCTCCAAGTACAGCGTCCCTGGGAAGGCCAAACAAAGATGATTGGACTCTGAGATGAAAATATCAGCGTTTCAACGACATGGCAAACACAAACGCAGCTCTTTCTCTTCTCCGTTGGAGCGCAACAAGACCACGCCCCCCTTGTTGTGTGTTCATGTGGGCGGAGGTTAGTCAAAAAAACTGTTTTAGTGATGTCATTACTGCAGGAACTAGAGGGATGTAGTCCAAACGGGTCGTTTTTTGTAGGCGAATTCTGTTAAATAAAATATCTCGCTTGGCATTGAACTTTGTGCTTTAGAATTTTACAGTTATTTTTTTAGACTCTAACAACAACATTACACACTAACTTAAGTTTAAAACATGGGATCACGAAGAACGGGACCTTTAACAAAGAAATCATGACAGAAGTAATAGAGTTTAACACACTCGTTTTATTTATTTATTTATTTATTCTTTTATTTTAATATCACACAATATCAGTTTTAATTTAGAAGATTTTGTGAGGCATTTTGTATGCCAAAGAAATATAAAAAATTATCAAATGTCATTGGTTTATATGTTAAAAGAGTAATTAAGTTGTTAATTTGCATTCATTCATTTTGATAGTCAATTTTTTATATATAATATATTTGTATTAAATCATGGAAAAACAAAACTGATTTTCTAAACAAACAAACAAAAAAAGATTCCATATAGGACATTGTTTTAAATGTGTTATTTATTTATTTATAAAATAAAAAACACACACTTTAAGTGCCACTTTTATTCCCTGACCCATTTTGGCTATATTTTTATCCATCAAACATTCACTTTTGTATCATATCCCCTAGAGCTCAGTGGCCTTATTAGCAAAAACAAAAATCTTGTTTTAATTCAAGAAAACATATGAGGTGGTTTATCTGATCAACCAGATGGTCTCCTAACCTGACAAGCTCCCTCTAAAACCACCAAACCAAACCAGCCAGACCAGCTACACCCTGCTATCCTCCTTGGGCTGGATTCAGTAAAACGGTTATAGTTGTTTTCATACGATTTGTGCTGTGAACCATTAGTCAAACATCTCTGATTTAATTTGACAGAAAAGATCAAATAAATGCTGAATTGTTTGCTGACAAGCCTTTAGCACCAGCGCAGTGTGTCCTTTAGCTCTTTGACACTAGTGACAATGTCATCGCATGCCATGTTTTCAGTTCTTCCGCATGAACAGATGATAGATGCTTCAACTCAAGGGCAAATCCAAAGTGCCACAGATGTTTTACTCTCCAAACACCAGTCCAGCTGAAGGCAGAGGTCAAAACCTACTAGTGCAGCCACGTCTCGCACTATTCATCAGAGATCTGTGGCGGCTCTCATCAGCGTCTGTCACATGACTCTACAGAGACATCGGAGCAGACTTCAACACACCGGGACCTGAGCCCAAACTTACAATCTGCTGTGGGAAATGAAGCCTTTATACTCTACAGTTTGACTGATTAGAATCAGTCATACATACTCCAGTGCGTCACAAAGACCTGGAGCGAAGATCTAACCAGCCACTGAAAATCGCAAGACAAAACGAGGCGCTCTGGAAGGCAAGAGTGATTAAGAACAACGGAACGGAGCAAAACAAAAGCGACTAAGTGGATTCATCAAGAAACGGTGCATGTGTCATTGCCAGATGGCTGCGTGTGCAGTGGGCGATGGTCTTGACACAGATTCTTTTCGGAGTAAACAGCTGGGCTATTTCTGCGTCAGGAGTCATGGAAGTCTTTGCGTTGTATTTACACAGCCACAGAAGGCCCCTAAGGATTGTGGGTTTTGTAACGAACCCCAGATGCTTCTCTCTCGAGTCTCTTTACAGCGTATGTGTCTGTGTACACATTGTACATTGCTGCCAAGTATGTTCTCTTTATCGTAAGTTAGTACTGAAAGAGATAAGACATATTCCAGAGCTGGCTTATCGTGGCGCATGCACACATCGCATCTTCTGGCTTGGTATCAGCCAGAAACTGCAAACAGAAGCCTGAGAATGAGTGTTGTGTAGTTTTCTGTATAAAACCTCTGTATTATGTCACTCTGTATAATGCCACATTGTACTGGAAAAGTCACACATTTTTGGGGGGAAAATTCATAAGTCAATCTCTCTCCTCCTACTGTCCTGTCCATTAAAGATGAAAAATCTTTATTAATATTTATAAAATGTATTGTTATTCATTAAAATAATGTTTAAATGTATTGTATTTAACCGAAATCCAACAGTTTGTGCTATTTTAATTGTTTACAATATAGTGATTTAATTTTTCTCATTGCTTAAAAATTGTACCCATAAATTGTGACTTTGTAGGGATTTTTTATTTTTTTTTGGTCCCCATGAGGAAACAAACATAACACTTTATAAAAATCAAGTAAAAAAAAAATAGCCACAAGTATAATGTACGGGCTAGGGGTAGAGAAAATACAGTTTTTATAGCATAAAAAAAAAAAAACATTTTGGCTATGGAATGTCCCTCTAAAAAAATATGAAAACCCAGCATGAGTGTGTGTCAAAGAAGAATTAGATCAATTACCATGGTAATGCTTAGTAGCACATTTACAAACAATGCTTAATCAGCCTATAGTAGCATCAATTAACAACAGTCTGTGTGCGAGAGGGAGTTTTGCAAGACACAGATGTGGCATTTCACATATACAGAACCAAAGCTTAAACCCATATCAAGATACAGGTGTTGGTTTTCCTGCTGGACATCACTGCCTGACGCACCTCCTCCGGTGCCTTTTGTACTGGTGTGCCGTGACACCTCACTGAACACTTCTGTGAGCCTGTGCGGGTCTTCAGCTGGGGACCACCACTCATCGCCGTTTCGCTCCTTTAACCCCAGTACGTCTCGTGGTGGCCGAGCGATGGCAGGGATCTCTCCCTGCCACCCCCTGCTGATGCCCCTAGGTGTTTACCCCCCAACCCTTCTCCTTCCTCCTTAGCCACAGCCAGAAGCTGCCTTTCTCTGCCTCCTCTGCCAGCTCTTTCATGGCTTCCCGATGCCTCGCTCCTGTGCATCCCATGTCGGGGAGTAAGCGAGTGGTTGAGGAACCTACGAAGCCCCTACACCCCACTTCCACAGGGCAGATAACGGCTTTCCAGCCCACCTCCCTGCACTCTGCCTCCAGATCAGAGTACTTGGCTCGCTTCCGCTCATACGCAGCCACCACCCCTCCCTCCCATGGTACAGTGAGTTCCACAAGGAGGACGGTCTTGCAAGCCTCTGACCACATGACGAGGTCGGGCCGCAGGGATGTTTCCACTATCTCCCTGGGGAACTGGAGCTGCTTTCCCAAGTCGACCCTCATGGTCCACTCACTTCCCGGTGAGAGGAGCCTTGCTGTATCTCTCTGGCGGGAGGGTCTGACACTCTCTCCAGCCCTCGCGAACTGGATGGAATGTCATCCTCCAACGGAAGGTCTACTGTTCGCCTCCTTTCTGCATGAGTCTGACACCTCTGCCAGCTTCTTCAGTACTTGGTCATGTCGCCACCTATAGCGGCCTTGGGACAATGCCTTCGTGCAGCCCGACAGGATGTGCTGGAGGCTTGTGTTGCTGGTGTTACAAAGGGAACAGGTCTCTTCTGCACCAAACCATTGGTGGAGGTTTCGGGGACAAGGCAAGGTGTCATAAGTTGCTCTGATCAGGAAGCTGAGCCTAGTTTGAGGGATCTTCCATAGGTTGGACCATGACATGGACCTGTCTGTGAGACCTTCCCATGACATCCAATGTCCTTGCTGGCCCTGGGACACCGCTTTGACGTTAAGGCGTTCGTCCTCAGTTCTTGCCACTTCCGCCACCACCATGGCTTTCCGGTCTTCTTTGGAAGCCTTTGACCAGAACAAGGGAATATCGCCCCTCCCAAGGCCTGCTCGACCCTCCTGGACTCTGCCGACCACCTCGCGGTGCTTCAGCCTGCCGATTAGCATGTCGACCTCTTCTTGGGCTTTCCACTTTCTTTCCATTCTTATCTGGGTGCCCGCTGCTCTCGCCAGCTGGTCAGTGGTTTCCCTCAGCTCCAGCACCCGCCGAGCCTTCTCTAGCTTGTATCCCACGCTGATGGATCGCAGTGGTAGTTGTAGCGTGTTCCTCCCGAAGAGGCCTACCTCCGAGAAGCATCTTGGTAGTCCCAGTCACTTCCTGATGAACGAGTTTGCCAGCCCGTCCATCTTGTTTACCACTGATGAGGGGATTTCGCTCATCTTCAGTGGCCACATCACCCTTTGGTACAGTATGGCCTGGTAACACCAAACTTTGTACTTTCTGGGGAGTTGGCTTTGGTTGATCTTGGCCAGGCCATCTGCGAGCTGCTTCCTCACCGTCTTCCCCATCTGCCTGTCTGAGAGCTCTGCTGTGTAGGTACGACCCAGGCTATGGACAGGTTGATCTTTCTAGTTTTCAAAACTAACATAAAACTTAAACACTGTTCTTCGTCTGTCTTTGAAGTGCTGCTGTCTTCTTCAGGAAATGCAAATCTAGGTGAGGTGTTATGTTAAAGGT
This sequence comes from Carassius carassius, assembly GCF_963082965.1. Taxonomy (NCBI): domain Eukaryota; kingdom Metazoa; phylum Chordata; class Actinopteri; order Cypriniformes; family Cyprinidae; genus Carassius; species Carassius carassius. The sequence goes on from NC_081771.1 coordinate 30,253,566, forward strand.
GCTCTAAGCGATGCCGGGAGTCGTAACTTCTTGTTGACGTTCAAATTGTTGTCAAACAAAACGGAGGCTAGCTAGACCCTCCCTGCTCCTCATCTGTGCACTAACCCCCCAAACCCCACCCCCAAATCTTTCTTGTCGGTTATTGGCTGGAACAGTGTGTTATGTTTTGTGGTGCGGGTGAGCCCAGTTTGTTTTTCTTGTTGTTTGTGGAGCCTGTGGTGTCTAGAGAGACCCCGTTTTTTTACAGTGTGTTCAGGGGACAAGCAGCTAGCGGATAGTGAGGAGATGTTTGCTGGATGTGACAAAAAATGTTTTGGCCTAAAAAATGTGTGACATCACTTAGAGCACCTTTAACATCTGTTTAGCGCTAACAGTGTGTTGGGGAATTTAGTTAAGCAAAGACAGCAAAAGATGTCATCTGGGCTCCAGGAATGCATTAACCCCACTTTCAGCATTTCAGAGTGTTCCTGCTCCTTGCGTACCGGCAGGTTGAATCTGACAGCTTTGACAGGCAGGGGAGGCTCACGGTGCCTGGAAATCAGTATAGCGAGGGCCAAAGAGACATTTTACTAGGAACGCTGATTACCACAACTGCTTTCTGTTCGCAATTCAGATGCTCAGGAACACAGTAAGAAAAGCAATGCGATAGTTTCATTTAGGTTAAGAGCTATTAAGAGGGAATGCCACAGCAGATGTAGATGACGCTGTAAATACAGGAACAAGTGCACACTGTAAAGAGACAAACATGAGCTCTTTCAGTCTGTGCCTGTCACTATCTCCTGAACCGGTGTGGAATATTATTTGCAAGCATATCCACCGGTTCGCTCTCTCTCTGAATGCACAAACGTTTGTCTTCCACACGATGGTATTCGCCTCACTCTCCTCTACAGAAGCGGGCCGATGAAAAGCTCCGCAGTCCAAATCATCATCATTTCGTAAATGCCTGAAGGCAGCGTTTGAGGCACTGGACAAACATGAATATTAATTATCACACTAGGGACCAAAAGTGATGTGCTGGAAAACACTGTAGCTCGCTTGTATGAGACAGCGAGAGAAAGAGAGGGAAGGAGAGCTCTGGTCAGAACCTATAATGTGGTTAATGACATGCAAATGAAAGATCAAACGGCAAACTGGTGAGGCCGAAGAAAGGTCTGCTGTAGAGAAGTTATAAGCGAGGCTGAGAAACCCATGTTATGCTAGTGTTAAGACATCTACTATATATATATATATATATATATATACATAGAGAGAGAGAGAGAGAGAGAGAGAGAGAGAGAGAGGCTGTTTGTGTGCTGATCCGGTGCTCAAGTCAACATTAAATTGCTCACATGTTCTTGGCCTTGCTGTGTAAAATGAGGTTTTATTGGAAGAGATGTGAAGAATTTGATGATTTTTTTTTCAGATTCTATCTATCTGTCTGACTGTCTAACATCCATACACTTTATTCCAATATATATAAACATATGGATGGATGGATGAATATTTCAAACAAGCTTGTATTTACAAACTTTAATCTTCTGGTTTACTTTTATGGATTTCTTTGAATTTCAATTCATTTTAATTCTACTTCCACACTGAAATATGAATCTGAATTTTGTTTTGCAACCTCAAATCAAATTCAATACAGGGTCTAAATTGTATTTTAAGGCATTTCCAAGGTACCAAATGTTGCAATATCTTTAGTGAAAAATTGTGCCAAAATAGATTGTCCAAATATTTTATTTTATTTTTTATTTTTAGCAGCAGATAAACTATCTCTCTTTATGCCTATAATGGGTAATAACCTTTATCTAGCTATGTGATGGTGCGGACACATATTCATTTTGTAAACAGTGCAATTAGATCACTGTTTTGTCCAGCAGCTCTACATCATACATCTCTCGTAACTCCTCCAGGTCTGTTTCTCACAGAAATGTCAAACTCAGTCTAGCACACTGTGACCCAACATGCCACTGAGTAGAAGCTTTTCACTCTTTCCCTCCGAGTCTGTAACTGACCTAATGCACACAGTGATTCACACAGACTCTAGTAGTACATGCGCGCAAAATAGAACCTAAATACACTGGATTAAAGTGTATGACTGACTGACTGACAGACAGATATGGAAAACATGAGGGTGAAAATATTATATATATGAAAGTGAAAAAAAGTGACATGACACACAGTCAAGTATGGTGACCCTATGATCTGCATTTAACCCATCCAAAGAAGTGAACACACACCCAAGTATGGTGACCCTATGATCTGCATTTAACCCATCCAAAGCAGTGGGCAGCCATTATACTCCGGCCCCCGGGGAGCAGTTGGGGTATATTTATAATACAATTTCTAATATATATATATATATATATATATATATATATATTAGGGGTGTAACGGTACGCAAAACTCACGGTTCGGTACGTACCTCAGTTTTAAAGTCACGGTTCGGTTCATTTTCGGTACAGTAAGGGAAAGAAATGCAAACATTAAACTGCAGGTTGTTTATTACTATACACTAAAAAAAATAATAAAATATATATAAAATAAAAATAGAATAAGAAATAAAATACTGCTGCAAAGTTCTCCACTAAATAAAATACTCTCAGTCTCAAACCAATATCATATAATAAAATATAATGAAAAATATAAATAAATAACTATGATTACAGTGCAGCATTACCAATCTAAGCATGCTGCTGCTGTAGTTGACATAGAGGGAGACCGCCGACAGACCAGGCTCTTGTCTTCATGACAACAATATCTACACTTCATGTTGAGCATAAATGTAAAGCCTACTGATAAAGGACACCGTCAACAGTATTGACGGCAAAATAGACTATGTTTGACAGGTGCAATATTTGAAAATCGATAATTATTAATTAATTTTTTTAATTACATTTATATCTGAATTTATGTCAACCTATAGATTTTCAAACATCAAAGTATCATGAATTAATATGTATTTGTGTACAAAATGACATATAAAATATTTTCCTATTCTGTTTTTGCCTGGAAATGCTTACAACACGCTTGCGTGTCCCGTGAAAAATAGCCGTCGGTTCTATTTCTAGCATGCACCCGTTTTAGATGCGCGTCTCACGCAGGCAGTCTGCAAGCTCTAACCTGTTAACATGGGAGCCGAATTAAAAACGGACACGCCACGCAGCTGAGACGCTTGCGCCACGTATCCAGTTTGTCGCCGGGCCTTTGAATCAGTTGCAGGGCAGGATTTGCGCTGAACGCGGAGACTTCCGCCACTTAATATGTTCGTTTGGAAACACGAAAATATACTTATGTTCCGCGCACAAAATATTGCATTCCGTCATTCGGTACACACGTGCACCGTACCGAAAGCCCTGTACCGAAATGGTCCGGTACGAATACACGTACCGTTACACCCCTAATATATATATATATATATATTTATTTATTTATTTATTATTATTATTATTATTTTTAACTATGCCTTTAAATTTCAACTGTTCACTTGACCCCATTCACTTTCATTCTAATAAAAAAGAGTCCCTGTGACAATCTCAAAAAAAAAAAAAAAAAGTCACATTCTTCATTATTTTTATCATTCTTATTTTCATTTCTCTTTTTGTATTACACTGTTGAAAATAGCTCAATGCCTAAACTTAACAAATACTTTACTAACTATTCATATGCAGCAAGTCAGGAGACTATGGATTAATGGGCACCGGGAGAACACCGGGAGAACACGTCATTCACTTCTTCGTCTGAAGCTTGCATCCAAAGCATGGCAGGGAGCATAGAGGAAGCAGTGTCCCATACCCTACTCAGGGAACAATGGTTAGATTTGGAACCTTCCCATGCTGAGGGAAGTGCAGGCCAGAATCATGGAGAACACTAAGTACCAACCATTTCCATGGGAGTTGTCCCTGGGACGTTTAAAACAACTGACGTTGACAGTACCCCTTATAGGCAAAGGCCAGGCTACATACCCATCTTAATTGTTAGGGCCTAGGCCCGGGGGAGAGCTGAAGGCTTGAAATCCAGAAAGATTCCTTTAAAGGGATACGGCTAAGAACCTAGCATTTTATACTAAGTCTTGCCTGTCACACAGGGGCTCCCTCAGCATATAGGATTTTAGAAAGAATGCAGTAATCTTGCGTGCAAGCTTAGCACAGTGTGGATTTCAGAAAGTGCGCAAAGACTTCACATGCACACTTACCATAACATGGATTTTAAATACTGTTCTAAGGAGGGGGCTCTCATGGTACTCTGATAGAGCAGCTCATAGATGGAATGGTGCATTCCAAAATAATATGTTTGAGAGTCATCAACTCTTGTTTGAGGGAAGCGATGCTTGAAGTGTATAAATAAATACACACAGGCTGAGTGGAGCCCAAGGAACCAATATCTAACCACCTCAAGAAAGGGAACGAAGCTGAGCGCGTAACCCTTACCGTACAGGATTTCAGAAAGTGTGCATAGTCTTGCGTGCACACTTACCACTTATGTGGATTTTAGAAAGTGCGCAAAGTGTTCAATGTGCACACTTACCACCATGTGGTCTTCAGAAAGTAAACAGAGCTTATCGTGTGTACTTAAAGGTTCCTAAGCATCGCAGAGGTGCCGAACCACATGGTAGAGGCCAGCTCACATTTACAAACCTCTGGCGAGGGGGAGCATCACCTGAGGCAGCATATACAAGAAAACTTCCGTAACTGCCATCTCCACTTCCCGCTTGATGCATCTGCAACAACTAAGCGACTAGGAAGCCTCTCAGGGTGACCTGGCCGGACATACATGAAATTCCTTGCAGTGCCGTGCCAGGCCTGATGATCAAGAAGGCTCCCACAGAAACCTGTGATCTGGCCGTCTGATACCGGAAACATGAAGCCAGAATCAGGGCTATCATACTGGCCAGACATAATGCCGACGAGTGTTTAGTAAACACTGTAGTCGAGCATTACAAAGAAACTCCCAGAAGATTGTTACACACATAACCACCAGCAATTTGATACATATATAAGTATATACAGAATGGATCATACTAACCCACCCTGGTTCCTGCACTTGAGCTCCGCTCAAGGGGCAACTCCTTTAGTACAGACCATCAGTGAGTTGGTTATTATGAACATAGAACCAACCGAAACATCATAGGTCCAACATAGGAGACTGTTTGCAAGAAGTTTCCACCTAACCGCGGTCAGGTGGAAAGCTGGTGGTTACAGGGGAATTAGAAAGGGGAGGATAAGGGCAGATGTAAAACCCCAAAGAGAACAAGTAGATACAAAGTATCGCTCTGGTTTGGAAGAGAACACTGATGCCTCATCTGGATCACATCCCTTAGGTCATGCCTACCTCACCGTGACCCACGATTCCTCTTACCCCTACCCACAGGCTGCCTTTTTTTCCTATTTTCCTAGGAAAGAGAAACAACGAGAGCGGAGTTTCATTGGAAAAATGCTCATAATGCACACAGATTGCCTCTTCCAAGACATCTTGAGCGTGCTCTTCACCCAAACAAATGACGCAAAGATTTTGAAAATGTGTTTCCTAAACTAGATTGATACCGCATATAAATAAGTTAATAAGTTAAAAAATAATTAATAATAGAAATGAAATAATAACAAAGAAATAAAAGATAAATAAAACTGAAAAAAAAGTTTAAATAAAACAAGGTCTAATACTATTAAACACATTGTATAAATTAAATAGATGAATCTTTGTTAAAGCTATGTTTTGTTGGTTGATTAAAATCAGAGGCGTCGTGCCCATTCAAAGTGAGGGGGCACGTGCCCCCTCAGATTTCTGAGCCAAGTGGATTTTAAATGCAGCCTTCAAACGAAAAAAAAAAAATTGCTGAATAATATTTTTTATATATTTGATACAATCACAGCGGTGTGATTAGATCGTTCAGTGCACAGCATCAGCTGCTAAATTCAAATCTGCGTTCGCTGGCTGGCGCTGAGCCAGAGACAGACGCGTTCGTACAACGCTCCATGATAACCAATCAGAAACTATTCTGTTGCGCTTATGGATGCAATGGCCAATGAGAGACGTCCAGAAGAGTCATCACTGAAACGCGGTGTTATGTTCACTTGCTCGCTGACTGAATTATTTAGCGAATTCTCTCATCAGAAACAACAAAAAGTGCAGATGTGCGTACGAATGTAAGTAAGATAATCGTTTCATAATGTAAAGTGCTTCAGTGATTTTAATGGGAGTTTTTGAGAGTGCCTGAACTCTGGCTAGACTGAATGAAAATGTTTTTTGATAATGTAAATGTTCTTTACTCTCTGTAAAATGAAAGTGTTAAAATAAGTATCTTACAATATTGTTATTAAAATTTACATTAAATGCAAATTCAGTCGTATTAAAAATATTTTATGGCATGATATGGCACTTAAGTAAAAAGTCAGGTTTTTATGTGTAGTTAATAGATTACACTACATTTCCATATATTGATCAAATAACAATCTATAAAGGTGCAAAACGCGTTTACCTACACATTTGAGAAACGAGATATTTCCTGATATATTAAGCATGTTTGGAATTGTTTTGAATAAAAAGGAAAAAAAAATAATGAAAAAAAATAAGCCTATATCAGTTATACAGTGCTTTCGTAGAATGACTTATACTCCCGACCCCCCCCCCCCACCCCCCCAAATGTGCCCCCTCAAAAATCATGAATGCATGACGCCCCTGATTAAAATAAATGAAAGATTAACAGGCTGATCCTGTATAATAAAACACAGATTTCTTTGTCTACGTTCATGTCACTTAAAACATAACAGAAAGTGTTTATGAGAATACTTGGCAACGCCGGTATTTTGAGATAATTGTGTGTGTGTGTGTGTGTGTGTGTGTGTGTGTGTCATGAGAAACATACAAGAACTGAATTCTGTGTTCGTGTGCTGTCTGAAACGTAGCTCTCTGTGTGCGTGCTTTGAGTTTGTGCACAGAAAACAGTGTATGAATATAGAATTGAGTTATTTTGCCTCTTCATGTGATTAAATTGTTTTTAAATCACTTGAATGATTAAATCAGATGACTTAGAAATACATGCAAATTATAAACTTTCACTCTATAATGGTTAAACTTTAAACTAAAGATATTACATTTACTGAAAGGTTCCAAAGACCTTTTTTACTTTGTTATAACATTAAACAAGTCATTAGGGTCAATTTTGATAAACATGATTATACTAACCCTTAGGCAATGGAGCTTTTTAGAGTTTTAGGGCTTTAATATATATATTTTTTTTTGCACTGCCATAAATTATAAATGGTTATTTGGATTAAGTGCTAGAAAATTATTACAAACTTTTGTTGTGAAATGTAATTTGCAAGAGCAGAAATAGAGTGCTGAATGTCTTCTGTGACTCGTATGGCTACTAAAACCTGTTAATATGAACACTAAAATAAATACACTGTGAAACAGGCCTAAGGCTTCAACTGTATGATGCTTTCTCAGAAAATACTTGTACATATGTAAGCCAAGAATATCTACTCATTTATTGTAGGATGCAAATGTAATATGACATTATGAAATGATTCAACTTTCCGAGAATCAGCCCAGCAGCTGTCTTCTCCCCAAGCGTTCACTCTTTCTGAATCGAAACCGTGATCTCCACATCTGATCGAGCAACTCCACTGAGAGCGGTTGGTGGGCTGCATAAGTGTTTTGCAGTGTTCTCATATTTGTTGCACCAAAAAAAGTGGGAAAGTGAGAGGAAAAATGAGGTAGAACAAGAGAGAGACCTTGTGCTTCGGTATGTGGTGGAAAGATACTGTAGCTGCTAGATGCCTGAATGCTAGAGTTTCTGCTTTCTGTTCTTTTTTTTTCTTCTTTTTTTTCAGCTGCTCTCATGCATTAGTGTCAAATGCTGTCTTCAGGCCTACTGTGCTCAGAAGAGAAAGAAAGAAACAAAACCTGCATACTGTACAGGAGGAAAAGCGCTAATGCTGCCCACCCGACATCCATGACCTCATTGGATTCTCATTAAAAGCAGGTGCTTTATTAAGCATTTTGACTGCTAACAGCACGAGATTGAGGCAGGGAAAAACTCTAAAACCTCCAAAGGTTCAGATTGGTACTGGATAAACTGTTCAACTGGATTTAGTTTCAGGGCAGTGATGCTTGCTAAAACTAAATGCGTGCTTTTCACCTCACAAGTGCTACAATTTCTCATAACTGAATTCCAGGTTTTTAATGGTCTGATTTTTACTAATCCTTAACTGTTTTTATTAGACTAAGTAGTAGTAATAATCATCATCCTCATCATCATCATTTTGATTGTGGTTATCTGATAATGTTCAGTTGTATTTATTTTAAAATAATTAGTGCATTTTTAAATATTTCATGCACTGGATAATCAAAAATAGAAATTATCAAATGCATTTCAAACAAAGATAAATATACTGTTTTAATAATAATAATAATAATAATAATAATACTGACTTTTCTCAATGCATACAATATTGTATTCACATTACCGCAATACAGTTTTATTTAAATGTTTATTTATTTTTAGCAAATACAACAAATACTACAAATGCAGTAGTAAATACGTTCCATTTGAAAATAATAAATATATAATAAGAATCTAATAAGAATCACAATAATGGTAAATATATAAATAAAATAAATGATTTTGCATAAAAATCAAAATCAAAAATCAATAAAAAAAAAGGAAATTTTTGGGGGGAAATATGCTTAAGAAATAAACAAATTATTATTATTATTATTATTATTATTATTATTATTATTATTATTATTATTATTATTATCATTGCCCTAAACAGCTACAGGGCCAAAAATGTATTTATGCATTTTCCCTTTCTTTTGACTTTGATACGGAATGTGACCTGTCTTTGTAAGATTCACCCATTCATGAAGTGACACTGTTAATGTTAACATTTGTGATGCACAAGAGCTATTAACGTTGCTTGCCTTGTTAGCAAACACACAACGCCAGCAATGAGTGCTGTATTCACAGCTTAAAGTTTGCGGTCAGATCTACTCTCATAATGGAAAATCTCTGACTGACGAGTCAGTGTTCTGTCATCACCAGAGGCTTGTGTGTTTAAGCTATAAGCGCTCTAATTATTTCATGCTAGCATAGTGCCGTGTGTACCTGCGCTAACATTTCCCACCAGAGGCACTTTACAGCTTTCAAGTTTTGACAGAGTTGATCCTGGTATCTTGTTATACGAACGAAGTCTCCCCCATGAATCACACTCCTCTCTTCAGAGTGACACAAGCTGCCTTGTACGTGATTTAATCTTACATGAACACGTCAAATTAAACAAGTTGCGTTCCTCCCCGCAAGGAGGATTGCTTTCACCAGCGAGTCGGTTTTCTTTAAATTGTCTGAAATAAATAGCCTTTAATCGCCATGTGGTGCAGCCCACCTCCACGTACAGGTCACAGAAAAGATCAGAGGTGACAAATGACTGCCGTACATCAGAAGAAAGCCTATCATGATGCTAAAAAAATTAATAATAATAATATGCATGACAGTGCCTTAAAAGCCTATCAGTAATTGCTTTTTTGAATGCTGTCTCTCTTGTCCTTGTGTAATGGGGTCATTCTGTGGTTTTAAACGGCTGACTAATGTCTAACCGCTCATAGTTTGTTGAGAGTTTGGTGAGAGAATGAGACCGGAATCTGATGACCCGGGGCTCATGAGGTCAATTTAGGGTAATTTTATTTTTAGAATATATATATATATAATATATATATATATATATATATATTTTTTTTTTTTCCTTGGTATTTAATACAAATTAATACTGATTAATTGAGGATCCAGTGCGTTAAAATTTTTACAATGCAATGGTTATTTAACATTTTAATTAAATAAGAAAAAAAGGTAATGTATTGAACACGTTTTAGCATCACTCACTCCACGTTTCACTACAAAGCATATAATAAGGTATGCAATAACGTTGTTGCAGAAATATATTTAGAGGCTTTATCAAAATGTAGAACTTGCTATGCTTCTAAAACAGCTTTCTTTATGACTGATGTCACTTATTTCTCAACCCTTCCCCTTCAAGTCATATAAAAGTGTTTCACAAAAATAATGTCACATTACAGAAGTAAAAGCAGTTTCTATGAAGCTTAATGTTAGCTTCAAACAAACCCAAAGTTTCTCAAAGAAAGCCGAACGAGTTTCTGTAATACTAAAGCATGCCACACAAACTCCAAACCCAGCCTCAGCACTTTAAGAATGATCACTGCTGCTCTAAAAATGCTGTCATTTTACTTCACATTTCCATCAACAACTCCCATATCTTCTGTTTCCACACTTAACAAGAACATAAGCACATCTTTCATTCAGCAGTCTTGGCTGATTATTGATTGATGACACGTCAACTAGTGACAGTTTCATATTCAGACAATTCACAAAATCGAATACAATAGGCCTGCAGCTGCCAAACTAAATAATATTGACAGCGCTTTCACACAATACCAGATGGCCTCGCAAAACTCTCAGCAACGTTAATAGTTAAATACTACAATGATAAATTTCCCTCTTCTGTCCAATTGAGTCAAACGCACTGTATTTATCATTCTCAACTTCAGGAATCTCAAAACTCCCACTGCGATGTTTTAACTGCGTTATAGTGAAAATACAACAGCTCAAGGCCATGCAACTTTTGTTCGGTATTCTTCATTTTACAAAGAGAATGCATAAACTCCTACACTAGACACCCACATAGACACTCTTCTCAACAGACAAACACACACACACACACACACACATAAGTATAATGCAGAAATGCATGCAGATATACCAAAACACACACACATTTGCAACTGTTCAGGGAAAACAAGAGCTGTCGATTGTAAAAGGGCCTTGATATAACCTTGTGAGTTAATTCCATCTTGTGAAATGCCGTCCAATAATTTCATTCCTCTGGGCGCTGCATTAAAGGAGAAATTATTTCCTTTTGTCATCAAGTGCATCTGATAAATCGACAGTCTACTGGGCTTCACATTGAAGCTTGTGTACAAGCTGCAAATGTTAGCGTGAGAAGCGTAATACAAAGTGAACAATGTGCGTCAACCAGATCACACCATACAATGACAAAACCTCTGCTTTAGAGAAAATTTAGCACTAGTCCTATAAACAGAAATCAAGGCAGAATTGGATTCATTATTTATTAGATCTGTGATGAAGCAAAAATTGTCAGATTTCGGTGCATCTTCGGAGAGCACTTTCACCGCTCTGGAGAAGGAGTTTAACACATCTTTATAAAACCCTCTCTACAGTTTGTCAACTGAAATTTCATTTATGCTGCGTTTAAGCCCACGTGCAGAATCGCGACTGGTTAGGCAGGCAGATTAAATTGAATGTTCATCTCAAGCCGCTAGAAGTAGCTGTGCGAAGCATCTTGTGGGTTTGTTAGCGGACTAAAGCCGGTAAAGAAGTGACTCGAAGGATTCTGAACAGTCGCTTCTGCTCTCCGGCGATGCACTCGGGACAGAAGTGGTGGGCTGTCTCAACTCAGCCCAACTTGTCTTTTAAAACTACTCATAGATAGTAGTTATAAATATTATCATCAGGCCTAACTTGCATTAGTTGCTCTTACTGAAAAAATTAAAAATTATACATTTTACAAAGGTTCACAATATAATCTGCAACAGCATTCTTAATCAGAAACAGCAATATAACAGAAATAATAGGTATTCATAGAATAGAAATAATAGAATAGAAAAAGCAAGGTCACATACTTGAATTTGACTTCGATTAAAAGTGTGTTAAATCTACTAAATCTATATATCTATCAATCTATATTATACATATATAAAGGATATAAAGGATTTTATAATGCACGACGTAGAGGCAAAGAATCACCCGACATGAAGCGTATTTTTGTCAGTTACATCACGTTAGCTGTAGAGATGAAACACAGAGATGAAATAGTGCGGTAAGACCACATTTATTTATATGAATTATAGCATGTATTTCAATTAATTATAGATTGATCGTTTGAGAAAGAGAGAGAGACAGAGAGATATTACATGTGTGTGCTGCGTCTGCGCTTCCCTCTGTACAAACAATTACTTCAAAAACAGCGATTTTACCACCACTTTGCTGAGGAATATGATGTAGCAATCCAGTACCTAGGCTCTTTTATTCATGAAAATCACGGGGAAGAGTTGACAACAAGTATGTGTGTGTGGAGCAAAATCAGCGATCTCTGACCTCTGTCTCTGTGTGTGTGTGTGTGTGTGTGTGTGCATGCGTGCGTATGCGTGCGTGCGCGAGTGAGGCGTGTTGGTTAGTTTGCATCTATTAAAGCAGTGCATTAATATAAAACAGTGATTAAACTGACTTCGAATTACCTGTGCATTAAACAGTTTTTCTGAATACCTGCCAGCCAATCAGAATCCAGTATTTAGACAGACCATGGAAGGAATAATATATATATATATATATATATATATATATATATATATATATATATATATATATACACAACACATTTTAAGAACTATTTCTCACTTTTAGACAGCATGCATATTAACATGTTGGCTGTTTATTAGTACTTATAAAGCACATATTAATGCCTTAATGTCCATGAACATATTTTAGATCCCTTCATCCTACCGTATACCAAACTATTAATAATCAGAACATAAGGAGTATATTGAGGTAAGAATTGTACTTAATAGGTATTTAATAGTGAGAAATGGACCTTAAAATAAAGTGTGGCCATATAAAGCAGATAGCTTTGAGTTGGGGTTCATGTTAGGTTGTAGTATTTATAACTAGCTGTATATAAAAACAAGTAAACTAGTGTTTGTGTGTGTGTGTGTGTGTGTAATAATAGTAGCTGAACCTAAGCCTGTGTGCTGCTTTAAATTACAAATTTAGCTGCACAAACTATTATTTAGTCTGGAAAATTACCTGAACTATGGCCTCTGTACTGCATTAGAGAACAGAGATCCAGCCTTACAGTCATTACGAGGACACCTGCATATAAAGCATCTGTACACTGGATTTGATAAACTGCAAATGACATTTAAAGCATGGCTGCTGAATTAAATTTCCTGGAGACACGCGGGCTGCAGTGGCTCTTAGCCTTCCAGCGGGTTTGACGGATATGACACACATCGGTCGGCCGGGAGAGAACGAGGACATATGAGCTCGTCTTGTACATGTCTCGTACATGTGTGAGATTGCTGACATTCATCTGAGACCTGATCGCTGAAGTTTCTGATTATAGCTGTAGAAGTGTGGGTTTGTTCTAGTTATTGTTGGTAAGAGCTCAGCAGCCACGTGCTGTTCACTCCTCAGTTCTGTCATCCTGACTCACAGCGCTCGCACTTACTCTTTAATGCTCTTCTTCTCTTTTTTTTTTTTTTTTTTTTTTTTTTTCGCAGTCACAATTAAAAAATTCCACAACTGGTATTCTTGTATTGTTTTTAGTCAAAAAATATCTAACACCCTTAAAACATACAGATACTATGGTGGCCAAGATAGCTCAACGCACTGCAATTTAAGAAAACACTTCCAAATTGAAAAAAACACCAGCAAGTGAAGAAAACATCTTCATCAGTTTGACAACACAAGTGTTGCAAATCATCACAACACATGCATATAGCGAAATGCGCTGCAAATACTTCACAACACATGCAAATTAAGAATCAATTAATGAAGTATTGCAAATTTATTTTCATTAACCTTGAAATTATATTTAACTGAGGATATTAAAGTTAGCCATCTTAAGTAAAGTTTTACATTTAATCATGTAATTATTCAGCTTATTCAGGCTAATAATATCCAAAAGATAAAGAAATCATGTTGTTTAAAAAAAAAAAAAATACTAACCAGTAGCCACTGCACGATAAGCAAATCCCAGCCGGGTCCGACACTTTTTGAGGTTTCCTCAAAACATTTCCATTGTGGTCAGTGCTATTTGCAGCACTTTTGTTAATTGCATGTGTTGTGAGGATTTGCACCGCATTCCGTTATATGCATGTGTTGTGAGGATTTGCAGCGTTTCTTAATATGCATGTGTTGTGAAGTATTTGCAGCGTGTTTCGTTATATGCATGTGTTGTGAAGGATTTGCAGCGTGTTTCGTTATATGCATGTGTTGTGACGATTTGCAATGCGTTTTGTTATATGCATGTGCTGTGAGGATTTGCAGCACTTGTGTTGTCAAACTGATGAAGATGTTTTTTTTTTTTTGTTTTTTTTTGTGCATGTGTTTTCTTAAATTGCAGCGCGTTGAACTATCTCGGCAACCGTAAGATACAGTACATTTACTTGAGCAGGAAATTGTATGAGCCAAATGTATTTTCCCACACTACTGGCAGACTTTTTTTTTTGTTTTCATTTATGCATTGATAATAGAATAGAATAGAATAGAATAGAATAGAATAATATTTTTTCTCAGTAAATATATTTCTAAAGGTGCTGTTGACATGAAATTTTCACCAGATGTCGTTAACAAACCAAGTAATCCATACATAAAAGAAAACAATACAAATAAGTTCAGAAATTAAGTTGTGTAATGTGTAAAGTAGCATGGCACAGAAAAAAAAAGAAAAAAAGTTTTGAACACATGAAGCAAGGGAGATGCAAAAAGGCATGAAAAGCCAAGACACCAGCTGAAATCTTTCTGTAATTAGAAAGCAATCCTGTCCCTTGTCAGTGGAAATTAATATTAGCTGGTTCAGTCCCAACTGATGGCCTATAAAAAGGTGTCTCATTACCAACATGTCACACATTAAACATTTCATGATAGGTAAAAGCAAAGAGCTCTCAGAAAAAGACCCTCACAAACTTATTTTTGCTAAATATACTGATGGCATCGGTTAGAGTAGGATTTCTATATGTTCCAGTAAGCACTGTAGGGGCCATAATCCGGAAGTGGAAAGAACATTATTTTTTTCTATAAACTGGCCATGACCAGGTGCTCTTGCAAGAGTTCTGACAGACAACTCTTCTGATAATTATTTTCACTCCTCTAAGAGCCAAGGACCACTTGTAGATGGCCTCAGAAAGACATGGAATTAGCAGTTACAATTGTTTCAAAGAAAAACAATAAATAATGCAATCAACTGCCATGGCAAGTATTCACACTCACCATGCAAGAGTCCCTTGCTGAAGAAGCAGCATTTTGAAGCTCGTTTAAAGCTTCCTGCATGACATTTAGACAAGCCTGTGAAATACTGGGAGAAAATAGTCTGGTCAAATGAGACCAAAATTAAAATCTTTGCATGCTATAATACACACCATATTTGGAGGGTAAATGGCACTGCACATACTGTTTTATTTATTTTAATAGTTCTCTGGCTGCACAATAACACTGTGTATTATAGAGCACAATGGTGGTATTCTGTGTCTTTTCTCATGTTTATTTCTGCTCCTCTCTGCTGTGAGTCGTGGGCTCAGTTTGATTACTTCTCACCTCTTGCTCTCCCTCTGTCTCCACCTGTCATCCCTCCATCTGTTCCCGTCCCTCTGTTCTCATCGCACCCCTCCTCACCTCCAGTTAATGGACTCTTCCAGGTGCAGCTCACCCCCATGACGCCTTTGGATGGACCCATCTCTTCCACTAGACTTCACGATTATTTTTACTCCGTTCCTCAATTGTCATGATGGATTACCCTTATAAAGTGATACCTGGACATTTTTAGCTGTACATCTATCTTTCTAAAGCCACATCACAAATGTATGTGCCACTTTGTCATTAAAGTGTCTCACATTTCCTGTTATATTCTGCCATGCAATATTATTTCCTGACTACATCGCAACAAAAAGCACATTAAGCAGGACACAGGACTAATAAGACATTATGGTGGTGAGAGATGTGAGACAGGGAACATATGATGAGAAAATACACTGTCTACACACTGAAGGCTTCTAAAGCTGAACACACACACACACACACACACACACACACACACAGGCACTGGACAAGCTCCAAGCACACAAGAGGATGCAATTACTAGGGTGGCAAGAGCTCTGAGCCGTGATAGAAAAGTGAACTACAAACCATATGGTAGTGCACTCACATACACACTTACAGAGAGACTAGAATCTGAATAAAGCTGCACAAGTACTTAAAAACTTCAGCCATACTTCAAAATGTATGAATGCCAATGCATTAGATAACAACATATCAAACTAAACAGCAACTTGACATATTTAGCAAAATATTATTTTAAAAGGTGTTGCTGAAATTGCCAAAATCTGTACATCACACAAGAAAACAAAAGAAGAAGAAGAAGAAGAAGAAGAAGAAGAAGAAGAATTGATTGTAGTGTATTGTATTAGCATTAGAATTAAAAAGCTTAGGGCCAGTAAGACTTCTTTCATTCTTTCTTGCAATTTTTATTGAGAAAGAATGCATTCAATTGATCAAAAGTGACAGTAAAGACTTTTGTGTTAAAACAAAAATGCATCACAGGAATAAACTACATTTAACTCACAATATATATATTTTTTACTGTTATCAGTTACATAAATGTTTTGCCCAAATTGACTGATATATAACCAAATGTAAAAAAAGAAAAAAAAAAACTACTGTTATTACAATAAAACTTGAACATCCCTACATTTAATAGGAAAACTGGTAATGCTTATTTTTAAGTTTTAGTAATTCTATACAGTAATTGTTTCAGCTCACAAATTGTTTGTGTCTTTTACTGATTTTTTTACTTTTTATTTATTTATTTTTTTACTGATAGTTTACACAACAACAGCAAACAAGCCTGGCAAGCAATGCAGTTGCTTTCTCCCATCCATGTATCTTGTTTATATTCTGAATAAGCCATTTACATAGACCAAAACAAAATAAAAATAATAATAAATAGTTTCATAAACACTATGAACTATCTCAATCAGATGTCTGGAGTATTGGTGTAATGTAATAATGGCAATCAGGTAAATTTGTTAAAGGACCCATAGCTCAGATCAGAATATGATCATATACCGTAATTATAACGTACCGTATAATTTTTAAGTATTAAGATAGTGGCTGAACAAATCCCTTCACATAATTTCTTCTAGTTAAGGGTGTAAATGTGTGATCTAAATGTATGTGTCTCTCTGCGAGTTGTGTTTACTGTATGTGGACAGACCTGTGAAGCCCAGATCAGCTTACTGGGCTCACCTTAACTTCTGAAGAAACGGCTCAACCAGCCACACTCTTCCACACAGAGTGCTAATGCTAAGATAACCGCTTTACTGTAAGTCTCACATAAGTGAGAAACCTCGCAGAAGAAGAAGAAAGAGAGAAAACATGGAGCTGGGTGAGTCAGACGAAGCCCAGGAGACCACAGCTTTAACATAACATTATGTAAAGACACTGCGGCGGCAGTCGTACTGTTCCAGAGCCGCTTTCTGCATTTTTTTGGAGGTTGCACAACTAGCCTCAATCCACCTGTCATCATTTTCTCTTCTATTTATTGAGGTTGATAATATTTAGGTAATGAGTGGCAGTGGTGGAAGAGAAACCACAAACAGCCGAAAGTTCCAGTTAAAATCACCCTGGAACAGCAAGATAAGACATTTTATGGGAAGTATAGCGGTTTTCTCTGAGGCAGGTGTGTAGCATGTTGTGATGTTCTCACCTTCCTGCATCTGCAGAGTACAAGAACGGTTTCTCCCCTCTAGCAAAGGATTTCATCAAAACTGAACAATTCCACTGTTAAACGCTTTCTATTGCACTCGGTGGGACAATAAAACACTACTGCTAGTTTTCAACACCTTCAACTCAACTCACATCTAAAATAAGGGCTCAAATTAAAGGTTTTTTTTTTTTTTTTGGGGTGCATAACCCAGACACGTTTCAAGTAACTAGTAAAGTAATGCATTCCTTTTTAATTTACAAGAGAATGTCTGAGTTACTTTTTCAAAAAAATGAACGCAGGTGACTTTGTTTTCCCATTTGTTGACTGACAAGTCTCCTGTCCCCATATTGGGAGAAATTGGAAGTACAGAGGCGTTGTGTGCTGTGTGAACATGATGTAGTTCTAGACTATATGTGAATATGCAGTAAATTCATCCCACTTGCAAAAAAAATAAATAATAAAAAAATAAAAAAACACGATATATTATTCATCAAAATGAATTAAAACTGTGAAATGCAAACTCAAGATATGATGCAAATCTGCAATAATCAAACATGTTAAATAACAGAAATGTATCTAATCCCATTTCATTAACTAATGTCTTTGCTGCTGACAATTGATGATCCAAATCAACCATAGTAATAAGCAAAAAATACTTTATATAAACTAATAATTTGTTTGTTTCCTTTCTTCCTATCGCATTTTAGTAATCTTCATAAATTATATATCATTTGGAAGCTTAAATCCTCACAATTGTTCCTGTTAAAAAAAACTTTTGAAATTGGATATTGTATTACCATGAAAATGGTACTTTTAATCTTTTAGCGGTCTCCTCACCCTTGGTGGGAGGAGTCATATTACAGTTGTTGGAAGTATTAAAACAATTGGAAAGGTCTGAATTTTAAATTTAAAGTTGATATAAAAAAACATTGAGGTTAGTATGCCATTTTATTTAAGTGTTATACCACAAACAGCCATCCAAACTATACTGAATTTTTTGGGATTCATTTTTCTGTCACAAATGTTTAAATTACCCTCTCAATATTAATTGTATCACAAATGAACCACCAAATATGGAACTTAAAAATATGGCTCTAATTTTATAGCAATTTTGGATTAAAACTATTCTTTTAATATTTATTTTAAATGGAGTAAAAAAAAAAGTAAATTTTCTTTACGGCAAATCTAAACATATACACACACACACACACACACATACACATATATATATATATATATATATATATATATATTATTATTATATATTTATATATTTTTTTTTTTTTCACTTCTGTAATAATCTGCTGATTGTCTTCTATCAAAAGAGACCAACCTTAGGTCTGCATTCAAAAGTGTTCATGAATTATAACAATTTATGTTTGAATCGTGCACCTTCACGTCTAAGTTCAAAAGGTTAAGGGGTTATTGTGTATGTTCACTGTTACCATGGTAGCCACTCACCAATTATCATAAGTGCAAACTTGGTGAATTAACAATTCTGATTCTGAAAATAAATACATAACATAAAATAAAAAAAGAGAAAGCTGTTGGGTAAGGAAAAGAATACACCAGTCTGAATGTGTTATCTGTGAGTAAGAGCAGAAGTGTTGGAGAGAATTCACCTGGAAGAGCGTCCAAAGATACTGCTAGAGAGATATGAAAAACCCTCCCTCCATGCACTGTCTCTGTCTGCATCCTTCTTTCTCTCCGCTTGATGGAGTGTGTATTTTCCACCTCCATTCCTCTGTATCTCATTTTCTAAATTCCCTATCTGCGAAAAAAAGTTACACTCTTCAAAGTAGTTTGGCACAACAACCTTTAAAAGAAGCCAGAGCCTCATGTTTCAACATATATATATAGATATATATATATATAGATATGCTTTTATCACATTTTAACAAAAAAATATTATGCACATTTAAAATATCTTTACCAGTGCTGTCAAACGATTAATCGCGATTAATCGCATCCAAAATAAAAGTTTCTGTTTATGTAATATATGTATATTTATTATGCATAAATACACACCTAAACAGTACATATTTTGAAACTATGTACATTTATTTACATGTATATTTAGATTTATATAATTTATATTATACTATATATAAATATATTTCATATAGAAATATAACGTTTTCTTAAATATGTTCATGCATGTTTGTGTAATTATTAACAGATATTACATATAAAGAGTACACACACACACATATATATTATGTAAACAAAAACGTTTATTTTGGATGCGATTAATCATGATTAATCATTTGACAGCATCAATCTTTTTTGTATAACAATATTGCATTATTTTTTATTATTTATTTATTTAGCAAATTATGCAAATGTTTAGTGTATGATTTATGATTGATTTAATTGTATGCAGAATACTTAAATTGCTAGCTATGAAAATAGCCAAAACAAGGAATAAATCTTAAAAATATAATTGTAAATAAAAACGTTATTTACACCCTCATTATTTATTATTATATTTTATTAAGATCATAATAAATTGAAGAAGAAAAAAATTCCCATCAAAGAAGGCTACCAAACACAATACACAGTTGATAATAATAATGATAAAATTTTCATGTAATGAAATTATTATTATTATTATTATTTATTTTAATTTTTTGTAAGATTTTCTCTTTAGTTTCTCTTTAATTTGTGTTGTTTTGACAGTTTGCTGAGTGTGAAGGCCAAAGCGATGCCTTATATTTAGAAGTGCAAACTCTCACATTACCTTAAACATGTCTAAATCTGTATACAATTAAGATTCAGTTAATTTGCGGATCTAATTAACTTCAACCTTGACCTTGTTAAATTGAAATCATTATACCTCCTAATGCATCAAAATTAATTTCCTAATTTAAATCGTGGACTATTTGTCTTTTTAATTTCAAAGGGACGGCCGCTAATATACTTGAAATGAGACACAACATGAGATGATCTTCTTTGTTCGTTGAACATTGGACAGGGTTCCACAGACAGTTTTAATCAGTTTAATGGAGAGGTCTACCTGAGCTACCATTCAGATTATTTGCAATCAAGATGCTTTTATGGTTGAGAGCTGTTGTCATTATAATTTCATTCCAAAATAATGGACAAGTGCCTAATAATGCCCATAAACTTATATAAACGCTGATTGTATCTGAGTTGTTTTGGATGCTAATGCAAAGGATGCAGTCCAAGGTAAATGATACACGGCTACTTGATGATCGAATTCTAAAGCTTATTCAGATTCATAGTATAGAGTAACTTAAAGGGACAGTTCACACACAAAAAAGAGAGAGAGAGAGAGAGAGAGAGAGAGTGTGTGTGTGTGTGTGTGTGTGTGTGTGTGATTATGTCATCTGCAGGGTCGATAGTTAGGCAAATTAATACTAAAGGAAAATGTATGTAATATGAGATTATTTGGCTTCGAAATGACAGACACCAAACAAAAAAGGTGACGTTAATTTACAAGAGCTGTGTCACAACACATATCAAGAGCTCCCTTATCAGTTCTGCTTTCACTACTAGAGAATAAAATATATATTCTTATGTTTTTATTAGTACATGAACGTTATCTTGCACATTTTATCTCCCCAAAAGATTCTAATTTGATAGAAGTTGATAATGCATGTTCGCTATTCCCAATTCAGAAGAGCGCACACACAGCCTGTGTCTCTGAATACTACTCATACTCGCTCCTCTCTGCCGCGTCTCACGGAGGAGCCGTTTAAACTTCTGTCTCGTAATGTTCGGTTATACTCGCACGCGGCTAAGCACCGCAGGTCACGAGCGCATCTGGCAATATGGATGAGACTTGACGCACGCATGCAACATGCCTGGCTCCACTATTAAAACGAATGTCAATTCAGTCTGCTTTGCTAATTTCACTTGGATGAAATTAAACATTCAGCACATTTCCCACTTGTTCTTAATATCCCAAATACTTAAAAATGAATAAATCAGCCTATGTAACCCATGTGATACTTTAATAATTGACTAAGGTTATACAGTTATTTATTTACACGAATCTTCAAGATTACTTACAAACTCAAAGAGAAATTCTTCACATCAGTCATTTTAGATCAGCACTTGAAGAAAAACAATTAGACTAAAATACAATACACTGGCATTACGAGTCTATTTTGGGAGCATTGTCTAATGCAGCTCTTTCATCCTCCGGAATAAACCATAATAAATCCTGGAATAACACCAGCAATATCACTTAGATTTCCAGTGGTGCGTTCAAGTCGCTCGCTCAAAGCATAATGCATGTGCTAACAATTTCATTTTAATATCAAATTCAGACAGAGCACTTGGCTGCGCTCGGTAAGTTGGTCTCGGTTAGCCGCGGTGAGAGCGGATTAGTGCTCTTTCCAGAGAAACCTGGGCTAACATCTGTCACTCTGCCCCCTGCCAGCTTCTTCCTTATCACACCTCTCAACACTGCACCATGTGCTTACCAACAGGGGGGAGGAAATCTACAGGCCTCTTTCATACTGCATAGCAAAGAGCCCTTTTAGACTATATTTAAAATGGCTCACCCAAATAAAGTAAACCTTAACAACGGCAGCTGCTCGCTAAAACAAGGCTTTACGATGGAGTTTATGCACCTCTTCTTCGTCTAATGCGAAAAAAAACAAGCAGAGAGTAAGAGATGTGTTAAAGCAAGATACAGTAACTCTGGTTTATTTTAGTAGATGCTCCTCCTGACCGGAATTAGATATAAATTCATGATGCTCATTATTTTGATCAGCCAGTATAAACCAATGAGGCGTCTATTCTGTGCTTCAATAAAGAGCACACTAATGTATGTGATTAAACAGTAATATGTTGTCATATATCTGTAAGATTATCATTATATGATCGCTTGTCCTGCAATAAAAAGTTTCAATATACACACACGCGATAAAAAGGATTTTGGACCACAAGGCAATCACAGTCCATGACTGAGAAACACTGCATCTGCACACACACACACACACACATCCACTGTTTGCAGGTAATAACAAGGTAATTTAGATTCTTTAAGGCATCCGTTAGCAATTTAGCTGAAATCAAGTCGCACTTATATCTTCACAACTCATTCTCTCTCTAACACACACGCACACACACTTTGTGACTTCTCAGCTCATCTCGTTACTCTCTGGAGACCAAAATCTATTAAAGGCCTTTATGTCCCAGAGCTCCCAAATGCTAAAGAACCTGAGAAAAAAAGCACAGCTGTCATATTAACCAACATTACACCACACATACATTTAAAATCATGTACACCATATGCACGATGCTTCCATACGACCTCACATATGTGCCTGGGTCGTACACCATGTGTTCTCTAAACAGTATTTATGAAATGCAGCAGTTGGTTAGAGGCTCAAACCTCTTGTGGATGTGCAAGTCGACCATGTGTCAAACGTTACTGCTATTGCATTCACAATTCATATTTCCTGAATAGATTTTACAGTGTATAACAGTGTTGGTGTCCTCATTTGGCTTCTTAAACAATCAGCACAGCTTTTTTGATCAGCCAGCTTCACCACAAAAATCATATTTAGTTTTGATGGTTAAATGCATGGCTATGCTGGTTAGTAAACCAACCGAGCACAAAAAAGACACAAACCAGTATAATGTCTGATGTTTTTCCAGCAGGGAACCAGTCTATGCATTCATGCAAGACTTTGCTACACCATATGGAGCTCTTAAATAAGTAAATAATCAGTGGGAACATATTGTAAATGCTAATGTGTTAGTAGCAGGTCACAAACTAAGAAATATTGTTATATTTCCTATGAGATTCTACAGAAATTCCCAGAAGTTTTCCCTGCACTATTGATGTAGAAGCCCAATGTCATCTATTCACCAGCAGTAAATGGCCGTTAGAAGTGAATCCCAAGTCTGCAATTCATATTACTAAATGGATCTGAATACCACTGGCAGGACGTACCTCCAGTAATTCAATAAACAATGGCTTATTGTTGAGACGGATTGTCAACATAATGCCTTCAAAGGATGCTTTTGTGTTGCTTGTGACCGTTGGCAGATGGGCAGAATATGATGGCAGAACCTGTCCTGTAGAGTGGGCAGCAGTGGCAGGCACTGAGCCTGAGGGGACAGTCAAACGGCGGGAAGGGGCCAACCTCCTACAGGAGCCCTTGTGCATGAGGGCCAAGTGCTTCTTTCTGTTACTGGAAGGACATACAATGTAATGTTTCAGGGTCATTTTTATTTTTGTATCCCTGTGTCTGCTACAGCCAGATGTGCGTAGAAATGTAAAAAAAATAATAATAATAATAATTATATATGTGTGTGTGTGTGTGTGTGTGTGTGTGTGTGTGTGTGTGTGTGTACAATTAAAGAATAAAGATGTTTCTAATGCCAATTACCAAAAATAACAAACAAACAGAAAAGTTTCTCGAGCAGCAAATCAGCATTTCTGAATAATTTCTGAGGGATCCTGTGACACTGAAGACTGGAGTAATGAAGCTGGAAAGTTTGCTTTGCATCACATGAATAGATTATATTAGAAAATATAATGCAATTCAAATAATATAATATAATTCAAGTATAAGAAAACCAACAGCTACAATAGGGGCTACAGCCCCTAATAAAACAGTTATTTTTAAGTCTTAATTATATTTTAAAGCATACGTTTTTTTTTACTGTATTTTCATCAAACACATAAAACCAAAGGCTTTTATGTAGATATAGCAACTTAAACGGCTGCCATACATACAGTATATATCCCGATCATGAACAGCTCGCATAAGTTAAGAGTCAACAGAGTATATTTTTACAGTCTTGAGTCACTGTCGCACTGTGCATTTAGATGAATGTTTTGTTTGCATGTGTGTGTGTGTGTGTGTGTCAATCCAGTGAGCCATACCAGGCTCTGAAGCATGGCGAGGGAATTACCCATCTTCTCAAATTCATCAATGATGGATGGTTAAAGTGGTTCCATTTTCATGCTAGAAAACATAACAATCTCTCTTCTCCACATTTAGCATCAACACCCTTGGCCCCCGTAGCGCTCGGTCCACCATCCTGCCATCACAAAGAACCACGGGTCATGGCATAAACACACACACACAAAAGTGCACAGGCACAAACCCACTAGTTCACATCCAGACAGCCTACTGTATATATTTTACCTGCACGCTTCCTGCTCCAGCATCAATAAACATCTTCCCTTGTTACTCTTTGCTGCTCCCACTTAATGTTTTGAATCAAGTCTTAAAAGGGTTGAAAACAGCTCTCCGCAACTTTATTCACCGCAGAGATGAAAATATAAATGAATACACAGACTTTCAAAGCCACAGCAGACGCCTAACACCTTGCTTTGGTGGGCATCAGAGAAAAGCGAACTCTGAACCGCGACTTTCACTTAGCAGAGAGGCTGTTACTCTGTTCGAGAGATGACACCACACCGGAATGATTCCCGTAAGAGCTTAAATCATCTCGCACACTCCCACACGTGCGCAATCACATTTTCTTCCTGTTTGTTTTCTTTCTGAGCTCGTATGAAATGTTGACAAAGCAGAAGAGCATGTTTGCGTCTCGTTTTACGAACGGTATCAAGGCCGAGACGCTTCACATCTGGACCGTCAATCTGATGTGGTTAGCACATGTGAGCCGAACAAACACGCATTAGTATAGTTTGTGAATAGAGTACGACCCAGAGTCTGTTTGATTTGTAGGTTTAGATTGGTGCCGACAGCTTTCCTGTTTTTCCCCATGCACCTTCCTCGGTTTAAAAGCAACAACAATGTCTCCATTAGTGTATACATCAGTATATTAATCGTGAAATTAACGGTGTTCTGCCTGCTCTTTGTTACACTCTCATCTCTCATTGAGAGTGAATTCTGACCTTTTGAGTAACTTTTTCTCTGCTTTGCTTCACCGCCTCCTCACACTTCGGCTGCTATCTGTCTGCTTCATGAAATCTTTACTTGCTAGAAGCCAAAAATGTGGGAAGGATGATAATAGCATCATACAGATCAGATCAAGTCAAGTCAAATAAAACACACCTGGTAAACATCAACTAGCATAGGATAGTTTAATACTGTACACTTGTAAAAAATACACCTCTCTCATCACTAATTAACAATATTCCCCACAGGTCAAACTATTGACAAAACTTTGTAGTGTGATAAAAAAAAAAAAAAAAAAAATATATATATATATATATATAATAATATTATATATATATATATATATATATATATATATATATATATATATATATATATATATATATATATATATATATATATATATATATATATATATATATTATATATATATATATGGCTTTCTTAAGATTTAGTTGAACAGTTTCTTTATTCAATGTCTGTTTCTATTTTAGTTAATTGCAAAACAAACAAGAAAACTTTAGTGTCATTTAAATAAGAAGAAAATAAGTTATAAAATAGATTTTATTTTTATATTTTGTTTTAATTTTAAAAAAATTTGTAATTTTGTAATGATTTAATACATTTTAGTAGTTTTTTTTTTTGTTTGTTTGTTTTTTTTTCATTCATTTTTTTTTTTATATTTAGTTTTATATTTTAGGTATTAAGTTACGCTCATACTGCTGTGAACCGTCCCATTCTTTTGGTAGTGATGATGATATAAATTTTTTACTTTTTATAAATAATACATTCATTTATATTAATTTATTATGAAGTTGTAACAGTCTGTCCCTGCTTCTTTCAAACTGCTTGTTTCAGTGAATTGGTTAAAATTGTGATTCTCAATGCCATTAGACTAGAGTGTTTACTGTTTCTACTCTCTTAATGAAAAAACTGTTTTTGTAGCTCAATTTTGAGCACGGTCAGCGTTGAAATCTCAGTAAACATGAAGTGCAAGTAAATCATTACAAGTCAGAAACAAGTTGACATTCTGCAGGAGCAAACGTGCACCAGAAAATAAATAAATAAATAAATAAATAAATATATATATATATTATATATATATAATTCTCATTCAGAGCTGTCTTCACGTTAACTACTGTACATAATACCTTGAAAATGTGTAGTAGATTTACTAAAGCTGCTTTTAAGCATTTTTATTTTTTAAAGCATCATTAACAAATCAAACAGAAATAATTATATCATCAAGCCAAATGCAGCTGATTGAATCTTATTCGCCTCGTGTAATCAGACCCTGTTGACACGACGTGAACAGAAGCTCTGGATGCAATTCCTGATAGTTTATGCGGCAGCGGTGCTTCCACGCTGTAGGTGGGATCTCAGTGAAATCTTTTTAATTACACAATTAATTATGAACTTAGTAATTAGATTAATTAGTTAATTGCATAAAGGGCCCTTCCCCTTGCCGTGGTACCGTGTAAAATTAAAGTTTAGCACTGCGAGGGATCCAGGGAAAAAGAAAAGAAAACAGGAGATGCATGAGAAAAATAAATGTGTCGATAAATACATTCCGTAATAAACAAATACAACTATAGCTAGGCAGGCGGTCCATTAGACAACAACAAACTGTAAATACTCTGAAAACAACATTACAGAGACTATGGAAGTGACTCACTGATATTTCTGTTAAAATACTATATGTATTTATAATAATAAATGTATTATAAACAAATATTCAGGTGATTAAAAATAAGTCATTTCGGGTGATACATGATCCTGTATGATCCTGAAGGGGTTTATTTTGTAATAATAATAATAATAATAAGTTAGTTTTACATTATCATTCTAATTATAACCTGACTCCTTATCAAATAAGTTGTTGTATAATTTCAGTTAAATTACATTATGTGAGAAGAAAGATGATAGAAGATGATTTGCGTGCTCTCATTTGACCTTAATATCTAAAAAGGAGTTGTGATGTTTGTTGTACAGTATGTTATGTATGATTGCCCACTGAGACCTCAGACAAGCAGACTGTTATTTAGCATGAACAATACTTTACTATACTACAATACTCTGCCACACCCACCGTTCTCTTTTTGCCACATTACACGGAAATCCATCTGTCAAACAGTCATAATCTCTCTTCTTCCTGCGATCACTCATTCATCTCGCTTCTTGCCCGCTGTCAGCACTAGCAGTCATGCACGGCAAACATGGCATCCTGCCAACGTTGAGTAATTAATTTCAGTATTTCAACAAAGGCAAATGATTGACAGATTCGTGTTTGCCTTGAATCCTCATTACTCCACGAACGCGCCTTCTCTTCCTGGCACCTTCCCACTTCCTGTCCTGCTTGATTTTCCTGTGCACTTCATCTTTTCTGCACTCTTCTTTGAGAACTGTGTGGCCTGTCGCTGTGTGGATGTTCTCCCATAGACGCTGTGTGGATGTTCTCCCATAGACGCTGCGTGAACATGCTTAGCATCCATGACTCAGTGCTTCAGTTCTTACTGAATTATTAAGGTATCATTATCGATTCTGTTTAGAAACACAATGGGAAAAATGGAGAGCCAAGAATTCATGTGCTGTATCACAGTGGCTCTTAACCCAGCACTGCACTGACATTATTGTACAAAAATATAAAAATGTTAAAGTCAAACATGAAAAGTATTAAGTGCTGTTAATTGGGTAACAAATTAAATAAATTAATGAAAAAATAGGAGATTTATTTTTGCCATCTAAACTGGCATCTAAACATCTGAGGACCACGAACAGACGCTGGCATTCAACTCCATGTAGTCAAAAACATGCTTACAAAACACGGCACATCTTTCCGTTTGACTCCACCATGAAGTTCACCGTGAACGGAAGCTGTGCTTCTGAATAATATGAGTGGATTTTGGCTCTCATAGCACACAAACCGTACATGTTTAATTTAAAGGCACTTTATAAAACCAAACTCTCCAGAACAGGAGCAAAACTAAAAGCAAAGAATGAAGTGGTACAAATCACAAATCCATTTATTCTCACACACAGACTCGCTAGAAGAAAAGTTCACTTTGTATGTATTTTTAACCAACTCCAAAGCAACAATCAGCATAATGCATGCCTCAAATCAAGGACAAATAAAACTGAAAAATTATCTGTGGTTTAACATTTAAAGATACTGTAAGGTTTAATTATTATTTATTTCAAGGTTGTCTGCTATACGTGCTTCCCTAAAACCACCAATCACTTACCCAGGATCCCCCTCAAAGAGCATACAGCTTCAGGCAACTGAATCTTTAATTATCTGAACTGAACTGTAAACCCAAGGCATTAAATCATGCATCAATAAATAAACAGCTATGGGTTATTGTATGTGTGCCTTGCGTATTCAGTCACCACCATCTCAACCACCAATTATTACCCAGTTATTTGATTACAAATTAAATTGCACATTTGCAGCACAGCAACCTGAGAATGAATGTGGGTAATTATTCCAGAGGACGTTGAAATCGCAAATCATTTAAAACACTTTTGCAAATCATTTAAGATTTCCGTAAGATTAAAATGAGCCTTTCTAGCTTTTAAATTACACATATAAAGTTGTGTCAAAAAATCTTCTTGATAAACACATAATAATTTTTTTTTTTTAACATCTGAATAAAGTAGTGGTGCATGCAATGCTGACCTATAATTACCATCAGCTAGCTTAATACCTTTTGATTGAAAATATAAAAATAATTAGGCAATCTGCATAATTGCTAATTAGATACTAATGCATATGTATTCGCAATTAACAACAGCTGCACAGAATAAAGGTAGAATAAATTCGCCTCTGAATACCAAAGGAAGTATAAGGCTCACAAACACAACTGGTGCGACTCGTATTTTAGCTCCAAGTCACTTCCTTACAAATGCTCAAAAAATGTTGTTTTTTTCTCAAACCCTTGAAGTGCAGAGATTAACAGTATCCCGTAATTATCATCTCAGATGGTTGCTTTTGTTCAAATATTTTTTGTGGCGAATGAAATTAGCTTTCTGAAGCCTACACACGCGGAGCGGGATGTCGGGATCTCCCACTGAGTCCAAATGGAGCCCACTCAGATTCATGTTTCCCTGCGTTCTTAAGTTGTTGCCAGGAATTGACGTTGACAGTTCTGTCAGCAGCATACAAAAAAAAAAAAAAAAAAAAAAAACGGAGCTTGTGGTTCTTTTGCATAAGGTAACAAACAAGTTTAACACCAGAGCAGGGTTAAATCCAGAAGAAAGAAAATATAAGAGATAAATGCTCGCAACTTTGGAGATTAATTCAATCTGCACAACAACCTCGAACCCTTAGTTCCCCTGTGGTTGGTACAGATCATCAGAAGTTGACAAATTAATCCTCACAGCCAGTTTTTACAGAAGACTGCTTCCTGAACTCGCTGAGCATGCAGGCATAGAGAGATTTGTACGCGGCACACAATGGCTCCACATACTAGAAACTAGCGTTCCATGGCATCTGAGTGCAGGCGACCCACAAAGGCGTATGTTTTCACCGCTTTTGTTAACTGCTATTCAGAAAGAGCATTGTGTGACACTCTGGGTTCAGGTAGATTGAGTTTTCACAGAATCTGTGACCTTGAATATGGCCTTATGTTATTAAAGGAATACTTGGTTCATCGCAGCATTCATGGTTGCATATTTTACTAGAATGACATACACTAGCATTCAAAAGTATGTGGTCAGTAAGATTTTGAAATGTTTATGGAGGAAATCATAGAGTGCATTTATTTGGGCAAAAATAGTTAAACATTTTTACAGTTTAAAATGGGGTTTGGCGCAGTGGATAAAACGCATGCCTTTGGTGTGAGAGACCCGGGTTCAAATCCACTGTGAGACACCAATGTGTCCCTGAGCAAGACACTTAACCCCTAGTTGCTCCAGAGGCGTGCGACCTCTGACATATATAGCAATTGTAAGTTGCTTTGGATAAAAGTGTCAGCTAAATGTAATGTAAATGTAAAATGACTGTTTTCGGTTCCAATGTATCTTAAAATATCATTTATTTCTATGAGACACGGCTGAAATTTCAGAAGGTTTCAGTGTCACATAATCCTTCAGAAATCTGTTGATTGAATTAAATGACAAAAATATGTTGATTTGATACTCCAAAAAGATTTTCTATAATTCTCAGTGTTGTGTTAGTAAGTTTTTACAGTCAATTTAATGCACCCTTTCTTAATATATATTTTTTTTAAATAAAATCAAAAAATAATTGTACCCACCACAAAATTTGAACTGCAGTGTGCAAGGAATTAACTTTATATTTGTAAATTAATGTGTGTATATATAAACACAAGCGAACACACTTCAAAGAGTGTTTAGTTCATAAGTCGAGTGAAATTAACTTTTTTCTGCACTGCAGTACTTTCACAGTCTGAGCAGCAGGAGTTTAGATGAATCTTTTGATATGCTTAATTAATGAACATCTCAGACTTTATCAATGCACACTGATCCATACCGAAGCCAACGGACCAGGCTTGAGATTACAGTCCCCTTTCATTTAAGACTGATAGAGGTAAGATTCATCTGTAATCCAGAAACCATCAGTTAGTTATCTATCTTGCAGTCAGTATCTTTGAAATCACTAATCGTTATATTTTGGCTTTGGTAGGAACATGTCCCAAAGGTCCACACCAGATTCTACACCAATGCACATCTTTAAACTTATTTTGAAAGTTGGCAGAGTTTGAGCAACAAAATGGGAGTTTGATGCTCCCTGTGCTACTGAGACCCCGGTGACGTAAAAGAAGCTCAATTTGATTTGTTCATCTCATTTCTTACTGACCTCTAATTGATGCTGCCATCCGAGCTTGGCGATGCTCCCAATATAGCCCCTGTGTGTGTCCAATATTTGATTATATGCCGGTCTCCATGGCACCGTGGCCATTTGTGTGCTAATTAATTACCAGGCTTAAGAGCTTGTAGATAATTGGTGTGTACACCACCATCAATTCCATTAAAAAGAGCAATTATCACCTACCTTATGCAAATGATTGTTTCTGAGCTCCCCCCTCTCTCATCAAATTAAAAGGAGACACTTGAGTTGTGCCGCTCTGCACTAGATCACACTTTCAATATCATATTAATAGCAAGAAAAGACGCAAAGTCTCACGGATAAATGCGTGACATCTATAATGAATCTTTAGAGACCAATAAAAAAATCCGCATGAAAAATCGGAGAATATCCTGGTGTAAAAAACTATCCAAAAACTAGTTAAACCACTTAAATTAATCGTGAGGCACAAACGTGCGCACGTTAACTATCTCTGACCTTGGGCAAAACTGGTGCTGGAGCAGATCTATGGCTCTCTGTGATGGGAAAAGTAGGTCATGGAGTGCTAAAGCTGGAAATATAAAAACTGAACATCTTTGCCGCATGAGACCCCTACAGGGAAATCATCGCTAAATAAATCAAGTACGTGCTGAGCCCAAAAGAGCTTCACTCTTCCAGCCCAGAGAGACACAACTGACCATTAGCGTATAAATACACATACTTCCATCATAGCTCTTTTCACGCAGGAAGTGACCTCAAACCCTGTGGTGACATAGTAAGGACAATGACATATAAATCAAATGTCTTCTTTTGACTGACCTTTGCTAATGTTACTCAAGGTGAGGATAAAGTTACTGCTGGTTCAAAATGTTTAGATGAGCAACATTAAAAAGATCGGTTTCGTTTTAAAGCATTTTTTATTTTTTTTAAATTGGACAAACCTTGGCTTTTTTCAGCAAATGCTATTTGTTTTTCATTTAGCTGATTTAAAGATTTTGGGGGCATTTGGATGGATCTCACAAAGCTGCCAATAACAGATCCAGGTCATATTTCACCTCAAAGTAAATAGAGGAAAGGAAACAAGAAAATATATTTTTGCTGAGGAGTGGCCATTTTAGTTTTTTAGATTTTTTTTTTTTTTTTTTTATGATAATTTAGCACTTTCCCCAGAAAATAAAATAAATTAATGAATACATAAATAAAAAATACTGCTTATCACAGTTCAACAAATTATGTGATTCTCATTATTTTTTAGAGATTTAAATATATTAAAATAGTAAAACATCTTATATTTTACACTTTTATGTACATTTGTTGTACTTTTTTTAATTGTAATTTATTGTTAATTTTATTAATTTAATTTGAACAACTTTATTATAGTATTCAATCATTATTTTACTGAATTATAATCTGAGAACTGTATGTAACGCACATAATAATAATAATAATAATAATAATCAAATAATTCAAATGGTCCTTAAATAAGCTTAATTTTCTCTGTGTTAAATATTCAGCATATGTTCCCTTTAATGGTGAAATATGATCTGAGCGTGTGAGATTCACCCATTTACAAAAAAATGATATATATGGTATATATACACTCACCTAAAGAATTATTAGGAACACCTGTTTAATTTATTATTAATGCATTTATCTAATCATCCAATCACATGGCAGTTGCTTCAATGGATTTAGCGGTGTGGTCCTGTTCAAGACAATCTCCTGAACTCCGAACTGAATGTCAGAATGGGAAAGAAAGTTGATTTAAGCAATTTTGAGCGTGGCATGGTTGTTGGTGCCAGATGGGCCGTTCTGAGTATTTCACAATCTGCTCAGTTACTGGGATTTTCACGCACAACCATTTCTAAGGTTTACAAAGAATGGTGTGAAAAGGGAAAACATTTGTTTTTGCAGTTTTGTCGGCTGCACATCCATGATGCGAATCTCCCATTCCACCACATCCCAAAGATGCTCTATTGGATTGAGATCTGGAGACTGTGGAGACAATTTGAGAAAAGTGAAGTCATTGTTATGTTCAAGAAAACAGTCTGAGATGATTTGAACTGTGTGACATGGTGCATTATCCTGCTGAAAGTAGCCATCAGAAGATGGGTACACTGTAGTTATAAAGGGATGGACATGGTCAGCAACAATACTCAGGTAGGCTGTAGCATTTAAATGATGCTCAGTTGGTACTAAGGGGCCTAAAGTGTGGCAAGAAAAATATCCCCCACATCATTACACCACCACTAGCAGTCTGAACCGTTGAGACAAGGCAGGATGGATACATGCTTTCATGTTATTTACGCCAAATTCTGACTCTACCATCTGAATGTCACAGCAGAAATCGAGACTCATCAAACCAGACAACTTCTTTTGTGTAATTTTGGTGAGCCTGTGTGAATTGTAGCCTCTGTTTCCTGTTCTTAGCTGACAGGAGCAGCACCCGGTGTGGTCTTCTGCTGCTGTAACTCATCTGCCCCAGGGTTCTATGTGTTATGCGTTTAGAGATGGTATTCTGCATACCTTGGTTGCAACGACTGGTTATTTGAGTTACTGTTGCCTTTCTATCATCTCTAACCTGTCTGTCCACACAACTGCCACTCACTGGATATTTTCTCTTTTTGGGCCATTCTCTGTAAACCCTAGAGATGGTTCTGCACTAAAATCCCAGTAGATCAGCAGTTTTTGAAATAATCAGACCAGCCCGTTTGGCACCAACAACGTTCCACGTTCAAAGTCTCTTAAATCTCCTTTCTTCCCAATTCTGATGCTTGGTTTGAACTTCGGCAAATCATCTTCACTACATTTAGATGCCTAAATGCTTCCATGTGATTGGCTTATTAGCAATTTGTGTTACCAGGCAATTGATATACACACACAGACACACACACAGTATAAATGGGTCTCATATAAATTATACAAGACAGCATATTTATATTGGGTATATTTGTAAAAAGCAAGTAACACTGAAATAAACATGATATTTGATTAAATATACATTAAATTACATATATATTCTGATTACCAGGCCTTCTATCATTCCGCACAGCATCAAGAATTCGGCGTGAACAGAAAGAAATGCTGGAAACGTCACGCTGCAACTAGTTAATATGATGTGTAAAGCAAAAACACAGTAAAAGAAACATTGCTGAGAGGGCTTATTTTCAGCATTACACACATCTTCTGAATCTCTTAATGCACATCTACTGCGTTTCTGCACAAATACGCATAATTATGCAATTTTTCCTCTACCCATGTCTTATTTATTACAACTACATTCACTTGTGCAAACTTCATTCTGTGTATCGTGAGAGCACTCTATATTTACATTGTAAACTGTTATTGCAGAACATTAAATTGTTGTACACATTGAGTGGGAAGGCGTATAATGAAAACTATCATCTGTGATATTCATCTTGCTCTCTGGCTCAGCTCCTCCTCCTCTGTTAAGTTCAGAGAAGAGCAGAGACAAAGAGAAAAGGAGAGTAACTAGAGCTGCACTGCAAACATGAGCAGGCTTACCAGAGTTGGGGTCCGAGTTGCCGTCCGCTTCGGTCCTCTTGTCCGGAGAGGCCTGCTCGTAGAACTCGTCCTGCGCCTGCACCAGAGGGAGAGGGTGTGAGAGGAGTGGCCCACTGCCCACAGGCTCATGGTCCCCCAGCCCACTGTCACTGCAGCTTTCCTGAGACCCATCCGGCAGGTGAAACGTGACGCGCCGCTGCGACTATAAAACCAGAGAGCAGAGAGACAGAGCCACACGTTAACGCATGTCTCCCTCTTACCCAATCATCCGCCCACTTTCAGTCAATATCGTGGATTGAGACTGAATTACAAATTTGACAGATGAGGGATTTGTTGACTTTTATAGAAATTAATTTTCTGAACAAATAGCATGTTTTGGATTTTATTTGGTCAAAATTGTCCCTCGGCACAGCAAACACAAGTCACGTTTCACTTTACAAAGCTCTCGGCACTAAAGAACATACTGTATGACATCATGTGCACAGTGGATTCAGCGTAATGCACTAATGATATGATGTGTTAATAATCGCTCAAAATGACGGTGTCATGACATGCCAGCATGTGAGGTAAAATGATGAGAAGTGGCATACTATAGATAGATAGATAGATAGATAGATATACAATAAAACTTGCAAAAAAATATATATATATATTTTTTAAAACGTAATATTACATATCTTTTAATATTGAATATATATATATATATATATATATATATATATATATATATATATATATATATATATATATATATGTGTGTGTATATAAGTATTCATTTAATGTAAAAGCACTTGGCATAAGATTTTACAGTTAAACTTACAATTTAATATAAATAGAATTTTTAGTATTATTTTAATATATTGTGAAATTCAATTTATTCATGTGATGCAACAACAATTTTTTTTTATTTGTAATTAATATATTGTAAAATGTATTAAACTGTATATATATTTTTAAGTCAAATAAATATATTTTGTTTATTTCTTTTACCTGTGATGCAAGATAAGTTTACATTTATTTACATTTATGCATTTAGCAGACGCTTTTATCCAAAGCTGCTTACAGTACATTCAGGAAATAATTTTTTTTGACCAGTATGTCTGTGTTCCCTGGGAATCAAACCCACAACCTTTTACGCTGCTAACGCAATGCTCTGCCACTGAGCGACAGGAACATAAAATGTACTATTTAAAATAAATGTGTTCTATTTTCATTTATTTTAAAATGTTATGAATTCCTGTGATGCAACATCATTAGAAACAGCATTACATTTTTACAATAAAATTTACAATTTAAAACCGCTTTATTATTATTATTAGTTTAATAAATTGTGAAATTAAATTAATTTCATGTGATGCAACAAATGTATTTTAAATGTACAGTTTAATATGTGTTTTCTATTTGAACACATTTTGAAATGTAATTTATGAATATAAAATGTGATGCAAAGCTGACTTTTCAGATTCTTTTCTCCAGTCTTCAGTGTCACATGATCCTTTAGAAATCTTTCTAATATGCTGATTTGCTGCTCAAGAAACATTTCTGATCATCATCATGTTGACTGTTGAAAATTGGATGAATATAGAGTTGAAAAGAAACAGCATTTATTTAAAATATAAGTATTTTATTACATTAGTCTTTACTGTCACTTTTGATACATTTATTGCATCCTTTCTGAAAAAAAATAAAAAATAAAAAATAAAATAAATATATAAATAAATCTGACTGCCCCGAAACTTTTGACCAGTTTAATGAGTTGTTGTGATAGAGGTGGTGTGTTCTATGTTCAGTGCTCTGGCGATGGCCGGTCAGCACAGGCTCTGCCCACAGTGCTGGTAGGCGTTGGAGGAATAGCACTGCTGGGTTGGCACGGCCTGGCCAGAGCGCCCCAGTTCACATGCCATGTGCTCACACTGGGCACAGAGGCTCAAAACCTTGTGAAAGTTCCGGCATCACCATCAAAAGATCCTGATGATGCAGCATGCCTGTAGCATTTTACATCTGAGAAACTTTCCATCACTTGCATACACAATAATTTATGCACAATCCAACACGCTTGTACTGTACACAAACAACCTCTCCAAAGCAATTACTGGGAAATAATTGCACACGTAATTTAAACCAAGCACAGTTCTTGTTGCTTTCCAAGAAAATATTTTCTTGCATTGCTGATCTCGGTCACTTGCTAATTTTGAGCATACTCCAAGAAATTCTAATGACATTTCGCAAAGCCTAGCACCGAGCTCTCCACTAACCTTTCTGAGAGAGAAGTTGTCTTTTTTTGCACCATCTCTGTCGAATGTCTTAGACAACTCTGCTGTAATTATTGGCAAAAGCAAAGGTCAGCCAATCTCAGCGCTATGCAAATGACCTCATTATATAATTTGGAGCATTTCAGAAAGTAAGTGACATTCAATTAGAGGTAAAAAAGAGGCGAACTGTAGCTTCAGCATGACAGCCTGAACTACGGACCACTTAAGCTGGACAAACCACAGCGGCTCACTTCTCAGATCTCTGGGCTCAGAACAATCTCAATGACCTTTTCACCTTTTGACCACTCACATCACAAAATTATCATGCATGAAAGCATGAGGATTATTGTTTATGGTGATTAACGGGGGGAAATTTCAGAATAAGTTTGTTTCAGACAATCAGTTTACTTGTGATTATTTACTTGTGATTTGAGTTGTTGAAGTAGCAAGATATGCTGTGAAAAGTAATAAAACACATGTAAGTACATGTATATGTTGGTAGCACAGTCTGTTTGAAGTGTTAACTTGCAATTTTATCACAGAGATGTGTCTTTTAAACTGTCTGAGTGTGCACGCACATACTGTACAGTTCTGACTGATCCCACTACAACTTCACACACATAATTTTAGTAATAGATATGAAGGATATTACATACTCTCTAAACTACAAGTCATGTGTAGTATGTTAATTCATGTGATATCCTTGGGTTTTGCCAAAAACCACACACAGCATTAATCTCTATCACAACACGATATCATCAGAGCAATATTGTGTATAGATCAGCTTGCAGAGTGAAATACTACACCTCTAATGTCCCAGCGTGATACGCAAACCACCATGAAATGAATGCACAGGTATGTGATCACACTTAAATTATAAAGCAAGACTTAATGCACACACATTATATGCAGTGATAATGTATCATGGCTACTTATGTGCGCATAGTTTAAAATATTTAATGATGCATGAATGCATGTGTGTTAAAATTGAACTGATTGGGGAAATAGAACTGAAAGACTTTGTTAATTAGCTGGTAACTTAAATTGTGAAGCAAATAAAATTAAGAAGAAAAAAAAAAACATGATGACTTAAATGTTATGCAGGATATTTTCTTGATATATTTTGTCTAATTGACATTGATATTTAAATAAATCATAAATCTTAAAAATAAAAAAATACTGAATGAATGAAAACTGTGTGGTTTATGTAATTCTGTTTCTTACATAAATTGATCTTATTGTAAGAATATTTTTTACTGGAGAGAAAAAAGGGATAAAAAGAGGTTTATATGTGTATATATTTCTCCTATTAAGCCACCAAATCATAAATATGACACACAATTTTGTTTTTGTGGCAATTTGACAGACTCTGGCTCATCTCGAGGGACACATTGACCTGTGCTGCTTATCACAAATATGCAAAGAAAAATGCCAAAATAATCCTGTTTTCAATGGTCCAAAAATATATTTTTAATAAAACATGATCCAAAATAAAGCTTTATGGCCAGTGAGAAATATTTATGCAACATTTTCTCAATTCTCCAAAAGTTAATACAGGACCCCGTGTGCTGCGCCTCACACCATGTGAAAGTCAATGTGGGCATAAATGTGTGTGTTTGTGTGTTTGCCCAGCAGTCACTCACTGCTGTATTAGCATAAGACCAGCTTAAACCTTCGCCTCTGCCAATTTACATGCAATCATGGCTTATCATGCTTGTCAGCCCATATTAGCAGCATGTTTTTATATTGAAACGGGCCAAATGCGCTGGCGACGGCACTGGTGCAAAGCATACATAGCCATTTCAGGAAAGATGCTTGTCCTTGTCAAAGTACACAGAATCAGTGTCAGAGAAGTTTTCTGCTCAAAGATGTGCGAGTGATTCCCTCACTCAGGGCTCAGGAGCGAAGAAAGAAAAGAAAAGAAAGTGGATGCCTCTAAAGCGCTTTTCAGAAAATTGAGACATCTTTGGCTGCAAGTAAATAGGCAATTACGGCATGCATAAACAAATCTGCGAACATGCAGATCTTTAATGAATTACATTTCCTACGTTTCAGGCTTATGTCAGTTTTTCTAAGGAGAAATTTCAGGGCTTGCTTATGAGTGCTTCACATCCAACAGAGTAGCGCTTAATGGATTTGCGTTAAGTCTGGGTTTAACCTAGCCTCCTGCTCGGCAAAAGTCATCATCGTCTGAGAACTGTTATCGAGGTTTAGTGGCAGATCAGGTCTATGTGTAGAGATCAGCCCAGAGTTTGCTGGAACTTTCCAGCAAATGTCACAAAACCTCAGAACATCTTCCGTAATTCTTTCAGAGGCACAACAAATCTGGCTAGAGTTAATTCACTGCTATATCTGTTCTTAACGTAATTATTTTAAGCCTGCATCAAGAACATTTCACATCTAGGGTCAGCATTCTCAAATGCAATTTTCTCTTTCCTCCGTATGAATAGGGAGATTTTTGCAGCCGGATGCCACATGTCTGAGAAATAATAGACTGCTGTTTCTGTCTGGATCTCATGGGACGCATTGGCAAACGCACCTCTTGCTGCCTCCATCTCTCAGTGTTTCTCCCAAGGGGTGGAGATGCTAACAACCCCCTCCATTTCTACCACAAGCAAGCGTGCTGTTGGAAAAAGTGCTCTCTTTCACACCTGAAACCAACCTCTCAGCAGGTGCTTTATTTTTTTAATGAAATGGTTCCATGGATGTCAAAGGTAATTCATGGAACCATAAATGGCAATACCCTTCGATTGCAAGTCCAACTCTCTAACCATTAGGCCACGACTTCCCCCTAGCTTGTAACACTCCAAAAAGAAAGGAACAATTGAAATCGCATCATATGACCCCTTTAATAAATAGAATGTTCAAAAGAACAGCATTTATTTGAAATAGACAAACTGTGTAGTATTTTGAATGACTTTACCGTCTCTTTTGATTAATTAACAGTGTCCTTGCTGAATAAAAGTATTAATTTCTTCCTACCTTCCTGCAATGTTTGAATGGTAGTGTACCAATAATGGTAACCCCACTAACCTGAGTTAACCAATCAATCCATGACCCACAGGAAAAATCTTTTGTTTGAGCTGAAAAAAAAGCTTTTATTAGAGAGGAAAAGCTTTTATTTTTTTGTTGCTTTTTTTTTTTTTTACATCAAGTATGCCCCTACTCTTTTCAGCTCAGTGTCATGGTGGAGAGTATGCTTGCAAACCAACACAGGCTTACAAAAAAGAAAAGAAAGCCATAATAGCGCAATCAGCAGATCACTCAAACGGTGATTAATATATCCGCACAATGACTCACACGTGTAGGTAGTTGCATACACGCAAAATTAAAGGGCAAGCTTGTGACAGGAAATTAAGGTTCTAGTCTCAGCGTGGATATTTCCATAGCAGCCCTGGTGTGCTTTTCATTTGCAAACGATTGCTCAGATTGCTCAAGGAAGGAGAGGGAATGTCTACCACCTCACTGCTGCTTCCAACCTTGCACACTCGAGAAAATAATCCAATCCAGCAACGCCTCACCACCTGCTGAAACAAGCACCTAACGCGGCTGTTGTGCTGCAGCTTTTCAGAATCATCGACCTCTACACAACAACACAAGAAAACACACATGAGCATTCAAAACAGCAGCACACAAGATTTTCCTACACCTAACAACTACGATGAGGAATCTAGAATGGTTCTTACACAGAACCAAATGTCTTAAAGACATTTAGTTTTGTCCATGGTTCTGCATTCTTCTGCCAATGCAGCACATGAAGTCTGGTTACTGAAGATTTGTAAAAGTTGGAAATGGAATTGGAAAATCTGGCATCTACATTCATCTCCATCCCGTGTTTTGTTTATTCATCAGATATTTGTGCTGGATTTGTTTATGCTTTCAGCTTCAAGTAAAAGTCCAGAATTAGCTATATTTATCACATTTGATGATGCTTATGAAATCCATTAAACAGATTCGCTGCCAAATGGAATGCAGAAAATATTGAGCTTGCAGACTGAATTGATGAGAGGGGAAAAACTGGGCTCTGTAAAATAAAATAAAATAAAATAAGATGCCAAGTTCAAAACTTCAAAAAAAATTTGGACAAGTGGTTATCAAAAGTACTAAATTAATTATTAATGGAATCATTAAGCTTGATAGACAGACAGACAGACAGACAGAGAGACAGACAGACAGACAGATAGATAGATAGATAGATAGATAGATAGATAGATAGATAGATAGATAGATAGATAGATAGATAGATAGATAGATAGATAGATAGATAGATAGATAGATAGATAGATAGATAGATAGATAGATAGATAGATAGATATTCTCATTAAAACAAATCTGGCTTCAGTTAAACTGTATATGTGAACCACCAAAAGCCAAAGGAAACTTTTACTTTTTTTTTTTCTTTTTTCCACAATGCCTCAGATGAGATCTGTCATTTATAGTTGTTTATCTCTTTCCACACACTTGTTAGTGGGTTTTCTGTGGAAAAAAATAGTCACTTAAAACTCGCTAGAATAACTTGGTAGAACTGCCAACAGTGTTTGTGAAATACTAGATATATATACAGAACATGTGCACGCACACACTTTTTTGAGAGTATCAATGTTGCTGAAGGACTAATGCGTGAGAGATATATATCCTGCTTTATGGAGGTGTTTTTATGGCATGAAACAGAGAACCGATACAGGAGATGCAGAGTCGGTCTGGAGTCATAATAAAAGGCTGTCTGCCCTCTGTTGGTCTGAATGTGCCACTGCCGCAGATGAGGACGGACCTTACACGCTTTGTCTTTTGTAGCCCTCTTTCTTTTCAACGTCCCTTCTTTTTTATCTACTTAAATCAGCTCATTTTCCCTCCCCCTTCTCCATTATGCCTCTCTCTCCACCTCGTTTCCGTCGCACATCAGAGAAGAAGGTTTCTGTGCAGCGCTGAAGGCCTCGTTTGGCTCGGCTCTCTGTAGTGTGGCTCTCAGTGCATGTGTTCTCTGGTAATGATCCCCTCGCTCCTCATTATAGGCAGAATGCTGTGACCTCCCTCCCACCCTTTCATTGGCCTCAGTGGCTCAAACGCCGACCTGCGCCAATCTGCAGTCGTCCGCAGTCACAGAAAACATCTTTAGTATTTTCGTACATGGTTGAGATGAGGGGGACAGATACAACCCTTGCAGCTCACGTAACGTCCTTTTGTACGGGGCAGAACAAGCTGGAAACCTTGTTCATTACACAAACACACAGACTGGACAGCTATTCATGACTTGAGAGGAATGAAACACCAGCTTTAAAGAGGGGTTCTTCTCCCAGTGTCCCAAGAACATGCCCTCCAAGCCCCAAAACTGCTCTAACATGCCCCCAAAAAGGTGAATAAAACATGCGCTGTGCTTGCATTGTTTTTTCGTTGTGTGCTGCTTGGGGTGCCTCTGAACACTCAGCTAGCGTGAATGGATGTGTAGACTCATCCTGATGGAAACAGTAGAAATCTCCTGGTGGATGTGCTTTGGTGTGTTTTGTGCTGGGGGTCAGGGCTGCATGCAAGTGTTTTTAAGCATTTCTGAGGCCTTTCGGTCGCTTAGTGCAGCAGATTTAAGTAGATTTAAATGTAGACAAGTTAATATATAAGCTCACTTAAGTGAATGATCCTCGTGACATAGTAGCCATAGATTCTGCCAGAATACCATCCATCATTACATTTTAAAATAAAGTAACTTGCTATTAGCCATCATTATCAATAGAAATAAATTTAAAATAAAAAGAAATAAATCAATAATAATAATAATAATAATAATAATAAAAAACAAAAAAAATCTTAAAAAGTTTCTTAAATGTACCTATGTCATTTTTACTATACACACACACACACACATCTGAAGTAATGATGCTGAAAAATCAGCTTTGAATCAGGATTAAATGAAATTTTAAAATGTATTCAAATCGAAAACGGGTATTTAAAATAGCAAAGATATATGTTTTTACTGAATTTTTATCAAAGAAATGCACCCTTGGTCAACATAAGTTCTAAAATCTTATCTTAAAACATTTAAATGACCCCAAACTTGGACCGGTAGTATACATATTTTATTATAAAAAAAGAGGTCTCATTCACGTAAAACAGTGCAAGACATGTTACACACCACTAAACTCTAAGAACAGGAAGAGTAATATTAACAGTACTAGTCAGGCAAGCATCACTAATAGTTGTAGCAAGTGTAATATTTTGGCAGAAACTATTGTTACCATGACACACAGGGAAGCGATTAGCGTCGTTCCCTCTGGGCTAATTGTACTTTGCCACATTCTTGAAACTGAATTTCTCTACTTTTCCTTGCCAGCAAGCTCTCTTTATCTTTGTTCTGGCTCTACTCTTTCTCCTCTCTGGCGGCGAGCCCAGCTGTGAGCGTCCGGTGCTGAGATTCAGCGAGTCCTC
This sequence comes from Carassius carassius, assembly GCF_963082965.1. Taxonomy (NCBI): domain Eukaryota; kingdom Metazoa; phylum Chordata; class Actinopteri; order Cypriniformes; family Cyprinidae; genus Carassius; species Carassius carassius. The sequence continues at coordinate 30,296,977 of NC_081771.1, forward strand.
CACACTGCAGTGTAAAGGGCTGCTCTTCTGAAACCCTCTTCTGATCTGCCTCAAAGCATTAGCTACACGCTTACAGCTCCTCACCCAGGCAGAGAGACTGTGTGCTTCACTGACTGAGTGTGTGTGTGTGTGTGTGTGTGTGTGTGTGTGTGTGTGTGTGTGTGTGTGTGTGTGTACTGTATGTGTGTGTGTGTGTGTGTGTGTGTGTGTGTGTGTCCTCTCAGTATGGAGTGACTGTAACAACACGATTCTTACTCTAGCTGAGAAGCAAAGAAAACCAAAGAGTATGCTAGAGGGTCATTCAAAACCAAAATAAAAGCTGGATGCTGATTACATGCATTGTTCCAGCACTCTTTAACAAGTATTACACAAATTCCTGTTGACCTCAGTGACACTGCACAGGTCACATGAAATAGAAATAGAAATTTTTATTTTCTTTAAAAAATAAAAAAAGGATAGTGGGACTTAGTTCAAACCATTGGTTGTTGATTGGATGGACGTGGATTTGAATGCAAGCTTGCAGCTGATTTCAATAAAGAAGCGTCATTCAAGTGCACTGCATGGCTAAATGATTGGAAATGTCGCCAGACAGAACACTTTAATTTCACTAGAAGATCAAGACATTATGATTTAAAATTACAAGGTAGAGGAAAGATAAATAAATTAATCATTTACAATGAGAACAAAAAGGATGCATTTAGAAGAGATACCATTTCATGCAGACTTTAACCTTGGTTTACATATCATATCTAGATCTTCCAAGTTGCAAGTTAATTAATTTGTTGAATGAACTATACAGTATTTCCTATAAACTGTTGTTTCAATAAGGCACTTGAGGCCAGGCTGTATTGTGAATTTATTTATTGTTTATTTATTGTTTCTCTACCATAAACCATCTCCAAAGACGTTTCATAGAATTTGGCAGTACATCCAACCGGCCTGACAACCACACCAGCCCAGGACCTCCACATCCAGCATCTTCACCTCAAGATCTTCTGAGACCAGCCACCCGGACAGCTGCTGCAACAATCGGTTTGCATAACCAAAGGATTTCTGCACAAACTGTCAGAAACCGTCTCAGGGAAGCTCATCTGCATGCTCTTCGTCCTCCTTGGGGTTTCAACCTGACTGCAGTTCATCGTCATAACCGACTGGAGTGGGCAAATTCTCACATTCGATGGCATCTGGCACTTTGGAGAGGTGTTCTCTTCATTAATTAATCCCGGTTTTCACTGTACAGGGCAGATGGCACAAAGCATGTATGGTGTCGTGTGGGTGAGCAGTTTGCTGATGTCAACATTGTGGATCAAGTGGCCCATGGTGGCGGTGGGGTTATGGTATTGGCAGGCATATGTTATGGACAACGAAACAGGTGCATTTTATTGATGGCATTTTGAATGCACAGAGATACCGTGATGAGATCCTGAGGCCCATTGTTGTGCCATTCATCCACTACCATCACCTCATGTTGCAGCAGGATAATGCACGGCCACATGTTGCAAGGATCTTTACACAATTACTGGATGCTGAAAACACCCCAGTTCTTGAATGGCCAGCATACTCACCGGACATGTCACCCATTGAGCATATTGGGATGCTCTGGATTGGCGTATATGACAGCGTGTTCCAGTTCCTGCCAATATCCAGCAACTTCGCACAGCCATTGAAGAGGAGTGGACCAACATCCCACACACCACAATCAACAACCTGACCGACTCTATGAGAAGGAGATGTGTTGCACTGATTGAGGAAAATTATGGTCACACCAGATACTGACTGGTTTTTGGAACCACCCAAAACCAGGGTAGGTGGTGGGAGTGAATGTATACACCGCTCTCTCCCACCTTCAGTACCACTTGAGCGAGGCACCGAACTCCCAACTGTTCCCCGGGCGCTGCAGCAAAAGATGGCTGCCCACTGCTCCAGGTGTGTGTTTATGGTGTGTGTGTTCACTGCTGTGTGTGTGGATAAATGCAGAGCACTAATTCCGAGTATGGGTAACCATACTTGGCCACGTCATGTCACTATATATATATATATATATATATATATATATATATATATATATATATATATATATATATATATATATATATATATTCTCTTAATTAATGTTTTTTATATTTTAAAACATTTTGATATAATATGCTGCTTTGGTGCTGAGGAAACATTTATTAGTGTTGACAACAGTAGCTTAAAATGTTTAAGGAAATCTTAATTCTGATGAAAAGGAAGATCAAAACAAAAGAATAATAAAAAAACAAACATTTTAGAACATTATTATTACCTTAACATTAACCCTAACACTAATTTAATGTGTCCTTGCAGAATATTTATGTTGAAAAACACCCTTACTGACCTCAAAACCTAAAACTTCAATAAAACCATCAAAACAAGATCCACCTTGTGTAAGATGCTGTTTTCAGCAGGCTAGCGGGTCTATACAGAGTATAGATCAATGGTGAGAACAGCCACATGTGAACACCACATCATGTCATTTCATATTCCTCAAAAGGTTTTCACTGCAAACTGCTGCGGGCACCATGTTAACGTGAGATTCTCACGGCGGGTAAAGACAGCCCTAATTGATTGTGAGCACACTTCATACAGCATTGCAGCGCCATTCGAGAGGTAAAACTCTAGCCCTACTAAAATAATGCTTATTTGCTCAATGAGAACGTGTTTTAGAGATGAGATGTAAATTGATGCAGTGCCACTTGACTCATTTCTCTCAGCAAGCCGTCAGGCCACACAATGGCTCGGCTCTTTTGTTCTATCTCGCCTTCTCTCTCATTCACCGCTATGGCTCCTGTAAGTGCCTCTTTACCTTAAGCTATTATCGCCTGTGAATTTACTCATAATGCTTCTGCGTGCACTCTGTTGAAACATATCAAGCGTAGGACTGTAGCTACGCTGAAGATGGCCGCAGCGCTCTGTACTGCTGACGGTCTGATTTGTTCCTCTTAAGCGTCCTTTTACTTCTGCATTCCCTCCTTCTGCTTTAGCACCACCATCTGTCTTGTTTCCCTCTGAGAGAGTGAAAAGGTTTAGAGATCTGGTAGAGGAAAATGTAATTTTTCTGCACCCTCAAATCTGCAACACCGATGTGCATTAGCATAACACGGTGTCAACAGCGGCACATCACGACGCAAAAAAATCACATTGTTTCCATTATAGTCAATGAAGCTGCAAGCAGCCGATGTGCCACACTTTCTGTTGCGAGTGCAAAAACAGATGTTTTTTTTTTTTTTTTTTTTACTGTCTAAATGACTTATATATATATATATATATATATATATATATATACATTTAAACCAATAAATGAATTAATTTAATGTGAAATATTTACACCTGAAGTGTGAATTTTTTTTTTTTAATTGTTTACATTATTTTGGGGATGCAAGTAACAGAGAAATTACTCACTTCAGATTAAAACAACTAATCAATAATATATATTTATTAGGGCTGTCAAAATTAATGCTTTAATAACACGTTTTATATATATATATAGCATACTGTATAAAACAAAAACAGCTCCTTATAAAAAAAAATGAAAATGGTATATTATTGTAGTAGTTATGAACAAATACAAAGATGTAACTTTTTATATGGAACTCTAACTCTTTATATTGAGTTTGTTTTTACTCAATTGGTTCTCTAAAGGGCTTATGTTTTTTGGAACAAAGCAGGAATTACGGTCTGTCTGAAATGGGCTCGTGAAGGAATATTGTAACTCAATTACATTAAGCATGTTCTTAAAACCTACGTTTTCCACTACAGAGCAAGGCGCTCGCTCACTCAGTACGCGCTGAAGGCTCGTTGCAAAATGGCCAATGCGTTTAACAGACCAGAAATAGAAGATCCTCCAATAACCAACAGGTCTGGTGTTTGGGTGCACTTTGGATTCCCTGTAAGCTATAATGGTGATGATAGAATGAATGATAAATAGTAAGGTCTGATATCCGCGGCTATAACGTAAATGTAGCCTACCAATCGCGGTGATGTCTTTTGCCCTGTTTGAATCCATTGGAAATGTCTGTCTAAATGCTGCGGGGATAGTTTGTTGCGTGTATGTTTCGCCTTTTTTCCGTCTTTTCCCAGATACTGACACACTAAGGTGTTGTCGGCGTAAATGAGTTGACATGTTTCAAGTATTCCCGCTGGTGTTTTTTTTTTTTTTTTGTATTCCCGCTGGTGTACCCTAGATGCGTTGTTGTTTTTTTTATCCACCACTCTCTTGCCATCACCATTATAGCTTACAGGGAATCCAAAGTGCACCCAAACACCAGACCTGTTGGTTATTGGAGGATCTTCTATTTCTGGTCTGTTAAACGCATTGGCCATTTTGCAACGCGCCTTCAGCACGTACTGAGTGAGCGAGCGCCTGACTGAGTAGCCTAACATAAACATATAAGTTGGTGTTTCTTTCTTTTCGTTTGGGTTATTGGGCTACCTTGTTGAACGCATATCATTATATTTCAAAAAAAAAATTTATTTTCCAAATTTAATTAATTAGTCCAACGAACCGTTCGGTCCATAATGCGTACCGCGTACCGAACCGAAAGCCTCGTACCGAACGGTTCAATACGAATACGTGTATCGTTACACCCCTAATATATATATATATATATATATATATATATATATATATATATATATATATATATATATATATATATATATATATATATTAGGCACATGGAGTGAAAAAATATATTATTAGTTCATTATTAGCAAACATCAAAACACATTTTGCTACTTGAAGTAGGAACTGGACGACTGTATGGACAGAAAAAGTGGGACAATACCCTCACAAACAACTTTCCCCAGCCTCTGACTTATTAAAGGTAAACAAACTGTGGGTGCAGGTGTGCTGAGAAATCAACCTATCATGGAAAAATAACCCCATCAAAGCACAACAACAAACATCCATCCTATTCCACACCACAGCCATGAAAAGGCCAGAGTCTTTGAAAAAGGTCCTTGCTTCTGTCTATTTCCTCTTATTTATTTTATTTTTTTTCTCTGAGTAGAGACCCGGGGCATGAGGCAATTTCATAACGGCCTGAAATATTGCAAAGGCCTCTTTACTGAGGTTAAACGCTATACAATGGGCGCTCTCGTGTTACACAAATACCGCTCGAGACGCCGAGGTTTCCTCTTTCTCTCGCTTTGAGGAGACTGAAGTGCAGTTTCCGCTGCATAAGAGATGCAGATCGGATGTGTCAGGAGTTTCTTGAATGACATGCCATAATCTGAAATCAGTCGTGACACGGGGTTAAGAACTCCACGCTGCTTTGCTCTTAACCGCCCTACAAAAAGAGGTGGTCAGAGAACGAATGCATCGGAATGATCGAGATCCGCTTTGACATGCCCAGAACTTTCATACAGGATGCCCTCGGAGTCTGAGCCGAGGGGCTTCAGGGTTCTGTCTCTATATAACATTCTGGACTGCGAGGACTTTGACTTGTCTTGAATGCAAAGAAATTGTTAATTTTTAGAAAAACAGCAGAGCTAGAGAGAATGCTGTGGTTCTGCAGAGCTCTACAGCTACCTGAGATCTGGAAGAATTTTCTTATTAATTTTCTCTATTCACACACACACACACACACACACACATACATATATATATATATATATATATATATATATATATTATATATATTATATATATATATATATATATATATATATATATATATATATATATATATATTAATAAAATAATATATCATGTGTTTCACGCACTCGCATCAGTTAAATCCACTCCAGAGTTTCTGTTAACTTTTAGCCGTTACACAGCCTACAATAAAAATGTATAAAAGAATAAGCAAACAAACAAATAACACTAATACATATATTTAATTAATTGCATACCATTTCAAAAGTTATGAGCCAAACTAAACAGCTCCATTTGATTTAAAAATTTGAAAAAATAAAATAAAATAAATAAATACATAAAATAATAATAATAATAATAATAATAATATACTGTATCTACAATATAAAAATGTATTAATATATTTTAGAAAATAAATAAATATATCACTAATATTCACACAAAATATTTCATTCACATTAAATATGCAAGTTTAGAAAGTATATGAATTGGAATATGTAGCAATAAACTATTTTCGTGAAGTATTTCTTTTAAGAAGCTTAAAACCTACTCATGTGCGGTTTCTTCTATACAAGCATAAATCACTATCGATCCATCTTAGAACTGGTAGGTCTGTCTGAAAATGTTTAAATAGTATAGCTAAATCAATGTCAGTATTGAGAAATGTCAGAATTTATTTCCAGATGCACGCTTTGCGCTGTAAGGGCTAAACACGTTTAACTGTGGACCAGGCCCTTCATGAGAACATGCCCTGACCTGGCCAACTCCACCCCTCCAGAACAGCAGCACCTGAAAAGGCCAGGCAGATGGCTGTCTAATGGAAACGGATAGAATGTGTGAAGAGTTTGAGAGAGCGAGATGCACAGGAGGGAAAAGAGAGGCAACATGAGCAAAATGGATCCTGACACCGGGGACAACACTTCCACCAAATGTCACTGCACTTGCTCCGGCCAGCGTCCCGAGTCAGGACACACATCAGACCCAGACTGCCCGAGATTACGAGAGCAAAGAAAGAGAGAGCGACAAAAACACGTGTCGTACAAGAGAAGGCGAGGACAGACAGAGAGGCGCCCGTTTCCCCTAGTGATGAGGGGATAATGTAGTGTTCAGTGAGTGTTGCCAGGTGCTAAACCTATTTGCTTACAGAAAAGCAGGATCGTGTCTCCCACCCTAATTCGCTGGCTCACGTACAGGGCCTATGGCGACACGGGGAACCCGAGCAGCCGTGGCAACCTGACGAGCCTGAGATTGAAAGAAAGCTCAATTATATTGCTATTGGCAGTCAAACATTTGCAACCCGTCACATGGAGAGTTGTATAGGATTAGCATTGACAAACTGCTGCTTTTCCTGGCCGTCTACCCAGTTTCCTCCTCCCTCCAGCATCAGAAAGAGCAGGGAGGGAGCCGTTCGCACATCTGCCAGCCTATTAGGGAGGTAAAACAGAACGAGTCATTTGTATGGATGGATTGTGTTCACGCAGTTCCCTGCAAATCGGCACATGTGAACATGTTAGCGCGCCTGCGGACATCTCTGCTCACTTATAGTAAGTGTAATCTGCATCCCACTATCTTTCCGCAGGCAAGCGCACCTTTCCAGAGCTATAATCACAGGGATTGAACATAATCCCATTTGGATAGACAGTCACAGCAAACGTTAGTTACTCGTTCATCATGTCCCTTTTCCCTACATTTATCTGGCATTATGGGTAGGCAACATGACCGAGATTTTTCAGTGCGAGTAATTTGCAATACATCACAGTAACTGTATGTGTACATACGTATTACATAGCTAGGTGCTAAAGACACACAAAAAAAAATGTTTTATTTAATTTACAATTTAATTAGTATTATTATTATGTTTTAATAAAAAAAAAATTAATCATATGAATATTAATAATAATCACTTCATTTTGACAGTTCAAAAATGAGCCAAAACAACCAACAAACAGTTCACAATATTATTATTAATTTTTTTCATATTATTTATTTAAACTTTTCAAATTTGATTCAAAGCAAAAGTTATATATTACAAAAATAATTAGATAGACAGACAGACTCTTCTTCCTCTTATGTGAATATTTTATCTTGTTGGGCAACAAAGTCCCACTTTGACACAAATAATATATACATATATATATATATTAGGGGTGTAACGGTTCGTAAAAATCACGGTTCGGTACCCCCCTCGGTTTTAAAGTCACGGTTCGGTTCATTTTTCGGTACAGTAAGGGAAAGAAATGCAAACATTAAACTGCAGGTTGTTTATTACTATAAACTTTTTTTAACAATTTGTTTACACTTTTTAATAAAATATAATAATATATATATATATATATATATTAGTGCTGTCAACGTTAACGCGTTAACGCATGCGATTAATTTTTGTCTGGTTTAACGTGTCAAAATATTTAACGCAATTAACGCAGCATCCGTATTTTCTGCCATCCGTTGGCTAGCTTTACTTTACTTTTTTTTTTTTTTAGAGAATGAGGCGAGATCCATAGACAGTATATAAACGGTGAGATCCGCGTGTCTGTCTGCTCTTAAAGGGACAGCAGCCAATAAAGCTCCCTGTCAGTAAAGTTAAAGAACAAAGGGAACAGAGAAAATGACTCGCTGCTCTTGACTAAATAACTTTTGTAGCTTTAATAAGGATTAACTATTTAATTTATAGTTTATGCAGTGCAGACTGCATATAACTTTGATAACTTTATTACATTTCTGTATATTTCCTAACTGTTAAGACAGGAAGGGCAGGAGTAAACATGACATTTATTATGGGTTTATGTTAGCATTGTTTTAAGTTTACTGAAATTAAAAACTGTTATATTTTTGAAGCCTAATAATAAATGTAAAAAGAAAGAAAAAAAAAATCAGTAGCTGTATTAATATCAGTAATACTGGCCTTCATTCATAAAAAGATGTCATTTAAACAAGTATTTAAATTTAACTGTGAAATTATTACATTAAAAAATATATTAAAAATGTACAAAAACATTTCTTTTTTATTGCGATTAATTGCGATTAATCACAGAAAAAAATGTGTGATTAATCTAGTTAAAGTTTTTAATCGATTGACAGCACTAATATATATATATATATATATATATATATATATATATATATATATATATATATATATGAATACGAAAATCTAAAAAAGAATACGAAATAAAATACTGCTGCAAAGTTCTCCACTAAATAAAATACTCTCGTCTCAAACCAATATCACATTATGAAATATAATGAAAAATATAAATAAATAACTATGATTACAGAGCAGCATTACCAATCCCAGCTTGTAGGCCTGCTCATATTTAAAAATATATATATATATATATAACTTTTCCAAAGTGTAAAGTGCAGCAACAACAGTTTCAGTTTTTAGACCTGCTCAGATTTCGTTATTGCGTTGGACCGATCGGAATTAAGAGCAAAGGTCTGTTTAAATGCCGACGGCAGTTGCATTTGAATTACGGTCATTTTTTTCCTACTTGTAGTGATGTTCACACTCGCTTGATGCCTTTTGAAAACTTTAGAATCAGCTGCAGGGTGGGATTTGCACTGAACCCGGAGACTTCCGCCACTTAATATGTTTGTATATATATATATATATATATATATATATATATATATATATATATATATATATATATATATATATATATATATATATATACTGTGTATGAAATATGAAATTCATGTGACTGCATGCATTCTGTTAAAACTAATTTGCACCTGTGAACCTTCCCAGTCTTTACTGCCTAACTGCATTTAAGAGCTGATCTCTGAATCGAGTGTCATCAATTATTCTTATTCAGAACTGAATGAATTATTCAGAATTCAAATATTCCATCACAACAGCATCTCCTCCCGTCATATGGACGATGGGTGCTTTACATGAGCAGGTGGAAAAAATAACATCACTTGACTTATGCAGGCAGTGGAGTTCATGCGCAGACGCCCGTCTCTGGGAGCCGTGATGATGAAGTGGAAATTCGTCACAGGGCTGACCGAGCGGCCACGTGCCGTGAAGAGACCCCATGTGCAGGAGACGGTACATGCATATGTATGCGCGGCTCTAAAGCAACGATGCATTCACGCAAAACAAGCCAATCCACTGAGATGCGGTGAGAGGAACTACATTTTGCTTTGGAAGTCAGGAGAAGCAGAGGACTTCATGCTCAGATGGTTATTATGTGGGCTGATAACTAGGAAACACTATAAGAACATATGCAATATATGCAGTGTAGTTTATTCTGCCAACACTGTAAGATGCAGTGATGACAGTGAAGGAAAATAAACAATATTTAGTGAAATGGATATATGAAGAGTTCAAATGCAAAAACCTCTAAGTGCCATTTTATCGGACTCATATGTTTATGTTCAGTTATTTCATAAATGGCAATGAAAAGAATCTATTCACACAACACATAAGAGCCTGATAAAAATTCTAATTTTAGAAGAAAATTTCGAATGGCACTTAGAGGCTTTTGTATCTGACCTCTTCATAGGATGCTCGGATTTAATCAAATATTATCAAGAATAGTATGTAGTTGAAGTACACACGTATAACTTCTGTAGCTCCAACGTTTTGATCCTTCCCCAAATTTCCGAAGAAGAAAAATCTGCAATATTTGGTGAAATTGATTTAAATATATGTTGCTGGGATCCAACAAAATAAGCTGAAGTATTTAATGAATAATAACACAAAGAGCATGGTACTTTAAATAAATAAATAAATATTCACATATTTTCTGCGCTCCATGTGCATTTCAAACATTCAGAAACAACCCACGTCCCAAGTAATAATGAGATGACATACGACATACGACATACTCGATTTTATATAAGAATTATTAAATACTCATTGCATTTATACCCACAAGCAGCCCAAATCTCAGAGCTTTCTTCACTTACACACATGCAACAAGATTCAATCTGTGTCAGGTGTCTGTAAAAAAACACGTGAAGTTTAACAGTGGATGGTGTAAATGTGGATGATGACTCAGCAGACGTCATTACTAACGTACCGCCACCGTCTCCAAGGACAACGAGCATCTATCTTCAAGGATAGGTAAATACCCACTCACTTTACTATTATCTCTGAAACAGCGTGTGAGTGTTATTACCCTGACCTGAGCCAAACGACACGGTCTGACCGGTCATCCGCTGATTGAACAAGCAAACCGAAAATTGTGCAATGAAACAGTTTTGTTATAGAGGCATGTTGGATTCATTCATTCTCTGATTCCATAATGTTTCCCATTTCATGATCTAATCTAAATGCTCATAATAAAACATTTTATATATAATTTATAAATTAGAATTGTATTCAGCATGTCTCTGTCTTTGATAATTGCCACTAATTAAAATAATTAAAATCAAGATCAATAGGGCTCCAATTTTTAGAGACCTTGTTAAATAGCAACCTAGGTAACCATAGAACACGAACTTAAAACAATTACGACAGCGTGATAAGAAATCACAGAAATGATCTGAAAATCACATGCCATGTCATGCGGTTCATCTAGCTCCCTTTGCAAACATTTTAGCGTCTAATGCAGCAGCGTATTGGTATATCAAATTCTGCCTGAGGCTTTGCAGCCGAGCCAAAACAACTTAATGGATTAATTGGGGAACCAACAGAGTTAATTAGGCCTTGGGGGTTATGATTCCACCCTACGTCAACCCTTGCTTCAGTCTCAACAGCCCTGCTGAGCAACCACCACATTTAGCAGAGATGTTGTGTCAGTGTCCAAGAATTAGCAGGAGGAGGAGAGATCTTGGCCGAGGAAAGAGGTGGAGAAGGAGGTTGAGAGAAGGAGAAGCACTTTGTGTTCCGAGTAGGGTTAAGGGCCATTCCAATTTGGTAGTAATTTTCAATTTAAAACCCATTTTATATTATGAAATTACTTTGAATTTGAAGGATCCCATGGAAGCTTATTTACAACACGAAATTAAATGAATAAATAAATAATGTATTAGCAACATTTTTTTCTATATATATATATATATATATATATATATATATATATATATATATATATAGCACTAGCAGTAGTTGTAATAGTGTTGCCTTTTTTTGTATTAAAATGAAACAAAATAAAGTAAATTATTATTTTATTATTTTACTTGTTATAAATTCACTTACAAATTGGAAGGAAAACAGTTTTGCATTTCTGACTTTTCTCAACTGAGAGCAGATCATTACTCAATAAGCAGGAAGGAGCATTCGGAAAACATCTCCTCTTTCCATGCAGAAAAAAAAGGAGAGCTTTGATCTTAGCAGATGTTTGCATCCCGCTCAAACGATGACTTAGCACTTTCCGTGAATCTTTCTGGAGGAAGCGCTCATGATTCTAGCCACCTACGCAGACGCTGTGTTGAATTCCAATGCTGGAAATGCTAGCGGAGTCTTTTTCTGGCTGTGTTTATATGTACGTGCGTGTTTTGTGAAGACTGCTAGCGTCTCCTCCGCCTGGTGTCTGCTGTTTACCGTCCCCAGACCCCCCCACACACCCCCAGTTAACGGATGCTCCCACACCCCCCCCTCTCTCCGCAACCGTCTGCATGCGCCTGGCAGGGGCCAAATTGATTGGTGTGCTCTCTCCCTTCAAAAGGACCTGAACTCAATTTGCTTGCAATGGCTTCAATTTCCTGGCCAGCCCAAATCTGCCCTCTTTTTTCTGAGGCTTTTTTTTTTTTTTTTTTTGCCTACTCTTCCTGGAGGACCGTCATTTCATTTCATTACTTTGTGCGAATCCACCTGCCTTCTCTGCCTACTATTCATCCTGCGACAGAGATCAGTGTGTGTGAGTACCTGTGTGTCTGTGTGCATATTTTTTGTGTCCTGAGAAGACACACATCTGTTTGCCTTCAAGACCAGATGTCACCTGGTCGTTCTACTGAACCTCTGCAAGAAAAAAAAAAATGCATTCATGTTTATGCAAAGACATGCAATCATGATTTTCATAGTATGTGCATTACAGTAGGATCCAAAAGCATTTGTTAACACTTAAGGGATTATTTGCACTTAAACCTGGAAATACATTTTAAATATCGAAGTGATTGACTTAATTTAAAAATAACTAAAGATACATGACTTTACAGAAAATCACTGGAAAATGGTGTAAAAATCAAGGGACACCACACTGGAGGTGACACCCTGATTTAACCACGTCCAATCAGTTAATTGTATACTATTAAGTCTCAATGAATGGTTTTAGTACCGCACAGATGATTCATGTTTTAGGAGACAAAAAAGGCTGTATGCATTAAACCTCAAGCAAGAAATCTGAATGCAGGAAACTAGAGGAAATTACTGAGGACTTGTAAAATGGGCAGCAGTGATAGAAACACCACATTGTTGCTTGTCAGGTCAATTTAGATCACTTCTTATCATTCTTATATATCAGCATCAGCTCTAAATGACCCATCCTCCCTACCACGGATCGTTGGCTGAACGTCTGATTCATATGGAACGCAAAAGTGGAAACACTTCAGGATTTTCAAAAATCATCATCGGATTGGTTAAATTATACAGGATTTCCAGGAGATATATGTCGCGTTCTTTAACGTTATGCCTGAAAACAAAGATGCCGTGACGCCAAACCCCTCCGCACGAAAGAAGAAAGATGTCGTCTTTACAACTGTGACGATGAATGCTTATCAGGATAAACTCAACGCTGGGTTTTCAAAAGTATGTGAACTATTTAAAGTTCGCAGCATTGAACCTTTCAATTATGTCTGAGAGTTTTACACACCGGTCTGTTATTGTGGCGACATTTCCACGCACTGAAATGTGACACTGAATGAAACAAACAGTGATTGGTTGTTTGACACATCTGTCAAACAGCCTCATGGGTGGGCCTTGACTGATTACAGACCTTCAGCCATCAGTATGAAGGTCTGGATACTATAAGTCTTAAAACTAATTATTACTATGTATATAGTAATACAGTTAATTACTAATGAGCTCAAAGTACAGACTCTCTCTCTCTCTCACACACACACACACACAGAGAGAGAGAGAGAGAGAGAGAGAGAGAGAGAGATTCTTTTGAGTATGTTTTTTTCAGTTTTTACCTGGCCTTTCTGTTGTTTAATAACTCTTGAGTTTCTAAAAAGAACATGAACACACATTACAAAAGGAACATTTTGACATTTTTTCCATCTCATTTTTATCCCTGTCAGAAAGCGTGTGATTTGCAGGCTTATTGTGTTAAAAAGTCAAGACTGTACATTTTCAGATTTTTGTTTTTCTTCTAGCGCTGCTGTAAATAGCACAGCATTAATGAAACGGCCGAACTCCGAGCGTACTGAAATTTTTCATTACATGACAGCAGCCATTTGTCATTCTGAGATTTGTAATTAATGCAGTTTATCTGCATTAACTCTTTTGATCCATCACACTCCTCTCTGCCGTGAAGCATATTTTCTGGGCTGAATATTGAAAATAAATGGCACTGGAAATGGATGAAAACAAACAGCTGAAATGTGCGCTTCAATCAGCATGACGGTCTGGGTCACAACCTCACAAAGAAGCCATGATGATAAGCCAAATGGCTGCCAAACAAATTTATTTAAAAGGTGACATGATGTTGAGCGGTCAGGCCTTTGAGCTTGTTCTCAGCCTCAAGTCTTTCTCTGCATATCCAAGTTGTTTAAATCCACTGATTTCCCTGTCATAGCTGATTATCAATAACACAGTGTGCGAAAACCAAATTAAAGTTTGGTAAGCTCTCAGACATCTCGGCAGAGCCAGGCCCTACAGTGTCTGTGTTCGTCCGACTGTAAAGTAATTGCTCGTCCAGACCTGATGAGCGGCAGAGATGGTGTCTGCAGTGGCCCGAGGAAGTCGTCCCATGGCTGGGCATGAGATTGGAAAAGCCAGCCCCTGGTTCGCTCGAGCTCCTGGGAAATTAAGTCAGCATGTATTGAGGTATTGAAATGAAGTATTGAACACGCCTCCCCTGACTCAGTCACTGGTCCAAACAGATCGAGGTAGAGACAGCCAATTCCCTTTATGAAAGGAACAAGAGTTAAGGCCATCCCATGAGACCTCTGGGCCATCTATAATCTCACAATACCTCCGTACAGTCAAGTAACTCCTCAAGATGAATACACCAGATTCATTCCGGATGTCTTCCTCTTCAGACACACCCAGTTCTATGAGACAATGCTAAAAGCACATACAATTACTGAAAATTAAACTGAAATTAAAATGGAAACTCAAAATATAAATGTCAATTTTAAATCTTAATAAATAATGTACTGTTTTATATCCTCATATACTGTACCCTTAAAATAGAATAAAATTTTTTTAAAAATACATACAACTTTCAGAAGTACTATAAAATGGACCTAAAATCTAAACGTGAAAATGATTGGAGGAGGAGGAATCTATTTTGGGTTCAGACAAAGTAATCAAAGCAGGCTTGACAACTTCATTCTTATTTATTTATTCTTTTTTCTCCAGGACCCTAATGATTCTATGGTAGATAAATATTGAATCCCCACACATTAGTTGAGGTTTTCTACAGTGCTTTTGTAGTAATCAATCCCACACATAAAGGAAGTATTTGATAGAATTCTGCTGGTTTTCCATTGCTGAACCCACACAGCCCACCAGTTAATAACATGATACATAAACTCCTGTCTACTCTAGTTCTACTCATGGCAGAGGAACGTCAGGCTTCTTTCATGATTTATCCAATTCTAGACCATGATTGTTTCCAGCCCACTTTTCAGTTCAGCCAGAGTTTGTTTGATTGACAGTTTTAGGGATGTGGTTGAATGACAAGCAGTGGATTTATTAACCCAAAAGTGACCTTAAAACCTCCAGGGAGGGTTTGCACAGAATACAGCATTCCGAGTATAAAAGAGAAGGTGAAAAGAAAGAAAGAGAAAAGACTCAAGCCAACATGCCTTTCAAACGAATTCCAAAAGTGAATTTCCTATAAAGGACTCTATTGTTGCATCTTTCCTGAGCATTCAAAGGGCCGTTCGGCACAGTTTCCAGCTCACCTCTGTGTGTAAAATGTCCATTCTGCACCTGACATCCAGCCATAAGAGAGGTAATAGGCATCTGTGCTCACAGCAGGACAGCGAGGGACTTCCTCTCTGACAGGAAGCTGATGATATACCTGTCCTGCTGAAAAGCCATCTCCCTTCCCCTGCCAATCACCATATTACATTTAGCATCTAACTGAGTGAGAGAAAAAAAAAAGAAAGCCTCGCTTTCACCTGCAGTGAAAGTTCTCTGTTTTCAATATATTATTTATAATATTATTATATTATTATATATTATAATATAAATACCATAATATGTTATGACATGATTAATAATAATGCTAATAATAAGAAAAAAAATATTATTAGTAGTAATACTACTGTAGTAGTTTTAGTAGTATTTTAAAATGTTATTATAAAAATATGAATGTATATACTACTTTTAATACTACTACTACTACTACTACTACTAATAATAATAATAATAATAACTTATTTTAATAATACATATATTAAACACTAAACGTTACAATAAAATATTATTTTATAATACATAGTTCTGCTATTACTGCTAATAATATAACTATGTTTTTATGATTAATATTATTAATATAATATTATCATTAATATTATTTATATTTTATATTATTTATATTATTTATTATTTATATTTTATTTACTACGAATAAAATGTAATCAGTATTCTTTCTAGATTTACATTTTTAATTATCAGATATAGTGGAAGATATAACAATTATTCAAGTGTAATAAGACATCGAGAGCATACAATAAGATTTACAACATAAAATACATTGTTTTATTAGTAGTAAAAGTAATAGTAATAGTATAAAATGTGAGTGGCATTTTTCACTATGATGCCTGAGGTATTGTGGGTGGTTTCTTATAGGCTCAAGTCAAAAGAGCCCACCACCATGTCTTCTTGTCTCTAGATATGGCTTTAATGTAAGTCAAGGGATTTTTTGCCTGCTTTATTGCCCGCAAAGTGAAAAACACAGGTAAGCACATCTTTCCTACAACAAGCCTTACAATTTAAGGTATCATCCATGTCCACAGAGCAAATACCACAGCTTATACACTGAATCTGTAATACACATGCAAGCAATACTAACAGTGCTGACTGCATTTGGAAGCACCACTAATAAACAGAAAAAAAAAAAAAACAATGCCACATGATGCATGCATGCTTTGTTCCAAACTGACTCATTGTGGAGGAGTGAGTGTTTGAACGCTGCCCTGGTTCTGCTATTCTGTCCGGTTCTGATACGAAATCTCTTATCTGATATCTCTTTTACTCAGTTTCTCTTTCTCAGCTTTCTCTGGCTCTGTAATTCCTCTGGGCTTAAATAAAGAGATAAGGCATCCAGTGTAAGTAATGGTGTGCACCCACGCAATCCTAACTAACTGCGCTTCAGTCCACACGGACCACTGCCAGTCCATGGGAAACCCCACTTCATAGTGTGTGTGTGTGTGTGTGTGTGTGTGAGAGAGAGAGAGAGTTTCCAAAGCTCTTAGCTCTTAGTTAATGTCTTGCTTTGCAGCCAGTGTAATATATACTGTACATTTTGAAGACTGAATAGTAATACTGAAAAGTACCTCCAATCATTCAGCTCTTAGAAATAATAGTCCTTCATAATGAAAATTTAAATCAAATGTATGTTATTATCATGCCTGCACAGAAGCTACACCCCCATCTATCTATCTATCTATCTATCTATCTATCTATCTATATATATATATATATATATATATATATATATATATATATATATACATATACACACACACACACACACAAACAAATATATTTTCTTTCACAGTGTGTGGGGATGCAATGAGTAAAGTTGCAGCCCAAAGCAAGACAGATAGAGCTGGCTGTGAGTATGTGTACGCTGCAGATAAATCAATTAAAATGAGCTCATCTGACAAGCGTTTGTAGCATGGAGCGCTGGTTGAGGTGGATAGCGATGGTCTCGCACATTCACTGTGACACCGGAGGATCCAGCTCAACAACTCAACAACTCACACCTTTATATGAGCGCTGGGGTTTAATCTTACACGTACAGAGCATCTTGAGAAAACGAAAAACAAGAAAGGTGCTTTTAAAGGGGCCAATCCCAGAAAATACGATTTTCCTGCACAGCACAAAGCTCCCGCCAGCCATACTATTTATGATGGCTGACCTTGTTTGGGGGGCATTTTTACTTCCAAGTTTCATTTCACATGTAGAAATGTGAGCCAATCATTCCATTTACATATAGAGGTCTTAAAGGTACAGCAGAAAAAAAACTGTCTGCTTTTTTCCAACGGGTCAGAGAGAAGGTGGAAAGTGTCACTAAAAACTTAATTATAACTGTGAGAAACCTTGTATAGCTTCATAACTTCAGGGGAAAATGCTTCCAGCATGTATGTATATTTTACATAGGAGCAGGAATGCATTCCCACCTTATGGAATCAGAATAATAAAAAACTCTTGCATATCTGTGCACTAGAATAATATCTCCAGTTTCATTCTACTTTCTGGAAACGAAAAGCCAGGGTTCTCATACATCAAAATCATTTCAACAAACTCCTCCGAAACGCACGGCAGCAACAAAACCCATCCGTATGCGGCTCGTGCATGAAATATTCCCTGACACACACGTTGATTTGAATGTTAACGTATGAACCATATGTGCTTCAACTAAAATACGGCAGCTGTTTGCTATTCATCTACTCCTGTCCTTCTGAATTGTCTTCACTCATATCTCATTGGACTGTGTCTATTGTCTCGGCATGCATCAATGCGATGTCCTCCATTACTCGCACGACACTGAGGTCATCCACCTCAAACATCAAAAGAATGATAAGCAGCTGTGATTCAGAGAGATGCATGTGAGAGGCGCCCCCTCCATCCAACGCGGCCATTTTCTGCGCATCACAATATCTCAAGGTCATTACACTGGGCAAGGATCAATACAAGAAAAATCACAAGTGATTGGACCTGCCACTCAAGACAAAATGCAGGCCCGATCCCTTCTTGTGCCACGCAATGCACTTTGGGCCATGAGAGCGCATTCATCGATCCTGCTTTAATGTGCTTAACCTAACGAGTGCTGTTTAGAACAAGCGGGAGAGACTGTTTTGTTGCAAAGTTATTCGGGCAAACCCTTCCCTTTGTAATGGATTGGGATGTCTAAGGCAGATCATGTCTGCTCCCTTTATCTTGATCTGTTGGAAAAGAGGCTTAAGGGAGTCTAAGTAAAATATGATGTTGGTGACGCGCTAAAATGGGCTCTGTAACAAATCCTAGTGAGCAGCTTTAATGCGTACCATCTACATAAACAGCCCAACTGAACTGTTTTGGAACACTCTATATAGGCGACATCTCATGTGCCACATGGTCCCGTTCATCGTGATCCCAAGGTTTAATCTTCAGTTAGTGTGTAATGTTGTTCTTAGAGTATAAATAATGTCTGTAAAATTCTAAAGCTCAAAGTTCAATGCCAAGCAAGATATTTTATTTAACAGAATTCGCCTACAACGAATGACCCGTTTGGACTACATCCCTCTAGTTCCTGCAGTAATGACATCACTAAAACAGTTTTTTGACTAACCTCTGCCCAGGAATACACAAAAAAGGGGGCGTGGTCTTGTTGCGCTCCGACGGAGAAGAGGAAGAGTTGCGTTTGTGTTTGACGCCATGTCGTCGAAAAGCTTTTATTTTCATCTCGGAGTCCAATCACCTTTGTTTGGCCTTCCCAGGGACGCTGTACTTAGACATCAATGATTACAATTTATGTTTAACTCGATTCCCGAAAATTATAATCCACATGTAAAACTATGTGCAGCACATTTTGCTGAGGACAGCTTCCTCAATCTCAATCAGTTTAATGCCGGATTCGCACAAATTATTCTTGAAAGATGGAGCAGTGCCCTCTTTGTCTGGAGAAGGTGTTGTTTATGGACCACGAACCGGTCAGTTTTTTTTTTTTTATTATTTAAGTTGGTGCGTTTAATAGTTTCTGTAACTTATTACACAAAGGGCAACGCTGTTTAGCTTTGTTAACTAGATGGTATGGCTGTGCAAAAAAATAGAATGCAATTTCCATGCGCATCTCATAAGTAAAGGCGTTCTGTGATTAGAAGGACATCTCCAGCACGTGCATTCAGATCAGGATTGCCAGGTTTTCTTAACAAATCCTGCCCACTTGCTTCTCAAACTAGCCCAATCACGTTTCCAGGAGGGCAACGTGCACTAAGCTGCTGTTGAATCACAACACAGGGTTCCGTTGGCCCAATCAGAACTCGTTACATATTTCTGAAGGAGGGACTTCATAGAACAAGGAAGTCATCAGCCCGTTTATATGACAGTGAAAACTGCGGTATACAGATAAGTGAATTGTGTGAAAAATACTTACTGTAAACACAATCAAAGCTTCAAAAAAAACTTGACTTTTAACATCTTGCTTATGCTGTGATACTCTAATAAGCATAAAAATAAACCACATAAAAACTGAATAAACTTTGATATTTATTGAATTGTGACACTTTTATATGTAGCATTTTATATTTTTATGTAACATAATATAGTATATTATAATCATTCAAATGTTTTGGGTCAGTAAGATTTTCTTTTAAATATTAATGTTTAGCAAGGATGCATTTAATTGTTTAAAAGTAAAAGTACATTTGATTTTTAAATTGTTTCAAAACTGGCTTTGACTTTAACAGCAGCACAATTGTGTTCGAAATTAATAACAAAAATATGTAATTAGACAGCTTTGCCTCACAAAAATAAATTATACTTCATAAAATATTCACGTAGAAAACAATAATTTTAAGTTTTAATATAATATTTTGCAATATTACTGTATTTAGTATATTTTTGATCAAATAAACACAGCCTTGGTGAGCATAACAGGATTCTGTCCAAAAAAAAAAAACACACCTTAAAATGTCACATTTGTGAATGATATTGTATAATCTAATATTACAAAATATACTTTTATAATTTGCATCTTAGATGGATTTCATCACTGAGCTTGATACAATGCATTCTCCTTTTGCCAAACATTGGGTAAAGTAGTCCATATTTAATTTAATTGTGTAAAATCCAGAACAGAATTTAATTGGGGTTATTATTTAAATGCAATGGTATTCAATGGAGGATTTATATTATAAATACATAGAATTCACACTATAAACGTATAATCACTATAAAAATAAAATAAAAAATAAAAATAAAAACAGATTTATTTGCCATATTGGATGAATTTCTTGACTCAGTTTAATACAATGCATTCTGGGCCTGTCTCATCTGTGATGGATACATATGTTGGTGACTTTGGCCAAAATTATTCAGCTTGGCTTGTTGAACAGCCTTTGTGTCAGGAGTGGGACTAAGATGCCTTAAAATGCCCCCTCCATAGGCAGCTCACTAGGATTTGGACCAGAGCCATGGTCTCCCTGGAGGTCTTGTTCAGGCATTAAACGAGACAAAAGAGGATCAAACTTCAGTGGTAAAGGTACAAACACTCTAAAAGTCACCTTCAGTATAGTCTGTGTCCACAATGTCAATCATTTATGACCTTAAAGACACGGGCACACTCTCTGTCCAAACCATAATTACTGAACATGGGCAAATTATCCTCGGGCTAATTTTAGATTGAACACCAAATGTGTCAAGTTCAAGTTTGACTTGTTTAACATATGTTCTGCAAAGTGGTGCAGGCTTATTATCTGTACAGAGAAGATACTCATTTCCGTAAAAGACTGCATATGGTTCACATTAACACTGACCTTTTTTTCCCCAATTTCATGAGCTTAAAATAATTATAAAAAAGTGCTTTTGATCTTAAATATGATTCATAAACATTATTTTGGTAAACAGTTAAGTCGATTCAGGTCTTAGCTGCCTGGAGTCTGTCCAGTACGGCCACTGAGTGAGCCAACTTGCCTTTAAGGAACTTTGTTTACTATTTATTTTACAAAACTGAACAATGAACAAGACTGACTCTATTACACCAAAGTATAAGAAAAGGAGAGGGGAAAGGAAAAATGTGCTCAGCCACTGCAGTAACAGAAACTACATGTCTTCTTGCTGCTTTGATAACAAGATACATAAACAAAATATTTCAAATTCATACTGATTTAAAGCTAAATTCAGAATCTGAAGAGTACATCCTATCACAGGAATATTTACGTTGAATTATAAAGCATAATACTTACCTTATTCAATGGATAACACTGTGAATTGCTCATAGCTCAGTATGGTGCTCTTTCGCAGTGAACAATTAAGTTTGCATTAAACTGCTTTAGTGAGGGAGAATTTGCAAAAAAAAAAGAAAAAAACAGATAGTAATTTGTCATTAACTTCATGCAAGGTGTAGTGTGGTAAAACAGGACACATGCAAGTCGTTGTCGTCGTGTTTGAGAGAATCCTACGCACTTGATTTAGAGTTAGCTGAACTTAATGAGTGTATACATCTGCAGACATCTTCTGCTAGTGCTTTCATCTTCAGCGTCTTGCCTTGACTTTCATTAAAAGACTGGTAGTGGAGCGCAGGGAGCTAAAGGAATGTTTGCCTTAGCGATTTCATAAAGCAAAGATGCCTAACCAGTGTGCCGAAGAGCTTTTGCAGAACTTCATTCAAACAAAGAAAAAAAGAAAAAAAAACGGTGTTCCTCTGAGATCCTCCACTATTATCACAAGGAACTTGATTCACAACAATTTCCTAGAAAGTAAATATTAAAGCAGGAGCTGCGCTGATGGAAGAGAAAACATAGTTGTGCAGTAAAGGAGTGTCAGATGAATGACTACCTTCAGAGACAGCATCCAGTATCTAAAGTGATTTAAAACACTCCCTATGGAAACAAGTTATGGAAACAGTTATGTGTGTGTGTGTTTTATTTAGAAAGATGTAAAAACATTTATTTTATTTTATTTTTGTACTCTAATAACAAAAATAATATTGGAAATTTTTCAGCCTCTAAGTATTAAACAAATAAATACATAAAACAGGTCTATTTCTGGAAAATGCTATTTTTTTTTCTCAAACCTTTCTCAAAATTTCATCTTTTTTTCTATTCTCTCTCTCTCTTCTTTTACATTACCTTCTTTATTTTTTCACTCTTCACTCCACATCTTCCATTCCAACTTCCATTCAAACAGCACCTCCTACGGTTTCCTACTGTTTATGCATTTTTGAACAGTTCAAAGGTTCACCCTGGGGGTAAAAGTGTAAATTTGTTGCGTGGAGTTATAGGATACATGTGATGCTGCATTAGATTGAGGCCAAAATGTGGCATCTCAAAAGGCAGCATTACTGTTCAGAACTGCTTTTACGAAGTGCACCTTTGGTGTCTTGAAATGTCACCTATGCAGATCACCACATTTCAGAACAGATCCATAGATCGAGAGAAGGAGTGAAGATGAGGATGAGTTCATTTGAAGTGCACTAGACTGCTGTGCGTGCCACTACCAGAACATAATCTTCTCAAAATCGGTGAGAACTTATTATCTCAAGCATCTGACTGTGTTATGGAAGCCCTGTGATGAAATTTGGCTTTTTAAGACTCTTAAAGAGACCTGGACGAACACAAAGCCGGGGTCAGAGCGTGATCATCTGTTGGATTTGTGAATCAGGGAAAGGTGCTCTGTAATGAGGTGGCCGCTGCTGCAGGCACTCCCTCTCACGGCACTGCTAATACTCTAATTGGATTATTATGGTCATAATTAAGGACGGCACACACAGTGAAGAGCCACCGAGTATACAGCTCATTACTGTTGTTCAAATGCAAACAAACAGACGTGGCAAACAAGATTTATAAGACACAAAGGGGATGTCTCTGCTCAAATATCAACTGTTCTGTGTGTGTTGTGACAGATGGCTGAGGGCAGACTGTGTGTTTCCATAGCAGTGTGCGTGTCTGACCCACAATACGTGGCTAATCTTTAGTTTTGCTGTGTGACGATGACACATACACACGGCTCATTCATTATTTCTTTAAACGGGTCATCTTCTGAGGCATCACAATTTCTCTTATCTTTTGAAATTAAAGACTTCAATGTTCTATGAAAAATACTGGAACCAAAAACCCAACCATGATGAGAAAAAAATAATAATAATTCTGACATAGAAACACTAAATCATAACACTTTGCCGAACAAACCCAACTGGGTGATCCACAACTCAAGAAGGTAATAAGACAGACAACAATATTGAAAGGAAGGAAAAGAGTAAAGTGAGCCGAAGTCTGTCCAACTTTATCTTGTTTCTGGCTGTTTGTAGCACCAACAGCTCTGCATTTGAGAAATGGGCCAAAGCAAACTGTACTGGACTTGACAGCAAACCCCTCTAGAAAATACACTAAAAGCTTTGATATAAGACACAACTAATGATGAAAAGTATGTTCTTTGGGTAAACTATATATCACTTTAAGAACACAGGAGTATAAACAGCCTGTTTAATTTTAAGGATTAGAAAGAGGTCAGAAATATATATATATATATATATATATATATATATATATATATAAAGCTTGGGGGAGGGGGGAATAATTAATTAAAAAAAGTATTACATGTCCCTCTAAGGACATAAAGCACATTAAATATCCACACCCCAAGGATATCCGTACATGACAAAGCACAGATTATTATAACCGCACATCTAAGTAAGACATCTAAGATGCAGGTCTGTCTCTTATTCCCTAGCTCTAGCACGAGCTCTCATTTTCCACGAAGATCAGAGCGCTGTCAATCTCAACCTGGTCATTGCATCAGAGATGAAAGAGAAGACATGTTTCACTTGCGTCAGAACAGTCATAGAAAGAAAAGGGCAACATTCAGCTGCGTTTTGCACCCGCTACGTTCTCTCTCTCTTTCTCTGACAGCTAATTATGAAGTTTACATCCGTCAGTGCTGTGAAAGTAGCTGCTTTATAAAAGACAGAAGAGTTATAGAACCCCATTACTCCAATGCTCGAAATAAATGGCGGTTCGAGTAGCAGGATTGCTCTCTTCCGAACGTGCAAATCAAATGCAGTCGTTTCATCCAACTCTCCAGGGAAGAGAGAGCTCACGCAGACTTTGATGTAGGCCCGCAGAGGATACTGCACCGACTGTCACGTCAGTTGCAAACATAGTTTCTGGGATTTTTATTATTATTATTATTATTATTATTTTAAGCTTTGGTATAAAACACAGACAATAGACTGTTGGCTCCTTTTGTAAGTGGCCTTCTGAACTGAGTATCCAGTTTGTATGTTTATGATCTTACTCGAAAAAAAAATTAACAAACAAATATATGAACAACTATTTCTTGTCAGGTGAAACAAAACACTTCTATTTGTGGTAAACTGCAAACATGACTAATATAATATTCAGAATGAAAAAAAATAATAATAAAATAGGAATGCATTAATAGGTTTATTCCTCAGTTGTTCATTCAGGCTACCTGTCATGAGACCGACATAACAAGGAGGGCGATTTATCCGGCAGAACGGCAGAGTTGAGTCCCACACAGGGCTAAGAAGATAATAAAGATTCATTTGTCATTAAAATGAAAGGCTAGAGAATCTTTTCTTTCACTCTGTTACTCATGAACTCGCTGTATATTGAGGATAATGGGCTGCATATCATCTTTCTGGATTCTCAAAAGAAAGCCTGTCCTCTAATTTGGTCATGAATTTGAAGTCTTATCTTTCAGTCATCATTTATTCACCCACGTCGTTCTAAACCAGTATGATTTTCTTTCTTCTGTGGAACACAAAAGCTGAATTCTGGCTGTTCTTTTCCATGTAATGAAAGTGAAAGGGAACAGGTGCTGTCAAGCTCCATGAAAGCATAAAAAAGCAGTCAACACAATTCATGCACTACATTAGAAGTTTTGCATACAATAGTTTTAGACGAACAGATGATATTCTCTGAAAAAGTCTTTAAATCAATACAATAGTTTTATGTGACTAACTGATGATATTCACTGACATTTTTACATTATAATTCTTCAAATTCACTCAATAGTTTTGTGTGACGAACAAACGATATTAATTGAAAATGTTAAAAGTATTTGAATTCATAAGATAGCTTTGTATGACTAATAGATGATATTAACTGAAATTCTTACATCGTTTTAAAAGCCATACAATAGGTTTGCGTGATTAACAAACAATATTCATTGAAAAGTCTTTGAATTCATAAAATAATTTTGTGTGACTAAAAGATGATATTCACCGAAACCTTACATTACAAGTCTTCAAAACCATACGATATTTTTATGTGACTAACTGACGATATTATAATTCTTCAAATTCACACAATATGTTTGTGTGACTAACAAATAATATTAATTGAAAATCTTACAAGTCTTTAAATAATAAAAAAAAAAAAAAAATGTATATATATATATATATATATATATATAGTTTTGTGTGACTTAAAAAGTCTCCAACTCCATGTAATAGCTTTGTGTTACTAATAACTGATATTCAGTGAAACCTTAAATTACAAGTCTTCAAATCCATACAATAGTTGTGAGACAGACATGTGATATTAACTGAAAATCCTCTCCTCCAGAAGATTCAAATCAAATCAAATGTTTTAGACATGTTTTTATTTCAATGACCGAAAGTCACCGACACCAACCTATTTAAGAAAAAGAAAGTGAAGTGACATTCAGCCAAGTATGGTGAACCATACTCAGAATTTGTGCTCTGCATTTAACCCATCCGAAATGCACACACACAGAGCAGTGAACACACACACACACTGTGAGCACACACCCAGAGCAGTGGGCAGCCATTCATGCTGCGGCGCCCGGGGAGCAGTTGGGGGTTCGATGCCTTGCTCAAGGGCACCTAAGTCGTGGTATTGAGGGTGGAGAGAGAACTGTACATGCACTCCCCCCACCCACAATTCCTGCCGGCCCGGGACTCGAACTCACAACCTTTCGATTGGGAGTCCGACTCTCTAACCATTAGGCCACGACTTCCCAAAAAAGGCCACGACTTCCCAAAAAAATTTGAGTGCAACTTTCTTTTAAAGAATACTAGAGCGCACAAGTTATATGGCCCGCTCTTATAATACTTTCCCCACTGGCTTGCAATGTATGGAAAACAGCAGCTAGTATATTCTTTAAAAAACAAAAAGTGTCACCTTTTGGATTCCATAAAAAGAAAGCCGCAGTGGTTTTGAATATGAAAGAGTAAATGATGACGAATTTTCATTTTGGGGCAAATTATTCCTTTAACAAGGTGAATAAAGGGAGTGAGATCAACGGAGAGCGGTGCAGTATCTTTGTCACGGTGAAGTGAGATCAGTCAGAGGTTCCATAGATCAAAGTTCTCACTGTCACCAAAGCAACGCCTAAAGCGTGACAGAGCAAGTGTGACAATCACCCTCGGCAGGGTCATGGTAACAACAGACCTGAGCGAAGGCAAGATGGCTCCCCACTGAAAACGACACAGATTCCCCTTCTATCCACACTGAATGCATGACCATGTCTGTGACCTTGAGAGTCAGAGCACTCTCTAAAGATCTGAATATAAAGATATTCTTTACAAATTTTCTTTTTACATCCATCGTTATCAGTGGCTAATGAGAATTATGATGTTTTAAAGTCAAATAAGGCATTTTGCAATGCATTTTCTGACAAAAAATTAATAAAAAAATAAAATAGAATGTGGTATCTGATATTATCCATTGGGAACCGTTTACAGTCAAGGGATTGAATGTATGAAGTCATTTCAGCGTTATGGGTCATTGATGAAAAAATGGAGTTTAAACACAACAAGCTCGTAGAAATGTATTCAGGGTGGTTCAATATCATTTTGAAGAACTTTTACATCATTTTCAACAAAATATGTAATGAGTAAGATTGTGGTGTAACCATCAAGAAAAATCTGTAATTTTCCTACACCTTGAAAGCATGACATGCAAATAATTTAAAGTTACCAAACAGTATATGTATTTATAAATACAACTCATAAACACTAAATATTAAACAAAATGGTAAATTCTGATGTTATGGGTTAGAGCCAAGTCGCTACGGCTATAGAAAGAAATCACGGTTCCTTACATTTCCAAGTTCTCAATCTCCAAATAAGTTTTAATGAAATAATCTTGCACATTCGAACATAAAACCAGCAAAACATGAAGGTAATCTTCAATAGTGATTAGCTTCTTTGAAAAAGTCGCCAGACCATTTTGCATCTACCCCCTGCACAAGGAATTTCATCAGTGCAACCGTACTCTTGAACTGCCATGAAATAATCACATTCGTCACCTTCGATTTAGCAATTAAGTCATTCACACTGCCATGTGACACCACCCACCATGCTCGAGGAAGGCAAAAATAGGTTTGGGATCTGGTTCATCTTCTATTTCAAGTCAGCTGGTGACCTAGCATGCTACTTAAAGACTCTGCTTCGGGTGACCTCCAAAGCTTCAAAACACTCCCGAGGTTTACCAGTCTATTCTTGAGCCGTAACAGGAAATGTGTGACTCTTCCATGTTTTCTTCATCGCACCACATTCTTTTACTTCTGTGGTTTCTCTCCAGCCATTTAGCCACCTGAACTGCTGGTAAAGGTCTAGCTGAGCTCTCGTCCCCATAGTGCTTACTAATTATTCTCTCAAGTGCCTGTAGATTCTTGAAGTACGTTCTCAAGGAGGTCTCCTTCCCTTCGTAGCAGCTGAGCAGTGTTCTCAGAGGCATTTCTGAGAGGTGTTCGCAACTTCTCTAATCGCTCTGTGGAAAAAAGCGAACTTCTGAATCATTAGGATTAGCTTCACTTGCATTCACCAAGGTCCTATGTGAGTGTGTCAATATTTGATAGATCTCAGTGAGCATGTTGGGGGCAGAAGGCACAGATGATCTCAAAGAAGTTAAGTTATAGAGTTGTTTCATCAATATTTTAGTAAACCAACCTCATGTTCCATTCATAAGTGCCTATGGCCTTGTGTGCAACCCAAAGCCCCTCTCTGTCTCATCTTTTTTTGCCAGAAAAGTAATGCCTTTTAGACTGCTAAGTGGACAACTCTGTCCAAACCTGATGCCCTTCTCTCTGCTCTGGATGTGGGTGAAACGACTGATCCATTGGCAGAAGAAACTAACTTCTTAATGATGAATCCAAATGAGAGAATTTTGTCTTTCTTGTTTCATTTCTTTTCTGGTTTTCCAAATGCTGGTCAAGTATCAAGGCTTGCTCTGCACTCACTTGCTATTAAAAAGCTGCTGACTCTTTACAACCGGCTAATATAGTTCACACACAGACAAACACAATTATCCTCATGTTGTGAGATGTGCAGGCCTACAAAGTGCATATATATCTTGTCAAATGTGTTTTGCTTATACATTAAAACATCAACTGGAAATAACAATTTGCACAAAAATATGCAATATTTTAGCACAGTCGGATGTTCAAATATTAGTGCAGTCAATCAACAAAACTCTTCTATTTTAGTGCCAACAATGCCTCAAAAACACAATGGATACTATGGTGTTATGCTGGAAACTATGCTTACACCATGGGCACAGACACAGTATGAGTGTGAACAAAGTGTCTGGGGGCAAGTTATCAGCTTGGTTCATGAATATTAATTGTATGACATTCGCCCACTATTACTTTGCTGAAAGCAAGACATTTAAAAATAGGTACTAGCTGAAGTAAGATAGCTGTAAACTAATTTTAATGCACAGGCCTTTGGCACTTTTTTTTTTTTTTTTATAAAATATATCCTAAAATAAACTGAGAAAAATGTATAAAAATGCAGATAGATACAATTTTAACTAAGGAACATCACAAGGGATATTTGTATTGGTTAATACATTATCCTTAAATATAACAATTTTTTCCCCAAAAGTGGGAGGTGAAGTCCTGAAAATATCTAAAAGTGAGGTAAGAAAGGTAAATGTTACATTATCTATGGAATTGTACTGCATTATCTATATTAACGGTTGATTTGTGATTTAAATCAAAACAACCGTTTGCACCAAAGACACATACCCAGGAATTATCAGTCAGTAAAAAACACATTTGGAATAATATGGCATAAATTAGAGCTGTAATCGGGCCTTAAAAGTTAGGCCCGACAGGACCCGAGCCCGACAGGTTTCGGCCCGAGCCCGACAAGTACATTTTGATTGACAGCTTTTTTAAAGCCCAAACCCGTTTACAGCCCGACATTATTCAAATGTGTGCACGCACACAGCTCTTTTGCCCTTTGTCAATAATGAGTCATTTGTACATGTTTTAACATAATTTATTCAGAACTAACGTAGACCACTTGGAAGTTGGAATAAAGAAATAGAATAAGTCCTGTGACATCATAACATCTCTACATTCTAGATATAGGCTCATTTAAATAGACCAACGCACCAATAAAAACAAGTCATTTTTAACAAATTAAATTAAGATGGGTATTTGGCAATAACGAAATTAAGATAAAGGCTCCGCCGGATTTGCTTCGCACTAGCAGATGTTATTTAATAAAAGAATAATGCCAACATTAGCGTAAATACTCTGTCCACATTATTTATTTATTTATTTTTTATCTCTTTATTTGACATGGACATACAATTACATTGGACGAACCATATGCATTGGTTTTAGTGTTATAGCATACATGCTAATTTTCAACACCTGTCCACGAGAGGCTTTTAGGAAGAAAATACAATAACTAGACGAATAACAAAAGTGATAACAACAATACCAAAAAAAAAAAAAAAAAACAGCAAAGCATCAGAATCAGAGAGTATCTTAGTTGTAGGTTATACATGCGAGCACTGTTGTTT
Source organism: Carassius carassius (assembly GCF_963082965.1). Classification (NCBI taxonomy): domain Eukaryota; kingdom Metazoa; phylum Chordata; class Actinopteri; order Cypriniformes; family Cyprinidae; genus Carassius; species Carassius carassius. Next base: position 30,327,401 of record NC_081771.1, read on the forward strand.
AGTTTTTAGCCATTGTTTCAGACCTCTGTTAAAAGCATTGCCATCAGGCTCTAGTTTTAAATTAGTGGGTAAGGCATTCCAGAGTTTTGGCCCCTTTACAGAGAAAGCAGACTGACCAAAAGAGGTCTTGCACTTTGGGACTAGGCAGTCACCTCTGACAGCGGCTTGTGTGTTCGCCCTGTGAGAGCTTTGACGCCTACAGACTAATTTAGAAAACAGTGGTGAAACATGATTATTTAAACATTTATAGACCAATTTAATATAATTAAAAAGAAATAAAACTGTCAAAGCCTAAAAGCTGATGCTTTCTTAAAACCTCACAATGATGCCATCTCATAGGTTTCCGGTCCATAATTTTTATTGTCTGTTTGTAAATTGAGAAAATAGATTTTAGTTTGGATGGGGATGCTTGTGCCCATGATGTAACGCAATATGATAGATATGAGAATATCATCGCGTGCATGTATAGTTTTGCAGTGTGACGAGACAAATCCCTTCTTATAAAGCGAAAACAGTTTATATTAGGTTTGACCTTTTTGCAGATGTACTTAATATGATTGTCAAATTTTAACTTGTTATCCAGAATAATCCCAAGGTACTTGACTTCATTTACTACTTCTATTACTTTATTTTTTTATCTGAACCACAAATATATCGCTTATAGGCCTATTTCGTATGGAGAAACACATGGAGAATGTTTTCTTAACATTAAGAGATAAATGGGATAACTGGAGCCATTTAGAGATATTATTTAATGCTTTTGTCAGGTGTTCACCTGCCAGACTGGATGTTTTAGCGGAAACATGGACCACAGTGTCGTCCGCATACATCTGACAGTTTATGCCCGGACAGCATTTTGGTAGGTCATTTATATACATTGTAAACAACAATGGGGCAAGTACGGACCCTTGCGGTACTCCCATGTTGTTGGCTTGCAGAGATGACTTCACCCCATTAACACTAACACATTGCTGTCTTCCGCCCAAATAAGACCTAAACCACTGCAAAGATTCAGAGGACATTTTAAATTGATTTAATTTTTGTAATAAAATACTGTGATTAACAGTGTCAAAGGCCTTTTTAGGTCCAAGAACACTGCCCCGACAACATTTCCTTCATTCAGTGATTCCTTAATTTTGTCGAGTAAATAACAGTTTGCTGTTTCGGTGGAATGTTTGTCTCTAAATCCAAACTGCAGTGGATAAAGCAGCTGGTTGGACTCTAAATGTTCCACTAAGACTCAATGAATAGTTAGTTATAATTTGAAAAACCTTTACTCACAGAGATTAGGCTTGGTCTACATGTTTTTGTGGAGGAAAATTATTGAATCCACTGTAGATGGCTTCAACGTATTCCTGCGCTCACTGATGGTGCGTCATTATTCACTCATTATTCTCATTATAAACATGGTCAAAACTTTTCCACACCTCAGACTTTGCTTTAGTTGCTGGAGCAACCAAAACGTAATCGCCAGAGGCAAGCCACCATTACACCTACTCAGCATTCATTTTCGCATCTTTCTCGCGCTAATTGAAACACATCACATGACCGCTCGTTTACCTCGCAAACCGGAGCGCAAGCCTGAGCCCGGACCGAGCCATGTAAGATGATATAAATTAAGCCCGAACCCGACCGAACCCATCGGGTTCGGGCAAAGATCTTCAGCTCTAGCATAAATGCCAGTCATGTATCCCTACCATTATTACACTCAAAAGCACACAGCAGGATTAAGTACTTAAGAATTTTAAAAAAGCTCAACCACTAGTGCTGTTAACCCCTCCAACACCCCACTCTGCTCATCTCACAGACAGATGACCAGCGACTGAGCCTAGTCTTTGTAATTTAAAATAAATTCACAACCATATTCAAGTTTACCCTGGAGTAACAAGAAGATAAATGTTTCTTTCTGAAAAACCACAATATTAGGGTGCTCATATCTGGGGTTGTATGGCAACCATAACTTCAGGCTTCAAGATCAACACTAACTCAGACTTTCATACCCATCCGTTAGTGCCCTGAAGCAATGAGTTAAAGGATTCTCTAACCTTTAACTTTGAAAGGCCTACTGAAATAACAGTGTCTGTAATAAATAATAAGTATTGCAAAGCTCAAGTGACATGGCCTATAAAATATATCTGTGACCACACAGAAATGTAACAAAATTTAAACTTTGCTTCTACTGTCTTGCCGGTGTGTGGTCTGTGAGGAAATGTCTCTCAATCTAATTCAGTGTAGGATGCTTTATTGTCGTGACCAAAAATACTAATAAAAATGTACTCTGCAAAGCATTTACAGCTCGGTAACGCATAATAAAAATACTGCCAAATAAATTTAATAATAATAATAATATTAAGGTAAAATAAAATAAACAATTGCAAATTAAATGGAAGAAAAAAGTTAAAATAAAAAACAAACAAACAAAAATGATATATATCATCATCATTAAACTTTATTTGGAATACTACTTGTGCACAATGCACATTTCTTAATATTAAGCCTAAAATGTGTTTTAACTAGTGATGAGAATTGTATGATCTTTAAATAATAATGGTCTTTAAATGCATGATATTTAAAGTGTACCTGAAGTACAGTATACATGTAGCAATTCCACTTTAGCACAATCAAATATACTTCAGTATATCTTTAGACAGACTTCAGGACTACTTTTGCACAATTAAAGTGCATTAAGCACAAAATTAGTTGTTCTGATTTAGCAGACTTTAAGTATACCAGTTTAGTATACTAAAAGTACAATTGCAGGCTTTTTTAATTAAGTGTATAAATATGTATATATATATTTGCAGTATACTTAGTATGAAATAAATTAATTTCAAATACATTTTAGTATATTTATTTTCCACTAGGGTACCCTTTTTGTCTCTCCTTCCACATACGGTTATTATATATTTTGTGGAGGATTTCTACCTCTAGATAATGTCTGTTAACCACCTTTCTCTTCTTCTATCTGTCTGTCAATATGAGCAAGAAAAAGCATGCTATTCTAAAAAAAAAAAAAAAAAAAAAAAAAAAAAAAAAGAAAGGGAAAGAAACCTTTTCCCTGAGCTCGCTTGCCCTCTAACCTCCATAACCATGTCAGCAAACAAAATCCGAAATGAGAATCTGGCGCAGGGTGATGAGGTCACAGGCTGAAGTATGGGCGAGCGCAATCCACACACTGTCTCTTTCACCCCGATCACACTGCATGGAGAGATAAGCAGCCCCTCTCTGTTCAATGCCCCAGATCACTGCATCAACACAGTGTGCTTTACACAGCTCAGTCCGGCCCTCTATCAATGGCAGAATTACTGGAACGGTTTAGCTGGAGATTCGTTTGATTTGTCCTTGTGAATCTGACAGGGAGTTCTTAAATGATGCTGTCGGTAATCTGTGGCTGAGGTACTGATGCTCAGGAGGACTGTTTTCCTGACTGTAGTTCAAACAGTAGAGTATGCTAACAATGCCAAGGTCATGGGTTTGATTCCCAGGGAAAGCAAGAACTTGTAAAATGTAAATGTGTACCGTGAATGTGAAAAAGTCGATAAAAACCATCTGCCAAATGCACTAATGTAAATGACTGATGTAAACAAAGCACTTTTACTGTACCTTGTGATGGAGATGGAAAGAAGAAAGAAGAGTGTGGTGAAATGAGTGTAATGAGGGAAGTAGTGAGGTTTTGGGATGGATGGATAGATGGATGGGTGGATGGAGGGATGGAAGAAGTGAGGGATGAGGGGTAGAAGCATGGATGAATAGAGGAAGTGAGGTATAGAGGGGTAGACACATGGATGGATGGATGGATAGATGAAGAAGTGAGTGATGGATGGATAGAAGCATGGATGAATGAAGGGGTGGACAGATGAATGGATGAAAGTAGGGATGGAGGGATAGAAGCATGGATGGATGGATAGATGGATGGATGAATGGGTGGATGGATGGAAGAAGTGAGGTATGGAGGGAGTGAGGGATGGATAGAGTGATGGATGGATGAATGAAGGAAGTGAGGGATGGAGGGTGTGAGGGAAAGATAGATAGAGGGAGGGATGATGGATGGAGTGAGGGTAGATGGAAGGATAGATGGAGGAAGGAATCTATGGAGTGAGGGATGGAGATTAGATAGATAGATAGATAGATAGATAGATAGATAGATAGATAGATAGATAGATAGATAGATAGATAGATAGATAGATAGATAGATAGATAGATAGATGGATGAATGAGGGACAGACAGACAGACTGACAGACTGATGGATGAATGGATGGATGGATGGAAGAAGTGAGGAATGGAGGAAGTGAGGGATGGATGGATGGAGGGAGGGAGGGATGGATGGATTGTGAAGGTGAGAGGTTGGAAATTTTAGTGAAGAGATAAGATAAAAGAATATTAGATCAGATGTGAAGAGACAAAATTAAATTAGAAATTATAAGATGACACAAAAGGAGAAGAAACTAGAAAACAAAAGATATCTCTCACTCTCACAAAACATAAACACTGGAGTGTGTGGTGGTGTTACAAAATAAAACAAATTCTTAGAACGATGCATTTCACATTCACATTTGTATTCCCGGCAGAGGCTTTCATAACAAAGTGACATTCAAGGAAGTGCATGTATTGATTACATGTCTAGGTAGGCAGCTAAAGTGTGTAACAGGACACTACTACTACAAGCATCTGACCTGCAACCCCTCAGACCTGCTCGCCTTCCTCTGCGGCCGAGTAGATACAGTATGATGAGATTAAAAGTGACTACCCTAAAATGATTATGAAAAGCTTAGGGAGTGTAAGGTGGGCTAGCAGACATTAGCCAGCCAGGAGGAGCTCTGCCAAGCAATTTGGAGTTCTGATCCTTGAAAACAACTACAATAGAGTTGAGCTTGTTACCGACCAAAAGCCAGCAATGTCCTCAGAGAGCCTGAGCTTGTAATAACACAGAAAAAAGCACCCAGGAAACAAAACGAAAGAAAAGAAGTGAATGCCAAAACACATTTCACCTGACCTCGAGAGAGGAAGGAATCAATAGCCGGAAGTCATCCTTGCTCTTTATGGAGGCTTTAGCTTTGATGTAGCACTGAACTCTCACTCACAAACTTCCTCACCTTTCAATCCTTTTTTTTTTTCTCTAGTCAGCACTGCTTTGTGCCTCCCCCTGCCTTGTTGAGCTCCCTAAAGGGGCTTGCGGTCTCTCTTCAACAATTTATTTAATTATTTCAAATATTACGCAACAGTGTTTTGCTGAAATGATAGATTGGGTGCTGGATACAGTGTGTGTATGGTGTAAAGATGTCAGAAAGTGGTGCACCATGCCATGAAATTCCACAGGATATGGCCGACAATAAAATATTAGTTCCCGTACACCTTTTGCTATTCACCGGGCTGCCCTCCCTACTCAACCTTTTTCCATTAAATTGTCAAACATCTCACACATCACAGACAATACTCCAATAAAAGATACAGTGCTAAAATCAATAGCTGTGCTTGCCTTCAACAGCTGCAGATACACACCGCAGGTCACATAGTGGCCCATGCAGCTGATTACCTCCAGACATTAAGGCTTACTGAGTCAGGATGCCTCCCTATCCCTGAGTCTGCCGCTTGGATAATGGATGAGGCCCATGTTTGAAGAGTCATTTGAAGGACAAAGCTGAACAGATCTACAATGATAGGGGATTGGGTGACTGTAACGGTTTTCGAGTGGGTTGGGTTTCTTGGTTGGTGCGTTACAAAGAAATAAGTAGCAAGCCAATTCCTTTCATGCAGATCTAATTAGAAAGTGTTTACCTCTAATTTAAGAGAATAATTCAGAGGGTGGTGAAGTTCTTGTTTAAAATATTGTCTATATATTCCAGAAATTAAGCAATGGCTGTTTCTGCTTTTTCACAAAATGTTCACAGTAAAAGCTTCAAAGATTCAGAAAGAAAATGAAACTGTCTGGACACCATCAATGGAAGCAGGATGTGACAATTCAATTAACAAGAATCCCAAGCAATGCTCCATTTAACGCAATTGTCTCATGTCTCATGGGGGCGGACAGTGTGTGTTAAGTGCAGAAATTTCTGATGAGCTTTTCTTTCCAGGCATGTGGGCAGGCAAATGTGCATGGTCAAGCCCAGGGAGAGACCATTTCTTGGATAACAGATTTCCCAGTGCTAGGCTTACTAAACTTTTTTGGGTTACTGGGATGAGGGATTGGTTTCAGCTAGGTAAGGAGACTGCCAGGTGTTGTGTGGCCCCAGTATAAAGAGAGATATATTGATCCATCCTTAGCTCAAGGGAGGAACAGAAAAGGATAAATGAAGCTGGAATTACACTGTCAAGCATGGGGAAATTTCAACCTACTGGCCCACAGAAGACAAAATCAGGCAAATATTGTGGCAAAGCTTGCTTGAGGCATGTACAATAGCATTTGCACATTCATGCAAAAAACATTTGTAAACACAACCCCTGCTAGATAGCCAGGTCAGGCAGTCCTGGCCTAATGGATAGAGAGTTGGACTTGTAACATGAAGGTTGCGGGTTCGAGTCTCAGGTCTGGCAGGGATTGTAGGTTGGGGGCGTGAATGTACAGTGCTCTTTTTCACCCACACTACCACGACTGAGGTGAGACCCTTGAGCAAGGCACCTAACCCCCAACTGCTCCCCGGGTACTGCAGCAATATGGCTGCCCACTGCTCCTGGTGTGTGTGTGTGTGCACTTGGATGGGTTAAATGCAGAGCACAAATTCGAAGTATGGGCCTCCATACTTGGCCTCACTTCAGAATATTTTCAATAAATATTTACTCAAAGACAATACCGAGATTTAATTAATTTTATTTTATTTTATTATTAAAACTATGGTGTGTGTCACCAAGTTAATTTGATCTCTTACAGCTATGGGAGCTAGCTCATTTTAGCACACACTAACCAACTGAATGGAACACTGAGGCCCAGAGGAGAAATAAAAAGAGTTAGATAGAGAACGAAAGATGGCACTCTGCCCATATCAGTAGAAGAGAAGGTAAGACAGGTCTGCCAAAGCTCAGTCCCGACTGACTTTCCAGTTCTTATGACTCAGCGCTTTTGACTTTGAGAGCAAACCCACTTGGGGATCTTGAGACAGGCATGATGCTGGTCTACCTAATAGCGACACGTATCGGTTCTTTAGGGTCCGCCAGGCACGGATCGTGTGAAAGACACAAGCTATATATAATCCGATGTTCTCGCTGTGAGGACCGTCGACAAGTGTGGACGGTGATTGATTTCAACCTGAATGGAGCGCGAACAAAAGCATCACATTTCCCTGCCGTCTACCAGACTGAAAATTAAATAAATAATGAAAAAGATGAAAAGTCAGAGTGTACCCTGTTATTTCTGGTGTTACCTGTGTCACTTAAATTTGTTCCAAATTCCTCTCCCTGCACACACACACACCTCTTCCATCTTCTCCCTTTGGGTTTGTGTTGTAAAATATGCTGAACTGCAGGTTCCACATAGCTGCGGACGGGCAAGGAACCACACTGCTGAATCAAGCTTTTAACAGAGCAAAGGAGCGTGGAACACGTTCTCTATGCAGCACTCCACCTTTTTGTCTCTCCTCTCATCTGTTTTTTTTTTCATGGTGCTCCCTTTTCATTGTACTCTCTTTCTCTATCCTTCCAAAATTAATCAAAGGCTAGCAGAATGCTCAGCCCAGCCATTTAATTATTCAGTGCAATTCCTCACCTGTAACCCCTGTGAAGCTCTCTTACAGACATGTGTACCTAGCTATCTAAACGAGGACATGCTATAGGCTGCTATTGTCTTACATTAAGTTAATTCTTAAACTTTTTTTTTTATTTGAGGACATTTAATGGCTTTATTATTTACTCACATTCATGTTATTCTAAGCCTTCTATTTTTTTTATTTTTTTTTTTTGTGGAATGCAATAGGAGAATTTCTGAAGATTGTTAATGCGGCTCTTTTTCACAATGGACATGCCTCTGTCTACAGCTCGAAAGGGTCCAAAATATAGGTTCAAATACGCTACATTTGAGATTTAAGAGCATCAATGGAGGGAAAGATCTTACATGAATAAACGGCTAAATTTTCGGTCTACTTTGATGAGACTTCAAATATAATGCTTATGTTTTGGGACTTGAAAGGTATTATTATTATAAATGTTGAAAGGAAAATAGCCACATGAAGATTGTTGAGTGTGTCTTCTTTTATGTACAGTTTTGGAACACAAGAGTGAGTAAATAAGGCAATACATTCTCATTTTTGCACGAACTATTCATTGAATGCATTAGTTATACATCATGAAACCACCTGATACCCATTTTCTTCTTGCACGGCCACATTCTACTCTTTTTCTGCACACTTGAAAGGAGATCTATGATTCCTCTTTAAACTAAATCTTATAAAACCCCTCCCCATCCTCCGATTCTCTTTGCCTCAACAATCTCCTGCTTCCTCCATCTCTCCTTCAAGCTGATTATCGCAGTGCACAAGCTCTTTCAAGGCCAGATAACAGGGCTGACTATTGTCATGGAATTGAAGGCTTTGGCTGCCCTGCGTCACGCCAGCACGGCGGAGGGAGGAAAGGTGGGCTCTCTCGATAAGGCCCCAGCCTAAATCAACCGGCACTTCCTCCATAGCAGCTAATTAGCCAGCGCTGAGCGCCCAGGCGCACATTCGGGCCACGCTGTCCGTCAAGCTTCCAGCAGCCATTGACATCCACCAGCAAATGTCAAGTCCACCTTTTGTGATGGAGACAAGCCTATTACAGAGAGGCATGCTGACGGATGGAGGAGAGGGGGGGCACATTGGCATTCAGAATAAAAAAAAAGGTGTACGAATGGAGGGGTGAGACGGAAAGAGAAAAAGAGAGAGACTTTCCTTAAAAGCCTGGACGTGTAGCAATTGCAGTATTTCTAACTGACCAGCTGTCAGACTGAGATGGCTGTTAAAGGCCACATTCAACAAGTCAGAAACTTGAAAGAGGGAATAAATGTGTTCACAGATTGTGAATAGAGAGACAGAAAGAAATAAAGAAAGAGAGAGAGAACCAGAGGCTAATATCTGTACATGGACAGCAACCAACAACGATAATTGCTTTATCATAGCTTTATCATCCAACAAAAAAACAATGTATAAAGTCAATGTGTAATTTCAACGTTTTAATTTAGGGCTAACTAATTAATCAAATGAATTTCTATTAATTACAATGAAGTTTTTCACTTAATGCATGTTGAGTTTTTAAAGTCATTGTATTAAAGAGGTGATGTAGTGGTTAAATCATTTTCCTGCAGGTTAAACATGGCGATAGCAATGCAAAGGTTCAATTCCCAAGAAAAGCATGAACTAATAATATGTATACCTGTACATACAAATTTAAGTCGCCTTGGATAAAGGTATCTGACAAATATAAATGTTAAATGTAAAAACCTGGAGCATGGTGACAGAAAATGTATAGGTTCAAACCCTACAACTGTTGACATTATGAAATTCAACTAACACATTCACTAAACCTGCTGCAGAGATTTTAAAAACATTGTTTCATAGAATAATTGTTAAAAATAATATTCCTTCAGGTCAAACAGTAGAGCATGGCAACATCAACGCCAAGGTCATGGGTTTGATTCCCTAGGAAATTATACCTTCAATGCAAATGTAAGTTGCTTTGGATAAAAATATCCACCAAATTCATACATTTTAATGTGAAATGTAGAACAGCATGCTAACCGAAAGTTTACAGGCTCAAGAGAATATTATGAGAATATTATACCTGTAATTAGTGTTCAGTCAATAAAAAAATCTGCTAAATGATCAATGCATTTAGAATGAGAGAGAAAACAAGGAAATTCCAAAAACATTATCATCATTATAGTATCTGATGTACTGTAGGTAGCTGGGTGAAAAAATCCGACAGACAAAGATGAAGAGAGATTTTTTGCCATGCAGTCCTTTTGTATGCCTTGTCACATGAAAACAAGAAGTGGTGTCATGTTTTTTTATTTTTTGTTTTAGACTGACAAAGGTTTTGGTGGAAGTGTGACAGTGAGCGAGAAAATATGAGAGTGACAATCCAAAGAATCTAGAGTGGCATGGGCACCAGCACTCTGTCGTATCACAGCGGTGGAAAAGCTTTTCGGGAGACGATAGCCATCCACGTTTAGCATTGAGTTGAAAGATAATGCCATGTTATATTTCCTGACACACTGTTTTGTTCACTGACTTCCAGTTATCAACCGAGAAGGCCTGGCATCACTGGAAGACAATTTTCCTCCATTAACTGGTGAACTTGACATGATCTCATGTCACAACAATGCTTTCCAGTGTTTACCTTAACGGCCATATTGTGCAAAGGTACTGTATGTCACCCCCCCCCCCCCCCTAAACATACTAGTCAAAGTTTCTGTAGGCTAAAACTTTATTTTTTATTTTTTTCATAATCTAGTATTATTTTTGTATGTATGTATGTGTATACACACACACACACACACACACACACACACACACACACACTATCCAATACTGACTGATACACAAAACTTAAACCAAACAAAATATTTAAGTAATGATACATATAAAATAATGATAATGTTATAAAAACATTTAAACTAATGTATCTTCCTATTTTTTTAAGACTTATTTTCCATTAAGTGTCTATGTATTGCAAGTAAGAGCCCGGCATTTGAAATATGGCCTTGAAATAAATTAATTAAAAAAAAAGATGGGGGAAGGAAACAGGAGAGCAGAGAGAAAGCAATTCACTTTGAGGGGCTACTGTTTGCCCATCTTCCAGACGTAAAGGCGGGAGAAATAGTAGCCTTTGGGATAACAGAATGGATAATGGTGTTTTCTCAGGCCACTGCAGTAGAGCAGTTTGCATTCAATTACAGCCTGCCCCTTCTATCTTCATGCCCCCCTCCGCAGATGCTGTTTCAAATCATTACCTGCTAGAAAGAAACAGAGAATGGGCAGCCATCTTCGCTGCCTTGGAGCGATACCGAACCTTCATAGACACACATTTGTGCATCTGCAAAAACACACAGATGGACTGTTCTGCTAGCTGCCCACCAGCTAGTCTAAACAATCACAGACACAGACCAAACGCACCGGTGGCTACAGTATATCAACAGCAGATGATTGTGTGTATATATTTCTCCCTGTACTTGGTCTGTCAGCATAAAATGAGACCTCCACTATGGTTAAGCTGAACCAATGAGACACCAAGAAGCACATTATCGCTAGTGGTGGCCAGAGAAGATTAGCATGTTTGAAAGTAAATCTGGAACGTGCTTAGCATATTTTGCAAATCAGCTAATGAGCTAGGCATCCAAAAGCTAGAAAATAAGCACCTATCTGCTCAAAACATTCAGTTGGGCTAATCAACATTGATGGGAAAGGTTAATGACCTCACATATTATGGTAAAAATGCCAGAAAGCACATGTAGCAAGTTGCCTAGACATTCATAAACTTGAGAAAATGCACAGATTTGCTCTACCAAACAGTTAGAGTAAGTAACGTATTTATTAGATGATTTTTTACACTGACACTTAATACAGAACGTGGTGCTTTCCTGTTAAACATTTTCACAACTTAACTTTAAGTGAATTGCCTCTTTTTATGAATATTATCAGATGTTTAAATAAAAATTAAATTTACAAACCCGATTGCAAAAAAATTGGGACACTGTAGAAATTGAGAATAAAAACAGTATGCAATGATGTGGAAGTTTCAAATTTCAATATTTTATTTAGATACAACATAGATGACATATTAAATGTTTAAACTGAGAAAATGTATCATTTTCAGGGAAAAATAAGTTGATTTTAAATGTCATGGCATCAACACATCTCAAAAAAGTTGGGACAAGGCCATGTTTACCACTGTGTTGCTCAAGTTTAGGAATAGGAATGTTGTCCCATTCTTGTCTAATACAGGCTTCTAGTTGCTCAACTGTCTTAGGTCTTCTTTGTCGAATCTTCCTCTTTATGATGCGCCAAATGTTTGGATGTTTTCTATGGGTGAAAGATCTGGACTGCAGACTGGCCATTTCAATACCCAGATTCTTTTTCTACGCCGCCATGATGTTGTAATTGATGCAGTATTTGGTCTGGCATTGTCATGTTGGAAAATGCAAGGTCTTCCCTGAAAGATACGACGTCTGGATGGGAGCATATGTTGTTCTAGAACTTGGATATACCTTTCAGCATTGATATTGCCTTTCCAGATGTGTAAGCTGCACATGCCACACGAACTCATGCAACCCCATACCATCAGAGATGCAGGCTTCTGAACTGATCGCTGATAACAACGTGGGTTGTCCTTGTCCTCTTTAGTCTGGATGACATGGCGTCCCAGTTTTCCAAAAAGAACTTCAAATTTTGATTCGTCTCGCGAGAAAATGCCTGCGCTTCTGGATCATGTTTAGATGTGGCTTCTTTTTTTACCTATAAAGTTTTAGCCGGCAACGGCGAATAGCAGGTGGATTGTGTTCACCGACAATGTTTTCTGGAAGTATTCCTGAGCCCATGTTGTGATTCCATTACAGTAGCATTCCTGTATGTGATGCTGTGCTGTCTAAGGGCCCAAAGATCACGGGCATCCAGTATGGTTTTCCGGTCTTGACCCTTACGCACAGAGATTGTTCCAGATTCTCTGAATCTTTGGATGATGATAACTTCAAACTCTTTGCAATTTTTCTCTGAGATACTCCTTTCTGATATTGCTCCACTATTTTTCGCGCTGCATTAGGGGGAATTGGTGATCCTCTGCCCATCTTGACTTCTGAGAGACACTGCCACTCTGAGGGGCTCTTTTTATACCAAATCATGTTGCCAATTGACCTAATGAGTTGCAAATTTGTCCTCCAGCTGTTCCTTATATGTGAATTTATCTTTTCCGGCCTCTTATTGCTACCTGTCCCAACTTTTTTGGAATGTGTAGCTCTCATGAAATCCAAAATGATCCAATATTTGGCATGACATTTCAAAATGTCTCACTATCAGCATCTGATATGTTATCTATATTCTATTGTGAATAAAATATAAGTTTATGAGATTTGTAAATTATTCTATTCCTTTTTTTACTCACAATTTGTACAGTGTCCCAACTTATTTTGGAATCTGGTTTGTACGTAAATCTGAAAGTGTCGTGTTTTTTTGTAGACACATGCATATTTGTGTACTATAATGTTTGTCTGGGACCAAGACAAAACAAAACACAACTAAAAACTGAAACCTTTTTATGCATTTAGGTCATAAGTTTATGCACATTATGATGCACATTACATGTTCACTCTATAGGAATGTGCTTTTTGGCAGGTGCATATAGTGTTTCTTTACAAAATGACATCGCCAACTATTGTTTTGGCACATGTAAGCATTTTTAGTCATTTTTGCTGTTCTGTGTAAACAGGGATCATTTTGACAATATTGTCACCCGCATGCAGACCTTTGCAAAAACTATTATATAAATTATTATTATTATTCTTGTTGTTGCTGTTGTTTTTAGTACAATTGCTGTAGATAAACATACCCTTAAAATAAACCAAAATATGCTCTATTAATTACTAATTTCTTTGCATTTCAATAATAATAATAATAATAATAATAATAATAATAATTACTTATCAGATGGAAAATTAGACTGTGATTTAGCTGTTTATACCAAAATGTTACATTTCAGCTATATGTAAATCAAAATTACTCAAAATAGATTGCGATGCATCTCAGTTTTGGTGATGTATGTGTGCTTGCTGGATCCTAAAACGAGACCAAAACAAGATGAATCCTTTGGATGAGCTCATCAACACTGAATTCCCAAGGACAGTGACATACCATGAAGTGAAGTTCCATATGAGCTCACAGGGATATGAAAATATACCCAAACCACGGGCTGCTCCTCCCAGCCGCTCTCTCTAACCACAGCCTGAGATTCAGCAGCATCGATCACAGGCAGATGAATTATGATAGTGTCTGGAGAAGCTGGAGACTGTGGCTGGTGAGGGGCAGCCTCCAGAAGAATGCCCCTGCTCAAAGGCACCTGCAAGTGGGGAGAGAGTGATGGATTGGGGGTCTGGGAGAAAGATGGTGAAAATCTCTTATTTTCATTGAGAGGCAGTCAGTGTTCAGCATCAAGCCATCCTCATTTGTGAGATAGAATGAGACAGATAAAATGAGAGAAAGTGTTCTGTTCCTAAATCTTAGATTGGCAGATGCCTACTAGCATACCTGGGGACAGGGGCGCCGGACTGGGGGTAAAACCAGTACTGATTACCAGGGCCCCAAAGGATGAGAGGGCCCTTGAAAAGTCTGGAATATATATTTTCGGGGAGGTGGGGGGGTGGGGGGGGTTGGCATTAGGACTGCCTATGCATAGGGCCCGGGATCTTGTGCAGCGCCGATTTGAAGTTTAAAAGAGCATTTGAAATAATAATAATAATAACAATAATAATAATAATAATAATAATTGTATAATTCTAAAATAATTTGTCACTTTTCATCAATTTGATTCATTAGTACTATTTAAAAATATTAACTGCAATGTTTCAAGGCTAAGCCAACCGCTAAAAAAAAGAAAAAAAGGCCTTTTTATCAACACTTTTTGGCACTAAATGAAATATAAGTGCATTTACAGTCAACATTTTTCTCACCTCATCTGGCATTTACTTGTTTGCAAGGCCTTCTGGGATATTTGCAATCCTGCCTTGGAGTTCAGCCAAAAAAAAGATATTCACGTCACGTCAGAAGCGCAAATACAGCATGATCTAGTTAGCAGCATGGTGGGTTTGGAACAGAGCAAGAAAGAGAAAGTGAGAGAACAAATAGATGGCTACAAAGTAAAGGGCTATAAAGGGGTAAAAAGGAAAAGAAAGAAAAAGAGTTGTCACAGCATTACCGAATAAAGAGTAAATCTATAGCTAATTAGTGCAGGAGAAAAGGCAGCAAAGCTATCAGTCATCGGGCGAGCGAGGAGTGAGACAAGGAGACAGAATGCTGGGAGGAAGAATTGAAGCTCACACTGAGCTTTAATGGAGGTCAGGGGACCCCAGTCCACGACAGACCTGGAGACACACGGAGAGACGGAGTGCATATCATCATTAGCAGAGGCTTACCATTGCTCAGACTTGCAATTTCCATCCCTGTGATCACCCCATGATGTGCATTTAATGGTGAATACAGTCACCCGTGCCATGTTAGAGGTCCTCAGACTGGGGACGGATGTACGCTCCAAACGACTGTAAAACTGCAGTCATTAAAACGAATCCACTAAAGAGGAAGCAGAGGAACGCTCCTCACATCGCATCAATCATCTTCTGCCTAATCCAGCGGAACTGCAGATTAATCAAGTTTTAAAGGTACTTCTTAAAAAACTAGTTGTCTAAACAGTTGCCTAAAGAGTACTGTTTGGAATAGTAATGAAATCAGATGGCAATATCACAGTATTCTGAAATATAATACAGAATATTCCTATGAATATGTAGCGTCGCACAAAAAAGCTGCACTGGAACACACTGCACAGATTACAGCCGACAGGAAACTAACACGTGCCTTTTGCGCATGTTGAACGAGCTGTTCAACGTGTTGAATCGGGCAGTCTGCCGCCAATGTAAGCCCGACGAGAGCGGACGAGTGGAACACACCAAACAAACAAGCCCGACCGTCGCTTAGTGTATCCCGTGCCTAAGAAATACTGCTGTGAAACAAGTATTGTAGTATGGTGGTACCATGGAACTCTTATGTTTTAGATCATAATACCATGTTAATTAAGTAAAAAAACAAATGCTATGTCTTTACAAAGAAGTACTAAGTGGTACTGTGATACATGGTAATACTATGGTATTTTGAAATATACTTATATTATATTGAAATTTACACTGCAATCCCTTTTGTGTGTGTGTGTGTGTGTGTGTACTTGTTTTTCTATTCTGGTGGGGACTTAAACCTGAATACACACAGACTCATGGGGACTCGTGTCACGGTGGGGACCTAAATTGAGGTCCCCACGGGTAAACAAGCTAATAAATTACACAGAATGAAGTTTGTTGAAAATCTAAAAATGCAGAGAGTTTCCTGTGAGGGTTAGGTTTAGGTGTGTGTGTGTGTGTGTGTGTGTATTTGAATAATTTTTAAACTACATTTCACTTGTCATTGCATGTTATTACAACTGTCCAGAAATTATGGAAAAGGTTCATATAGGCCATAGTTCTATGAATTTTCATGATCGAATTCCTGTTTTTTAGTCGGAATCTATGCAATCTGGAATTGTGTGTGAATCTTTCCCATACAGATTTTGCAACAGGTTTGATTTGGTCATGCGGATTTGCCATGTTTACCAACAGAAATATACTTGTTTTGAAAGTGACTTTTGTGAGCTGTGGTTCATACATCACTACACTACTGACAACAGACCCTTTTGTCACGAAAGTTCACTAATGTGACCGCATCTTAACACCATCATACTGTTTTGTAAGTCAACTTGTTAGATAGCAAGAGCTCTCTCCACTGATATACGACCACTATGCATGGATATGATTACTGTATAGCGTGCATGTGCAGACATTATGCTTTAAATGATTAGTGTGATGCAATCGTGTTACGCCTCAAGTGCGTTGTGCTTTATTGACTGCAAGAAAACCACAGACATGCTTCTTTAGATAGAAGCTACCGTATTTCTGTTTACCACACACTTACACACGGTCTCGCTCTCTCTCGCTTTCTCTTTCTTTCTCGCTCCACTGCTCTCTACCACACACTCAGAGACAGTGCTGTATTCACATCAGCACTCTGCATTCCCATCACATATGCGCTTGCCGTTGCCTCGGAGATGAATGGAGAGGAGGGATGCTACATTACATGTGGCTGGGAGCACATTGCGTGAGTCACAAATAAAAAGGTGCCTTTAAAGTAAATTCAGTGATCAGTGTTAGTGCAGCGTTAGCCATTTTACACACCCGCCGCTGTTGTTGTTGCTTCCTGTGATTGCAAAGGGAACAAGGGAGATACCACGTTAAGGACACGAGGCGGCATGCATCGCTCAGCCACCACAGAAACAGGGAGGGGCGGTGCTCCAGAACACTGCTAGAAACCGGAGGGATGTTTGTGTATTAATGCGGTCATAGACGGCTCTGACGAGAAGGGAGAAAAGAGGTTCTGCCAGGAAGGGAAGGAGGGGCAGATGAGAAGAAAATGAAGACGAAAATGTAAGCAGGGGATAATTATAGAATTACTGCCGCCATTTAAACACGCAAGATCATAAACACACGTCATTACATCTGCAGAATCACACTTACACCACATCAACAGCCAGAGATGATTTCTGACCTATATTTCTCTAATTAAAGTCGTTTTAATTCCGTAATCTGACGTATTTTAGAGAGTAACAAGATATGCAAGGCAGTGAAATGTAGGATGGATCTTTAAGTTTCACACAGCATTTACTCTCTCTCTCTCTCTCTGCCATCATAGAGGTCTGATTATTCCACTGCTTATCAATTATTAATGAGTTCATTTATTCCAAAGAGATCATGTGTATATTTGATCCAACCAGTGTGTAGCCCCTAGATGAGGATGCTAAAATCAACACGAAATGTCATTGAAATGCAAACCTTTTTTTACCCATTACATGCAGATTTCAGAGTGAAACAGGATATTTAATGAGGAGAAATAATGTGAGGCTATTACATTAACCTAGAATTGATTAAATTGCTTAAAGGGATGTCTATATGAGCAAATACTTGAGAAATACTTGCATTTGAGAAAAGGCAATTTTGGTAAAGAAATAACAAAATAATCAAAAAGTTGCTAGAGAGACAGAGTGAGTTTGTTTAAAAAATTAAATGGATAGATAAACACAAAAAAGAAAAATGTAGAGTGATGACTTTTGGTTTCTTTCCAGTTGCTGTTCACTGGAAAGCCGGTGAGAAGCCAAGCATACATCACCAGAAGATCCAGTTATTTTTTTAATGAGTGAATAAATGAATAAAACATATACATGGATGAATCATTCACAATAAGATCAATAGCATGAATTTCGAAATCACATATCATGCTGATTTTGATTCCATGTTGACTTTAATCAGGAACGATCTCTACTTCCTGTGTGCAGTGTCTTTGTGACTTTGGATTTTCCTGTCTCTCAAAATGAGTGGAAAAGGGAGAGAGGCGAGGGCACTTTCACGTTTTGGACTTGCAGTGATGTAGCTGTCACACTTTCAAAGGGAGGCAGGCAAAGCAGGGAGGAGCCCGAGCGTGTACACCAGTGTCCTTTGTGGGAATTTTCTCAGATCCATGAAAAGACTGTGCTCTCCTGTCGGAACGCCGATCCGGCTGAGAAGAGATCTGTGAGGTTTAGCTTGCTCTGTGAGCTGTCAATCACCAAGCGAGTGAAAGATTCCCTCTGCCATTGAATCACAGAGCTCCATTTATTGTCCGTGATATGTATCCATGTAGCTTAAAAAGCCTCCGTGTATGTATCGATCATGTAGGATGAAAGTATTGTGGGAAAACGTCTGTGAGATGTAAATCGCATAGTGGCAAACAGTATTCGGGCTGAGCCTAAAGGAAAGAAAAATGACAGATCTCTTTAAAACCTTGACTGCTTTTCCTAGACAGCAATGACTTTAAATGGAGTGTAAATGTGCTTTGGCTGAAGTCTCCTGCTTCTTAGACTCCAGTCATATCCTGTAGATGTTCAAAAGATATCTATAGCATCTCAATCGGCATCTACATACCAAATCTCAATATGGACTCAAACATTTCTCAACCAGTTCTTCCTAGACCAAATTTTCTGAGCCACATCAGGTACGTTTACATTAAACTATTTTTTTTTTCAACTGGAATCCATTCATTCAGAACTGGAAAAAACCATTACAATAATATCACTGGAGCTACTGTTATCATAATTGTATATATGCATGATGGCACTGTGCATCTGTGTAATGTATTTTGAAACCGACTGAGAAAATAGCATTTACATGCTTAATTTTCTTTTGCTTTTTTTTTTTTTTTTTGCTTTTTTTTTTTGGTAATGGGATTATTTCAGGTTTACACCACCCCAATCCCGACATATTGTAATTGGGATCCAGTTCAATCGGATCGATTTAGGTATTCACACGAATGCTTTCCAATCCAATTGAGCCATCAATCCGATTACAAACGGATTATTTTGGTGCATGTAAACGTAGCAACAGCTCTACAATGTCCCTGCATGTTCTTGCATGGGCTGTGTTAGCGTAAAAATCCAAACAAGATGGAAGAAAAACATGAACAGCATTTAAACTCTTTAAAGAGTACAAAGCAACTAGCTCTGCCAACATTAAAATGGCCACAAATTGGACAAAGAGCTTTGAAGAGACCATAACGCCCGTTTAACCAAAGATCCTTTTTTTAATTTAATCACTTTGCCCAAGGTAGAACGTCTTCAGACAGATGTCACATCAGTATTGCCTTTTAAGCGTCATATTATGTACTCAAGTGAAATCCACTCGTGCGAGATTGTTGTGAAGATGCACCTCGGATGGCCCACTTTTAACAAGATCCTATCTCAGCGTCTCTGACAAGCATGGAGAGACATTGAGGTAACGCGAGTCCCTGATGTGTCTACGACTCGTCAGCGCTTAACTAAAAAAAAAAGGATAAGAATCACTTCTGATGGTGTCAGGCTGTAATCTCAGAGCTGTGCTTTACAAACCACTCACAGTGACAGCAGGAGAGCTGGAAGAACGGTCTTGCATTTGATTTGATCACTTGTAATGATACAGGAAAGAACGACACGGTGACCTCACACTCTTTAACTCAAAATAGACAACAATTAGAATCTAAAAGAACTTCCTTTTGACATATCGCTGACATACAAAAGGACCCTTGAAGAAAGAACTGCTTAGAAACATGCTAAAAGCATGGATTTTATCTTCCACTCATCCCCTTTCTCGTGTCTCTCATCCTTTTAATTCATCACCTCATTTTTCTTTCAGAAGAAACACTTTATTTTAGATTAAATAATGAAATAAATCCTTTAGAGTACATAGACTCCTTATTGCCTGTCGATAATTTTGGTAAATGAGAAAATAGAGCAATGAAGCATCTTAATGGCTTTGAATTTGGGCTTCTTCAGTGTCACCCTGACATTGCCACCGTCGATTTTGGTGTATTTAAGACCTCCAAAAGGAAAAAAAATGCTCCTTTGACTGTAATGGAAATCTATTATTTAGCTGCGACATTGAATTTATTGGAGCAATTTGGCACGGTGCAGCGTGGTTTCTGCAGAAAATCAGCCACAATGTCTGCTACTGATGCAAACAGCTTAGCCGAGTAAACAGAATGGAGCTTGAGTGCTGCAGCTGTATCCGCAGAAGGTCAGGCCTGACACATGTGAGTGACGTACTTTCTTTACAACACTTTACAATTACTCCATTCTGGTCGCCAGGTGCAGTCTGTTTTCATTTGTTTTCCCTTGCTTAAACAGAGAGACTCAAAGCTCATCGCACTAGCTGATGATATTTTAGGGCTACACTACACTATTTCTCATAAAACTGAGATGATTTACAAAACAAAAAAATATTTCAGAACCAAGAAGGTTTGAAAAGCAGATAGCTTCTGCCATATTTGAATTAATGCCCGAGTACAAAAACAGAATGTTATTATGTATTGTATATCTTGTTTTAGCTTATCAACAGATTTTCTTAAAGGGATCAACAAATGCAAAATTCACTTTACAAGTTGTTAGAACATAAATCACATCCATCCTACAATGATAAAAATCCACCTAGTGTTTTTTATTTATTATTTTTTATTATTATTATTATTATTCCTATTTTAAAATCCCCGTTCTCAAATCAGGTTGTTCTGAGATTCCTATCAGAATAACGTAGATATGCACAGGCCGCTCCCATGATAGTTGATTGACAAGGTCGTCTTACCTTAGACCCGCCCTGAGTGAACTGAGAGCTGTCCAACATTGTGTCGACTCCCGTGCACAGTTGCTAAGTCCAGTTATTATACATGACTTTGGGCTTCTTTTTCTTTTTTCTTTTTTTTTCTTTTTTGTAAAGTTGCATGCAAAAATCTCGAGTCGCAGGTTGCGTTTTTTTTTGGGCTTATTTTAAAAAAATATGGTTGCATGTTAAGAAAATCTGACAAGCAACTTCTGTTTACATCAATCAACTGTCAACTGTTTCTTTACATTTATGTTTGCTGTACTCTCCAATGCATTGAGTGACACTCTGTCTGCTCACAGTTAAAGGCAGATTAGTGCAATTAGTAATAATATAAGCATAGGTGGAGGGTGAACCAAGGCTAAAAGCAGCCAAATGTATTAATTATCATAAACCTGTCCTTTTAGGCAAGAACCAGACATGGGTATCATGTACGCAAAAAAAAACAAAAAAACATTATCGTTATCGTTATACTCACTTGAGCTGGGCATACTTTGAAATTAATCTCTTATTTACATTGTACGTACATCTGTGCTTTGTTGTTTATGATGAGAGAATTCACCTTAGCCTTAACCAGCCATACACATGCTCTGCCTATAAATATAACTGTTGTAGCATAATCCATCAAACATTCCGCGCTCTCTCCTCCCCCTCACTGAAGAAAATCATGTTCAAAAGAAGGAGCGTGACACTTTAATTCAAGCGATCGATGATAGTAGTAATAGAGGAGTGGGATAACTTTCAGAATTGTAATAGGCATGCATCCCCAATTCAAAAGAATAAAATAAAATAAAATAAAATAAATGGTTTTCAGGTGGAAAAAAATCTTGAATGACACTCAAGCAAAAAAAATAAATAAAAAAATAAAATAGATAAAATAACCATGTGTAAAAATGTCAGCATGCATTTCATGTATCTCTGAAGCAAGTATGCGCCAGTTGAGCAACTGCCATTGATATGGTCAAAAGGAATGCTAAAGGGTAGCTCTCTCTAGGTATAAGATCTCATTGAGTCTGTACACCACTAATGCATTTGCAGCGCATGAAATGCAATCAGACACGGCATTCAGAGGCAATAAACTGTCAGGGAAAGGTTGTGCAGAGCCCATTAGAATTGAACACTCTGTTAATACACTTGAAGTTGACTTGCATTTACTCCAACATTAACTTCCAAACCTGATTTTAGGGCAATCGATAAATGTATGTGCTAGCACAGGAGCAAAAGTGCTTTTTAAACGTCTAACAACACCTACTATTTGACACAGAGACACACAAACACATGCAATATGAGTTTCTGAAGCCTTTTTAAGAAACAAGTAAAACACTTTAATGAGAGCAAGAGAGAGAAAGAGAAACAGAGAGAAAGACATTATCGTCATCTGTAGTGTATATAATGTTTATTTAGAGTAATGGCTCCATTCCAGCATGGCAGGAAAACAATAATGTTTATTTTATTCTTCCGCAGATGAAGCCTAGCAGTGTGAGGAATGGGGCAATGGCACAGGGGTAATGTGCAAAGATATGAACACAAGTCATGCTGAATCTTGCTACAGAATCCAACCTTTATGATGCTTACTTTCACGCTGAACCTTATCGACTTGTAAAAAAAAAAAAAAAAAATAATAATAATAATATGCACATGCTCTAATTTAAGGAAATATGTATATAAAAGATATATTGGTGTCCTTGTGCTTCAATTGATTCATTAAAGCATGATTATTTACATAGTGATTTTCATCGTGAGTCAGACCAACTTTTCTGCATGAATCCATCTCAATTTTACTGTTATTAACACTGACGTTCAAGGAGGCCGTGACTGCTCTTTTGGAGTCGAAAAGCATGCAGTCGCAGTGAATGACAGATTCAGGGCTGAGCTACGGTGAGGTACAGATCATGCAGACATGTGGAAATGCATTAGTGTGGTGTTCCAAAGTCAGACTTCTAACTTCTGTAAAAAAATGAACCTTAAATTGGCAGCTAACAGTTAAAATGGGTACTGTGGTCCAAAATCAAAATATTGAAAAGAGTGGTTTCTCCTGTCCCTGACACGCAACAGGCACAAGCTCAACTGAGAGTGGAAAGGGACATGCCTATACACTAAGTTGATGAGTTGATTTATCCGAGTTTTAATACTGTATCCCTTTTAGAGCTTTTTAAATGGGTGCCAAGGCTTTTAGGTTGGATAGAATCTGCGATCAAATTGGATGCAATTCGCTGTGTTTTCTGTGGTGTCAAAATTATATTGGGTAAATTGGCAGCGGATGGAGTCACACAGAACCAAACAAAAACAAAACTCACATTTCAAAGTAGAATAACTGGCTGTATAGCATTGTTTTTTGGAGAAACAAGCATGTGAACATGTTTCCTAAATGTCTACAAACACATTATGGTATTTTTCTGCTTTAGTACAGTTAAAATTACTAAATTAATAAAAAATTACATACAAAACCTTTATGGATAAACACTCTCTTTGCTTAAATAAAATGCATTAAAACTAGCATAGATAATAACTACGAAGTACTGTTTAACCACTGTTAGCTGTTGACGTCTACAAAGCTAACAGCAGCATTATGGTATGCTTTTCTATTCCGTCATCATGCAAATGTCAGGACACCTTTGTGTTCAGAAGTCTGAGATATCAAGTAGGCAAGTAGGAATATCCCACATTTGACTTTGAATGGAAAGCAGCACAACACACACACACATCCGCTCAGAGACAGGGACACACACCTCTTTCCGTATATAATTACTAGGCATTCAACAATTCAAATCCATAAGCTGCTGGGTAATAGAGTTGGTTTTAGCTGTATTCAACTCGCAGTCTCAGAGGATTTCACATCACGCCACAGCGCAGAAGTTTCAGACTGTGGAGACAGAACTGCTCCCCAACAAAACCGAAGCACAACAGTCTCCTCAGTGCCGCACTTTCAGCCCTGCAACAGCAGTTAAAGCACACCAGCAGCAAAAACAAAGAACACGGCAGTGCCTCGAAATTTCATATACGCTTGAGAACGCCATAGAGCACGATTAATTCAACAGCATGGAATCATGGAGGAATTCTGGCCTGTATGAGTCCATGCATCCTTTCAGAGTGACTGTATCGGACAGTGGGAAGAGAGGGAGGAGGCGGTGAGGTGGTATCTGTGAAAACGATCGATAAAGCAGGCATGAGGTGATATTGACTTTTCTCATTTATTACAGCATAACATTGATATTGACCTTTTCCTTCCAAGGTTTCTTACAAGTTACATGCAGAATGAGTAAAACGCTTTTATCAACAATTAGAGCAAAATCCCTTTTTAGAGGTGGGGAAAATGTTGAATATAAATATGCTGAAGTCAATCAGGAGGAGCTAAATTCTGTCTGAAAACATCCAAACATAAGAATAACAGCTGTTTCATAGCAATGTGCATTAGGGCTAGCTAAATAAAATAAAATTAAATAAAATTCTTGGAACTGAAAACATTTACTGGAATTTTGACTTCATATCTCACAAGTGCACTTAAATAAAATAGCAAAAAGAATAAAAGTTTTCATAGCAATGTGCATTATAGCTGGCCATATAGAAGAATGTTTCTGTCTTAAATCAAATAAAATCAAGTCAAATACACTTTCTTTGAATTCAATATATTTCTTGGAATTCTAACTCCATATCTCACAACTGTGATTAAGTAAAATAAAAAGTAAAACATTTTACATATGTAAACATTCGTTTGCATTGTGGCTAGCCATATAGACTGTTTCATAAAATAAAATAAAATAAAATAAAATCTTTAAATGCTGACCTCATATCTCATTATTGCAATTTTATTTCACATAATTGCTACAACTGCATAATTAGCTGCAAATTAACAATTATGGGTATTTATTTTTAACATCAGTCATAAACATCTCTTTAACATCTCTCTTATTACCTCTCAATGTTAATTCTAAATGCAACTTTGTATTCTGCAGTTTTGACTTTGTATTATGCAACTCTGATATCTCATGAAATCACTCTATTACTGCATACATTTTAAATGTTTTATTTGACAGATTTCCGTGGGTACATGTTACTTGTTCTGCAGTACCTGCATGTTTTAGTTGTGTAACATCCTCTTCACATTCACATAGTTTTTAATTTATTTGGCAAAGCCACACTTGCAGTCTCTCTCTCTCTCTCTCTCAAAAAGTTGTAGATGCATGTCATCATTCAATGGAGAATCTGAAAACAACTGCAACTGCATTATCAGGAAGACAATTTTTGAGGTAAACTCAAACAAACGTAATGAACATGAGTGGACAATCCACACATCAAAGTAGCTCACTTCATCGTTGACCACTGCATCCTCTGCTCCAGCCCCTCCGCTGAGATTGAGGTCAATTATTGAAAAAAAATGATCCTGTGACTTACACAGACTACGGCAGTGAAGGAGACAAATAGGAAACGACACTTGCTGGCTGTAAACAGCCTCGGTGGTCCCCGTGGAGCATGTGTCCACACACAGAGCTGCGCTCTCAGACCGGAGAAACCTGCACAAATAAATCTAAACTGATAGTAATGCATTTTCCATCAGCTAAAAAGTTCAATTATGGTGGATGTGACAGTGCAATTCAGGCCTCACGTATACATTATTGATTAGTTCCCTTGAGGTTAAAATGTACTGCTCCTGAAAAAAAGCAAAGATGGAGATGTGTCCGATTTTGTTTTTTCAGTGACAGCGGGAATGCGGCACAAGCTAGCAAACATACTGGAAAAGCACTGGCTCAAACAGTTTAAGATATTTTAGCATGCAGGTATTTAGCACAAAAGCATGAATATTATTCACTAACCACTCACAGTACAATCTGATCTCACACTACATGCATAGAACGTTGCAATTATGCATATACGAGGGCTTTATGGGGCAGTCATGGCCTAATGGTTAGAGAGTTGGGCTTGTAATCCAAAAGTTGCGGGTTTGAGTCTTGTTAAAGGCAGGGATTGTAGGTGAGGGTGTGTGTTCACTCTGTTTGTCTATTTGTTCACTACTCACTGCTGTGTGTGTGCAGAATACAAAACCAACTGCATTTTGAAAGTTTTACATAAAGTACATTGTGTGTATTTATAAGGGAAAAAAGTGAATATTTTGAGTGATTTGACATTGCTTTAAGCAGTGTAGGACTATCAGTACCTTTAAACCTATCAGTATTTTTCTATCCCTACTGCAGATTTCCTCCCACAATCAGCGCCGAAAAGTGAGAAAAGCCAGCTGATTCCGAACAGGTTTGCTTATAACTGGTTTTATAGCCTGACAGAATGTCTTTTGTGTCAAAAGTAATGCTGTGGGAAGTAAGTTTGAAGCTTTTTATGACTTCCCTACATGTCTGTGTGAAAGAACAAACCTCTCATTCTTCATGTTGGAGTGGAGTTCTGACTGAAGGCTAAAGTGAAAAGGCTAAATTTCCTTAGGGACAGAAGCTCTAATTAATTTTCAAGCTGCTTTAACAAAGTCCATTCAAATACTCAGTGTTTTTAAGCAGATTTGTCATTAGTAGCTACAGTACAATGAATGGTGAAGCTCGACAATCTCAAGGCTGTAGTTGATGATGAAAGCATGAATGCTATTATTTTTATTCAATCCATGCTGGAAGAACAACCATACTGCAGCAAAATGAATAGCAGTTCACTGCATAGTTGGATCAAATCCACCAGTTTATCTTGCAATAATTGTCATGTCTATGTTATTTTGAACCTTTGACCTAAGCATTCACAGATGTTAACATTGCATGACAATTTGGCAACTGGCAGGCACATTCAACTTCAAAGTTCCCTGGGAATCAAACCCACAACCTTCTAACAATCTCTACAATCTACTGTACATTAATCCCTTTTCATAAGTGCATTCACCACAAATAACTGAAATCACCCAGTTTCTTCAGCCAAGAAACAATGTTTACCTGCATTGAAAGCACTTAACGGCTGAAAATAAAGCATAATTCTTCAAATGCATTTCCTTAAATGTTTAAACAACCGTAATTTTGGCTCAAATCCCCGCTCAAATGACTTGAGTTACAACACAACTAACATTAGCAAACTGAAAGTCAAGAGGCACTGCTAGATAATGAATCAAATCTTCACCCAAAATGAGGTGAGCTTTCAGCAGAGGAGCACTCGAGAGAGAGAATCAGAGTCAGAATTTAACTCTTATTATCAGAGAGGGGGAAAGCCCTGGGTAATTAATGACTGGTGTAAACTAATTGCAAAATGAAGCTCAGATCGTTAATGAATCATCTTAGATGTATAATCAAGTAATTAGGAAATGAAGTGGCGAGTAAAGCACAGGAAGTTGTGGTAATGAGGATTGGTGATTATCAATCTGAAGGATCTGCTGATGATCCCTCGGGACCCGCAACATATCCTCGGCCCACAAAAGCCGAATTACCCAGTTCTCTCCAGAGTTCATGACTCTGCCATATACAGCCTTTCTGATCCACAGTGGAGTCTTGATCAAAGAGACTAAATGTGTCGACTCGAGTGACAGACATCAGAGAAAATATTGGGCAATGGATTCTGGACAAAGCAAATGTAGAAAATGCAGGAGTAAATGTGCTTGTACTGTTATGACACAGTTATAGAGAAGTATAGGTCGTTTGTCCAAATCCCTGAAATACAACCCATCAGAGCATATACTACAATTGCGCCCCTATCGGCAAAAGGTCGTTTTCATATTAATGTTTTGTACTCTTTTATTTGCACTCTGATTTGCGTTTCGTAAAGTTCAGTTTGTAGATTATTGCGTTATACCTTGATATGTAATCATGCTATCATGGGTTCGATTGCAGAGAATGGACGTGCTCGTAAAATGTATGTGCTCAATAAATCATAATTTAGCATGATTTCTTAGCAGGAGGGTTAGGTTTAGGGGTGGGGTTAGGTGTGGTCATTCGAACGAATAAGCCACCTAGTAAAATATGTACAAATTACTGTGCATGAACCTGACGTATACAAACATAAATAAATATTTTTACAGATATTTATTTATATATATATATATATATATATGTATATGTGTGTGTGTGTGTGTGTGTGTGCTTTATTATTTATTTGTGAATTTCATGGGAAGAGAGAAAAAAAGATTTTAATGCTAGCCCCAGTCTCCCATACCAACAGCAAAATCCATCACACCATGCAAACCCAACCTCCTTCTTTCTCACTCTTCTTTTCTCCATCCATCTCACTTTGTCTCGCTTACTGTCTCTCTTCTGTCTTTTAGCACTCGGGGCTCCTACACAAACATTTACATCAGGAATGAGATATTTAATGAAACTTGTGCAAGGAGTAATTAAAGCCCTTTTTTCTCCACACAAAAGGGGCTGATGAGGGAGCCCCCTCTTCCTCCTCCTCCTGCTCACTAATCAAACCCTCAAGAGCTTCTGTTACTCTTACAAAGACAGCTTAGACAGTGAAAGGACAGACGGAGAAAAATAAAATAAAAATCTTTCTGGATGATGAAGGAGATGCGTTAAAGGGAACAACTAAGTCAGGAAGATTTTATTAAGATTTCAGGTTTTAGAAGAGCAGGAACAGATATCTGTCTCCTTTGACCTTTTCACAAATACAGATAAAATGAAACATGTCATAATGTGCACTATATACTTATGAAGATTTCTGAGAGGAACAAACCAATTATTAACAAAAAGGAAACAAAAAAGTTAAAGCCTTGTGTGTCTGTGTCTATATATATATATATATATATATATATATATATATATATATATATATATATATATATATATATATATATTGTGACGAGCGTCCCGAGTCCACATCAGCGTCGCCCTGGTAACTGACGAGGAGCACCAGCTTGAGGCTCATCACGGGCTGATCACCGGCACCTGCCTCTCATCAGCCGGGCCTCATATAAACAGCATGTGCACGGTAAAAGGGTGAGAAGCCTCTCCACGAGCTAACACACTGAATCTCCTCTCTCTCTGCCACCAGAAAGCAGCCTGTGACCGGAAGACTTGCCACGAGCACTCCACCGACTCACCTGCACCTGGACCCGAGTGAGAGCACCCTTTTGCACGCCGAAGCACCGTCATCACCCCGCAACCCTTCACTTTTCAATAAAATCCACCCTCCGGGGCTTTACATTTGAATTTGCTCCTGCCTATTCCTTTCACCCCGCCACAATATATATATATATATATATATATATATATATATATATATATATAAATGATAATTAACTAAATCAGACAGTATAAGACCAAAAATATACATGAAAATAATAAATCTCCTTAAAGGCATAATTTACCCAAAAATTCAAATTATGTCACCCCCATGCCGTTCCAAACCCGTGAGACCTCCATTTATCTTCGGAACACAGTTTAAGATATTTTAGATTTAGTCCGAGAGCTTTCTGTCCCTCCATTGAAAGCGGGTTCGGTATACTGTCCATGTCCAGAAAGGTAAGAAAAACATCGTCAAAGTAGTCCATGTGACATCAGAGGGTCAGTTAGAATTTGTTGAAGCATCAAAAATACATTTTGGTCAAAAAATATCAAAAACGACAACTATATTCAGCATTGTCTTCTTTTCCGGATCTCTTGTGAGCACGATTAAGTTTAGTGATATCCGGTTCGTGAATGAATCACTCGATGTAACCAGATCTTCTTGAACCAGTTCACCAAATCGAACTGAATCATTTGAAACGGTTCACGTCTCCAATAAGCATTAATCCACAAATGACTTAAGCTGAAAGATTGACTCGTTCTCGAGTCAAGAACCGTTTCTGTCGGACGCGTCCGATTCGAGTACCGAGGAGCTGATGATACTACGCATGTGTGATTCAGCGTGAAGCTGATGATTGATTGATATTTTGATGATTGATTCTGTGTGCTAATGTTATGAGCCCAGGTAAACCGAAAGCTTGCAATCATCGCCAATGACGCCATTACGTCGAGCGCAAAAGAACCGGTGAACCGTTTTCTTCAACCGGTTTATTGAACCGAACTGTCTGAAAGAACCGGTTCACGGAAAAGAACCAAACTTCCCATCACTACTGGTGATCCGACAAACGATGCAACCGGATCTTGACTCAAGAACGAGTCAATCTTTCGTTCATTATCTGGCTCGGCTCGGTGTTCATCTTCAGTTCTCTCTTCACAGCGGTTCAGTCAGTGTACTGTTTGAGTAAATGAATTACTCCGGGATATTGGTTTGTTTTAACTCAGAGGGAGTGTCAGCCACATTAAAAAAGTTAACATCTTAAGTATTCCAGTACTCTGTTCCAGCTTAAGTCATTCGTGGATTAATGCTTATTGGAGACGCGAACCGTTTCAAACGATTCAGTTCGATTTGGTGAACTGGTTCAAGAAGATCCGATTACATCTAGTGATTTGTTCGCGAACCGGATATCACTACACTGCAGTGAACACGCTCACAACAGACAATTTGAACAGAGAAGACAATGCTGAATAAAGTCGTTGTTTTCGTTATTTTTCGACCAAAATGTATTTTCGATGCTTCAACAAATTCTAACTGACCCTCTGATGTCATATGTACTACTTTGATGATGTTTTAATTACCTTTCTGGACATGGACAGTATACCGTACATATATTTTCAATGGAGGGACTGAGAGCTGTCGGACTAAATCTAAAATATCTTAAACTGTGTTCCAAAGATGAACGGAGGTCTTACTGGTTTGGATTAAACATGAGAGTGAGTCATTAATGACATAATTTTCCTTTTTGGGTGAACTAACCCTTTAAGGTTTTGCTTAAAAATAATACATTAAAGGATCTTGTCTTGTCCTGATCTGATACTGGTCAGTATGTTATGAATGTAAATCTGAGAGCATGTGCAAACAGACTCATCTCGCTCAATACTGTGTTTTGCTGTTTTTATTCAACCGATTTCCAGTGTCATGCAGATCAGAGTAGTTTACAACAACAAGCAGTTGATTTCTCTCTCTCTGCCCGTGGGCTAAATGTGGGTGATCTATACTTTCTCTGAATGTCCACTGCCAAGGATGTATTTGATGTCGGGTAGTGCTGTAAGATGAACGTATAAAGCTAGAAGTCCTTGTTTTCAGTGGATTCTTTCAATTCTTTGTCGCTTCTAATTTAAACCTTCATGACGGGCAACCGGGGAAACGATCAGAGACTCTCTCTCTCTCTCTCTCTCTCTATATATAATTTATACTATTTACTCTTGATGGTAATATTTCTCGTAGTGTTATATTAGCATTTATATATTATAGATTTTATATTTATATATTGTTGCTGGAATACAGTAATGCATTACAGTAATGATAATAATAAATAGTTATATATAATAAATATGTAATAATGAAATATGCCTGGACATATTATGGCAATGATCATGTTTAATGAGGATTTAAATTAATGTTAAATATGAAAATAAATGTGCAAAAATCATAAAGGTCCTAGAAAGAAGGTATGTTTGCACATCTCTTGGGGCATTTTAAACCGAATTTAAATCCTCAATAAAACTCTTCTGTTTGAAATGCGCAAAGAAAAGTGCAAAAATGTTTGCATGTTTTTCATGCATTTTAAATCTTCAGGAAAACTGGGTTTAAAATGCGTAGGAAGCTCTGACACAGACTGAAGGTCCCAAAATATTTTTTTCATAAAAATGTAATTATAACTTATTTTATTTATTTCACTTTTGATTTTGGGGAAAAATGCACAAACTATCCATCGGTAATTGTTCATTTCACAGGTCGCTTGGGTCTACATTACTCTCTCTCGCTGCTGAAAAATTTGTGCCAGAATGAAAATGAAACAATTATACAAGCTTATTAATATTTTGGCTTACATTACATTGGCCAAACATTCATACAACCACTGAAACAAGGAATTAGCATGGGCTCAGCAGCTTTCTTTGAGTTCTTTTCCTCTCTGATCGCGCAAACTCTTCCCACCCTTCTTTCCGAATGCTGTTAGTTGAGACCAGGTCCCTTGGCTTATTAAAAGTGACAAAACACAGTGCATTTGAAGTGACTGTTGTCCTTCTCTGTTGTGCATTTTTGAAGAAGCTAGTCATTGACACGTCACCCCTGTTTTCTGCTCCTACGTGAACCTTTTGAGCACCACTTCTGTCTCTGCTACGAACTTAACAGATTACTGTGACCCAGATCTGAACTCTGGGTCTTTGCAGCTTAAGCATAAACACAAAAAATGCATACTTCAAAAGATCTCACAGCTGTATTTGACTAAGTTTGCAAAGTTTGTGTAATTAAATGTTCATTAGTCATTCAAATATTTGTTTAAATTATATAAATGCATATTTGCTTAATGCTGATGGCAAATGAGAAAGTATTATAATGTTTGCCTTTCTATTACTAATAGGCCTAATATAAAAGCAAATGTTATAATGTTTACTGTATTCGTTAATTTCTTTGTTGAACCGTTCTATCTGATTATTAGACAAAATTATATCTGTGTTAGACAGAACTGTTAACGATGACGACAAACAAGTGGGAGAATGTGAGCACTGTGTGCGCTCAGGCGCTACCGCTAAAATAAAAGTCCTGCCTCGAACACATTGACCAAGCAGAAAAACGTATCTGCCAATGCCGATATTTGAAAAATTACAAATATCGGCCAATATATTGGCCAGTAATATATATATATATATATTTTTTTTTTTTTGGAGGTGGGGGGGGGGGGGTGATATTTGTGACAGGTTTTTTGTAATTCACCCAATCTATCATTCTTATCTATCATTCTGTATTTCTCTTTATAAGAGCCTTGTGGAAATGGATCTGTTTTTAGCACATAAACTAATCATAGGG
This sequence comes from Carassius carassius, assembly GCF_963082965.1. Classification (NCBI taxonomy): domain Eukaryota; kingdom Metazoa; phylum Chordata; class Actinopteri; order Cypriniformes; family Cyprinidae; genus Carassius; species Carassius carassius. The sequence continues at coordinate 30,360,085 of NC_081771.1, forward strand.
CCTTTTACCAGGTCACATGACAAAACATACAGCAGGGAAGGCCAACAGTCACTTCAAATGTGCTGTATTTAGTCACTTTTAATCATTCAGTGGCCTGTTCTCAACTAACAGCATTCGGAAAAAGTGGTGGAAAGAGAACGCGTGACCATAGAGGATAAGAACTCAGAGAAAGCCACTGAGCCCACGCTAATTCCATGTTTCAGTGGTTGTAACAATGTGCGGTAAGCCAAAATATTAATAAGCTTGTATAATTATGTTTCATTTTCATTCCAGCACAAATTTGTCAGCAGCGAGAGAGAGAGAGACAGTGGGGGAGAGCTGATGCAAGCGTCCTCATGCAAATGAACAATTACAGACGGGTGGTTTGGAGTTTACTACAGAGTGGGTTTGGCCATCTCTGCACACTGTGAAGTTATCTGAAAAGACTGGCGGCACATGCAGCATTGCATTTATCCACTCGGTTTCTTCTGCGGCCCTCCTGTAGATTTTATCAATCCTGGCCGTCCAAGCAGCTACGGAGGGTCTCGAGGCCATCCTGAAGAGGAGCAGGGCTTGAAACAACAAATAATACCAGAACACTCAAATCTTGCTGTCTAAATAGCAACTGGCTAAGCGACTGCGTGATCCGTGCCGCATAATCGTGATTAAACAATATGGCAATATTGGAAAATCTCTGAAGGGAAAAGAATGCCTAATTCATTCGGATTTAAGCGTGGAAGATTATCCGAGCACATTTAACCTCTCGTCGTCATAAACTCACAACATCTGTGCGGGAGATCTTATTGTGATGAATTACATATTATTAGGTTTAAGCCAAAGATATGTTAGCAAAATAACCCATGGCCCAGATTCTCTCCAATGTTCCCAAACAAAGTGTCGGATTCAGTGTCAAGATATTCAGTGCCAAGTCTCGAAATAACATATCTTTAGAGGCAAAAACATGTTTTTTTTTTTTTTTTTTTGTATTATATTAGTGCATCTCATTGTATTTATTTTCCTCTATAAATAAGAACATTCAGGAGCCTCACAACAATAATACAATCAACTCTACTGTCATCAATCAGTTATTTTTTTATTTTTTTAACAAGCAGCTCAAAAGTGTATAGTAACCACATCAGATCTATAAATACATATAAATAAATAAATAAATAAATGGAATACATCTCAATGCCTTGAATACACACAATAAAAGTTATTTATTTATGTACATATTTATTTATTTATTATTTGGCATAAAGTATTTTCTGACATTATAATGAAGCTAAAATCTTAATTCAAATAAATTATTGGATTATTGAAAAGAAAGCTGTATTAAGTGGTTTAGCATAAGTTTTATCAGCATTTCAAAATTACATAAATATTTCAGTAGGTCGATAAATCACTAAAATGACAGATACAGTAATTTGACATTTTCTATGACATTGAAATTCTCATTAAACATATTCTCATTGGCATAATACGTCCAGGCATATTTAATTGTAATATATAAGTATAATTATATTTATTTATTATTCTCATTACTGTAATGTATTACTGCATTTCAGCAAAGCTATAATAATGGTTATTAAAAATAGTTTATAAAAACACAACAACAAATAGAGCAAACCATATTTATCTCAAGCAGTAGACAGAGTGCATCACCTCAGATTCACTAATGTGTTTCGAAGCAAGCTAATCAAGGCTGAGGATCATTCCGGAGCACAGACTTTACGATGTGAAAAGTAGGCCAGAGTAAATATAATTGCTGTCTAGACTCTTACTAAGTGTGTGGTCAATGGAAGACATTTTAAGGCTATCAGCGGATGACGCAACCAGGTGCAAGCCGCTGGAAAACAGCTTCAGGTAACCAGCGGCCATTGTGTCAGCAGTATCTGTTTATAACAGCAGATTACTCAGCAGTATGGAGGTTCAAGCCTGATATATCTGAAACCGGCTCTTTCACACAGAATTCTGGGTGAATAATAGCGTGAACCTCAGGCAAACTTGGAGATCACATATCACTCCAAAATCAAGAGAGAAAAATGGGCAACTCTTTATGCTGATAGAAATTCATTAGTGGACTGTCTGCTTCATATCTGCTAACACTTTATTTGACAGTTCCCTGACACATATTCTGCTAAATAGTAGTTTTGCAAATACAGGTCAACTTATTCTATTAACCCTAACCCTAACCTGCCTGTCTACTAATACTCTAATACAAGAGGTTGACATGTAGTGAATTACTGAAAGTTAGATGACACACACAAAAAAAAATAATTTTAAGCCTTTTTAATTTTATTATAATCTTTTAAAGAATTTAAATTACGTATTTTAATTGAATAACTGAACATTCCTTCAACAATTAACGTCATTCATTCATCTATAATAATTAAGGATTATTCGATTTGAAATTTTACTATTAATGAAATTGTGTAAATCTTAAAAAATCTAATAATAATAATATTTTTTTTGCATGAAGTTGCAAAGATACTTATAGTTAGTAGAATGTCTAAAGCATTCTAATAAAGTATAACACAATATATATTTTTAATCCCTTTCATTAATCCCTTTCTCATTGCCATAATACATCCAGGCATACTGTAGTTTATTATTAGAATTGTTTATTGTTCTAATCACTGCACTGTTCTTCACTACTGCATTACAGCAAAATATAATTTTAATAAAATGAATATAATTTATATATTTGTATTGTTTTTCCGGGGCAGCAACGGAGTGTATCAAGTGTGTTTGTGTGTTCTGGTCATTTGAGTGACAAATGTTTTAGAAACAAGGCCCAAGTCAACGCTGGATTTGCACATCGTTTGCTATTAAAACATGGAGCCGTCCCTGATAAAAACACCCCATTCATGTAAGTACAATTGCATCAGATTTCTGTATTTTGCTGGAAATCAGCACATAAGTGAATATATGTTCATGGAAACAACTTGAAACATCAGTATTATAGCTCCGCTGATGACACCCCTCCAGGAGCTCGGCTTTTTCCAGAAAGAATCCGGAAATATATATATATATATATATATATATATATATATATATATATATATATATATATATATATATATATATATATATATATATTTATATATATATATATATTTATATGTTTTTTTTTTTGTTGTTGTTTTTTTATTTATTTATTGGGTGACCTAGACATGCTCTTGACAGGTGCCATGACATTCACCCAATCTATCAGTCTTCGGCTTCTCTTTATAAGAGCCACATAAATCCATATTTAGCACAAAACTAATCATGGGGCCTTTCGCTGGGTCACATAACAAGAAGATCTATGGAAATACACACAGTCTGTGGAGCAGATGATCAATACCCCATCACTCTCCATACGGACACCTCTTTAGATTTCATGCTTCCGGCTGGTGAATTTATTTGGGCTCGTGAATCTGTGAGCGGCACATGCGTGTGACTAATTCTATCGACACACCGTTCATTGCTCTCGTGCCAATGATTGATCCATTTCGTGTGTGACCAGCGATTTATAGCCAATCCAAGTCTCCTTTTCCTAGATCTTCCCTTGTCTTTCTCCATATAATATCGATTGGCTCCACAACATCCATGTTCATGCATGGACCGGTGTCACACTGAGCTCGCTTGGTTTTATGCTGTTTACAAACAAACACCTTACCTTTTTCTAATTACTTCTCTATGTCTTATGGCCCATTCACACTGACAGTGATTTTATCAATGGAGGTCAGTGATATATATCATCGATACAGATACAGTTTGCTGTACTGTTAGTCGCTAGAAGGCATTTGAAAGTGAAAAAAAGTGAAAGTCGTGACATTTGCCAGGTATAGTAGCCCATACTCGTAATGGGTGCTCTGCATTTAACCCATCCAAGTACACACACACACACAGCAGTGAGAAGTGAACACACACCCAGAGCAGTGGGCAGCTGTAGATCCAGCACCCGGGGAGCAACTGGGGGTTCAGTGCCTTACTCAAGGGCACTTCAGCCATGGGTATTGAGGGTGGAAGACGGCGCTGTTTATTCACTCCCCTCCACCTACAACTCCTACCAGCACCGAGATTCGAACCAGTGACCTTCTGGTAACTAGTCCTGCTCTCTAACCATTAGGCCACAGCTGCCCCTATTTCTATTGCTGGATGCACACATTCAATTGGTGGGCTAAGCTCTCAGAAAAAAGGAACAAAACTGGGGTCGTATCTTTTTAAATGGTACACCTTTGTACTTTTTACCCCTAAAGGGTGCATATTAGTACCTAAATGGCACGTATTGGTACTTTTTAAAGTGAGGTACGGCCCTAATGACAGTTTTTGTACCTTTTTTTCTGAGAGTGTATTTAACTAACATATGTATGGTACGTAAAATCTGATCATAAATGAGATTAACTGCTGATAGATATAAGTAATTTTGACAATAAACCACTCTAAATGTGTCAAACCTGGACATTCATACTCTCTAAAAAAAGGTACAAAAGCTTTCACTTTGGGAGGTATCTTTTTGAAAGGTACAAATATCTACCCTTGTGGTACTTTTAAGTATACTATATGTGCTAAAATATAAATTTAAGGAAAATATGTACTTTTTGAAAGGGTTCAGCTCCAGAGACAGCTTTTGTACTTTTTTTTCTGAATGTATAGGTGAAACGAACACCAAACTTACAAAATATTTGGTCTGAATGGATGAGCAGACTCCTTTATGTCATATAAATTCACATAGCAGCTTTTGTTTACTGTGTTTATCGCTTGGAAAATTAACTTGTTTACAAAAAAATGAGAGTCTGTGCGGACCTATAAAATAAAGACCTTGTAAGACAAGACACCGATAAAATAGAAAAGGACGGATGTGCTGTGAAATCTGATTGGATGAGCTGTATTCTGAGCTGTTTCTAAAATATTCCAAATACATAAAGCACTTTTGACTGCGTGTCAGCTGACATTCTATTACTTATACAGAGTAATATAGAATTATATGCACACTATGATATACAGTACTGCTCACTGGAAGAACTATCTGTGATATTATTTATGAATAAATTAACTCATACAGTACTTTAATCACTAACTTGATCAAATCTGTTGGAATGAGTCACAATTCATACCATTACATAACAATTGTCACCAATTAAATCCTGTATTTAGTGGAGCCATGTCCTCATATGTACAATATTACCTACTGTAGACTAATGAACTATATCAGTTGGCAGAATAATTGCTTATTGTGTTATGAAATGATTACATGATCACACCTACAAGTAAAATGCAGAGCAATGCTGCTTTGTGAATTCTCAGTAGTGGCTTTTCGGGCAGATTTAGCTGCTTTCTCAGAAATTGACCAGCATTTGATGGGTGTTAATTTGCATTCCTGCTTAGGGATTCAGTTCCCTTCCTCTGATTTCACACGCTCCATAAAACTGAGGACAAGGAATGGGAACGCTCAATGAGAGAGGATTTTTTCATCTGTCCTGATATGAAAGCCTGGCTTTTACAGTCATTGAGACCACACAGGACCACACACACACTCATTGTGAACTCATTACAAGCACAAGGACATCAGTGAATGGTCACAAGCCAGCCCTAACCCAACATCCCCTTCTATCTGCAGTCCTGATGTGTCTTCGACTTTCAGGGTCTAGAGTCAATGGCAAAATAACCTTAAAGGCCTGTTTCACACTGCATGCTTATAAGAAATCAACACCGTTTGGAAGTTTGTTCGGAAGTTCAGAAGGAAGTTCGGAAGGAAGGAAGGTTCGGAAGGTTCGGAAGGAAGTTCATATGAAAGAAAGGATGTTCAGAAGGAAGGAAGGATGGAAGGAGGTTTGGGAGGTTTGGAAGGAAGTTTGGAAGAATGGAAGTGATATGGAATATTTTTGGTTAATATTTTCAATACCACCTTCATTATGTCAGCAGAAAAGATTTCAGAGGGCAGAAAATATTATTAAACTTTTTTCTAAAACATTGACAACAACACTGCTGACATTTATTTAGCAAGTAAATGGGGTCAATTTAAATCTGCTCGAGTTCAATATAAATTCTAGTGCTTGCTACAAATTACTGTAAAAGTAATGTTTTGCTAAAGAGAGCCAGGGTACAGTGAGGGCAGGGAAATGATCGTGCTGGAGTTCTGGGTCATTCGCTAATGCAAATTCTTTCACTGTTGTTGACAAGCCAGAGTTCATATCTCAGTCATTACCAGCTTGTATCCGCTCACATATGTGATTTATGTACTCACGTAATTGCAGCCAATTGCGAAAATATTTCAGCGGTTTCTGTGCATCGATCATATACCGAGCACAGAATAATCAATAGAAACATGCTGCCAAGCGCACTGGAGCCGGAGAGTCCAGAGAGATATACCGACACAGAGAGCATGCATTAAAACAGAGAAAATTGAATTTTTTACAGGACTTATCACATGCATGCAGAAAACCACACATGCTACAGCAAACACATACACACACTCTGTTTATCATGACTATACATGTATTGAGCACAAGTTTGTAACTGAATGAGTTTTAGATGAGCTGGCCATGGAGAAAATGTAGAGAACTGATTTAGAAAACTTCAAGAAATAGCTCACCCTAAAAATAAAAGAAAAGAAAAGAAAAGAAAAATATGGATACATAAACGGTGCAATATTCACTCTACATTGTGTTAGTCCACACCTTAAAGTAGTTATTTTTCAGTGGAGCATAATTATAATTAAGCAGCCTTTTCGGATGAGAGCTGTTCATAAAAGCAGTCCATATCACTTGTGCATTATTTTCTGAATCTTTTGAGGCCAGACTTCAACTTATCCATGGAAAAGACCACAATTTAGGTAGATTTTCACTGAAACGTTTAACCACTTTAAGCTGCAGTATTCAGCATGCATGGAAGATTATCAGAAAATAAGTACTTCAATGTGAGAGATGTATTCCTTTGTAACATGCAACATATCCAAATATCTTGCTGCAAATGCAGTCTTTTCAAATAATACTGCATGACCTTGACTTGTGAAATTATCTAAAACCACTTATTTTTCAGCCAAGGTTTTTTGGGCCTATTCCAGACCTGGCAACCTTGGAATTTTTTTTCACCATCAGCGTGGCGGGCGGTCAGGCGAGCGGGGGGATGTTTGAGGGGGTATGGGGTTATGGGTGTTGGAGTGGGGGTAAACAGTTTACAGTTTTACTTTTTACAGTTTTTTATTGTTTACTGTAACTGTGTAGTTAATTTTTGCTATTTCATGTTTTTTTTATGCTATTTAATATTTTTTTTTCAAATAAATAAAAACTCCAGTACACTACTGTATAGGGCTGGGCGATATGAGCAAAAATTCATATCTCTGTATTTTTTGGTTGCTTTGCAGTATACGGTAGCCTATATATCTTGGTATTTTGTTTTTGGATTAAACAAGTAAAGTGAATGTAAGCATTTAGGCATATTTTATGTGCAAAAAAGGGTTAAAATCACATTACATTGCAACACTGCAATCTAAAACCAAAACAAGAATATATATATAATATATATAATTATTATTATTATTATTATATTATATAGCAGAAGTTAAAGTTTCTAAACTAAAAATGAAAATAATAAAAATCACAGACTGAGTAAAAAGGCTATTTTGATTAACCCATTACACTTTACAGTTAGTGCTAGCATACAAATACACTTACTTGTAGGTTTAAAATTATACGTCACATTTATTGTCCAACTACAAATATTTCAGCAAAATGTATGTTTTGTGTATGAGTTATTGCGCTCGTATTTCATTGAGCTCTGTCTGGTTGGCGTGCATGCGCGCGCCGCTCATTCTAAATTAAGTCTGTGGGGTAATTAGCGGAGAATCGCTAAAGCAGAAACTCATGCACTTCTGGAAGCAAAACTGAAATGTTTCCAAAGTTTTTTTTTTTTTTTTTTTTTTTTTTTTTTTACAGATGGAGAATATACCTGTCGGCTCTTTGTGCAACTTCAAATCCTGTGTGAGGCTTTGAGAACCAAGAGCTGACTCTGTGAGCATCAGCATTTTCCTCCAGTCTGTTTACTCCCTCAGAGGACATAATAATCGTCCCGTTGACGATGTGGGAGGTTTACAACCTGTGACGCTATCAAGACACAATATATTTTTCCCGTTAATTCATAAGCCCAAAGATGATCAATTTATCATAGACGTTGAAGCAGGGCCGGCTTTGCCGACAGGCGACACAGGCGGCCGCCTGGGGCGCCATCTGCTGGATGAGGCGCAAAATTGCAGAATTAAAAAAAAAAGTTAATTAAATGTATGTATCGTATTATGAAAGCTGCGCACACGCTGTACACTTTTACTGTGCACTGTCCACACACTGCTTGTTTTTTCCATTTCTTTTACTAGATTTAAAATCCTAAAAAACGACTGAGTCACTCTGACAGGCAGCTGTCAGACTCAGCTGCTCAGCAACCGGGAGTGGCGCGAAAACATCTGACAGCTGGTTTTAGCGCTTTAAATGATGGGGTAAATGAAAACACGTAATAAAATGAAAACACTATAACTGATTTTCCTTGAGGTGAGATCTTAATGCTTCTCTATTGTTTTCTACTGTATCCTTCAGGTTGTTGCTTTTAAAGAGTTGTTGTGTGAACATTTAAAATACAAAATGAGTAACTAGGGAATAACTGCAGAGTTTCTTTTTCCCGGGGGTGGGGGGTGGAGATCTCTCTCGCCTTGGGCACCAAATAACCTAGAGCCGGCCCTGCGTTGAAGCATCATTTAACATTATGAACCTGCTGCACTGGGTACTGTTAGCATTCTAGCATGTTAGCATGAGTTCCTGTGTGTACTTTAAAAGAGCCCTCAGTCAAAAGGGAACAAGAGAAAGAAATGTTGTAGACGAGTGTGCTTCTTTTCTCTCTGACAGATGTCATGTAAAAAATATGAATAATTTACTGTGCCTCTGCTTACAAACACACAAAAGCTTTTAGAAAACTTCAGTCCCACTGAGAGAGACAGCAGATAAACACTAGATTAAGGTAAAAATATTCATAATAGTCATGGTATCTATAATACAGGAAATTAAATATGAATAAGTGAAAGCAGCATCAGGTCCAGAACATTAGCGTACTGTAATGGTCCAATTTATTATGCTCTAGTAGCCACCATTTGTATCTGTGCTTCTGGAAACTTCTGATAATAAATACGCACACACGTGTTTATTATATTATATTATATTATATTATATTATATTATATTATATTATATTATATTATATTATATTATATTATATTATATTATATTATGTATAATGTTTGTTTATTTATTTATTTATTTCAGTTTATTGGTTACCGGGTGATTACAAGGTTCTTAGTAAATTGTTTGTTTTCTGGATAAAAAAAAAATATATTCTGTAAACTTGTTTTATGAAACAGGCCCCTGAAATACTGACTTTTCAACCCAGTGTGTGTGCTTTCTCGCATCACCCCTGCAGTGTGTTTTCTAGATATGCCATGACCTTTGACCTCTGGATGCCAATAACTAGAGCTTGAAAGCAGTCCCGCCCAGTACCACCATACCGGCTTGACATTTTCAGTTTAATCCACTCAAAGTATCTCAAAATATCAAACCGTCTTCAAACGGAATTCATCGGACCTCCCCTCAGCCATATTTTTAAGACACGGAGGACGGACTGCGTCACAATCTGGTCGCCAAGGCAATATACAGTAGTGGCAGCTCAGTGCCAGAGAAGCTCTCGGTGTGAAAGCCAAGAGCATCACAAGCGCCACTTTGTTTGTTGGGTTTGTTTCATAAATACTTTAAGAGGCCGCATCTTGAAAGTGCTAACACACACAGCACATAAACATGTTCTCTGGCACCCATTCATGCTCCTAATTAGGAAAGTCTGAGTTTGAGCAAAGCAATATGCACCTATGAATGCTTCTAAAAGCATTATTTATTATTCATGACGGTACTACAGCTTACACAGGGATCTGGCAACACCTCCAAATTAACCCCTCAGATGCTGGAGAACAGCAGAAGGATATTTATGTCAAATTCATGAAAACATAAAAAAAAATACATAAATATATATATATATATAATTAATTCCTTAAAAATGTAAAAAAGCTCAAATTCTTGCACATTAAGAAAATAGATTTTGAATAAATTAATAAATAAATAAATCATTATAATTTAAATTACGTCTTTAAATTAATACATTAACTTTAAAAATGTATTTATTTATTTACCTTGTGTCACTACTTTGAAACAAATTAAGTACACTGTAATATATAGTGCTGAAATAAATAGTGCATATTTAATACTGTACTTTGTACAGTTCTTTACTGTAAATGTCAAAGTAATTTTCAACTAAACTATTCTCAACTATCATGAAAAAGCCATAATGGCAGATAAATAAATAAATAATTAATTTTAAGCAAAATAATTACTCATTCATAATTTTTTTCTTCAAATATGGTGAAATATGATAAGATGAAAGAAATATGATGAAATACGATAAGACATGTTCACGATAGATTTCACGAATTTGGTCATATCATTACATATTCATGTATTGCAAATGAGTGGATTCCCTCTTCTGAGAAGTTTCTGTAAACGATTACAGGTCTCAGTAAGTGGCTCATCTGACCTGACAGCTCTCCCTGTGTTCTGACTTCATGACCCACCCACTCAGACACAATAAAGGACTTCCTGTTTACATCAAAGTTATAGATGTGTCGGTCGAAAGCGAAACGAGCCTCTGCTGAGTACAGTGAAGTACTGTTGAGAGGCGTTGGTAATCAGTCTCACTCCAGTCTGAACCTCGGCAATCCACACCCACGCCAAGACTCCTAATGGATCTCCACACCCAGGATGCAACACTCCAGTGCTGCAACCAAGTAAATAAAGAAATACATATAGAAGTTCAAGACTTTTATTAGGTTCCCCACTCTACCTGCCGGAGGTAGACGATACCTGGAAAGAAAGCCTCCATCAGTATCATCTACTTGTCTGGAGTTGCAATGTCATTTGAGGGAGATTCTCAAGTCAGAGGCCATTTAGATCAAAGAAAATGACTGAGGCGTTGGTAAAGTGGCTTAAGGGTGGATATAAATACTTCTCCAAGAAAATTTATCCAAGCTGACATACATACTTGTAGCACAGCTGTCTAACTGGCAGGTTTCCTGGTTTCTCCATCAGTTTGTCCTAATTTATTTTCTTTAACATATTTACCAGGCATCTGAATCGACTTTGAATCGTATTACCAATTTTAATTTTAGATTTATTAAATGAACAAAGGAATTGCATATGGGTCAAAGACAAAAATATATTTTCAAGCATCAAGCCAAGTTCTTTTGTTTGTTTGTTTGTTTGTCTGTTTGTTTATTTCCATACATTAGATTGTGTTCTATTTAATAGTTTTTATGTATTTTATTTTTTCAGGGCAAAAGATAATGAGATATATATATATATATATATATATATATATATATATATATATATATATACAGTACACACCAAAAAGTTTGAAAACATTACTATTTTTAATGTTTTTGAAAGAAGTTTCTTCTGCTCATCAGGCCTGCATTTATTTGATCAAAAATAATAATTGTTTTATTATTTATTATTTATAAAAATAATAATATAAAATAATTGTTTATAAATTTATTATATTTTAAATTATCATTTATTTCTGTGATGCAAAGCTGAATTTTTAGGATCATTATCACATGATCCTTTAGAAATCATTCTAATATGATGATTCATTATCAAAGTTGGAAACAGTTCTGCTGCTTAATATTTTTTCAGAACATGTGATACTTTTTTAGGATACTTTGATGAATAAAAAGTAAAGAAAAAAAAAGAAGCTATGTTTTTAAAATATAAATATTTTGTAATAACAATATACTCTACTGGTCAGTAATTTGGGGTCAGTCAATATATAAAATATATTATTAGAATATATATTATTAGAATTTTTTATTTTTATTTTAAATAAATGCAGTTCTTTTTAACCTTTTATTCATCAAATATATTAGACAGCAGAACTGTTTCCAACACTCATAATAAATCAGAATATTAAAATGATTTCTAAATGATCATGTGATTGGATGTTACATATGGAATGATATTGCGGATATTATTTAAAAGGCATTGCAAATTGTATTTGCAATTGCGTTTTCAATTTGTGGACGCATAAAATGTGACATAATCCAAACGCAAATGCAAATCGCGCATTACCGTTTTCATTTTGGATTAAGTGAACGCACAGTGTCTGCCAAATTTAAAATGGAAATGCAAAGTCCGTTTGCAATTGTGTTTTCCATATCTTACGAGCTATGAGCCTGTCATATTTAAATAGCAATATTAATTACCACATTTGCCTTTTCACTCTCTCTGCACTGTGCATGTAAACTGCCAAAACTCAAATGGAATCGCAATACCTTTTGCATTTGAATTTCCAACGTCTACATGGAAACCTGTCAATCAAGTGACAGGGGTGGGGCCATTTTATTGGGCGTGTTTGCATTGGGAAGTGACGATCGTACTAAAATGTACCATGTTTTTACTAGGGTAAATATAAGTTAACGATAGTGTTTATAATTAAGCCACAGTAGCCACAAATGTACAGTTGTCTGAGACGTTATGAACTGTTCTTTAATATCATGACCCATAAAATGTAGTCACAGATCTAGTGCTGATTCAGTGTAGCTTGATAGCTCAGTGATTAGTGACTGTCATCTCTAAAGGTATTCCACCTTTTAGCGCGTGTTCGAAACCCGGGCCAACACAGACGTTCTTTATTTTTTTGTTTATCCTACTAACTTCAGCCGCTGATTTCGGACTTGCATCCTCAGTAGTCCAGACTTGTGCATTCGACTTGGGAGTGTGATGTCTGCGAGGACAGTAGGATAAACAAAAAAATAAAGAACGTCTGTGTTGGCCCGGGTTTCGAACACGCGCTAAAAGGTGGTATACCTTTAGAGATGACAGTCACTAACCACTGAGCTATCAAGCTACACTGAATCAGCACTAGATCTGTGACCGACTTAACTTGTGGCCTGTGTTTACCTATTATGAAAATAAACAATAGCAGAACACTGACTACATTTTATGGGTCATGATATTAAAGAACATTTCATAACGTCTCAGACAACTGTACATTTGTGGCTACTGTGGCTTAATTATAAACACTATCGTTAACTTATATTTACCCTAGTAAAAACATGGTACATTTTAGTACGATCTTCACTTCCCAATACAAACACGACCAATAAAATGGCCCCTCCCCTATCACTTGATTGACAGGTTTCCGTGTAGACGTTGGAAATTCAAATGCAAAAGGTATTGCGATTCCATTTGAGTTTTGGCAGTTTACATGCACAGTGCAGAGAGAGTGAAAAGGCAAATGTGGTAATTAATATTGCTATTTAAATATGACAGGCTCATAGCTCGTAAGATATGGAAAACACAATTGCAAACGGACTTTGCATTTCCATTTTAAATTTGGCAGACACTGTGCGTTCACTTAATCCAAAATGAAAACGGTAATGCGCGATTTGCATTTGCGTTTGGATTATGTCACATTTTATGCATCCACAAATTGAAAACGCAATTGCAAATACAATTTGCAATGCCTTTTGAATAATGTCCGCAATATCATTCCATAGTTACATGTGACACTGAAGGCTGGAGTAATGATGCTGAAAATTCAGCTTTGCATCACAGGAATAAATTATTTTTTTTAAAGTATATTCAAATAGAAAACTATTATTTTAAGTTGTAATAATATTTATTTATGTAATAATTAATTTATTTACCTATACATTTTTACAGTGTTACAGAAAAAACCCACTTAAATGTTGTGCAGTGGAACAATAGTTCATTTAATAGTAAATCTTGTCATGCATATTTAGATCAGGAAATATTCAATGATATTAAAAGATCATAGTGCAGCCCCCCCCCAAAACTAATTCATTGTAATTTTAAATCTTTATGAATCTTTGCCGCTATCCTTCGAACCACTAGGTTTTACCCGTTTGTCAGCAAGAAGTTTACAATAGAATACAATCAATTATTATTAAACATATTTTAAGTGCAGGTCAGAAACAGTACAGTATGCTGTTTCACTTTTATATAAATATAACTGTTGCGCTGAACAAAGATGGAACACTATTTCAACTACATTTTGACATTAAATTTATTTTTTGTGTATATACAGTAACACAAAAATGGAAAGCTGTGATCCATATAACAGTATTTGAAAAGTATCGCTGCACATGGCTTACCCTTACAGAATTTATACAGAACCAGAGTGATTAAATGAGTTTTTTAATCACGTTGTCTTATTTTGGATGAATAAATTGCATTACATGAATGTGTTAAACTGACAGCACTAGCGTTTACTCTTCAGATGTTTTATTTGCAGGCATAAGGCATCCATCTGTCCATCTCCTGCGGCATCATACGCTGGCCTGCGCCCGCACACAAACGCAGTCCATGCCAAATCTGCTCAGCGGCTCTGACGTGCGGCTACCTCTTGCACTCTCTGTCTCTCTTATTTCAGATTTCTTGACGTGTGAAGACGTGAAATTGACGAAGTGTTTAAGAGCATGCTGAGGAGGACAGTGTAAACTTTGAGAAGGCCGTAAGTAGCCTGACAGCTGGACGTGCGGAGCTGAGATGCTGAGTGACAGCGGTTTTCCACATGCCTGACTAACTCCCTCCACCCACCTCTGAGAATACTAAAGGAAAACGAGTAGGATGAACTCTTTATTTCACTCCAATCACAACTTTTCCTATAGCAACAAGAAAAGTAACTTGTAAATGGAGACTCCTCTCAAGTTGTCTTATATTTTCCAAAACACAAAATCCTGCAATCAATGGTTAAAAGACCTCAATATGAACTCCAACATTTCTTTTTGAATGACTCTTGTGCTTATGAACTTTTGGAGAAACATCTGAAAAGACTAATAGTCGAACAAATCTGAAAACTTTTCAGAGGCCGTAAAAAAAGAGCAACCTTTGATGCTAAAAATAAATAAATAAATATATATATACTGTATATATTTCTTTGCCAGAGCTCAGTTTAGGTCCAAAAGAAAATGTTATTGATCAATAGTTTGTCTTTTTTAACTTTAAAGTTGTTTCATTTTAAAATCAACATTCTAAACAAAATAGACAATTGTACGTATAGATCAATAACATGTATAGGAGCTCAGAACATTTAGTCTTGCGATAAATTAAAGAGAAATGTTGAGGATTTAATTAAAATCTCTGACTTGATTGCATATTTTAGTAGTTCTCGAAACCTGAGCGCAGTTCGCGACTCTCCACATGTGAGATCACTGGGGTCTTTTCTGAGGCAGGGACGTGAGCTCAAGTCTCCACTTCATCTCACTGCCATCTGAAATATTAAAGAGATCTCATTTATGATTTTCCTTCTACATGAAGCTGCCAGAAGAGCGGAAACCATAAGAAAGAGAGATTAGAGAAACTGTGAGGGTTAGACAGACAGATAGATGAATTGACTCACATACAAATGAATGAACGGCGGAATGACAAGGAATGAAACACTGGCAGACCGATGAAACACAAGAAATCCTGTAATGGATAGACTAATAAAAAAACAGCAACGCAATTCAAATCCCTGAGAGTTTTTCTAAAGTGCATGCAAATAAAGGCAGTGTAAGAAACTGAAGATACTCGCATAAAAGATGCATTTGCATCATGAATTATTACAAAAGGTCAGAGGTGTGATGCAGTTTGTCCTCCACACATCAGATAAGAGGAGTGACCATGCTAAATAAATTTTTTAGGGTACTACTGATAACATTTGTGCCAAAACATGGACTATCGCAGAGTTTTTTTTTAAAATGTTTTTTCTTTTCTTTTTTATCTCTACTAATAAAATAAAATAAAATATAATGATTACATCACAACTGTCTAATGTTAAAATAATGTTGTGGCTTTATGCTTCCAATGTAAGTGTAACCACAATGTTTGCTTACTGTAATTAAAATGAGGGGTAAACTGAAACTGAATTCTGCATTCCTCAACACTATGTCACAAATCTGGGCATAGCATATTTCTGGACACAATTCTTCTTCAGTTCTTCTTCAGTGGTCTGAGAATAGATCCTCCATTCAGGAGTGATGATGTCTGTTGATAAATTCTAGTTATTTGATGAAGTGTGGGCAGTATGATATATCAGCAGCATTTTGGCCGCATTTCAACAAAGAAATGAATTATTTTCAGCAGGACTTTGAGACCGGCCACAAAGACTGATTTGTTTTTCAAAAGTGTGTCCTTATTTACTGGAGTTGAGAAGA
Source organism: Carassius carassius (assembly GCF_963082965.1). Classification (NCBI taxonomy): domain Eukaryota; kingdom Metazoa; phylum Chordata; class Actinopteri; order Cypriniformes; family Cyprinidae; genus Carassius; species Carassius carassius. The sequence continues at coordinate 30,376,351 of NC_081771.1, forward strand.
TTACAATGTTTGCTTTGCTTTTTTCATTATAGAAAACAAAATGTGTCGGTGAAAGGTGTGTGTCATGCTTTTTTGCACACCTGCATAAAGGAAGCTGGAACGCTTAGAAACCTGAGGATGGAAGTTACGTCTCTCAAGATGGCACCCTGGAGTTCACAGAGTGAGGCGACAACAAAACACACCACCGTGGCTTTTGACTGGAAGGCAAGCTCTGACACACTGTGTCTCACACTTTTCACCAACCACAACAACTTTAAAAAGTTAGAAAACAACCAAGCTTTCATTTTAAGAAGAAAAATAACACAAGTCTAAGTTCAACCTAAAAGAGGCCACAGAAAGAAAGAAAGAAAGAAAGAAAGAAAGAAAGAAAGAAAGAAAGCCAAAGTTGAGGAGATCTAGACTAAACTCTACACAGTCTCTATGGCTTCTTATTGAGATAAAAGAGTTAACTGAATTAAGGCAGAGCTCAATACTGCAGTACTACTGCTCCAAGATGACAACACTATGGATTCTTCATATATTCAGGCATTGGATTGTGTTTGCCGTGAGATATGATAGATCATCTCGGAAAAACTGAAAAACAGATTGATTTCTTTTTTTGTTTTTTGGACTACAACATATTTCTCCACTAGTAGAAAATGAAATTGGCATTTCTGTTTAAGCTTCAGCGATTGATTTTTCACCCGCTGGGTAGCTTGTAATAAGACATGAAAGAGAAAATCTTTCAGCTTTTAAGAGAAAAAAAATACACAGTTGAAGTATCCACTTCATTTATTTATTTATTTATTTATTTATTTATTGCACTTTAACTAAATAAACTTTAAGGTCAGAGGGACTGTCAATACTTTCAAGATTGCTGATCCCATAAAGACGTTGTGTCATCTATTAATATTTAACATGGCATTGACAACTCATTTTTACATCTACTGTAGGTTGAGGTGTATTTCCCACAGAAACAAGACATTAGAAGTGTCATCTTTAACAGCATATAGGCCTACTCCTTCTGAAATAGCAGAAGACCAGAAGCTTTGAGAAGACTGAAGATCAAGATTACCATTCATAGCATCTTGATATTTCCTGACATGAATAAGGCAAAAGAAATTTGGAAGAATGCAGAAATGGACTGGGAAAGTGACATGTATAAGTAAAAGATAGGCTTATCATGTGCTTAAAAACACAGTTTGGGTAACCATTTCAGGTGATGTCTCCAAACTTTCACCTAACTATGGAAAAGTTATTCACCATCACATTGCATGTAGCTTAACTTCTCCATTACAGCTTTTTAGAAACATCACATACAGTATTTTCAACAGTAGCCTAAAGCCTTAGTACAACAGGTTACAAACATGTGACTCAAAATGAGAAACTTTGAATATACAGTATGCACTATTGAATCTTGCACAATAAGTGCAAAGTAAACAGGGATGATTTTGATTTCATGCTGATTATTTGTACTTTTAGAAAGCTTAAATACTAATTAATTCAGTGACATGGTTAAATGTAATTTAACTCACAATAAATCTCATAATATTTCAGTACTTTTTATATAAAATAACTTCTAGTAAATAGTAAATATTCTCTATAGTTTAGTAGCTATTTTTGCTATGTTTGTTAACAGTAATTATTGGTTTGGCTTTGTTAAAATGCATAATTTAATTTAATTACATTTTAAAATGCATTATTTTACTGTCTCTGATTACATTCCCTTCAAGTTCATTAGAACGCGTTCATAATTTTGATTGCATGCTGGTTGACATTTTACTTTACTTAGCTAACTTAATATTCAAAGAGTACATGACACACACTGAAGCCATGTGACATTGCAACTGAAAGCGACATATCATTAGTTAAAGGCGAGGAATTTAAGACATTTGCAGTGCAGGGACAGAAGCAGCTGACTAAAGAAAACAGCTTTTATTCAGGGCGAGCAAACAGCACAATAAAATCATTTAAAATGATTCACCGCAAAGAGTCATGTGAGTTAACCGTTATGTCTCAGACAAGATAGAGCTCCTACCGCAAGACAAATGAGCAGCTGAGTTTCCTACAAAATTGGCTACACTGGATGTGTTCTTAGAGAAACCATTTATATCTTTCCCATGACACGTCACCATGTTGCTTAGCCAATCTTCGAGGCATAATGCACAGAGGCCTCATTTTTCTTGGTCTGTGTGTCTTACAGCTCTGGGCGAGTTAGTACCGTGGGACAACAATCCCAAAGAGCCCACCTTGCCCCGCTTTCAACTTGACTTCAGCCAAATCTTTAGAGCGTACAAAAGCACCAAAGGTGAGTCACAAGCATGAAATTGTGAGCTCAAAGAAAAGCCGTCGGTCGCCAGTTAATGGGATGTATTTACACACGGTCAGCGCGCGAGACAAAAGTCACGCTTCGGCTCTATACGTGTTGAGAGGCGAAGCTGAGACAAAGCAACATTATCTGCAACAATCGTGTTTGTGGATGAAGGTATTCGGACTATTACATGCTTGAACTGAAATGAATGAATAATACGGTAGGTAATCATCGACAAAAACCATTTATTGTCCAATGAATTGTCTTAGAGGTGGTTACAATCCACATGAAGGCACCTGCGTGGAATACAAATGAAGTGTGAACACATTCAGAGGACTCGTGTAAGAGAAACAAAGCAGAGCTGGAGAGATGCTATTTCTGTGAACTACAGCTACATGAGGAAGGTGTTGTGTTTTCTGAAAACCTGCCAAGACATTTCTCTGAAGGTGTTACCAGTGTGTTTCATGAACCAGAATGACAATGACTACAAAACATTTACAAAACAGTGCTACGTTAGCTTCACAACCAAGTAATCTGACAAGCCCCTAACGACAGCCCCTGGACAGCACAACAAGAATAAACGAGCTCACTTAAAGTTTGATTGAACCAACTTAATGTAGTTGAGTTTTTTCTATCATATTAATGCTTGTTTTCAATCTTAAGTAGAAGTCTGTATTTCTTGATTATAACTAGGTCACTTTTCGTATGCTTTATATGTTTATGCAATTAATAGTGTATTACATTGTTAGCTTAGCAACATGCTAGCATCATGCTCTGGTATCGGAATCAACTGCTAGCTAAGTCCTCGTAAAGTGCTAGAAAACAGTCGATTATAAGGTGACGTCTCATTTAGGAAGTAGACAGCTCACTAGGGATGCACAGATAAAGCCAATAAGTGTTTTAAAATAAGAGCTGATATTACAGACTATTTACTCTTAATAAAATAAAATAAATGAAAAAATAAAATAAAACATTAATAACTACAGTAATCTTGTTTTACTGATCAAAAAAACAAAACAAAACAAAACAAAAACATGCTCAATATATCAGTGTCATATTGGATATCTTTTTTTTTTTTTTGATTGATTGATTGATTTAATTGATTGTATCGGTTGGATTAATTTGATATTTTTTTTTTATGCTTGTTTCCTCTAGTTTTACATACAGCCTACATGTGCCGTCATAATGTAAATAATATTGCTGTGATGCCTAAATTTGCTTGTTGTATTTAAAATGGCTATTTTAATTTTTATTGTTATATTCATTATTATTATTTTTATTTATTTTTATAGAATATATAACTTTACTTTAAACATTACTTTCAGTCAAATTACCCATAGTCAATATTCTACATTGTTTATTAACTATAACATTAAAATAAATATTATCTTTGGTACCAGCCATAATTTTTCATGTGTTTTGCTTTTTTTCTACAACACATATCAAATCAGCTGTGAATTATAAGAAGTACCATTATAAATCATGCACATAAAAACATGCTTTAAAAAAATCTTTATTATTTATTTATTTATTTGTGATTTTTTAATTCACATGCATACTAGATCAAACAAATGCTATGCTAAGTTGATTGGCTCTTTTAACTGACAGACCGGACTTCTCCTGCAGCTTCCATATGAAACAGTATGATCAGAATGCATTCATAATTAGGCGTCCTATACCTTTTGGAACATCGTTCACATCAGAAAAGCAGCTGAGATGCCTTAAAATGCTCACTACTCTAGGATTTAGCGGAGTCTACAATTTGTGACAGAAGTGTTATTGTCTTCTCAGTGTCGTGTTTTCTACTCTTCCCGTCCTACTTTCTCCAAAGTTCGCAAAAATACCCGTCTGTCATCGGTTTACCAAACAAGCTCCTCATTATAGCTGGGTCAAGTGTTTACTTCTGTCCCTCGACAACTGGAAAAAAGACAGGGACCTCTTGTGGGAGAGGTGGACAGTCTCGCTTTCCTCCATAAATCACATTATGAGGTGTGTGACCCCAGGTGTCAACGTCGCCTCCCTCAATAGGAAGAATCCACGAGGAAGAATCACCTAAGTACATCAACTTCCTGTCAGCATTCTTTTCCATTAGCTTAAGCGCTCATTTGACTTCAGCCCTCATGCGCACGGCAGGAATAATTCAGTATGTAAAGGACGAGCTGTCGGAAGGTCAGAAGTGGACGTTCTGCTAACGCTAACCTGGCAGCAATCACTCATCCTGATAAAAGGTCAAAGAATATGCCAGCACAAACACGTTTTTAATAAGCAAGATGGATTCCACATCGGTCACTTCAAGCTCTGTTCTCATTCAGAATCAATAGCCAGATTTATGCTGCACAGTAAGAATGAATCAGGTACCAAGGTTATTACAGTTATACATTTTCTGATTCATTTTTATTTTGACACAATTGATTCCAGTTTTGTTTCTGTAATTGATCTGCTATTAATCACTGTGGTGTTGTTGTTAGAAAATCATGCTTACTAAGAAAATAAGTCCCTTTCACACTTTAAGAGTCCTCCAATGAGATCTGAGAAGTGGTAAAACATCTACTAGAATACCAGTGGTATAAAAGTTTTTTTTTTTTTTTACGCAGCTACTTTTGAATTTTCATCATTGAAAACAAAAGTTAAATACTACATTACACACCACACTGAAATGACTCAGTCCAGCACATTTTTAAAAGCGTGTTTATAAACAAAACAACAAATATTTGTTAACTTTCTAAAGCAGGAAAATAACGAAAAGAGAGTCCTCTCACGTCCTCTCAAGTTGAGATTCATTCACATCTCACAAGGATATGGGGGCTTAAATAATTAATTAAGCCCAAAACGTACTTATTCTAACCACTAAAATAATAAGATAATACAAATAAAATGAGAAAATGTGAATTCCTAAATTTTTTTATTTTATTCATAGCTCAGACAAAATCATTATTGGCTCTCGTCTGCCCCCCATAAATATATATAATAAAATTATATAAGATAAAATAAATATATTTTAATAATAAAAAAATAAGATTTTTATTATATATAAAATAAAATAAAAATAGTAAAAAAGTTTGTACTGTATTTTATACTGTATAAATGTATTCGAATTATTTAAAAACATTTTTTTTAAGTGCATGCTAAAAACATCTCTGCAATGTCACTGTAATTTCTAAATTTTCATCAGCTCAGTTGTGGCCACTCGTCTCTAATCATACATTTGAGGATTTTTTTTCTAAGAGCTCTTTTGGAGTTGGAGTTTTGGAGGGCTGAGCCTTCAACATCCTTACAAAATAACCGCTGCTCATAAGGGCACGGCCTAAAAGCATCCAAAAAGATCTGCTGCACTTGGCATAAATATGCAGGGCTTTTTTGGTCAGCTGTTATTCTCCCAGGATCAAACGTCCTCTGCTGGAAAGCTGCTCAGCCTCTCCCGCTCTAATCTAAAGACATCAACTTAAGTACCCCAAATGAGATCGTAACAGATGAAATATTAATATTTAGAAACCTCGTAACAATGTGTTCCAGATCATCCTTGGAAGCCTTTGATATTATCCACACTCAGAGCCTTTAAACATCTTCCATGATCATACGGCTGAAAGCTTGGGGTCGTTAAGGGAGAAACCTCCGTCTGTACGATCGTCCCATTTACCTGATTGGAATCAGATGGGGACCACAATAGATCATGACAGTACAAAGAAGAAGAAAAAAACAGAGATCCTTCATGAGAGCTATTTTGTGATGGCTAGCATGTAACTCCGACGGGGAGTCACTGAAGAGCGGATTTGTTCAATTGTCCGATTTAATCACGGAGGCGACTGGTCTGTTTTTGAGCAGAGGATCTGCTTTTGAAGTCATTGAAGGTCAAATGAATCATGGCTCATTACTCAAAAAGAAATATTTAATCTAGTAAAATGAAATCCTAACCTGGTTTAGGGATCAAATACATTAGTCTAAATCAGAAAGCAAAGAAAGTAATATGATTTGTTGCCTCTCATTCTTAGGTGAAACAAAATGAAACAAAACAGGATGAAATAAATCCACGATGCATTTAAGACAGAGGGCCAGAATGCACTGTGCATTTAATATTGCAGGTTTTCCTTCCTCATTAGGAAAGGAGGACAGATTTGCATTTTAAAACCCTTAGTGTGGATATTACTTTCCACCTCTTACGTTTGCTACACAAATCAACGTTTATTTCTGCACTCTACTCTGTCTTTAATTTAACCCCTGCTGGGAAATCACGTCAAGAATAAGTGATAGCTTAAAAATAATGCCTCATTATTTCCCAAGAAAGTTACCTTGACTTCATTGGCTTCACTATTGATTAAAAGTGTGTGGTCTTTTCTTTTCCTTATTTATTTACAGCGCTGTGAAGAAATCAGATTCAGTCTTTGAAGTACTGAAGAGCACAAAACTTTCATGTTGAGCTGGAAAACCTGTCTAATTACTACGATGGAGAGTGGGTAGATATCCACGCATTGGTTCTGTTCTCAAGTGAGCTGCCTAACTGTCTACTACCTTGCATAGGCAGCTGTCTTCTAAGGGTCCTAAGCAAAGGGGGAAAAATCATAAATTGCTGATATGAAGTAGTCTACATAAAACACATATATAAATGCTCATGTGAAGCAGACGAGAAACCTTTAGCCTTTCCACATTAAACGAGATCAAAACAAGACTTACATGAATGTTTTGGAAGAGCGTTGTGAGAGCATCTCTGATGTCTAGGCAGCACACTAGGTTTTGAAAAGAGCTGTAGTTTTGCAAAAAAAAATCATGCACAAGCTGGCAAAGTGTGCATTCATAATCTCTTTTCCCATGAAATACATTAATCTTACAGCCATAATGCATGTCTTTCCGACATGAGCAACAGTGATAGCTTAGCTAAAAGTTTAGTCTCTAATTATTTTTCATTGTGTGCAGAATTAGGATATTGGATACGACAGAAGAAGAAGATAAATGTGAAATATTCTGCATCGGTTTTCAATGGAGTCCCAGACATATGTTACATTGTGCTTCCGCTTCTCTTATCTACATAACGCCTGTCAAAATGAGGGTCTTCAGAACAAGAGGAGTTCTAGGCATCCAAAGACAGAAAGAAAACCCAATCACGCTTATTTTTTTACAAGCAATTAACATGGAACAATTCCAACTGGAGAGGCTTTCTCAGCTCTGTGGCCTATCATGAATGCAGAAGCGTTCCAGCTCTGGACTGGCGGCTTCAGAAGACAAAAATGAAGTTTTACTCTGAAAATAAGCAGCTAAAACAGATTCTGAGAATGAAAAGGACAGGTGCAACTGTGGAAATAATGGCCAAACACATCGGCTCAATTTTGATCCTTTATGCAAACACAGATGCACACCAATGTCCACATACACACAGAATCAGCAATCATAACACTTTGCTAAGTCATTAATCAGGATTCCTGAGCATGTGGATTTGTGTTAAAGGGTCTGATTAGGGCAGATATCTGTAGAAAACAGTTCTTAGGACAGTTTTCAAATACAGGGGATTAGTCGGATGTGATTAGTAAGACAGTTATCCATGGCTAAACTCCAAATATCTAGTTCAAGGAGAACAGTATTCATTTTCAAGACCAATAAAACCAAACAAAACCAGTCCAGGCTGCTCCAAATTTAAAGACAGGCATAAGAAATTAAGAAATAATTTTTTGTGATTAGCTGACTACTAAAATTTTGAGCATTGTGATTCTAAATTCTAATTTCTTTCATTTATTTTTGTAAATTATATACACACACATATATATTCATTTAAAAAAAAAATATATATATATTTTTTAAGATATTATTAATAATAGAAATGTGTTCATATTTGAAACATATTTACAGAAAAATAATACAAATAATGTTCATTTATTAATTTGACTTTTTTGGGGGGGGGGGGGGTGAAATATAACCTATTGTCATGTTTTTGAGATATTGCTTTGTGTAGCTTTGTGTATCCAAGTGAGTGCGTGTGTGTTTGAAGTTTTAAGTGCACTAGATGGATTATATTCTTCTATCATCCATTTCCTTTCCTGCTGGCTCTACTACTTCCTGCCTCTCTCTGGGTTGTTATTGCATTTCCAGTGTGTCTGGAGGAAAACTGAGGAAGATCGAGAAGAGGAAGGAGGTGTGAAGAAAGCCTGGCATTATGGAGGGGCCAAAGAAACAGATGAAAGCAGGACAGATGTGTGCGTTTGTAAGAGAGCAAGACTCTTGATTGTTTGACGGCGCGTGCATATGTGTGGCAGATTAAATCCTTATCTAATCATGATACAATCAGGTCAGACGGATCATCACAGTTAGTTCAAGGTTAGACGGGCATCCCTCTATACTCAGAGGAGGGGATTCCATTAAGGCTCTGTTTCCTCATACTTCAAGGCTGCCAGGATTTCAAAGAGGGCATTCCCAAATGGAGCAAAGGAAAACCAAATTTGCATATCTCAACAATAACCTGCTGTCATTGTTTTGAGTAAACCAAAACAACAGCTTTCTGTATGGTAGTCACATTGTCATGGAAATTGGCTACTGTAAAAAGACTCGTGCTCAAAATCTCAATGGATTCAAATTCAATGGATTAGAATCCATATTCACTTCTGCATGGCCATTTAACAATAAAAACATGAGGAGGATTGCACAACCAGCCAAATATTATGAAATCAAACATATAGTTTTATGGCCTTTAGTCGATGTCTGTTAGTTTTGAGGCTGTCTGTATGCTAATGCACCTCTAAAAAGCACACCAAACTATCTTCTTATGGGCTGTTCTTAAGGATTTCTGTGGAAAGGCTATGATGTAAAATAAATTAAATCTTATTCTGTTTCAAGAAGAAATACATTACCATGAAAGACAACATGCATGTCAAAGCATCTGATTGGATGTTTAAAGTTAAGCATCATCTAATTTTACTGTATTTTATATGATTTGAGTTCTAAACATTCAAACGAATTACTCTTAGCACTATAGCATGGCGCTAGCAATGTTATGGGATTGAATGCCAGCGAATATATGTGCTGATAAAAGACAAAAAAAGAAAACAAAGACAGCAGCGTAAAAGCTAGACGACATAAAAAAGTTAAAACCACATGTAAGTGGGTGTTTACTGAGCTAGAAGTTTTCAGAGAACTAATAAAACATGTATGCACGTGTGCTTTCTTCGCTGATTCATTCATGCCGCTAAAAGAGTTCCAAAAGCATCCTGAAATGAACACAGCCAAATCTACTGTAAGTTGTATTTTGGATCAGTACTATGCATGCAATACTGCCACAGAGCAGTGAAAGCTGCCGTTTAATTGCAGGCCGTCTTCATCTTTTCTCATCTGCTTCTCTCCGAGAGTGGCGTCTAGCTCGGGGTTTCCGAGATTGATTTGACCGCTTTAATTATTAACAAAACACGCAGCGGTTCTGATTGTTTCAGCTGGTGATCATAACAAAATAAATAGAAAACAAAGAGCGATCTTCTTCTTCACCACCTACATAGAACCCCCTAGCCTTGAGGAGCCAGAAAGGAAAGAGAAGGAAAAAAGAGAAATTGGAAATAAATAAAATCCCAGATGGATAGCTCTTCAAATGGAAAATCAACTTCAAAGTCTTATTTCATCGGAACAGCCTTGAATGCCTGGGCCAAGCCGCACACAGTAACCCCTCAGGTACTCGTGGTAGTGTCAATACACAGATAACACCGGCTAATGAGGGCAGGGTCTTCAGAGCTTGACCACCCGAGACCCTCTCTCTTGTACTGTTTCTTGCTGTTTAACACATATATTCTGCTTCTTCTGTTCTCTTGCCACTATTTATTTATTTAAAGAGCACCCTGCACCTTGACTAATCTCCTCGCCTTTAATATTTGACTCTGATTAGAGCGAGAACTTCTGCAATAGAGCAGGCCCTGCTGTGGACGTTTTTAGTCACACTGGGCAGGATTATTGCTCATTACATACAGCGGAGCATTCAGACGCCTCATACCACTGACCACAATACACTTAATGGACAATAATGGCAGCTGGCCGGTTAGCAATGATTCTTTTTTAACTCACTTATTAGATACGAACAGATCCCATGATTGTAAACAGCATCTCATTTTCTCAGTTCTACTTAGACACTGGCATATTATGTCAGAAAAAGAAACAAATAAAGGGCTAGTTGTGGCCTCGTTAGACTTGCTAATGAGGACTCCAGTCGCGCATTCTGTCAAGAGTCTTAAAGGGGACATGACGCAGGAAATATGTTTTCCTTGATCTTGCTATGGAAGCATACTGTAGCTTTCAAAATGCAAAGCTTCTGCCTTGGTTTACATGTTTAAAAACAAACAAAGCTGCAAAAATGGGCCAGAATCATTTGTTATGAGCTCATTAACATATCACAGTCCACACTTTCACACTAAAGGAAGAATGATAGTTCAAACTAATTGATGTGTGGAGGTTAGTTCATAAGTGTTCATTTACAGTAAATACAACTCTTAAAGATACAGACGCAAAACAGAATGTTTAGGAAATCCTTAGGGTCAGGGAGAAGACAATGAATAGAAAAATAAAGGTGCAAAAAAAATAAATAAAATAAAAACCTTCTCTCGAACAATGCTGTGAGTATGCTAGTCCAGTTAATTGAGGGGGGGGGGGGGGGATCTGTAAAAACCACTGGAAAGCTTAATATTTATTGTGATTATTTTTTTTCTTATTATTATTAAAAGAATCTCTCTTATGCTCACCACAAAAGACTGTATTCATGTGACAAAAAATAAAACAAAAACTGTAAGATTTAATTTAATGTTACTGTATTATATTTTTAAATATATTCTAAAATGTTATTTATTCTTGTAATGACAAAGCAAAATTTTCAGCAGCCATTCATCCATCATTCAGAAAATGTAAAAATACATTTTTGATATTATATTAGTAATATTATTGAAAAATAATTCTCTCTCTCTCTCTCTCTCTCACTCTCTCTGCTTTCCGATAAATAGAAAGTTCAAAAGAACATAATTTACATGAAATATAACCCTTTTATAATATTATAAATATATTTACTGCTTTTGGTAAATTTACTGCATGCTTGCTTAATAAATGTTTTAATAATATTAAAAACACATACTGTCCACAAACTTTCGAACGGATGAATGTTTTTGTATATAACTCATTAACATCAAATCAGTTCACACAAAAGCCAATATTTTCTGGAAAACATGGAATTATTTTGTTTTGGCTTCAGTACAGTAAAAATATAAAAACCAGTTATATAGTTTTGCATAACACTATGCATTTTTCTTAGGTGGTCATCATATTTGGCAACCTTGGAATTAAAAAGTTTGAAAACCTCTGCACTAGACTATTAACGTTATGGCAATGTTAAAGCTTCTGCTTTTTTTACCCAGAAACGATATGCTTATGCAAAGTGTAGTCAAGCGTGCTGTGGAATTTATAGACTGAGAAATGAAAGAACAAGAGTGAGAGTGTGTGAAAGAGAGAGCAAAGACACTGTGTAACCTCTTGATTTCATGCTGTGTGCAAATACTTAGAACTGTCACACACTGTTTGGCTAGCTTTGTATTGTCATGCCTGCTATGCTAATTTAACACAGATGGAAGTGTTTGTGTGAACTAGCTTCTTATGTTACATGTGGTTCAAACAGATGTGACAGTAACGCAAACAGCGTTAGACCGAGCCAATGGAAGCGGACACATGCACAGCTGCGCTGAATTCAGAATCTAAGTAAAAAAAGAAAAAAAACTTTCTTTAAGAATTCTGCTGAGACGATGAGGTTCAATCTGACGGCAATTGGTGTCAGATCTATTCCAACATGTTGTATTTGTATCTAAAATTCATAAATGAGCACATCTTGCATATGCCTCTGCTCTTTAGGAGTAACTAACTAAAGTAATGACACCACTAACTATAATGTTTAATAGAACAGCTGTTTTCAAAAGTGTAAATTTTCCACAAAGGTTTTTTTTTATTTTTTTTTTACAAGCAACAGTAAAGACATGAGTAAACACACATTGGTGTTTATTTTCATCCCAATGTATTGTACATACAGGCTTAGTGGGTGTTCACACAGGATGTATTCAACAGCTTGAAAAAAATGCAATGAGATGGAACAGAATGTATGCTTCACATTTTTATCCTGTTTAGACATCCTAAAAAGATGGACACTCTGAAAATGAGCAAGATATGATGCACCTACCAAATATATCTTTCTAATATATGTACACTACTGTTCAAAAGTTTGTGTTGGTATGACGTTTTAATGTTTTCAATGTCCCTTATTATTTATTTTATTATTCATATTATTATTAATATTATTACTATTATTTTTTTTTTAAATAAAGTGTAATAAAATTAAAACATTAAAAACATTTATTTCTGTGAGGGCAAAGCTGAATTTAGAATTTGCAGCATCTTCCGTGTCGCATGATCCTTCAGAAATCATTCTAATATGCTGATTTGCTGCTCAAGAAACATTGAAAACGTGTGCTGCTTAATATTTTTGTGAAACCATAATACTGTTTTGTTTTGTTTTGTTTTGTTTTGTTTTGTTTTGTTTTGTTTTGTTTTGTTTTGTTTTGTTTTGTTTTGTTTTTGTTTTTGTTTTGTTTTGTTTTGCTCAGGACACTTAGATGAATAGAAAATTCAAAAGAACAGATTTTTGGAGCTGTTTTTGTTTTGTTTTTTAGTTTTTTTTACATTATAATTGTCATTACGGTTAATTTTGATTAATTTAATTCATCTTTTATGAAAAAGAAAATGAAGCAATGAAGATTTGAATCATAAAAAGTAGTTGTTTTAAAGATGGGAGTCCATTAGGTGACTTTCAGCACCAATGCTATCCAGCTGTAGAATATATAAAACTTACGTAAACTAATTGCCAAGTTGAGCCAGTAGGTAGATCATTGCCTACAACAGTCCTGGAGCTGCTGCTGGGGTCCAGTCCCTTCAATATGAAAGGAGCAGGAGAAACCTCTGCTGTCAGCACTGCCCTGCAAATCTGCCTCCAAGCCAATTAGTCTGGTCTAGAACTTGCAGATTTCATCCCTGTGGATGCATATTAGAGAGGGGCGATCACGCTGTCCCTGCAAAGATGAAAACGTCAGAGAACAGCATCTATACTTGCGTCTCTGGATGATAGGCAAGGTCGATCTCATGACAGGAGGTTTGATTTACAGTAAACCATAAGATTGTAGGAGATTCATTTTTTTTTGACAACAATGCCCCAATGTTGCAAAAAGGAGTGAGATACCAACCTAAGCAACTTTTTAGGCACATTCTAGACAGAAAGGTTGTTCCAAGCAATAGGCAGCATTTTGGAGAAAATCTGGCAACATTGCATGATGAGCTAATCCCATTGCACTGAAACACGCTATGCAGATACTTTTTTTTTTTTTCAGTAGACCATTTCATTAGAAGATCATCAAGCAACAATACAGTATATAGTTTAAAGATGTTCAGTGTACTTTCAGCCCGCGTCTACTCTAATCAGCTGTTTACTTTTAGGTCACCACACAGATTAAGATGATATTAGTAAGGATGCTTTCTCATACATGAAACAAGAGATTAAACACACCAGATTTATAATACTGAGACAGACATGCAAGAGGTTTAAAGTAGCACAATATGTTTTTCATGCATCCATCTCATTTTAAGGCCCTCTTAGTATAATGAAAGGGTCAGGACCTCTAATCCACAATATCGAATTCTGCACAAAAACAATCTGGTTTAAAACAATATCATATGTCTGTGTTTGTGTGTAAGTGTGTTTCTGTGTGAGTGACCTTCACAAATGCAAGTGCAGTTCACAACCTCAAAAAAAAAAAAAAAAAAAAAAAAAAATGACAATAATAATAAATTCAAGGCATTTTATAATGACATTTATTTTCACAATAAATGATTCTTGATCAATTAAATCTCAATAAATTACTGTAACAGATTAGATTTTTTTATCAAATCAAGCTTACTTATTTATTCATTCATTCATTAATTCGTCAAGAGAATTTGAGGAAATATTAGGGGAACTATGTCTAAATAAATAGTTAAGCAAACAAACAAGTAAATTGGTTCCAATAACGGGCCCTTCTTTATGAAAAAAAAAATAAAGAAAGAAAGAAAACCAAATTATTTGGGTTCCCTTTTGGTTGGCTTTTTTGTGTACATGTGATTGTGGTGGGGTGAAAGAAATAAGCTTACCCTTAGGTTGGCAGGGGTTTTTGATGATAGCAGAAAATATATCGAACCTCTTTCGTTCTTTACAACATGCAGGAAACAATAGAGTGCCGCCCACCCACAAAGCCCACTTCCCTGAGACAGTTTGATAAAAGTCAATTTGGAAAGCAGTGCCCCAAATCTCAAAAGGCCAAAACTGTGTATGTGTGCAAAGGAAAGACAGAGCAAGAGAGCGGGAAAATAAAAAAGAGGGCATTTTGAAGGACTATCCACCTAAACCACTTCATATATGGGCCATCCTTGCATGAAAGCAGCAGATCCCTGAGGTTAAGGGGTATTGACAGGCCAGACTTGTATAAAGGCCAAATGTGAATCCTTTAAGTCTGTGGCCTGTTTTAAGCACTGTAATCCTCCATCAGAGCCACAGAGGTGTTCTCTTTATTTAAAATAGTGGCAATATGTCAGAAAATACTGGTGAAAACCACAAAGTGATTAGTCACTGTTAACTCTGTCATTGATAAGAGATCATCAGCATCAACCGGGCGATATGGGCCCTGACGAGAGCGGCACCACAGTCGACCATCTCAGATCGACTGGATTCGTTAAAGCAATAACGCTGACTGATGCTAGATAGTCATCAGTCATAGGCAGAGATAAGTGCCTTGTATCTCTTCAGTTATTTACTTATTTCACCAGCATTTTTCCAATAAAGAACTAATAGCCGCCACTTCTAAAATAGGTCCTGAATACATCTTTTAATTATCTGTCTTCATAATCAAAATGTAAGTAATTGCTATGCCTCTGAAATAAAGTTAATTTTTGACTGACATCAAGCACCTTTATTGTTATAGAAACCACTTGATCCAGTCAATTCCTGATGTATAAAATCAAATCTCAACGTACAATTTCTTTTTTTTTTTTTTTCTTTTTTTTTTTGGTTTGAGTTTGGAACAACTATTTATTTTACTTAATTTTTTTGTCCATTTGCAAACAAATGTTTGTTGAATCATGCTTGAAAACATTTGTGCATTTCTTTTTGTGGGCACACAGCTAACTTCACCTTGTTAAACACACACACACACCCAAAAACAAAAACATCTGAAGGATTTTTTTCCAGGATGTGTGTTTAGGTGCCTAATGCCAATTTATTAGATTAATAATCGAGTCAGATAACAAATGGCGCCTCTTTTTTTAAATATATGGAACTGTGCCATTAGGACAGATGCCGCGCAGACAGCAGGGACCAAAGAGACTGCCTGAAGTAGAACAAACTTACTTCCCTTTGGGACAGGCTAATTATTTAGATAATTACTATCTGAACTCTTCATCTGCATAAAACTGACAGCCAGACACCACAGCTGGTCCATCAGGCCTTTAACACACACTCATCTAAATCACACATGAATACAAACACGTACTACTCACAAAGGGTTAAACCCTTCATCAACTTTTGTAAATATGCAGACAAACTGACTGCCACTAGGGGGCCAAATCTAAAAGTAGTAGACAGTTTGAATACAGCTTTACAAACATCCTTCACAAGCACGCAAATGCTTGGACAATGCATTACAAGCGCTAGGACATATTTCTGAAAACAACACAAGTGAATAAGCTTGTGCTGAACGACAACCAGTGCTAAGTCTACTGAAAACTTCAACGAAGCAATAGCCTGGATAATTTTGCTCACAAATGACAGTGTGAAAACTAAAGTGCTATACATGGAGTAACGGCAAATAACTTCAATAGTGTCAAAATATTGGAGAGTCAGTCTTTTATTAGCTTATGTGTTGCGCTCGTGGCTCTGCCAACATCCATTCAGCGAAACTCCATCCAACACGCTGTTTGTACAACTATTTCTACCCGCATATGTCTCCTCATCCCTGTAAAAATAGACTGAGGGTGATGTGCATAAGCGTAACGTGACATCTACTGAAAGACTGAGGTGCACCAAATGTGAAAAGCTGACAGGTTTGTGTAAACGATGCATTATGACATCATCAAAGACCAGGAAACATGCGACACATGACAATCGAATGTACAAAATGGGAAAAAAACATCTGCTACTAGAACAACTAGACAACCGAGACTGTCGAGATATGGCAAACCTTGTCCTTCACATCCACCAAACTGGGGCAGAAAATGACATTTCTTCTACATGTTCTTATCAACTTGATACTGATTCTTAAAGTATACGGCCCTTTCAGTCAGTCACATTTTCTGTAATGCAAGTTTTATTATCTGAAAATAAAAAAGAAGCAGATAAAATAAGTCATCATTGGACTGGGGAGGTAAAAGTTGGATGACCAGATGTTTATTTTTTTTTTTTTTAATGCTACTGAACAATAAGGACTCTGATGAATGAAGTGAGTAACACATTTTGAAGCACTACAAGGGCACAAACACTGGACCCTGCCTTCTACACTAATGCAGGAGCTCTTATCAGACAAAAGCATTTTAAAGAGTAGCAATGCTGACTGCTACTTTCAGGGAAATGTTTCAAACCATCAATCTTGACCAAATAAGAGTGCCCTCACCAGCAGATGCCTCTAGGAGTGACCACTTATCTCAAGTCAGCAGCTCTGCTCTTAATAATACAGAGAGTCGAAGAGAGAAAGAGAGGAAAGAGAACACGTGGAGAATGTAAGAGAGAAAGAAAGAATGAAACTGTAAGAGAAAGAGAGTGACAATTAGGATTGGGTATCGATTGGGTTTTTTACGAAACCGGTGCCATATCGATACTTTTAAAACAGTACCGGTGCATAAACGGTACCTGAACCGATACTTGTAAAAAATATAAAAAAAAAAAAAGAGCCACAAAAAACTATGGGTAACATTAAAGAACATTACAAATATTTCCAATAAATCCATAGCTTTCACACGCTCCTTGGATGCTCTCATTTCCAAAGTTGTGGTTCCCTTACTCTAAGGCTAATAAATGTATTTCACGATCTGGGTCATTGTTTAATACAAAACCATACGTAATGTTTCTACTGTATCTATTTCAATCACTCTGATATTTTGTTAAAATTAGTGCCGTCTATCACTGTCTTTAATCAGTTCTGTGAATGACTGTATGGTCATTCTTTATAAAAGTAGCAACAATGTTGTTTGTAAAGTACAGTACTGTGCAAAAGTGTTAAAGAACACCATTCTTTGGGGTGAAAACACTAACGTAAGACTTTTGCACAGTAGTGCATGTATAAAGTATGTATAATTAAATTAAGTATATTTAAATAAGCATAATTAAAGTATGTGTTCATATGTGTTAAGGGGTAGATTTTCACTGGAGGAAACAGCTGCAGTGTGATGAGCGGTGAACGTAGCGAAAACAGTAGATGGGAAATTGATTGCTCCCTCTTGACCTTTTGTAAACTGTATTTATGACAAAGGACTACACAGATATTCAGTGTTGGGGAGTAACTAGTTACATGTAACGGCGTTACGTAATTTAATTACAAAATAAATGTAACAGTAATCAGTTACAGTTACTAAGAAAAAATGAGTAATTAAATTACAGTTACTTATGAAAATTGTAACGATTACAAAGAGGATTACATTTGAATATTTACACACATCCACATACAGCTTATTTCTTTCCCAAATTGCACTAAGACATATGGCCCATAATCTCCGAGACGCGGAAAACACATTCGTAGAATCCAGTCATAAAAATGGAATTCAGCCTATAACGCGGACGCAATATGCCACATTTAGGACGAATAAATCAAAAGTAGGTCAGTACACTTGAATCAAAACCCGATATGGACTGATGTCTGTGAATATTAATCCGCAAAAAGACTGAATATGAATCCTGCACGTTCTGCGTGTCTGTGGAAATCAGGCGCTGACTGGACATCGGGAGAACCGGGACTATTCCCGGTGGCCTGGCAGACGATTTGGCCTTCTACTTTAATATTGTTATTGTATAATTGCAGGCCGAATATACTAAAGCGATTATTTCCGAATCCGCCATTCGATAATTAAATCTCTAATAAATCATGAATCGGTTAGTCGTGACTGGCAATGGTTGGGCTCGCGCGCTCTCCGCGCCTCCGCCGAACGGTTTGGATCAGACTCCGAGTAATCATCAATGCGAGAGAGAGAGACCGGAGTGAACTGTGTAAGCGCACAGCTGGAGCAGAGAAGCGACACTTCTGTTCAGGGTTTCAGGTGCAGGTCAGTTTCATCTGTAAAGATGCTAATGTAGTTTTGTCTTTGTTTACTTAGTCAAGCAGCAGCACATTGCTCGCAATCACTCAAAATACTGTATAAACGACGTCATTATTATCTTTTGTAATGTTACAGTAGTAAGTTAGCAGATAAATCATCATATTTTATCATAGGTTTAGGGGGAGCTAGTGGATACAAAAACACAACCCTTAGGAAAATTAATATAGCCTATGGTATGGCACTAACCGTGGTTTAACTATGGAATTTGTAGTAAAAATAAATACAAGTGGTAATTCATTTGCCAAAAAAACAAAATTGCACTTACAAAACATGGTAAAAGTCAAATAAAAATCTTCAGTATTAAAGTCATGAGAGAGATGGATGGATAATGGAAGTGAAGGTGCAGTTCAGGAGAGAACTCTTAATTACGTTGCAAGTCCCCCAACCTAAGGATTCACATTTTTTCATGTCAGGTCCAAAAAAATAATAATAGGGTTGTCCATGTTTCAGAATGGGTTGTGGGTGTATGAGTGGGAGATTTCCCAGCCTATTTTTTTCCCAGTCCGCCCCTCATGGAAATTAATCTCTAGAACAGTCACTTCATGAGCATTTTTTACTTATTTTGAGAAACTATCATCATATCATATACAAAGAGACAGCAGTGTTTCAAAAAGACACCAATGTTTCAGGAGTTTAGTACACAAAATAGGACACATGCATATTAGATAACCATATTTGAGTTGATGTATATGCTTTTATTTTTTTATTAACTATTTTTCCCCAAACCATTGTTAGATGCAGTTAGATGTCTGTAGTTATGCAAAGATTTGGTTTAAAAACAGTATCTATAAACTATTTCTTTTGATTTTAAATCTGCTTTGAACTTCAGATCAATCTCTAAGTAAAAGGCAGTACTAAAGTCTGATTGTGTGGTGGATGTGTTCAAATGTGATCATCTTAATTCAGGTGATGAAGGATGGTGAAAGTCTGACAGTATTGAGCACTACTGTAAGGTTAAACCTGCATGGTGTAAAATGGTTGAAGATGATTAACAGTTGCAAATTAACATTCATTATAAATTTATAAAAGTAATCAAAATGTACTCAAAAGTAATTAGTTACATTACTTTATTAAAGTAATTAAAAAAGTTACACTACTATTACATTTTAAATAGGGTAACTTGTAATCTGTAACCTATTACATTTCCAAAGTAACCTTCCCAACACTGCAGATATTCTAACAAACACACCTTGTGTCCTCTGTTTCTGTTTGAGTCCACTAGCACTGCTCTGCCGCAGTCTGCGGATTGAAGAGTGTGCTGAAAGACATTTTCATATGAAATTTAAGTTGACTGACTCTGAGGCGATTGCAAATTTGTGTACAGTTTATGGAGTTACATGCTATAGCCCCGCTAAAAAAGCCTAGCAAGGCCCATGCTTCTTGTGTACATTTCAGAGAACCAGGACAAATATTGCAATTGATCGCTTAGGCATTTAAGAGGCACCGAAATGAGGCACCGCATTCTGATTCGGTTCGGTTCATACCGGTTCCATATGCACCGGGTTTTGGTACCCAACCCTAGTGACAATAAGAACATAGCCCATATTGGCACCGGGTTCCGGTACCAAACCCTAGTGACAATTAGAAAATAGCCCAAATCACTTAATAATGACAAAACCTGATTTCAAACAAGATTCTACCACAACCAAAAATAAGAGTATTAGTTCCAACAAGATGCTTTGTCGTTTAAAAAAATTATAAGACTTTCATTCTGCCAATTAAAGGCCTAGACACCGAAAGTCGACTATGGCGCCATTTAACATCATTTGCACCTGGTACATTTGCCCTGCATCAAAATACCACAAAAAAAAACCATAGTCAACTCTCCATAACAGCAGGTGGCAGTAGTCTGTATTCACCACTCAAAAAAGGAAACCAGAAGAGCTAGGACTATGAATGAATATACAATGAGAAAAGCATTATTGTTTGTACCCCTTTTAAACTTTACTGTTTACTTGCTTTTGTCACTTAAGTTATTTTCATGCACTGGTTCGCTAAGCTGAACACCCAATCTAAGTGCTCACTCACTGACAGGCTCTTATTTGACATGCTCAATTGGCCGAAAAGCCATGAGAATGATCAGACTAATGGCAATGGTGTGGAACAAACGGCAAAAACTAGGCCATCAGACACTCAACGACAGCTTGACATTGTTAGCTTGGTGTTTATGGGCCTTATTGCAAAAAATAAAAATAAAATAAAACAAAAATTCTGAAGAAAATTCATGCTGCTCTATTCCAAAAATACGCTTACATTGGAGTGACATGGAAATGTTTAAATAATAACTCAGTTGCTAGCTTTTTTCAATCATTCAACATCCAATCATGGATAAGGATTTGTCTAGAGCTTCTAGCACTCAGTCTGAGTCAATGCAGACAACCCCACTAATGCAAAGTTAAAGTTCCTCGCCCCAGGAGTATCCCTACTCTTTACTTAAGAAAGGGATCCATTTCCTATCCTATATCTCAGAACAGAAATGGGAGCTCTATACACATGCATAATTCATGAGGTCTCTCTTTCTTTACAAAAGTCTTACAGTAAATACACCTTCACTATGAAGAGAGTATTGACCAACTTTCTAAAACACTTAGACACAGTCTTTCTACACAAAGTATGGCATGAGGCTTCAGAGCACATCCAGCCTCTAAGAGCCACTTTAGAGAGGAAAACATTTGGATACGGGGCCATGACATCACAGTTAAGGACATTGAAGAGGACTTCGGGAGTTTAATCAATGTCCAGTTTGTAAAGATTTACATTTGCTCCCTCAGTCCTGCTAACATCCTCAATACAGAATAAATAAATGCTTTCTGTAACTTTTGAGGTTTTTCAGGTTCTCATTATTGAACAACCTACTGTAGCAGGATCCGAAGTGTCAACCTACCTCATATCATCTAATTAGTGAGACTCTAATGGCGTCAAGAGCGCTCACTCTCGCTAATCAGCACCTACCGTAGACCCAGTCATTGTTCTGTTTGGTCAGCATGGCATAGCTAATCTCATTTCCCTCTCACCGGAATGAATAAATTGGCCTTAGTCTATCTTCAAACCACCTTGTCCCGACAGAATGTCAATAAATCAATAATGCGTGCAAACACGAAATACACGAAAAAGCAATTCAAAGAATTTTTCTATCTCAAGCAGTCCCTACAAGCTCAGAAATGTTTCTCTTCCCTGCTGGCAGGTCTCCTCATACATAGCCTAGCTCTGCTTCATGAATATTCCAGGACATGACGGAGGAAAACAACAGTTATGACAGTCACACAACCCTGGAATGAGTTCATAATCAATCCCATGATTCCTCTCTGCTTGCGAACCTTGAGCACATGCACCTGAGGCTCATCAGGGCAGATAACCAATGACAAGTCTCTGCGTTCCACTGTGACAGCGACTTATTGAACAGCAAAGCAATGTATCTATTCAATCTGTCCATCACTAGTGAAGATATACATGCACTAGCTGTGTTTTCTGTAATGAGAGGCAGCTTATTTCGAAGATGTTGTAAGGCATGAAGGACCATTTATTGACACGCTCTGAAGTGTAGTGTCGACTTACTGTGTTTGACTTCTTCCCTTCCGTCCGTGGTCCTGAGGTGAGAAAACAGCAACTGATTGCAGAGCAATAAACAGGGATAAACTCCATAATGAACTCAATTGGTTTTGTGTTAATTACGGCTCATTTCAATAACTAATATTGGTCGTAAAATTGTTCTAAAGGCTCAGGGGAGCAATGACTGACAGTTGGCGAGATGTACAACATATTAGCAGAGCTGCAGTTGGAATTGAAGGATCGCCTCCGATCAGTAAAACTGGTTGCCTTGTGCACTTATCCCCAAACTAATGCATTCTAACGGATTGTGTGCAGCATCTTGGGTGTAATTGACCTGAGGTTAATCACACTGCTGACCTTTAAGAGATGACAGAGGAGGGTACAAGATATACTGCACATTCACTCTGACCTCCAGACAACAAGCAATATGTTCTCCAAAAACAACCTTTTTCATATTACAGCTCTAATTCCATTAGCAGTCCCATTAGCAATTCAACAGAATATGATTCTGGTTTACAAAGCTATTTATCAAACCAGAGTGTAAAGGACAAAAAACATTTGGTGCATAAAGAAAATTAACAAACTGGGTCTGGGTGCATATGTGCATATTACCAAGAGAACTTCAAGAACAAAAGAGAGGCCACCAGACCCCCATTTTCCCAAGGGAAGATGATGACAGTCCTTGACGCACAAAGCTGACCAACTAAAGGTTTCCTAACTTTCTTTGCCACCTGCTGGACCTCTATGCTGCTTCAACTTGCTTTAAAAGATCAGCTATTGTTCTAGTCCCCAGGGGCTGTAAGAAACTTTAATGACTTTGAACTCATGACCAATTGAGCAACTTGTTTTGACCTACTTTGAAACAAGTCCCTGCTGTACCCCAAGAACTTCTCTGACTTGGAAAGGATAGTTCACAACAGGGGTCAAATGGAGCTTTACTTCTTGTCACAATGACCTGCCCATCTGAAATCCTGCAGCAAGATTTATAACTAAACCACTGCCTTAAAAGGGAGTTAAACACAAAACCAGGTCCAGTGTGCTGGTCTAAATCTACACTAAACTTATGGAGTCTGCCCTCACTTCACCAAAAACAATCTGTACTAGCCTATTGCTTTAGTTTCTTTAAACTGATGTCCTGAAAGCCATCAGACAAGACCTCTAACACTCCAGCCATCACCCATTTGAAACAGTGATCCTACTCAAGACCAGCCTTTTTCTAAAACAGTAGGTTCTTATTATCAGATTAACTTTATTTATTACAAATTATTTTAATTTCATTTTGATGCAGAATTTTAGTTACAAGATAAGTATCTGTTTGTTTCACGCTTACATATAATTAGCTGAGGTATGGTATGCATATTTGGCGTGCTGTCCGGGGAAGGGCTCCGAGCTCAGGAATGGCTCGAACCTAGAATACCCCCCCCCCCCCCTTCCCCGTCTATTTATAAATTGAACTCAAAGTGAGGATATAGAGTGGAGGAGGGATGCTGATACACCGTCAATGGATAGAGGTAAGTCAGGGATATTTATACTATGGGATTGATTACTTGATTATGGTCCACCTGTGTTGATTAGGCTAAGTATCTGACGCGCTCCTCCCGAATCTTGTTAATAAAACATCATTTAATTCTGTATGAGACAGCAATGAGTGTGATTGGATAGTTCACCCCAGGATGATATAGGAAAGTGACCATTCACACTCCAATGATGAGTTCGAATCCCATTGGAAAACCACTGTAATTGGCTGCACACTGAGCTACTCTTATGCATGGTGACATCATGAAGCACGCAGGTCATTTCTATCATCTCATCGACTGCCCGGGAGAATATTCCTAATGCAGACAGAGTGTATTCATATTCCCTGCAGACATGCTGGAAGTTAGATGCAGTGAAATGGGCAAAAAAGAAAGATGCAGAGATAAAATAGGGTGAAATGTTGATCAGGAATGCAGCACAGCCCATACATGCTCTTATAATGGAGCTGAGGGGGTGTTGGTGTCTATAAAGTGGGCATGTCGAGAGTCATAAGGTCCCTGTGGTAGAAACAAGCCCTATTTTTTGTCTTACAGTCATGGTTTATTTCTGAATTTCCTTTGTTGCCTTCTCCACTGCAAATATTCTACTTCTCCATTCACCACCCTCTTATTTTCTGTCGGTCTCCGTCACACCCACATAGACCTTGTGGAGTTTAGTGAACACATTCAAGCACCTACAAATGCACACACACACATATAGAGCCCAAGTAAAGTCTTTAGCACTCTGTAGAATGAAAAGAAAGGTTATGTGTTTGATTTCACTCACTGCATTTGAGCACACTCTTCTGATGAGAGTATTAAATCGGCCAGGACAAAGGATAACAGTCGGTGAGGGCTGGACATATATCATCTGAACTTACACAAACAAAGTCAGGAAAGCATGCACAAGGAGCGAGGCATTCATCTTTATCAAACCGCATAATAATAATCATTAGCTCTTATAGACATTTGCAAATGACAAACATCGACTGATGTAACTAGTCAAGAGCACTGCCAAGAATAGCTCCTGAAAATTCACCACAAACATTTTAAGGCTTCAAACTTGTATATGATTTCTTTCTGCACAAAGCTCTGGGGAAAAAAAGGAAAACCAAAAAACAAGCATCATTAGGTCCAGTGGCAAGCAAAGCTTCATGTAAACTGTCCCAATTCCCGGAAGACAAGAATCCCTGCACATACTCAGGTAATGAGAGCAATGGGAGGGAGGTATGTGTGTTTATGCAAAATTAGCGGAGTTATAATGATGTAGCAGTGAAGGGACCATTGTTAGAGAGGTCACTAAAGAAACCAATAAGCAGAGAAGACATACAAACAAGCAGGTGAAAAGTGTATCTGTGCCTCTCTCTAATGGGGCTTCAACAGCAGCCATCTCAACAATCTGAACAAGGGTTACTCACTAGAGGAGTGCAGGGCGTCCAGTACTCTGGGTTCAGCTCAGCTCGGGAGCGAAGGTCCAGATAGTCGGGGTTCAGTTCGGTGCGGGCACGGGGAAGCGTTCCCTTAAAAGCCAAGAAAAGGCAGAGTTACAAGTCCACCCAGTAAGCAATTTTTTTCAAAGATAAAAAATGAGTGATGATATGGCTGGAATCATATGACGGTTTTATATTTAGATTCAATTACCTCTCAATCTGTAAAATAAATAAATAATAATTTTTAACATTGTTAAAATAAAAAATTCAGAACATATTAAAATCAATATGCACACTGTACTGTACATGAAAATAGTTTCTCTCTCTCTCTCTTCAGCCGTTTGTAGGTTATCAGTCAATAAATGAATTACAAATTATTTATAAAATAATTGTAATAACGGTATTCAATATCATGACCAATGTTGGAAAAGAAAAAAAAAATTTTTTTTTGGAATAAGGTCTAAAATTAGTTTCAATTAGCTGGTGCATGTTGGTTAGTAGTTAGTTGACCCTCTAACATGTTAACCATCATGGATCAGCTTGGACCATTAAAGGACCAGTTTAGACTAGCCATCATGTTGTAAAACTGCTATCTTTAACCAGATTTTCCCGTCTTGTGTTTCCAGCCTCGTGTTTGATAGACACAACCTGCTTTTTTCTGTAAAATGTGCATGAAGCTTACTATTTCAATTCTGAATCTTGCCATTCAGGCCACACCAATTTCCTGTTTCAACAGGTATTACAAATGCTGTGCTTCCTATTACATGAGGCCTTTAATGGAACTCAACAAGACACTTCTAAAACCAGGAGAATGAATGGCATTCTGTCACTTTTTATAAACTCGATAGAAAAAAAAACACGGTTTCTGAGAATTTCCGACCTTCGGCAGCATCCTTAATATTTTACACACAAACGTAAAATTAGGGGGCTCTCAATTTCCAAACACTCAAAAGGTGACAAATTACACAGCGCTTTTAGGCTGAGGCAGAAGATGTTTTCTTCTTCACGCTTTGTGTCCAAAATGATACAGACGTATTATATCTCCTTTGAAAATGAAATTGCCTTTATAAGCATACGGCATTTGTGTTTGACAAACCTCCGCTGTGAATCTCAGCGAAATATCCTGCTTTCAAATCAGTCTGCCCTTTGTTAGGTAATCTGCTTTTCTCTCGCACGCACCTTCGTCTCTTCTGTGTTGTTTTACATGCAATAGAAAGAGGGACGCATATGAAACAAACACATATGAGTGGTGACATTTCAAATTATATTAGAGTGATACTCAAGCAGGGAAAGCAATCAAAAAGGCTTTGGTGGAGGCAAGGCGACCTCATTGAAATTCACAAACAAAGTGAGAGAAGCTAAAACAGCTTATTGTACAGCCATGAATTAAAACCTAAATGCTGACCTTAAAGAAAACAAACAAACAAAACAACTAAAGGCTTTCGTTTATTTATTTACATGCACGGCGAACAAGGCAAGACGGGAAATTACGAAATGTGCGCTAAGCATCGCATGAGATTCAAGGTCACTCAAAGTAGGCAACCCGAAGGCTACTGTGCTCAAAATACTCTGGAGATGCTATGAATACTTAATAAATGGTTTATTTGCTTCGGAAAGAGCCGTTTTTCATATTTCCAACAAAATCCAGTAAATTGCGGCCATGCGAACACTGTATGATGTATACCGTAATTATCTGTTGATTTACAAAATGACCGCCCAGTAATGAGGCAGGGCCGACGAAAGGCCTGGGCATACATCACTGTCTCTTACCCCAGAACGCCTTCGAGAGCGCACCCTCGTCCTCTTACACGTACTATTTATCTCTACTCCATCTCTGCGTGCTACGCCTCATGAAATCTGAAGTTACGTTTGCAATGCCAAGGCATCAAAAGTCTGTTTCCTGAACCACTATGTCTATTTACTTATTTGTCTGGAGCTCTATGCCGCCCACACTCTGTGTTTTAATTAATGTCATGCTGACCTGGACAACATGCTTTGGCAGCTGGCAAAGTCGTTTAATGCCAGCGTGATTCTCTACTCTATCCATTAGTGAGCGAGCGTGAAGGAAAGCACATTCTAGAGCACTGGCGTATGGTTTGTACTCTTTAATTGTATTATTAATTTATATTTTTACTGTAATCTTACTATATGGTACATATAGAGCGTGTTTGGTGTGTGTAGTCATGAGAACAAGCCTTCTGTGCATTCGAGAGTTTTTCTCACAGCAAGATGTATGATCAAAGCCAGAAGGAAGCCTGCTTCTGTTCTGTAAAAGTATAAGCTGTCTGTCATCTGTCCTTCATTCCCTCAAACAAAGCATGTTCTGCTGAACTGAACATATTCTGAGCTTTAAGAAAGTTGAAAACATAGCCTCTGTACTTCCTGTTTATTGCAATACATTTGCAGCAAATCACAAAAATGTATTCTGGAAGGTTTCAGCTCCATGTTTCTGCTAGACACGCTTTTGCTTTGGTTCTTATAGTCGACATGTAACAGATTTGGGTCATGCATTTTGGTGTTTAGTTGGGTTGGGGGGGGAATTCAGAATTTAAGAACTGACTGCGTTTGAGTTAATGGGTGTGAATGGCACACCCATTCGAAATTTGAATTGGAATAATAGGAAGAATTTATTTAATTAGAAATGAATAAAAAACAAAGGTAATGCATTGGTGGTTTTTCCACCCTGGAACACAAAAATGTATTCATTAAATCTGATGAAATATACATTTAAATATACCATTCAAAATGTGAAAAGATTTTTTAATTTGAAATGATTTTGAAAGTGAAAGTCTCTCAGCTCACCTGCTGCATATATTTGAAAAAATAAAATAAAACTATTATAATAAATTGTAATAAAAATATAATTATATTATAACTCTTCTATTTGAATACATTTTCAAATGTAATTTATTTCTGTGATGAAAAGCTGAATTTTCAGCATCAACACTCCAGTCTCCAGTGTCACATGATTCTTCAGAAATCATTCTAATATGCTGATTTGCTGCTTCAGAAACATTTCTCATTACTATCATTACCTTTTTTTATAATTTTTTTATGTATTTTTGTGGAAACCATTATATGCATTTATATATATATATATATATATATATATATATATATATATATACTACCGAATTTACATTGTTACAGAAACTGCACTTTTGGTCAATTTAATCCATCCGTGCTGAATAAAAAAAAAACTTCTTTGAAAAAATTTATAAAAATCCTACCTAAAATACTGCAAAATAAAAGCCTAGTTCCTCCACGCACTTCCCTCTATCGTACTTGAGAATCATGATGGCCCCAGTAGTCGTATTATGATTAACAACGTGATGCATATGAGAGCTGAATGCACTTTTTTACACGACTCTGTAGTGTCATTCAACCTAATGACTGCCATATCCCACCCACCATGATTTATTAAAGCAATAGAGCCCATATTCAAATGACGGCACCACGGCTAAGACACGCTGACATTATAATTTGCCATATATCACACAAGTGCATGAATATCATTACTAATTTATGAATGTGATTAAGGGGGGGAGGGGGGGATATTACTCTGGATTAAGTAGCCTGGCACTTTTCAAGAGTAAATAAGTGTGTGTGTGTGTGTGTGTGTGTGTGTGTGTGTGTGTGTGTGTGTGTGTGTGTGTGTGTGCATGATAGACAGGTGATGCTGACGGCACTTTCCCATTTACTCTTGTTATGTAGATTATCTATCATCATTTATTTAGAGAGCTTTTATACAGAGGACCACGTTTATAGGAAAGAGGTCAAATGCTCATTCACACATACGCATAAACATCAAATGCTTCATAAGGACACCACAACCAGACGAATGATATAAACCAAGGGCTTTTAAAAATATAATGTGCCTGAAGGGATGCTATGGGACTGAACAACAACCTTCTGTCAGTCACATGAGCTTTGGTTTAAACAACACATCTACTGATCTCATGATGATCTCTCTTCAGGGGCCCGTTCATTTCACACAAAATAAACCTTATTTCCTCCGATTATTAAGATGAAGAAAGAGTTTTAGCTACTAGGTGTTAATCTGTAGTCTGTGCATGTCCTGTTATTGGTGGTCTTTTTGTGTACCTTTTTTGGACAAAATTAATTTGTAATTATTTCCAAAATCATTTTTTACAGATTGCAATGGAAGCCTGTTTCTGGCATGAAATTAAATAAATACATTTGTACTTTTTCCACTCATAATCCAGAGTTTTTACTCAAAGTTTTGTTTTGTTTTGTTTTGTCCATTCATGTTCAAAGTCACACCGGAGACTATACATACATCCATACATGCTTATGTTTTATAAATCATTATTCAGTTTCCTACTCCTCATCTTTTCCTCAGTTGAGGGCTGTAATTTCATTACACATTCATCAAGAAATATGCCCTCTATTTTTCTTCAAGGCTAAACATACTCACCAAAAGTAATAGCTCATAATGAGAATGGCAAGGACTGACTGCAGTTTTTAAACTAAAGTATCATTTGCCATTTTTTTTAAACAAACATTCTTTTGATTCTTCTTAATTAGGTTTCTTCATGCCGCAGTGATGCCTGTGAGTTCCTGCGGTCTTTGTGACAAAGTGTCACAAAATGGAGGGTGGATCCCGCCACTAAAGTTGTTACGTGGGTGACTTCGGCACAGTTGAAAGTGCTTCACAAGACCCAGCTGAGATGTGCACCTGTGTGAAGGAGCGTGAGCGCCTCATTTCAAGGCCTCTTCATTAAAGCGTCCAAACCATTCAGCCTAATTAATCTTTTCAGTGCACTTCACTTCTCTCCAGATAAGCCCTTTCTGTTTGTTTCCCGCATGATAATCAGGCAAATTTCCAGTTACAGTGGCAACATGTGCCTCTTACCGAGCCCCCATGGGTCACTTAGCGAAACTGCAGATGCCTGCAGAAAAACAAGAGATAACTAAACACATTTTATTAAGGTTGAAGCTGAGGGCAAAGAGCTCCTGGAGGATACAACATAAATAAATACACATCGTCATCCTCCACACTGTCTGTTTACCAACTGCATTACCTTCAGAGAAATCGCATCATCGCCGAGAGCCACCGTGCATCACGGGGAGCCGTTTGATAATTACTAAATGGATCCTTCACAGCCGACTCCAGCCCACGGCGTATGAGGCACGTGTTACGGGTCTGATAAATGTCCGCAGGTCTCCTTCTGTTACAGCTGCATTAATAGTTAACAGCTCAGTAAAAATCAATCAGCGCATTATCTAGCCTGCCTCCTGAGATCGGCCCAGTATGTTTAATATATTTGCCACCATATTTAATATATTGCATTCATAATCTGCCCTTTCCTTCTAGTCTCCTCACTATGGCTGAGTTACTGGTGCAGCAGCGCTGCAAATGAGCTCATAAAAGAGGAGAGGGAGCCATGAAGCACATCTTCTCCGTCATTCTTTATTCATCTCTCTCCTTCAGTCTTTCTAGTACAGATCTGCACTGTTGCTATGAACTGACACAGGTAACGTACACACTGCTGACAGATACAGTAGTCACTTCTCTTCTCAGAGCTTAACGTCATTCTGCACACACGTGCAAACCACGTCCTACAACAAATTCACTCACAAAGGTGGTGACAAATAAAATAAAAAATATATATATATTTTATTTTTTAATAAAAAACAAAAAACAAAAAAACTTTTCATCTGAACCATACCAGTGCAATGACGCGAAATTAAACAAAATTAAGTATTTTTTTTTACGTATTAATAATACTAACTCTATTATGTTGACTATTGCAATATTTTTTATATACACACGTTTTATATATTATTACTGGAAAATAATCTTAAAATTATCATTAATAATATTATAAAATAATATATTTTAGAATATTAGAATATTTTAATTATTTATTATATTAGAAAATTTTTATTATTTAATAATGGTGCATTCAATTGATAAAAACTGACAGTAAAGACGTTTATAAAATATCTGCAAATATATGTGATTATATGTCGTTATTTAGTACGTTCTATGTATCATGATTTCCACAAACATTTTAAGCAGCATTGATGATAATAAAAATAAATAATAAATAAAATAAAATAAAATCAAATATGTGTTAGCATGTTAGAATGATTTCTGAGAGATCATATGACACTGAAGACTAGAGTAACAATGCAGAAATTTCAGCTTTGATCACAGAAATAAATGTAATTTTACAATATATTTAATAGAAAACAGTAATTTTATATTCTAATAATATTTTACAATATTAAGTGAAAAATAGCAAACAGCAAATTAATGTTGCCTTCCATGTTTATTTTGTTTAAAGCCACAAGATGCCACCAAGCTGCTACAGTCAACCGAGTTCTATATTCTGTTTACTGCATATGAAACAGTTAACGTCATGTTTAAAATCCAGCTGACAGCCCCAAAACACTCCAGTATGCATGTGGCTGTAGTGAAGAGGGAAGAGAAGAAAGTGCATTAGCACTTGATTGAACACTAGCAACATCAGTCTCTTCAGCAAATTTCAGATTTGTGTTTACCGCGCTGCCGCTGAGCCCATTTTCACAGTGGGCTTAAAACTACAACTTATCGACGATCCATTTAAGTTGACAATGGCCGGGGAGAGCCTCTCGCTAAGACGACAGCAAAAAAACAGCTTGAACGCCGGGGCCACCTCTAAAAATATCACCCAATTATCCTCAGCGCTCTCATATCATTCAAGAACTAAAGAGGATTGCTTTTCGCCAGGGCCTTTCACTTTGTTCTTGAAGAACAAAAGCCTATCAAACTACCAGCCCATCAAATAACCATATGTATCTAGCGCACATTCAAAGAGACGGCTCTTTCTCATGCAAAACTCTCCGTCCGCGCTGACACAAATATATTTCTGAAGACTGTTTGAAATGATAATTAATTTGCACCTTATAGACAACCAAAGCCTACACTCCAGGGACAAAAAAGCAAGCTAGACAAGGGGAGCAAAAAAAAAAAAAGTAGTTTCATTGCTGCTTTGAGCTGGTTTACATGAAAAGGAAGAAACATAACTCTCAGCGGGGGTGTCTGAGGTTACGAAAGGTCACACCGGCGATACCAGACAACCGTGGAACACAAAATCCGTTCTATTATGGCGTCTGGTGACAGAGAATATTCCAAATCGATCTTATTCTATCGTCCCGCCATCTACTCGGCCCTTCGGCTAGATGACACCTAATCCTCGCCCTGAGGAATCCAAGACCTGAGCGCAAAGCAGAAGAACGCTCAATCAATTAAGCAGTCGAGACGGGGGATAGTGGATGGCAGGGAGGTCTGCCATTGTGCTGCTCATTCATGAGAGACGAAGCCTTTATCGATTTCTACTGCGGACCTCGTTCTCATCATTAGAGAACATTACTGATCTAAAGAGGACCCCTGACCACGCTATTGGTTAATGACTACTTAAAACAGTAGATGGTCAAAGGAAAGTTGTGCGATCATTGAGTAAAAAAAAACAATAATGGTGGGTACGTTAGCCGAGTGCTAACGTGGTGAGACAATAAAGTTTGTAACCCAAAATATGTCTAACGTTACTGTAATGTATGAAGAACGACAGACAAAAGACGCTCTGTCTTAACTTTTAATCAGAATGCAAAACAGTATCACAGGAGCACCAGCCTAACACTTGTGCTCTCCCACATTAACCCTATAACTGCCGGTGCAGCAAAATAAACAGCAATTTCACTCTGATTATGAAGTCTGTGTGCTACACTACATTCTTTATTATTAAACGAAGGAATTAGAACAGCATCAGTATACAATAATCGATACATTCTTAGGAAATAGTGGGTTCACAGCGAATTATCAGAACTAACTGTTACTTCCGTAAGAGAGTAATATGTTTTACATAGAAACTTAAAGCTGCACCAGGTATACATCACATATTAGCACAAAAACTTGATATTCTGAGTACTCAATTGAAAACATACATGTAACTTGACATATCAATCATACTTCTTACAGGTTGTGGTTAGGAGAGTTTGTTAGTCCAAATTAAGAAGATTAAAAGCCAAAGAAGATAAAAGCCAAGATTAGAGTATCAGTCCTTAATAAAATGACATGCACACAACAAAAATTTTGAATTGTATTTCAATCAGGACCATTTCCGTCAAGTATATTTATGACAATTATAATTGCATACAGTTAATGTTAGCGGTATGGTTATGTTCTGGGCAACACTCCACACGCCTCTCCATGCAGCCATGCTTGGACAGAGCGGGGAGAGCAGCAATACAAAGCCCCCTGGGGTACAGAACAGAACCATTATAAGCATATATATATAATTACAATTCACAATTACGTGAGTTGTAAACAAAATGTGAGCGACTGCTTCCAATGAAGAGACTGTAAAGAAAAAACAAAGTTAGATCGGATTACTTGTTCAGTTGGTGGAGTTGGGGTTGGAGGAGGGAGTGTATTTTTATTTTTTTTTTGTCCTTTATTTAACCAGGAAAGTACTCGTTGAGATTAAAAATCTCTTTTTCAAGAGTGTCCTGGCCAAGATAGGCAGCAGTACAACCATACATACAACACAGAATACACAATAACATAAGACAACTAAAATGGCAGATACAACAACCACAAATCCTTAGCATATCATGAAGAACAACTACAGCCAGATGTGGCTGCTTCCAAGTCAGTTAATATCCTCTTAAAAGTAACCAATGAGACAAGCTTATTAAGTTTCAAATTTTACTGTAACTTGTTCCATGCAAAGGGAGCAGCAAAGTTAAATGCCTTTTTCCCCAGCTCAGTTCTAACATTTGGTACAGACAGAAGAACAAGATCCTGGGACCGAAGATTGTAAGTCCCAATATTTTTTACACTGATGTAGGTCAGAAGGTAGGATGGAAGAAGACCTAAAATAGCCTTATATATAAAAACATACCAGTGTTGAAGTCTCCGTGTTGACAGAGAAGACCATCCAACACGTTCATACAGTTCACAGTGGTGAGTGAGGACTTTAAGACCAGTAATGAACCTCAAAGCTCCATGGTATATAGTGTCCAGTGCATGTAAACTTTGAGACGAAGCGTGCATAAATAAAACATCACCATAGTCAATAATAGACATAAAAGTACCAGCAACTAACCTCTTTTTAGATTCGAATGAGAGACAGGATTTGATTCTAAAATAAAACCCTAGTTTAAGTTTTAATCTTTTTGCCAGCTGCTGATTATGAGAAGTAAAAGAAAGAGATTCATTTATTAAAATGCCGAGATATCTGTATTTAGAAACACATTCAATCTTCTTACCCTGAGAAGTGATGATTGAAGGCAGATTTAATTTGGATTTTGAATTTGAAAAAAAGCATTACTTTTGTTTTTTCAGCATTTAAAACAAGTTTCAGATCATAAATGTTCTGTTGAAGCATATTAAAATCAAATTGTAATTGGGAGAGGGCCTGAACTGCTGTAGGTGCTGAGCAATACAGTACAGTGTCATCTGCATAAAAATGAAAATTTCCTTTCAATATGTTATGATTTATGTCATTTATATATAGAATGAAAAGCAGTGGACCCAGCACTGATCCCTGTGGCACGCCTTTTGTTATTTTGAGATAGCTAGAGGTATTTCCCTCCGCCTGCACACACTGAGCTCTGTCTGTAAGGTAATTAACAAACCAACTTACAGTTTGTTCAGAAAGTCCAGCCCTCCACAATCTGTGCTTAAGCACTGTGTGGTCCACTATATCAAAAGCTTTAGAAAGGTCAATAAAAAGGGCTGCACAATGCTGCTTTTTTTTATGGATTCAATTAAGTCATTTAAAACCTTAAGAGCTGCAGATGTTGTACTATGCGTATTTTCTAAAACCGGATTGAAAGTCAGATAGAATATTTTTACTGTCTAAAAAAGTCTTTAATTGATCACTGACAAGTCATTAATGACAAACAGTACATTAAGTGTATTAATATAATGACGAAATTAGCTTAAAAAGTATTCTTGGTTGCATAATAATAATAATAATAATAATTATATATATATATATATATATATATATATATATATATATATATATATATATATATATATATATATATATATATATATATATATATATATTTAAATTATTTTCAATAAGAATAATGAGAGCTAAAAAGAAGTATTTTATTTGTTTATTTATTGGGGGGGTGGGGTACTACAGTGAGGAGAAATTTGGAAAGTGTTACAAATCATGAAAGTGATGTCACAATTTAGACAAATCGCTTAATAGGCTTCAATTTCATTAAGCAAACATTTTTATTTGTATTATTACTGACTGATTTTTATTTCTTTTGAATTTTGGGTTAGATTGACCTTGAAATATTTTCCATGATATTCACACCATTCCTCCATTCAGTTAAATACCCGGGTCTTAAGTAGTACAAAAGATAAAAATGCTCTGTTAATAAAAAGAGATATATGTTCTGTTTGCACACAAATATTGCTTATAATTTTTATGTCATGTGTGAGATTACACTATTTACCGTATCTGACAGGTTACGAGAAGTTATTTGCTGGAGTCTGACTCTATTCTTTCTGTTCATGAACACAGACTCCACAGCAATGCCACACAATACAATGCTAAATACATAAAATCAATTTCACCTTACATTCCCTTTCTCCATCTGTCTGCCTCTCTCTCTCTCTCTCTCTCTTGTGTTTTTAAGGAGATGCGAGGCATAGTATACTTTTGTTTGGAATTATATGAGGAAGTCTCAGTGAACTGGCTTTGGAAACCCTGCTCTAAAGAATCTGTCACAAAATATTTGCTTTGTCTTCATCCCTGGAGAGACATGTGGTTATCCATTCACCACTGATCTCTGGTTTTAACCACCTGTAGGAATTGCCGTTTTCTTTGCTCAAACCTTTGTTCTGAACTGTTGGAAACAAGCAGTCTGTGTGAATCTGGATGTTTATATCGATCTTATATGTCCTCATTCATATTTCAGGCTCTAAACCACACAAGAGTGTTAGGTTCAGACATGCAATGCTGTGAAACCTTCATCTTGCCTGACCATTAGGCCTGAAAAAGAAAACAAAGCATGCATTGCATTCCAAAAAAGTGTCTGAATGTAATTCACAATGCATGTGAATTAGCTTATCATAGCCACACTATAGCAGACTATCCATTAAACCTTGTTCTTCCACAGCCTGTTTATCCTTCCAGGTCAACTACTAACAGAATTTTGCTCAGCTGTTTGGTTAAATGTCAATATGTTTATATTGAGTGGCGCTGAATAACAAGACATCCAGTTTAATAATACACCTGAAGGTAACTCTGTTTGTTACCGCCAACGCAAGGGCATGTGTTAAGTGTGTTCAACAGGGTCACACACTTGCAATAAGCTAGTCGAGTATTCACAAACACTACATATTTGTGTTCTTCATTTTCAACTCTTTAATTATGATAGAAGATCAAATGAGGGGTAGGGATGACCGGAGATAACAATTTGTGTTTCGGTATAAGAAGCATACAGTATATGTATGCCAAAAGAAAAAGTGGCATTAAAAATACAAACTGAAGCCATTTGTGAAACTCAACATGGACCTACTTCGTCTCAAATAAGAACACACATCACAGTAATGATATCACTGCTTAAATATGTATTAATATTGCTGAAGAGTAATATCGTTCAGTAATATTAATTTGCCTTTGGTACTAATTCTTTTAGCAGCCAGGAAAATGTGTTTAAAGCGAAAGTCTAGATTGGACCATTTAAATGAAAATTATTTGAAATTGATCAAATTATTTCACTAACATACATTATATTAGTAAAATGAACAATGTTCAGTATTTCAGTGAAATAATATTCATCACGTATTTTAAAAATTCAGTCTTACATTTCAGCCATGCAATATTTATGTTATATGAAATCATACAACTGGCAGCCAGCCTCACAGCCATAGTAATATCCAGCATCTGTGTTAGCATGTCAGTCATCCATCTTAATCATTATCCTAACCAGAGACAAGAACAAGTTGAAGATATTAAAATGAATAAAAATACTGAACATCCAGATGATACAATCATGGCCATCTAGACAGAACTGACAAAAATTGTTAACACTTTAGATTAGGGAACACTTTACACTAGGGGAGTAACGGTTCACAAAATTCACAGTACGGTTCAATACAACACACTGGTGTCACGTTTCCGAACATTTTCGGTGTGTGTGTGTTGGGGGGGGGTTATTTCTGTTTTAAACCATGAAGTCAAGCCAATGGATATCACATAAGCAATGTTCAAACACTGCGCAATAGTTATGCCAGTGAATGTCTTAGGTCCTGTCCACACAAGCACAGATATTTTTAAAACCGCAGCTTTTTCTATGCTGTTTGTATGTTCACCCAAATGCATACGTAGACAGGTCACTGAAACCGAAAAGGTTAGACAACTCCTGTTGCAGTGTTATCATGTAGACAACATAAATGGAGATTTTGACTTGTGACTTCGGAGCAGCGCGGCCAACATGGCTTTACGGTTGAGAATATATCACCACCTGTTGGCTTGGCATGCTCTTGACAGTGCAGTATAGCATGCTTTTGCATTTTCATGTGGACAGAGTTATTATTTGTTTTTGTTTTTTATGGAAGAAGGAAAAACTCTGTTTATAAAAATACTTGTGTACTTGTGGACATAGCCTTAATAATCTCGGTCAGTTCACTATAAAAAATTGAAAGTAAAAACATAATGACGGCGTAATTACTTAGCTTACGGCATCTGATGCTGAATAACTGATGTTTTTGACAATATCTCTGGCTATTGTTGATACAAGATCATTGTCTTTTGACTGAACCCAGCAAGCGGAGGTTATCGCGGGCCGTCCACTATGCCAATGGCCAGACAGCAAGTTGCCTGTAACATCATTTGGGCTGCTTTGTTAAGTGCTGTGGCACTAAGAACATCATATTTCATACACTTTAAGCTCTTTTATTTTTCAAATGTAATAGGATTAGTCCAACGAATCGTTCGGTTTGTAATGCGTACCGTACAGTTCAGTACGAATATATGTATTGTGACACCCCTACTATTCAATATTAACAAGTTGATTATTAGCATGCATTTTAGCATATTGGCTGTTTATTAGCACATATAATGCATGACCATATTCTAAACCCCTTAGCCCTACCACATACCTAAACAGAAACCTCTCTTTGCTAATAGTGAATATGAGGTCCCTATTACAAAGTGTTACCACAAAACTGAGTGTGTTACTTTGCCCCTTAATTTAATATTTAGCTTGCTATTTTTCAGCATGATATTGCAAATGCAGCATACACAGTGAGAGAAGACTGTGACCCTATATGTAAATATTAGATGCTCTTGTGCTGTAAATGCAAAATCGATTTCTGTTCGGACTATCCCGTGAAGACTCTGGTTACCACTCATACTTTCACCCTGATATGAGATCAGTGTCAGGCTTAAAATAGAAAGAGACTGTAGCTCACTACCTCAGTGTAGTGTGATTCACTATTTAGAGCATTATGGAGAAGGTTCTGGCTGCAGACTTGCACTTGCACTCTCAGACTTGCATTCTCAGACACTTGCACTTCCGCTAGTGACATCACTTGCAGTCTTTATTTTTTTTATTTTGTTCTATTTATTGATAACTGTTTGTTTGAGTCTCTCAACATTTTAACACTTAATATGGCATAATTTATTAAGATACATTAAGTTCAATTAAAAGACCAAATTAGAAATATAGTTATTATGATGTAATGTACTACAAGGCAAGCAGACGGCTATGAACACAATGCGCAAACTTTGTCCTCCCATACAGCAAAACGCTTAACGTGGCTTAATAACAGACTACGATGATAAAGACAATTCAGTAGGCCTAGCTTATATGTCTTGTTGTTGACTCAAGGTATATACAGACCAGCAAATATGAACGTGCATTATGAAATGCATTAAGTGATTTTAAAAGGATCAACTCCGTACAGGCAAGCAGACGAGTACAGAACGCAGTGCGTTAAATTCTACATTAAACGTATTCCTCCTATAGAAAATCATTATAAGTAAAACACATAATGTAGCTTAATGGACAAAGACAGTGATATAAACGAGTTGTAGACAGTTTATTCGATATGGAAAAATGCTTAACGCGAAACTTTGTGTGTTGCGTTTATTTTGGGCTCACCTGCGTGCCTGTACATATTAGTTGATAATGTAGAAAAGCATATTGAGTTTGGCCTTTATCATCTTAGTCCATTATGCCACATTTTGCGGTATGTGAGGAAAATACTGTATACATATTCATTAAAATAATGAACTAAATTTAATTTTATATTTTAATATCATCTTAATACATTAAGCCATGTTAAGTGTTTATGTTTTTCTACGGGAGGAAAACGCTTAGCGAGAGACTTTGCGTAAGCGTTCATATTCTGCTCTTCTGGCCACGGATTTGCCAGTCTTGTTTTTTTCTTGCAGGACCCTGTACGTTATAGTACTAAATTAGGTTAAATCGTTTAATCACCAGCACAGTTTCTTGTCTCCATTGGCAACACGCACGATTTGTGTTGATTACAAGTGACGTCACAGGTAGCGGAGAGTGCAAGTAGCGATTGCAAGTGACATTGTAATTTTTTTTTTCTTGTCTTCACCACCTGGCTACTGTTGTTAAATGTTGATAGATTCAAACAAACAGTTATCAATAAATAGAACAAAATTAAAAAATAAAGACTGCAAGTGATGTCACTAGCGGAAGTGCAAGTGTTTGAGAGTGCAAGTGCAAGTCTGCAGCCAGACCCTCTTGGCATTATGACATGCTTCACAAGATCACATAAAATGGTAGAAAAAAAAAGCGGTGAACTTTTAACAAGGACATGCATTTTGATACTGAGGTTTCACCATTTCTCTCGCTATCTGATAGAAAAACAGTGGATCTGAATTCAGAAAGGGACACACTGGTGCCCCCATCCAGTCCATGGCCCCGGGCCCCGAATTAAAAAGCTCTTTAAAAGCAAATTCACTCCACAATTACAGCATGTTCTATATTTCCACAAGACTAATGTCACCACAGCTCTCACTTAAATAAATGAGTTATATAATTAACCATCAAATTAATTAACTTTACAAGTGGCACACTTCAGCAACTCTGGAGGGGGAAGACGATTTGATTTGGTGAAACTGTGTCGAGCGGCTGAGCATCGCTTCTGTCAGCGCTGACACGTGTGGGCCGCATTAACGTCCTGTGGATTTCGCTCATGCCGACACATGCAGCGGCGAGGTGATCATTAAACACATGAAGGACAGAGCTGAGAAAGAGAGACAGATACGCTTTGGGGGACAGCTCACTTCTTTCTCGAGTACTTTGATGATTCTTCAGAGAAATGAGCGTGCGAACACTTTGTCAAATGCTGCAAGGGTGGCGATTTAAGCAAGTGTTGACGTTCTCCTCCTATTGTAGCAGCCGCCTTGGTTTTCTAACTCAGGCGGTAAGCAGGATGCCTGCTAAACTGGCAACAAACGTGTCGCTTGATCCCGCCGACATCGGGTGCAGCTGTGGGTTAAGCGAAATGCTTTGAGATAGGAATGCGCTTTTAGAAACAAAACTTTGTAAATGACGTCAAAGTAGCCAGCTCTTTTCCTTTTAACCCACATGATTATAATCAAACTTGGCACATTGTGATATCTCGAACCACGCTTGACTTGATGCAAAACTACAGTGGTTCTTGCACATATCCGTACCAAATGTAACACGTCATGTTTGACTCTGGAGAAGTATGAATGAGATGTGAGTGGTTTTCAGTGAAAACGGAGTAAAATGTGTAATTTCTGCATTTGTGTGCAATTTATTTTCTACAAAAGAAAAAAAAGAATGAAACACTTCACCTTCATACCAGTGTTTTCATGCAACGAGTTGCAATGACAGGTTGAACGCTATTGTCTAGTCAAGACACTTAAACAAAGTGCAATTCAATTTGGTGCTGCTAGTAACACAGAAATTTCATACTTTTAAATTTTGTGCTGTTTCTCACAAATGCCTATTAAAACAGCAGTGTGTGTGTGTGTACCTGCTATTCCCTATGTTATGGAGATCAAATACATATATATATTATATACACATATTTAGTCCCCATGAGGAAACCAGC
The DNA here is from genome assembly GCF_963082965.1 of Carassius carassius. Classification (NCBI taxonomy): domain Eukaryota; kingdom Metazoa; phylum Chordata; class Actinopteri; order Cypriniformes; family Cyprinidae; genus Carassius; species Carassius carassius. The sequence goes on from NC_081771.1 coordinate 30,417,610, forward strand.
TCATAAATCAAACAGAATAAAGCAGAAAGTTTTGGTTTAGGGGTAGGGTTAGAATTAGGGTGGAAAATACAGTTTGGACAGTAAAGTATAAAAACCATTATGTCCATAAAATATGGAAAGCCAACATGTGTGTGTGTGTGAGTTGCATGAAAAAAATATAAGCTCTACAGATTTGGAACGACATAAGGGCAAGTAGGTGATAACAGCAGTTACATTTTATGTTATGGTGAACTAACTCTTGAAATGACACTAAACTGATGTACAAGACACTGCACAGGGTAAATAATCTTTCAAGCTCATATGTGACGCTATTGTCAGCCATTAACAGTTTAATGTACCATAAACACAGGTTGTAGAAATTGGCTTCCCATTGCTCCGATGCTCCGGGCCCAAATAAAGACTTCTTTAGTGGGCAATAATGCATGACAAATCTAACTGTACTGTATATAGCACTTACAGTCATTCCTGTCATTTTGTCACTGATATTCTTTGATATTGTGCTCAACAGAAGAATGAAAACGGATCTAGAGTGAAGAGTTTCACCGTGAAACCAATTATCTGTGATCAAATAAAAATAGTATTTATGGGCTTCAGCGAGATACAGCAATACTCGACATCAAATTTGCACATCGGAGTGATGTGATTCCTCATTTTTACATAGACAACATTAACATGAACTTCAGTTGAACTTATTTTAAAATAACTTCCATTTTTCATCTTGCACTTGACTGATGGAGGCAAAGATGCAGCTTGGCTAAACTTCATTTGCATTGCATGTTCATAAAACGATTTTTGGCAAAATGAGAATGTTGCAATTATTAAAAGCCCTGTTCCCCAGGAGTCTGCATTTAAATCATGACACACCATTTAGCTTGTCATCTTTAGAGTCTGAAAAATACCCATCCTGTCTTCCTAATTGGCCTTTGTGCGAATGTGGTTAATGCTCAAGACTTAATGACGCAAGAGATGCCATCAAAATACACAAGGCTTTGAATATTTTCAACATTTTCTTTTTCAGCAATAAAAATAATATTGCTCTCATTTTCATGTCCACAGTGTGTGTTTGTCTCTGTGGATCATAATTGGCTCTAGTCCAGTGCCTTCATTCTTTTCACAGCCTTTGATGGACTGCAGCTAATAATGAACAACTTTTACAGTTATTAGCACTTCTCTTTGAGGAGGTCAGTGTGAATGTGTTTTTCGACTGAAGAGAGAGCAAATGAGAGATCAATCTGATATCCTGAGTTCACTTGGAGCAAATACACTAAACTAGGCCACTTAAGTGCAAAAACCTTATTCAGCAACCACATGCAAAAGAGCAGTTTGACTAGGCGCTGGTGTCCTGCTAATTTTTGTCTGTTTCTTTTTTTTTTTTTTTTTTTGTACTAAACTTTTTGGTCCAAAGAAAAAGAGAGAGAGAAAAGGATACATTTAGTCCTGGTTTGCACAGTGTTCACATTGTCATTTTTAACACCAAACCTAAAGACACAATACTAATGGCATAAGGATGCAATCACAAATGACAAGACTGAATTTGTTGTATTTGTTGTGAACTAACAGAACATCCAAAAAGATGTTGTGTACTGTACTAACTGTGCTTGCATGTGGTGGTATTTTACCAGCTTATAACTCACAAAGAGCTTATAAAAATACATAAAGGAGTTTAACAATTTCTCCACTGTACACAAGACCTGCTGTAAGGAGACGACACCTGTACTGAACTGTATGGGCAACAGCTTCAATAAAAAAAAAAAAAATTAAAATAAGCGTTTTAAAGCATGATAAAGTGCGCTGCTTTGCATCCTCCAAAATCTCCCACTCAGAACAGACCCGAAAGATTCAAACGCTAATTTTGGGCATATTTGCCCTGTTACCTGATTTACATAATTCCATCAGTAATTCAAGCAAAAACAAACAACTCTGACAACATGCACTCAGCAGGGGCAATTCATTCTTGTGAGCTCCCTTTAATCTTTAAAATAGCAGTATAGGGTATCAATTGCTGCAGGCAACTGCTAACAAGTAAACACCTTACTCCAGTGCCTTGCCTCTCTCTCTATTTCCTCTAACACTGTGTGCCATCTACTGCTGCGTCCGCAGCAATAAAGACCAGTAAAGAAGGATGAGGGGAAATATCGAGATAGAAATCCGAAGATCCTATTATGTCTAACCCACTAGAGATAGCGATGCATACAAACAACACACCAAGAGGCAAGAGGGCAACCAATAATTCAAAAAGTGACAACAAATCACAGATATAATTCATCTTCCATGGGAGAGAGTCAGATTATATGCTGGCGAGGAAGACTGTGGCTTTCACAACAATCTGAACAAGACAAACTATAGGTGCACTATAAAGTGAAGTCTACACGTGAAAATGCTGTTTCTAGTCAACATTACAACTTATAGGTATAAATTCTATTTAATGAGCAGCCATGGAAATAAATCATGTTAGGTGATAATTATAGCAAAATAAACCCTTTCATGAGGATACAAAATAGAGATCCTCCTGTCAGGGTTTATTTTGCAATAATGACCGGCTGACTGCACATTATCCCTTACATATCAGTCATAAAAACATTTGTCTTCCTCAAAGGCAGCACTTCATGCAAGTGTGCATCTGTGCATAACAGTGTTTGTGTGTGTGCTTTTCGGATGAGAGAGTGACAGGCGCTAAACGAGGTATAAGAGCAAATGTGAATGTGCTGGAACGCCAGGAGACTTTGGAATCATGTCTGTCTCTGACACCTGCCAATCTAAAATCATTCAAATATCTCCTCAGAATGCTGTCAGAATGCTGTTCCTCTCCAAAGGATAAAATACTTCCAGAGGGATCTGGTTTACAGTACGCTCGTTTAAGCTGGAACGATGTTAGATACATTAGCCTGGGGATGACACTGATGCAGCACAAATTAAAATGTGCTAGTACTTTATCCTTCTCCGCACTACCTACGCAAACACGCTCTTAAAAATAATGTCTTTTGCAGCACCACAAGTTCAGAAAAGAGCCCTCTTCTTATCAAGGACTCATTTACACTGCATATGATTATTTTTTTCATGAAAAGGTGTAGCCTGTTCCTGATCTGACCCAAATCTAAAGCCAAACAAATCTAGAGACACTATGGCAATTCATATGTGGCCCTGGAGCACAAAAGTCATAAGTAGCACAGGTATATTTGTAGCAATAGCCAACAATATGGGTCAAAATTATCGATTTCTCTTTTATGCCAAAAATCATTAAGATATTAAGTAAAGATCATGTTCCATGAAGATAATTTGTAAATTGCCTACCTTAAATATATCAAAACTTAATTAAATTGATTAGTAGAGTGGCTAAGGACTTCGTTTTGAAAACGTTAAAGGGGTATTTGATCAGCTTTTTTTGAAGGCTTAACTGCCATAGAGCCCATTGTCATGCCCCCTTACCATTATGGGTAGTTACGTGTTCCCTGTGACAGGGTTTATATAAACATCAGAGTTAATGATGTCACAAACCCAGGAAGAAGCTTGTTGCAGTCCGTACCAGCTATATTTTCAAATAATTGTATTTTAACAAAGCATACATCAATGGAAATTCAGCTTTCAGGTGATGTATAAATCTCAGTTTCAATAAACAGACCCTTATGACTGGTTTTGTGGTCCAGGGTCACATATTTTGTCAAACTAGGACTTTTAGGGCATTTTCTTCATTTCTGTTTACCTTGAGGCCATTTTTATACTCATCCTCCTTAAAGTTGAAATAATTTACGTTCAACACATGTAAAATATAAGTAGCCTCAAATGCCTTAAAAATAAACAAAGATGATTTTTTTTTAAATAACTGTAAATGGGGAAAAAATTATATAGCCTAACTGTAACTTGAGCATATAATGCTCATAATGCCACTCAAACTCAAATTAGTGTTCTGAGGAAAATCTGTATAGCCTACAATGAGGTCCATTTTGTCAGGTGATGCAACACAACATGACATCATATAGTAATTAAAATTATTGAAATATATAAAGCATATACTCTTATAGGGTGTCAGCAATTGCCTGGAGAACACACACGGTAAGACCCTACTGAATTATTAATACGCCATGATTTTTACTTCAAGACTTCAAAGAATAAGTGTATGTCATGCCATGTAATGTCAATGGCATTTTAAGTGCTTTAGTGTACTGTTAGTGTTGCTATAGACCATCTGTTGGAAAATATCTTTCACAATGCTGCACGTGTAGGAGTTGAGGTAAACAAACACTTTCTTCATCGCTGGCAAACAGTAGGATATCTTTCCAGGTTTTGTTTCAATTGATTGTAGGTAAATATCCACCTCATCCAGCACTTTTTTGTTGTCTTTCTTTGCTGAAAATTATCCCGTTACTATACTGAGTGAGAAAATCGCTACAAATGAGTCAATGTTTGTGTCAGTGAGCTGTTCAATTCATTGCATACCGATTAAACCGTTCATTTAAATTAATCGAAGAGAATAGATAAAATTTGTTGTTCAGGGAGGGAGGGTACAATAATAATTTCTTTATTAGAGAAAACCTAGGTGGCTCAATGCCCACCCCATCTCACTCCTACCCAACTTAAGGAGATCTTTCCTTATTAGCTGATGCAACATCTCAGGTGAGGCTGATTTTCTTGTAGTAGCCTAGTCACAAATTGTGTAAACAAGCCAGGCATCACGTGTCCCACTTAGGCCCAGGCACCTGCCCTGACATTCCACTGAGACGCCGGAGAGATATGAGAGGTTGCAGCCTCTTCACTCACAGCAAAACAGCATGAGAATAGAGCGCATTTCGCCTAAAACGACTGCTCGCTGCGTGCATCACATTAGAGGCTCCTGATTGTGTGATAATGTTTCGTTCTGAATGTTATTCGGCTATGAGTGCTTTGGGATCTAAATAAACAGCATAACTATGACTCATCTGCTTTTATTAAGGTCAGCCGAAACATCCAAAAGATACAAATTCCTCCAAATGCTTTCCAAACATAGCCTCGTTTTCAGTCCCCTACCGAGACACAGAGTCCTCTCCGCTCGAGGGTCAGGGGCATGAGACATCATAAGACCTCCGGGTGAGCTGCCGCCGGACTTGTGACGGTCTGCCGAGGCAGCCAAACCAGAGCAGCTGTTCTTTGTGTGAGAGTTGCTCAAAATCGCTAACACACCCTCCCCTCCTGCTGCCCCACACACGCGGTTAATTCTCCCTAGTGGCTTAACATGATGAGGCATCAGCAGAGAGAAAGAGAGGGACTCATCAGACGTGTAGCCAGAAGCAAATGAAATGCTCCCGACTCGGCCACAATCGATGGCACCATCATCTCCTGCTCTAGATAATGATATCTGCGGTTGGGTGCATTAGAAAGAGCCTGTGTTTTTGCATACATGTGTGTAGTGACCTGGATAGCTCTTTTACCTCTCCTTTGTGATGCAGCGTAATCTTGGATTCGCTAATGAGAAAATGCGCCCACTTCTTATTCATCCGTTAAGATGATCTTTCCATCCTGTGTGATTGTTTCGTCTCTGCCTAAGACGCCCACATCCAATGCATATTGCAGCAAAGCCTTTGCGAAAATTGCTAACTTCTATCATTGACGCAGAATTTATCAATTTTATTTTGGGCTGTGTCATTCATATTTTCATGGCATAAATTATGCTAATTCAAAAGGGGTGAAAATGAGCAATGAACCCCTACCTTTCATCATTTGTATTTCCTCTCACTCAACAGTACACGATGACAGACATCTTGCAGGTGTCAGAAGCTCTGCAACAATTACAACAGCCCCTCTAAGCGGAAGGCACTTTGAGTTTTCACCAAAACATTTGCGAGAGCTAATTTTGCATGAAGAAATGGGGGAAAAGGGTGCATAATTTATGAAGAAACACTAAGCGATATATCAAAACTTCAGTGCCTAGTTTACACGCGGCAGCAATTAGCTACCTTGATGTGCAGCTAATAGAACATCTGTGCATGCTGCCGCACGCATCAACACGTCTGACATAAGGCGAGAAAATGAGCTGATGACTGTCTATATATCCTTTTATACTCATACAGAGACAGAAATTTGGGAAAACGGTGGAAAATGTACTTCACAGCTAACTACAGTGCTACAGGTTCCTAAAGGCTCATTAAGAAGAAGGGTGGATTAAGTGCAATATTAACATAATTAGAACATTACATTGAGTGCTGTTTCACATGACATGAAGTGAAGACCTCAGAAACTATGAGCCTAGAGTGGCTTATTGCTTTTACTAAAAATATGATGGCATTATAAAAGACATTAATGTTCATTTAAAAATGTCGGTAACACTTTAGAATAGGTAAACGTTAACACTTGTTAACTATTAACTACGACATTTCTCTCAATAAAGTCTTAATTTGCTGCTTATTAATAGTTAGTAAGGTAGTTGTTAGGTTTAGGTATTGGGTAAGATTAGGGATGTAGAATAAGATCAAGTAGAATAAGGCATTAATATGTTGTTAATTAGCACTAATACATGGCTAATATTCTAGTAATATGCATGCTAATAAGCAGCTAATAGGTGTTACCTATTCTAAAGTGTTACCAAAATTTCATTCATTGAAAATAGCAATCAGAATGAACGATCTTTCCATCAAGTAAGACACTGCTTAAAAGATGTTTGTGGTGTATAATTTCCAGCTAACATGGAATGTTCTCAGAAGAATTTTTATATTCTGGCAAGGTTATCTCAAAGTTATTAACAACATTAATAGAAACGTTCATTTAAAATTTTATAATAATGTAAGCAAAATGATATTTATACCTTGCTCATGGAACATTTTTCCCGAAAACGTTAAAAAATATGTAATTTTTGCAACAGTCTCATTGGAAATATGTGCCTCTAAATACATTTCAGCAAAACTGAAAAAAAAATTACCTATACATATGAATCACTGCAGTTTCCAGTTGAAATAAAAACTAGAGGCAGTAAAACTCTGACAGCTTGTTCCTTTTCACACAAAGGGCTCTATTTTAACGATCCAGTTTAACGACAGGAAAATGGTCAGCGTGTCCAGGCACATAGTCAAAATGGGTTGCCCCTATTCTCTTAATGAGTAATGGGTGTTTTTTGGGCGTAACGTGCAATAAACCAATCAGTCTCATCTCCCATTCCCTTTAAGAGCCAGTTGCAGTCGTGCCATGACAGTTTTGTTATTTAGACAGCGGAATTTGCAAACACAAAGACAGAACGAAGAGCTACTCATGTGCGAGCTAATAGGTAGCCTAATTCTGATACATGCGATGACTATCCATTATGACAGTGGTTCCCAATCCTGTTCCTGGAGAACACCCAACAATGCCCAGGTTTGGTGTCTCTCTTATTTGACACACACATTTGAGTTCTTGTAGTCTTCACTAATGAGCTGAATCAGGTGTGTTTGAACAGGGAGACATCTAAAATGTGCAGTTTTGGGGGTTCTCCAGGACCAGGATTGGGAACCACTGCATTATGACATGTAGGTATTTTTATATTTATGTAGCCTACACAATAATATTATTTTATGCTGTACGCACGTTGTGGACCCGCCTATACTAACGCAATCTTTAAATAACAAAGAAAAAAACATTTCACCAGACTTTAGACCAGATTTGAGTTGGTCTCTGGCACAGACTATTTTCATATCCTCAAAATGAACACAAAAACACTTGCGCCGGGTGTATGATAGGTCCCAAAGTATGATTTGCAGGTCCACAGTTTCGATTAATAATGCTTATTTTTAACACAATTACTTGAGGAATATCATATTATGAAATCAAAATGGTTTTAACAAGATGCAACATTTGAAAACTGATAGCTATGAACATTAGCATCACATATACAGCTTCATATGAATGGGTTTTTATATTCAGTAGGTTTGTTCGGTAGCTCGCGTAGTATAGAGTTCGTCTTGAGAGGTGAATATCTCGGGTAAGAATCCTGTGAAAACACGGTTCCAAAAAAACAGTTAAAACGCACGGTTGCATCAAGAAATCTGTTTTTATACCATTTTTGCATTTGTTAACATTATCAGCTACAGGTTTAGGGTTGGGTTTGGTGTACACGATAGAGCATTGACACTTACCAAACTACTTTACTGAAGCAACATAACAAAGAAAAACGGCAATAAGTGCCTATATCAACATAAGATAAAAATATTCCAGGGTCACATATTGAACCTGCATTTTAGTGCCACTCACTGGAAGTTTCACTTTGAAACTGCCTCAAAATGTGCAGTAAGGTATGTAATAACAGTGTTGCAGAAATATCTTTAGAGGCATGCATTTCCAATGAGCCTGGTTAGCATTTTTCAAACATTACCTCCAGACAACATTCACATTTAGAAACATTAAACATTAACATTAAAAAGCATTTTTTCCTGAGGCTAAAGTATTTTTTTCACTTGCTTACAATAAGAATGCAAGGAACATGACAAGGGACTCATTTTTGTCATTTTTACCCAGCTGTCCAATCACAGTGGAGGAGGGGCGGGACAGATACTGCACCAACCAGCCGCCACATCCTGGTTGTACAACAGCAACCAATGACAACAACAAGCACAACAATGGAACAAAATAATTTAGAACAAGGGTCAGTGCAAGTACTTTACATTGTGTCAACATTTTTTTGAAAAAAACTGTCTGCAGAATCAGATACTATTAACAATTCTGTGGATATTCCGTTTCATATCAACCAAAGCAAAGCTATTTTTTTGTGTGTGTGTTCCAAAGAGGCAAGAACATAATTCAGATTTGAAATGAGTGGTTGGTGAGAAATGACAGAATTTTTCAAAATTATTTTTATAGCATGTGAAGACACAAGTGCATGTTTATCAGCACCTCACTACCGCTTCTAATCAGACACATCTAATGAAATGTCAAGCTGTATCTTTCATTTGTCAAAGCAATCAGTGAAATTTTGCCAAGTAGTAACTCTTAGCTTCTTTACAGCTGTTTTGGAAATAATTATTTTCAACCAACATTATTATATAATTATGTCGGGGAAGTTGTGGCCTAATGGTAAAAGAGTTGGACTCGTAACCCAAAGGTTGCGGGTTTGAGTCTCGGGTCTACAGGAATTGTAGGTGGGGGGAGTGAATGTACAGCACTCTCTCCAACCTTCCATACCACGACTGAGGTACCCTTGTGCAAGGTACCAAACCCCCAACTGCTCCCAGTGTGCTGCAGCAAAAATGGCTGCCCACTGTTCCAGGTGTGTGTTCATGGTGTGTGTGTGTGTTCACTACTCTGTGTGTGTGCACTTTGGATGGGATAAATGCAGAGCACTAATTCTGAGTATGGGTCACCATACTTGGCCACATGTCACATCACTTTTTAACTGACATATTTACATCAGAATTAAAATCGGCCCACACTCATTTTGCATCTATAGCGTTGTGGCATATCTCTAGCAGGAAATGAAATCAACAGCTTTGAAAGGGTAAACATCACCTGCATCTGTTCTTGCCACTCCTTTGGCTGTTTTTGTGCATCTCTCGCTACAAAGGAACAACAGCACGCCACAAAGAACAGCTCCCATGGGCCCCGCTAATGCGCTAACATGCCAAGCTCTCTCCTCCACTACCGCTGTTTACAGTGATGGGGACTGACAACCACACACAGCACACAAGTCAATGTGCAAGCCTAAATTAGCTCCCAGACCGCTGCGCATTAATTATGAATTGAGAATAATTGCAATGGGACACACCAGAGTCAATTCGTTTGGACTGAGCACTAAGTGTAAATATGACTATGCTAGGAGAAGGACAAGGATGCTGCAATAAAACAGTCAGAAACAGTCTTTCGTATATACCTGCTCATACATACATATTGCATTCCTGGGGATTGTGTTGAATCAAACAGGGTATCACAGCGACATCATGAATATTCAGGACTTGCTCAGTGTTAGCATGAGTTAGACTAATTCTACAGTTGTTAAAATGGCCCTGCTGGAGCAAATGAAAGGCTATTATATGCCAGTATTCTCAGGGATGTGGAAGGTTATAAACACCGTTAGACTATGTGAGAGGCTTCATTTTCTCTTTGTGAAATGATGATGAGGTTAAAACCACCAGGCCGTGTGTCATAGCGAATATAGTGCTAATAAAATTCCCTGTGAATGTACCCAGACGCCTCCATATTGAGACACAGTCCATTATAATGTCACATTACTAAGGTTGCTTTATTGTAGAGAGGGGAGCTATTTGTTTCCCCTTTGGCCTAAACTCTTATACGTTCCCCTCTGGTATTTCAAAGATGACTCAGTAACTCAAGGACAGAAATATTATTATGAATGGCTTTTTGTGTTCTGATCTAATTAAGTCATGAGGTATCCAGAATCGAATAAAATAGCATATTATTATGAGCCAATAATATTTTGGTCAAATGTCAGAAAGGAAATGAGAGAACAGGCTAAAGCACAAATATTCAAATAACAATACTAATAACTTATTTGCATGAGCATACCAATGTTTCCAAGGCAGTAAAAAAGTTTTATTGCAAGTTCTGTCGACTGTACATGAGAACCAAAACACATTGTGGATATAAATTGTTAAATATATGCAAAAAAGACAAGAGCAATCACAATTCAGTATTTTATCATTATTTTCTTTTCTTTAAGGCCAGACATAACTTTTTAAAGTCAGTTACAAAATTATATATACATATACCGAATATTAATATATTACCGAAAGGTAAGATTACCTCTTGAATAAATGGTTCTAGTTCTTAAAGGCATGGTTCAAGTAAAAAAATAAAAAAAAAAATAATAAATTATCTCATCATTTATTCACCTTTAAGTTATTCCAAACCTGGATGGGTTTCTTCTGTTGAACACAAATTAAAATTTCAAAAAAAGTTGTTAACCAAAAAGACGGTAGCGGCTGACTAGATTTTTGGGTGATCTCTTTAAGATACAGTCCTAACATAGTGACTAAGTTTATTCAACAGTACACAATTTTAATATCCAAATATTATAATGACGCTTTTGGCTACATTGGAAACATTTTAAACAATTTTCAAACTGATTTTTACCAAAATAGTGTGATGATTTTATAATGTCACCAGTATTATAGTGTTTCTTTGCATTATTTAGGTTCAACTGTGCTCTGTACTCCACACTATCTTTTTAGGTGAACTCTGGATTCTAAAAAAAAAAAAAACTAACACAAACCCCCCAAAAAATTTAACCCTGACATCGAAATCACCCTAATACTTAGGGTTTGCCGTTTAGATAAAACACTGAAGAAACTGAGGAATATCAGTGTGGCGCTGCCGTGTAAACACTATGATATTAACTTGGTCCCAGGAGTCCGGCTGAAATCCAAAATAATCTTAGAACGTCTTCAGCCCGTCAGTATCAAAACAGGCAGCAAGTGTGAGTCTCTTAAGCTCATGAAAAGCTCATGCTCATGTCCCATCTCTCTAGAGGGAAAGTGTAGAGAGATGCAACAGGAATGTTTTCTTTTTCTGTTCATTGAGTCATTGAGTTGTAGAGTCCCAGCAGACATCAGGCTCTGATATCTATAAAACATACTTCGATAGGGATCAAACACTTGGAACCCACGGGTCTCCTCCTCCGCCGCTCGTTCTGTTCTATTCATTTATCCATGCAATTGGCGGAGTAGTCCCAGAAAGGGGAGAAAGCAAAGCATGTTAGTACACACGTCAGAGGTGCGGCGCTAATGCCTGACCCAAATATGCCGTTTCATGTTTGGAGGAGTGGTACTGGTAAGATAATATGCTGCTAAACTGGGTAACAGGGACAGGCGTGCCAAGAGGAAACCAGAAGGGTTACAACCAGCTAATGCTGTGACAGCAATCCTCGTATTCTCCTGGGCCGTTTTTACAACAATATTCCAATAGACAAATTCTACTATTTACACATGCTGTCTGATGGCATCATCCTTCCTTCTGTGCATCACTCCTCAATATTTGATGGCTTCAGACTCATCTAGGTACATCTAGAAAGAGTTTACTCTTAAAATCACTTTCCTGGGTGTTCCTCTATCTCAAACATCAACGAAGGACGTAAGCAACAGAAAGGTTGTGTGTTTGATTTTAAGATGATGCATGAACTGATCTAGCATATAACTTGAAAACAACATGATTTGCTACAGATAAAACGTGTCTGCCAAATGCACAAATGTAATGGAGCAGTATAAATAGTAAATTTCCTGTATGCATTGAATTCTTGATGTTGTTTGCCAAAATGTGCAAATTAGTGAATCTAGGGTACAGAATATTATATCCAATAATCCGATGCACATGACTTTACATTATATTTGAATAAGCCAGAAATGATATAATCTTAATAACCCTCATGTTGTTTTTTGCTCATTTTGACCCAGAGACGATTTATCTTTTTCTTGAACATGTTGTTGCATTAGACTAAAACCTACTGACTTGCTCACAGTGAATAGTGAATTATCCTCAAATAATTTCATTTAAACACTGAAGTGCGTTAGCTCGGATCAGTGAGGCCTACAATCAATCAATTCCAAAAAGAAGAAGAAAAATATAGTTGGCAAATATTCTGAGTACAGGTGATATACAGGTGGCATAATAAGAGATTTATAGAATTTTTTGCATGAGAAAAATGTGAATTAATAAAACCGAAAAAAGTTTTACCTTTTACAAAACTTTATTTATTTATTTTTTATTTATTTATTTATTTATTTATTTATTTATTTATTTATTTATTTGTTTGTTTGTTTGTTTATTTATTTATATATTTATTTATTTTAATTGTTTGTTTGTTAGATTGATTGATTGATAACTGGATGTCTGTAACATAAAAACTTGTAAGGTACTAGAGCTTTATATATTATAAGCATTTTAAGTAGAATACCATATGCAACAAATACTGTACACTAAAGGTGCATCCCAATTCTGTGGCTAGTGTATTTACGAAAATTCCAAAAAGAAAAAAATTGCACTTCAAATACCCAGATGATTAATTAGCTTAAAAGTGTTGCAGCATCCCTTATGTAACATAGGGGGAGAATTCTACATGACTGAGAAAGCTTACAAATGTCATACATTTAAAGTACATATTGCATAGTATAGTTCATCGTTTGGGAGACAACATAGTATTCAATTTTCAATATGTTTGAAATAATTAAACTATTAAACTATTTTGCATTTTGCAGAATATATTCTCTGAAGTTTGAATAGTGTGCATATTGTTCTGATTGGCCAAAATGTGCAGTATTCAAAAGAGCAAACAGCACAAAATGCTGTACACTTAACATAGCCTATGTGTAAGCAGTTTTAATTAGCTGTCATAGAGGCTTCTCCTCTTTATCACAGGTTTATCAGTCTTGCAGGTCTAGTCATTGGTTACCATAGTTTCCGTTGTCACCTGCTGCTTATTTTCTTAATAATCTTTCTCATAAACACCTTGTCAAAAGTGTCTGCTATAATGAAGCTCAGTATGACGATGTGAAGATCCTAACCTGTTTCCTGGCCACTTTCAGTGATTTGTGCTTTGATCTAATGCTGTTGGGATTTGCTGAATGATATTGATTTTGGACGCTGGCTTGATTTATCGGTCGTGTCTGAAACCTGAAAAATGTTGCCTTCGCAAGCAGTATACCAAGGGAAGGGAGGCACCATGGTGTGTGTGCGTAACATTCTGTCACCTAAAATGCCTTAATCTTTATTTTGGGCTCACTGAAGTCACATAGATGTGTCCTTCACTATCAAACAATCCTGGCTGTGCATGTGCTGCAATACCAGAAAGGAAGGTCAGGTTGTTGATGTTTGCCTGCCATTCTCGATCTGCATAGCATAAGTAAACTTCCGCTTGGCAACACTAGACTAAATGATACTGCTGCTTTCAAAAAAAAAAAAAAAACTAAAAAAACTTACTGAAGCAGTCATAGTATAGAATGAAGTAATTATTACTTTTTCCCTGACTATGTTCTGATAGTAATGCTTTGATCTTTTGGGATTTGATCAATGATATCAATTTCGGATAGTATTTAGTGACTCCTAAACATAGCCTTTGCATGGATTTAGGTTTAATATGAATTCACTATATTTATTCCACTAGCGGCATTGAATCCGCTTTGTTGCACTCTCTCAACCCAGTACCACTTTTGAAATAGCTTGGTTTAAAAGAAGGGCTTGTTTTGGTGTCGTGCCTCAGAAGAGTAAAGGAACAAAAAAACAACCAAGAGAGAAATAAAACTGACTTGAGCGATAAGGGCAGAGAGAGAGAGTGTGTCACATGGTAACAGCACAGGGCTTCCGGCTGGCTTATAATGTGCGTGTTGAAAGCGAGAGAGTCTCGGCATAATAAGAAGCTCAACGCCGAACAGAATCCTGTTCGTGCCACAATGCGAAAAATATTTGACTACAAACTAAGTGAAAATCTACCCATTTCTCTGACAGGCGGCATGTATGGTGACAGAGTTCTGTAGCCAGCTTGTCAGCGCTCGGGTAGATGGCAGCAGTTAGTGCATTAGCGGGAACAGCAATTTCACTCTACGGAGACTTCGACTCTAGAGAGTTCAGAGAGAATACTGGAAACTCGGAGAAGAGACTTTGTGCCTTGGTTCTCCTTTATATATTCCATCTCTCATGAACTGACTTCCTTTCTCGCTGGCTCCAGTTTTCCGTCACCTCTCTCTGCCCCTTCTACCGCCCCCTCCCCTCACTGACCATCTGCCCACTCTGTGTTTCCTTCCCTCCTGAGGTTTAGAGTTAAAATCATCCGTCGACCAGGCAGCCATTTAGTGAGCTGAGCCCTGGAGAGTCAAATCACATACGTTGTGCAATAAAAAAGGATGTGACCCGCAGAACATGAGAGAAGAACACACAGAGAGATGGAGGTGAGGAGCAAGAAGGTATGATAGAAAAATCACAATCGCTTTAATAACTCAAACGTTCCTCCTGAGATTAAAATGAGAACGAATGAAGATTTATTTTTTCCTCTGTTGCTTCTCCACAGAAAAAAATACCAAAGTAATCTTGTGTGGCTTCAAACTCATCTTATACAACTAGATACATCTAAAAGTATCTTAAATTCAGTTTCCTGGCCATGTAGCTCAAACAGTAGAGAATAGGGCATATTTTTGACTCTCAAGGAAACGCGTGAACTGATCAAATTTTAATTTTGAATGCAATGTGAGCTTCTTTGGAAAAAGGCATCTAACAGATTCCTGAAAGTAAAATGTCATATTTTGAGTTTGAGAAAAGATCTCAACAATGTGCTCACAAAAGTCAGATATTAATCTGAATCTAACATTAACATAATTTAGTAACATGCTAAACAAATAGGAGAACCTGGATATTGTGTACGTTGCAAGTGTGCTGTCCTGTTGTGCATCTGAAATCACATTCTCTCTGAGTAGATACTTTTGGATAAATGCTTGCTTGCAAAAAAAAGTATGTTCAGTATAGTATGAATGTGAGTAGTATGAACCCATTCATACAATCCAGATGTATTACAACTCAGTTCATATATACATATTCTCACTCGTGGCCTCATGGGATAGTAAAGTGTCATCATATGTGCATATGAGAATCTTGCCCGAAACAGTAGGTCATTGCTGGGTACTTTTTTCCTACTGTTTTATGAATACTGTGAATTCCTACTTTAGTTAACTTTAGGAATTGAAAACTGACCTGAAAGATAAAACATGACCATAAAAACAGATGGTTAACTTGAATAAACTGTCTAATTAGTGTCAATTTTTATTTCTCAGCAGGAAACAGCTTTGCCCCTGGCAACCATGGCAACACACCCCACGGGTGGAGCGCTTAAACCAGAAGCACCTGAATTCACTTACTGTAACTCTTTGTGCACTACACATCTGAGGGGACATTTATATGCCAAAGATGTACTAAAAACATTTAAAAAAACAAAATACATTTGCATATTTGAGAGGTCTTGTGTACAGACAACAATGTTGTCAAAACGATCCCAGTCCATGCAGGTCTATGAAAATGACCGTATTAAGCATGCCAGGCCAGTCATAGACAATGCCACTTTGTAAAGAATCTCTACGTGTCTGCACACATACTGTATGCATTCTTCAAGTACTAGCAAACCCGTAATACGAATGCACATGTCACTAATTACACAAATTCACATTTTCAATCATGATATCAGCATATTTTATTATACGTTTGGGGTTGCCAGGTTGCTGCAACAGGGACAAGCACAATTGACAATGGGAGTCTTTACGCTGTAAGTTGAAGTTGAGTATTGTAATATGCCTCTTTTTAGCTTTTTAGATGAATGCCGAGGCTTTTTTGCTTGGGTAGAATTTGCAATCTCTGACCCAGTTCATTTGTTGGCTTCCATGGCTCCAAAACTTCCATGTGTTTTCCTCCAACTGGCAACTCAGGGTCTCAAAATACCAAAACAGACATTCCAACATGGAATGAACATTTCAGAGTTGAATAACTGACTGTAGCACTGTTTTGAAGAGATATGTGATCTTAGCATGTTTGTTAAATATCCACAAACTTTTTATGGTATTTTATCTTTTAGTACAGTCAAAAATGTAAGCATTATTTTATGTTTCTAAATCCATAATTTCGCTAACATTCGCTAACTTTGCCGCCATCCGCCTGTCGGTTAATTTTTCTGATGTCAAACAACAAATGAACTCCCATGCAAAGTGTTTCTGATTGACTAAAAACTAGAAGGCCACTGCATTTTTTATGCTCTGTGGAAAATAGCAAAGGCAGATGTGGCATCAGTCATCATCTACATTGTGGTTATCCAAAAGAAAATTAGCTTCTGGCACCTTCGAGTCTCCTGAGGTATGAAAGAGCAACCTCTGAGCAATAAAGCGTCCCCCTGGGTGGAGAGGTAAACTGAAGATGCTGAGCTGAAGGAGAGAAGTGGAAGAGGATGAGAGAGGGTTGAGCACCTGTGAACGACGGTGGGAGTCCTGCTTTACTGATAAGACAGCTGAGCTGCTTTCTGAGATGCCATTTCACTCAAACTGAGCCAGAAAATGAGAAGAACTATGAGGGGAGAGGAATAAACTTAAAAAATAAAAATCTTAAACTTAAAGATCTATCTGTCTATCTGTCTGTCTGTCTATATAAAATCCAATTTTAATTGCTTTATTTTTCTTTTCTTTTCTTTACTATAATTGCCATGTAGAACACACACAAATTGGAGAAAAAGAAATCTAAGTTTAAGTATCCTTAATGAATTATAGGCACTAATGCATATACATTAGTTGGAAATGTGTGTGTCAGGTTACTTGATTAACATGTGCGATTATGCGTGTATACGTGGTTGTGAGTGTGAAAGCACCATTACTAGATTTTCACGAGCTCCCCTGGCACCCAAACACACATAAATAAGCTGAGCTACATCACCGTGGCTGACGCTTTTGTTTTTTTCTCTCCCTCCATCGCAATAATTAATATTCTGCTCTTCTCCATTAGGGCTGCTCAGGATTGCCTGAGATTGATTGTTTGTGTTTGATATTAGTGGCTCTTCAAGGCGACTCCTCTGTGAAAATGAAACACGGCAGGTGCCACGGCTCAAGAATTGCTAAATTAAATACGGACTTGCACTGCATTATTACACAAATAAGAAATGATGGCAAATTTATCTACCTCACCTGCTATATCACCTGATTTTGTTTTATTTTTCTTCATCTTAGAGTCGTTCTCTGTGTATTAGTCTTAAAAGATTACATTTTATTCTCTAACAGCATGTACAGGGTCAGCATTAGAAACTGCTGTCTAGAAACATTGCTAAAAGATGCTAAGAAGAAATCTTATAGGAACACTTCATCTAAAATGAGTTTTCTCCCTGCATTGTCCTCATTTACCCTTAAGTTGTGTTACTGTAAACTTCTATGGTTTTCTTTCTTTTGAAGTAGATTTTTTAGAGCTCAATGTTATGAAAAAGCACACATTGGATGTTTCGTGATATAATTTTGTTGTTTTGCTCAAAACAGAAAGACAATCACATGGCTTTGAAGCATCAAGACAGTGAATAAATGTCTTCAGAACTTTCATTTAGAAGTAAACTAAACATTTGAAAGTTCCCCAGGGCTAAGCACCATGAGGGAAAACACAAATATTGACATTTCTGACGTTGCAAGCAAGATTTTCAAGCATTTATCAATTCCAAGAGCCCTAATGCAGTTCACAAGCACCAAGCCCTATTGAACTGTAAGAGCTCCTCCGACAGAACTTGATGTGACATGGTCAGACATCCAGAGCTCAGAGTAATTTTCCCAGCTTCATTTTGATTCAGTCAGCAATGAGTGAGGGAGTCTTGAAATGGAAATACAGAGGAGGAGGTGGCGGTGATGCTTTCTATGTAGAAGAGTTTAATAAAAGCCCAGAGACAGGCTGTTTACAGACCATCAAGTCCACAAACACTGCGGTAGCTGCAGGGTGGTCTTAATACAGGCCCTGTCTCGTAGCGAGAGAGGCATACAAATCATGCAGACATAATCCAATCAATCTCAGACATTACAGCCTTTCCCAACGAGCCATGCTGACATAAACAATCCCACATTGGGATGGCGACTGACCTTTAAGATGATTATTTTAAGCAGATCCGTGGTGATTTTTCATTCAAATCTATGTATAACCAAATGTAGCTTGTAATTAATATTGACCGTCAGGTCATTATGTTCACAGTTACAATCAATCCACAAATCCAGTTTGGCAAGTTTTTTCAATGCCAATTGAAATAAATGAAAGCGTTTCCATTTTCATCCATAATTCTGGAGAACGGAAAGCATTTTGTGTTCTCCTGCTGCAAGAGACTCATTTAAAAATGAATGTGCTCAGTGTGGGGACAGTTGTTTGTCAGTGTAGAAAACTGTGACACAGGGTCACTTTCAGTAGTGAGGATGTGAGCCGAATACAGGATGAAAGCGTGCCCGGCTCTTTGATATTCGTCAGGGGTTCGTCCAATGGGGGCCTTACGCATCGCATCTCATCCACATCCCTTCCACATTTCCTGTATTCGAGCTTCCTCTGAAGACCTCGGGATATTTTTAAGTCCGGAGGGCCTGGAAGGTTCATCACCTCAGATATGAGAACAACGCAGACACTGTTTGGGGTCGAGGAGGGGGTTTGGGGCGAGAGAAGAAGCGGTCGTTTGTTGGAGCCGTGTGCGTCAGATGTCACCCCTGCCGTAACCTTTTTACGCTTCAGTGAGGAACCCCGGATTGTATCACCCCGGGGATACAGACAGCTCTGATAAGGGGCTCTGGATGAGGGTTATTATGTATCCAGTCACTGATATTTGGGGCGGATGTCTTGGAGACATAGAAGACACAGACTCAACCCATCAGCAGAGTCAAAAATGATGGCGAAATGGGGTCATGGGAGATCCACATGTTCTAGGGCTCTAGGCAGTGTGTGTGTGTGTGTGTGTGTGTGTGTGTGTGTGTGTGTGTGTGTGTGTGTGTGTGTGTGTGTGTTGAAAGAGAATGGGTCAAGTGTTGGTTAATTAGTAAAGTTTAGAGAATTTATTATTCTTTCATAGTACACATTCTATGAACAAACTTTTATACACTATTTTTGATATTTAATTCATATATTTTATATATATATACGTGTGTGTGTGTGTGTGTGTGTGTGTGTGTGTGTGTGTGTTGTATACATAAACACTAAAAATAGAGAAATACAGACATTTTTGTAAGAAAATGTGTGTGTGTGTTTATATATATATATATATATATATATATAATTATTATTATCATTATTAAACATGCATTACATTAAAGTATTAATAAACATATAATATCAAAATATATAATGATATTTACATCAATTCACAACCTGAACACATGTAAAGCAGCATTGTAATGTTTTATGAAGCCATTTTAATATATGCTATGAAAATAAAATTATTATATATTATATATTTTCATAAATAATTTTCCAATTGTAAACTTGATTCACTTGAATCGCAAAAAATAAATAAATAAATAAATAAATATGTGCATTCAGGTAAATTGGAACACATTTTGCCATTGAAATGACTGGGAAAAAAATTTCCCAATTGGTCTGAATTCAACCTGTATCGGCCTGTTGTATTTCTAGGAAAAACTACTACATATATTTTGACACATGCTACCATGGTATATGAAATTGGTCATACCGCCCACCCCAATACAAGGTATGGAATCTTTATTACAAGGAAAGCTACAGATTCTGTCCCTGCTACTACTGCCAAGCAACCAAATTAGTGCACCTGAATACAGGAAAACTGTGACCAGTAGTGCAGCCTTCATCTTTACTATGAGCGTATGACTTAATGGCAACAGCATTAACCATAGTGTGCTGCCATCTGTCCAGCACATTAGTGTGTTAAAAAACCAAGGGGAAAAAAAGAGAAAGAAATGAGAAAATTCGGCTTTGCTGGTGTTTTTGGCTCAGGAATCACTGAGCACGGCCACCTGCAGATCGTGAGGTGAAATCGAGATGCACGTAAGGGTTGTAAACGAAAGGACACAGACATAAATAAATAAATAAAGCGAGTGATAGCAGAGGAAATACATCCAGGTGTCCATATACTTTATCAGGAGCATTATCGGCTTTATGGCGGGGGGAGACAGGGCTGCTGTCAATGTTTGTGGAGAGATAGTGGGAAAACAATTTCACCCTCCTTTGCTAATTCAGCTCTTCGCCTGGATGGAATCGCATCATCTAAATAAGGAAGCCAAATGTTTTACTCCTTTGCATATAATGGAGCTGCAATAAGACGTGACTCGTCACTTGCCTGAATTACATTTCAACGCATATTATTATTTTCCTGGCAGGCACGTGTTCGTGTGTGCTTTTAAAAAACCTTGCCATTTCATATTCCCTTGACGATAAAAACAACAGGCACGGCTTGTTTTATGTTTGCATTAAATATCCCTCCATGACAGCGTATTCGCTGACAGATTGATCGTAGCTCTTATGTGTTCTCACAATGTTCAAGCAAACACTGAGAATCCCGTCAAGAGCACCAAGGTTCCCTCGCCTGGTTAAAGCCCTGATTCAATACTCATCCGCAATCCATACATCGAACGGATTCGACAACAAAACATTCGTTGTCACACAGGCGCACATAGCTTTCAACCCTTCAATAACCTCTTTTGAAGCTGAATTAATGTGATTTCCTTTAAAGCTCAGTTTTGAATAGCTTTCCTGTTACATTTTGCCAACAACAGTTTATGAGTGTTTCTTGATCAATGGGGGCATTTTATGTTCCAGGGGCTAGTTTTTATAACAACTATACAACTACAACTACATTTTATAGCTTAAATTATAACTGTCCCTCAGTGTTGATGTCAGTTCAACCAACAATTCTCCCTAAAAAAAAGGTGATATAAAAAAGTGCATTTGTTTATCTAGGAGGCAATAGTGTCAGTGAATAGCATGTATGAAAAAGCATGAGATTACATATTGCAGTGGGTCCCAACCTTATGTCTCCTTAATTAAACACACCTGATTTTGGTCATCAGCTCATTAGTACAGACTTAAGTAAGACCAAGAAATTGGCATACCAGAGAAAGGAGACATGCAAAATGTGCAGTGTTGGGGTGCCTCCAGCACCAGTGTTGGGAACCACTTACATACTGTATGAAAAGCGATGTCCAGTAAACAAAAAACTGAGGTGTTCATGTAGCTGAAACAGAGCATTGTGTAAACAACATCAAGGTTGTTGGATCAATTCCTAGTGAATGCATTCAAGAGATAGTTCACCCTGAAATACATAATTCTGTCATCATTTATTCATACACAAGTCATTCCAAACCTGTTTTAATTTTTTTTCAGCTGTTGAACGAAAAATAAGATATTTTGAAGATTGTTGGTAGCAATACAGTTAACAATAAATGATGACAGAATTTTCTTTTTTGGTTGACTATCCCTTTAACTGATACACACACACACCTTGAATTACTTTGCCTAAAAAATATGTTTAATGTAAATGTTGTCAAATTGTGAATATATTATTAAATTGTGAGTGTTTAGGATATATGAAATGCTAGTAATGAAATTAGCCTTAGCAAGACAAACTAGTCTGCATTTTTCAACAACTGACTTTGCTACAACCGAAAATGTTTGTATAAAAACTATATATATATATATATTAGCGTTAACGTTTATTTATACAAAGACAAAGAATATCATAAATATCATACCAGAAATATAAAACATTTAATTCCATCCATCCTTTCTATTACATAACAAGTGGTGCATTGATATGTGGCAAAAATTACGCAGGTCCAGTGATGCGTGCAGATGGATATTGTTGGTGGGGAAATTAAATAAACTAGAATGAGAGTGTGAGAAGTGTGTTTTAAAAGCACACAGGCCCAAATGTACTTATAGCTGAAGAAACATCACATGCACCCATGAAACTAGAATTAGTGTTTGATTTCACAATTGAGGCAGGCCAAAATGAACATTGCATGGTGGCTCTTCTTAAGTGCAGGAAATGAACTTCCAGATGCCAGGCAGTCAGTAAACAGCAGTTCAGACAATCAGCAAATGGGGAAAAAAAAGAAAGACGGCTGGCCTGGAGCTTTTGGCACCCACTGTGTCATTACAATCAAAAGACGATCTACATGTATATTTACACTCCAGCACCTGTTCCGTCATTCGCGTCCCTTCAGGAAGTAAATCAGCATCACGGTCCGCAGCTTTTGCCTACCGTCCAGCTCTGCGCAATCAAGAGTCCCGGCAATCAGCCGGGTTATTTTCTCCGCGCTGGCAGAGTTAGTAGGCCACTTCAGTGCATTACCTCTCTCGGCCCAGTCGTGAAACTTGTCAATGCGGTGCAATAAAAGGAGATTGAGACTGAAAGTTGAGATTGAGTTTTATTGTCATTTTTACTGCGCCTTACGAACATCGATTTGCCTGGGCCAAGTCAAAGCAAGAGATTGGAGCGACTAATACCACGCCTGCCATCGTAAAAATCACAGACTGCAAAGTCAGTCTGAAGAGTTGATTTTATGTCTTGAAAATGTAGTCTCTGGGTGCTGAGCGCATTTTTCTCGCCTTTAGCACAGCAATGTTTCTGTCTTTCTCACTCTTTCTTGCTCCTTTGCTTTGCTTGAACACAAGATGGTGGCCCCAAAACAGCATTTAGACTATTCAGCCACAATTTAAAATGAATGGATGTAATTGCATTAGATAAACTTCAAACCAAGTGGCATAATCACTTTAGGAAGCACAGAAATCAGCACACTCTTCAAGCAAAACATGATTTAAAACGTGATTTTACTAAAACTGTAGTAACTCTGGACATGTGTCCATGGGAAATGTCTTACTATATATACTGTAAATACACATTACACATGATATCACTTCTTCTGAAGAGGTACTGTACCTTCATAAAGTTATCGACTAACTGGGCAGCAATGTAACCGCCTAAGGTTTCAGACACATACTTAACATACAGTATACTCACTAAAAATCACTGTGGGACCAGTTGGTTAAAGTATTGCTTATTTGCAGATGCCACTACCTTATGTTCTAATGCAATTCACTTGTTTCCCACAAAATAAATAAATAAATAAATAATGAATCTGTAATCTTTATTAGTGAATGGCAATTGATATTTACAATATCTAAGGATTTCATAATGATTTAAGACCATTTAATGTTCATTTATCTAAAGCAGCATACATTACATATAAACTATAAATGTTGTTTTTTTATTTTATTTTGTATTTTTTTATTGTTCCTTGGAATAGAACCCATGACCTTCAAATTGCTAGTAACAAGCTCCAGTCTTTGAGCTATAGAAATGCAGTGGCTGTGCCACTTTGTAAAATTGTAAAATTTTATTGTGATATGCATTATTATTATGGTGTCTTTACCTACCATCTACTTACATTAAAAAAAATGAATTGCTTGATACAATTTACTTACTGTGTACGTTGTATTGCATGTCATGGAAGCACTTTTTATTTACTTATCTATTTAAAAGACAGCATTATACGATTCAATGGATAAAGTGTCCACAATTTTAATAACAATTGAAAAATAGAATTTTTTTTTTTCAGTTTGCTTTAACTGGTGTGCACATGTGGAAGTCATGACACCATTTGAATGCCTCGGGGATGTCACTAATGTGAGTTTGTATCCCAGCTGGTTTACCTAACATTGACACTATCATAGTAATTCGTTTTCCTCCCTCGGCTGCTTGTCAAAGCAACAGCTGGGATGATTGAGCCCCGGAGCCCCACGCAGACCAATGAACTAGTCCTGAACCAATCCTGCTCTTAATCTCCATACCTCTCCACATTATATTTATATAACATATATATATATATATATATATATATATATAATGTCAGAACAGGATGTTTGGAGCTCTTACCGGACATACCGGATTCTGCTGTCCACCATAAAAGACAGCACTGATGGGATTACCCTAGCCTTCAAAGATTTGTTTGTGTATTTATTTATCTCTTCGTATTCAACCCCAGCGCAAGCTCATCAAGTCATCAGCCCGCCAACGGAGGCCACGCTCCAAAAAATTAAGGGATTAAAAAAATAGTTTAAGCCGTGGATGTGTTTGCTCGGCACTTTGAAATACACCCGTTCACTCAGCATGTGTTTATGCTGCGCTTAGACGCCAGTTCTCAACCAAACAACTGCTATGAACCATCAGACCATATTCAACTCTAATCTGTTTTGGTTCTTATAATATTAAAGAGATTTACTCCTGTTGTGGAGTGTAAACCTATCAAATTAAAGGGGCCATAGAGAGAAAGCTTAGGCAGAAACGTAGAAATGCCTTTATAGGTGTGTGCAGTCAACTGTTGATGTTGTATTACAACTAATCTCATTGGTAAGCACCTTCTTGACACCCTAAAAATGCCTTCGAGACTATTTGTACGGTTTTTCATGTAATTCAAAAGCTATATACATTGCTTACTACAGTTTTTATTCTTATACTGTCAATTAATGCATGAATCTCTGTAATATACATGCATGGTGTTCGGTCCGTTGCGGGGGGAGAATGCACTTCTGAAAACCATTAACAGAACCGAGCATCATTTTTTAAATATTTTAACCCTTTCGAACGCAAGTTTAAAATACGTAAACTTAAATAAGTTTTTTTTAGGCAACCATTATTTTTGAATGTATTGCCTTATTTTTTCCATGACTACGCATCATGCCTGTCATGTGACACAACGCAGCCACAATAGATCTGTATGACATATGGATCACTTTTTTTTGTGTGCTTATGGATGCACGCGGGAATGCTGCAGATACTATGTGCTTCAAATCAAAGCCTCAGCAGTCTAACAGCACTCATCAATGTCAAGTTGACGCAAAGCGTCAGTTCAACGTTAAAGAGAGCGAGGTAAGATTAATGATGTTGGCAAAGTGGTTAACCAGAAAAATTAAAAATGGCACATCATGACGAAAAAGTTGCATAGTTAAACTATAAAAAAATAGTTTGTAGTCTAGTATAGTTTTTATAGTTGATCTATACAAGATGGGGGGGCCTCCATTTCAGTTCGCATTGAATCCGAGCTGTGGGATTTACAACACGAAAATTTATCCTCTTCTCCTGAAACACGTTAAAAGTAGGTCTCCGAAAAAATGGGAAAAGAGCAGAATAAACCACTGAATATTTGTGACAATATGACAAGCGCTCAGGGCGTCCGCTAGCCGAAGCGCGAAAGCGAATTTAAATTCAACAGTTGATAACGTGACGCACTGAAAGTTTTAATCTCGAATTCTGCACCCTGCCAGATTATTTCTGAATTACACCGACAGGGAGCATGGTGAGATAAAAATAACAACATAGCTGGTCTCATGGTATCATCGCTTACTATCAAAAACTTTATAAGTCCCACATATGATTATGAGCTTGAGAAATTCAACATTTCGATCCTACTACATTCCTATTCACAATCATTCTAGTAGCACATGAAGGCAGCATCAGCGAAAACGGAGAGCTTTAGCAACAATAGTCTTACAGAGTGCCAAGAAGCTCTTTCAGAAAGGCAATTTTGAAAACAAACGCGTGCTACTTACTTCTTTTGGAGGTGTAGCTGGATCACGAACAGTTGACACTGCTTCATCCTTCAGGAGCAACTTTTGTGCAAAAAGTACTGACCCTCATTCACAACATAGTCTGCTGTAAAATGATTAGACATAAAATAGGGAGCATTTTCTTCAAAAAACAAAATGAATCCACCTCATCTTCAGTGGCTCCGATTTCAGGAGTAAATGGAGAGAGCTATGTGGATTTATACATCCTGCTACAGAACACCTAAAACGCTGGGGAGACATTCTCATCAGTACAGCAATGGCGGACTGTGTACAACTCGCTGTGAACTCGCTTAGGGCGGTACTATGTTAAAACGGCAGTTTCTGTCAACATTCATGGACAGGGCCTGTGGCTAATGACTTCACACTAGCACCAAAGCTGACAACAGGTTGTTGGGAGACACTGCTTATTATTTATGGGGATTTAAAAAAATGGATTTGGATTTTTGAATGGGTGGATTTTTATCATTATAGGGGGTTGTGTACACACATACTGCCAACACACATTTATGTCCGAATTTTATTTTACCAGACTGTCAAATGTAAGCAGACCTCAT
Source organism: Carassius carassius (assembly GCF_963082965.1). Taxonomy (NCBI): domain Eukaryota; kingdom Metazoa; phylum Chordata; class Actinopteri; order Cypriniformes; family Cyprinidae; genus Carassius; species Carassius carassius. Next base: position 30,444,165 of record NC_081771.1, read on the forward strand.
CATGTGAATCTTTAACTACACATTGTCATTTGAACAACCAGTCAGTAACTTACAGTGATTTAAGCATCTATATGTTTTTGATTCACTAAAAAGTACTGACTCAGTAGAGTCTTTCATTCAGGAATCGGGCCACCCTGATTGTGCTGTATATTTCTCAGATTAATTCATTCGATTCATTAATTTAGGTATCAGACTTCACTGTTTGCGCTGTATGTTGCTGATTCAATAAAAAGAACCAGGACATAATTGATCTGATCAGGAGCGATTCTAGGATTTTGATTTTAGGGGGGCTCAGCCCCCAATAAGGGTATGATTAAAAAAATATTATTTGACTATTAGGGTAGGGTGGTATGCTACTAACCTTACTGCAATCCACTATTCCATTGTATTCCCTGTATTTCATATATGGCGTAGGAGTACTGACTGAGCCATATACAACACTGTAATAAAAAAAATAATTATTGGATGTGACCACTAGAAAATAGGGAATGTCGATTTTTTTTTTTTTTTTTTTTACAATGAAGACCTCCTGATTCATTCACTGTACAAACACATGCACACATGTTTCCAGTACAAACACAACATTTTACTCTTTGCATTTCTATGCTCACATACAAACCTCAGATAGGAATTTTTTCCTTTGACGATACCACTGCTTTTTCTTATAAAATGTACAGGGAAATTGGCAGACAATTAAAACAATGTCAGGGTTCAATGACTGAAATGAATCTTGGGAACACATAGGTATGTGTGTGTGTGGTGTGTTTGAGAGGCTGTCTACGTTCTATTCTCACCTGACTGTTGCTCATTTGCAGACCTACTCCCGCACGACAAGAAAAAATTTCGTATATCCATCTACAATGAAATATAAATTATTTTAGTTTTAGTTTAGTTTTAGCCTTTATAATCAACAATATGGTTGGATATTCATAAAGTCACCCCATGAAAATTGATGTCATTTTAAGTATTTTAACTAACCAGCTAATATTCAGACAAACCATGTATTAATGTAATTGTCTATTGGCAATATGATTAATCTGTTCTATATTTATTTCTATTTATTAAAAATAACAACATGAATTATCAATTTGCCACTTCTATAAATCAAGTACAAATCTAGTATAAATAGTATAAATCAAGAAAATCAAAAATCCCTTTACTCTACGCTTACTCTAATTTATGTATCATGACACTCCTCCTGATTCATTATTACTTAATACAAAACTATATTTAATAATACAAAACAAAATAACTCCACATTCTCTCTCTGGGCCATCTAGTGCTTTCAGACAATGATGTGTGTCTTTAATCATTTCTGTGCATGGCTGCATAATGTAATGTCAAAATACATAATAATATGTCTGTAATTTCAAAAAGTAAATGAAAATAAATCATGATCATTTTCTGAATCTAAAGTATGTTTTCATGGGTGTTAATCACTTCATTTTTGTAGGAATAAAAAACAACTATCACACAAGGGCTGAAGGTGAACGCAGCGAAACGTATTGGTATTGGATGAGAAACCGAGCCGTCCCGTGTGCTCCCAATGCTCCAGTAACATTACATTATGTAAACTGCAATGCATTTATGATAAAGAACTGCACCGATGCAGATGTAATATCATAGCATTAGCAATCTATCAATAAATGCACGCACACACGACACACACCTTGTGCTCTCTGATGTTCGCTCTGCTCGGCGCCCCTGCAGATTGAAAAATGCGCTAAATCCAAGCAGACTCAGATAAAGGGAGGAGCCGAAACTTGACGCAGCTTGCCGCCGTTTCAAATGAGTTTTTTTAAAGGGGACTGAAGCGATCAAAAATGTATTAATTGTACAAATATTTTTTTAGGGGGGCTGGGCAGAAGTTTAGGGTTAGAAGTTTAGCTGAAGCCCCCCTAAAAAGGGCCTAGTGACGCCCCTGGATCTGATTAAGCTGATTGTAAGTAAATGTAAGGAAAGCAGCCGGACCTGATGGAATTTCTGGCCGTGTTCTGCGGTCCTGTGCTGATCAGCTCGCTGGTTTGTTTACATCCATTTTTACATCCAGTCTCTTGCTACATCGGTGGTTCCCACCTCATTCAAAAAAATTGTCATAATCCCTGTGCCTAAGAACAATAAACCCTCTTGTCTGAATGACTATCGTCCAGTTGCCCTCACATCAATAGTCATGAAGGTCTTTGAGGGACTGGTTAAAAATGTCATCTGCTCCTCCATACCGGATACTTTGGACCCTCTTCAGTTTGCCTATCGCCCAAACAGATCCACAGATGATGCCATCTCTCACATCCTGCACTAATCTCTCACACACATTGACAGCAATAACAAGAACTATGTAAGGCTGCTATTTATTGACTATAGCTCAGCTTTTAATACTATAGTCCCCTTAAAGCTAGCTTCTAAACTCATAGACCTCGGCCTGAATTCTTCACTCTGCAACTGGATTCTTGATTTCCTCACCGGCAGACCTCAAGTGGTGAAACTAGGCCAGTACACCTCCAGCTCCATCACCCTGAACGTAGGAGCCCTACAGGGCTGTGTCCTGAGTCCCCTGCTCTACTCTCTCTACACACATGACTGCGTGTCTTCGCACAGCTCCAGATCTATAATCAAATTTGCTGATGATACTGTGGTTCTGGGCCTCATTCACAACAATAATGAGACCGCATACTTGGATGAGGTAGAGAAATTAACATCATGGTGCCAGGACAACTGTCTCTCTCTGAATGTGAGCAAAACTAAAGAACTGATTGTGGACTTCAGAAAGAGACAGCAGAAGCCCTATACACCTCTTATGATCAGCGGGACCCCTGTGGAGAGGGTGAGCAGCTTCAAGTACCTTGGTGTAAACATCTCTGAGGACCTGACTTGGACTACTCACATTCAAACACAGGTTAATAAAGCCAGGCAAAGACTGTACCATCTGCGACAGCTGAGGAAATTCAGGGTCTCACCAGCAATCCTGAAAACTTTCTATTCTGGGGCTATAGAAAGTGTATTGACTCAGTGTATCTCAGTGTGGTATGGGAACAGCTCCAGTCAAGACTGCAAAGCCCTGCAGAGAGTTGTACGCTTAGCTCAGCGCATTTCAGGGTCTGCTCTCCCCTCTCTGCAGGACATCTATCTCAAACGCTGCAGAAGCAGAGCTGCTAAAATCATCAAAGACTCCACCCACCCCAGTAACCATCTTTTCACTTTGCTGCCATCTGGTAAGCGCTTCCGTAGCCTGATGGAAAAAACCGAGAGACTCAGGAGGAGTTTCGTCCCCCAGGCCATCAGGCTCCTAAACTCAAAACCAGCCTCTTAACATCCTCATGCCTCCACTTAATGTACACTTTATCAGTAAGATATTCATCCTTCACTACCTCACATAGACACACTGACAGTGTCACCCTGTTTGCACATTTGCTTCTTGTACATCCCTGTATATCTTAATATTTAAGACTACAGTTTACTTTCATGCACATTATTTTGCGTTCTATATTTAATTCTACAATATACATCTTTTTTATATTTTATTCTTATATTTTTATTGTTTACTTTTATTTCATTCTTACATAGCTATATTTATGTACATTTTCATCTGTGTTGTTTTCTTTAATAATTGCACTGTCCATGGAGCGGACCTGACTCACATTTCACTGCTGGTTATATATGCTATATATCATTTTGTATGTGACGAATAAAAATCTTGAATCTTGATTGTGTTGTATGCTTTTAACTCACTAAAATAATTGACTCATTTGAATCATTAGTTTGAGAATCGGACTTCACTATTTCCTCCGTACATTTTTAAATCACAAAAATAAACCAACTTGTTAGAATCATTGGAACTAAACATGAATATTCTCTTTTTTTTTTTTATATATATATATTATTGGTACACAAACTGACTTTTAGTCCATGTCTTTTAGCTTCAAGATCATCAATCATGATGAAGCTGAACTTCAATAGACCTGATCCATTGAAAATGGTCCTAAAAATCAAGCATTAAAATGTATTAATGTCATATGAGCTGGATTTTTTTTCTTTTTCTTATTGTTTCTTACTTTATGCAATATTTCACCACACAAAATACATTATGGTAGGTGAAACCAATTTATCCGCAAGGCGTAGCAAATGAACCCATATTTAATGTAGTCTGGGTCTTATTTTATTGCATTTTGTATAGTTTTAGAGGGTTTTCTCTCTATCTCTCTTTTAAAATATGACAATATAAAAAAGACATGGAAATGTTTGTCCAATAAAAATCTGTCAAGTACTATATGTCCCCCATAATACCACCTGCAAGCAACTAGCAATAAAACGGCAAGTAGCAAATCATGGTTCACAAAGCCATTTCAGTAGGAAATGTGTCAATATAGAAAATTGTGTTCATTCATTTTGATATAAAGGCCTGCAGTGTATAAAACAGTAAAGCATGGTGCTAACGGCTAAGATCATGGGTTCAATTCCCAGTGAATGTATGAACAAATGTGTAGCTTGAATGTGAGAACTGTAAAAGTTTCTGTGAATTGCATGAATGTATGTCTACAAACCAAAGCATGAGTTCAGTCTCGTTCCATTTTACTCTATTAATAAACATATATATATATATATTTTTATCTCTTATGGGCATTAACTTTTTTAACAACTTTTTTTCAGTATCTCAAATCCTTGAAATTTCAAACCTAGTAAAAATATTCAGGGTATATTCTGTGCTTTCATATCTCACAGACACATTTTAAACAGTTCACAATCCTGCTGTTATAAAGCTAGAGGCAACATATTTGTAATATGGGTTTTTCTATGCTATACTGGCTTTCAATGTGATACATCACTACATCACTTCAGATCTTTATATCCTTAAATTTGCAGTTCAGTAGAGCTTAAATTTAAATGCCCTTACTGATTTGTAATTGGAAATCTATGCAAAACGCTCATGTATTATTAGTGCAAAATCCCTTTCTAAGATTAATTCAGTTGTGTTTGTCACTGGTTTGCATTAATTTTTCAACTTTCAGTGAAGTGTAACAAAACTTGAATGAAGCTTCACACTAATAAATATGCATACTCAGTTTTTCCTTGTTTACTCTGTCTATTTTTAATAGACATAGTCCTACTTTGAGCTTCAATATGTCAACAAGTTTTAAGCTAGCAGTGCTTTATACGTTAACTTCAATCACAGTGCAGATGTGATTTTAACAGTGTGCATGCTTAGTATGATGCACACTTTCTAAATATATGATAAACCTTAGATCTGCATGATGAAAGCATTACATTGACTGAATAATGACATGCTTTTTTCTGCAGTAAAACCTGATTAGAGCTCAAAGTGCAAAGTTTCACAGTGTCTAAAGCAGTGGACTAAAAGCCAGAAAGGGAAAAAAAATCACTTTTCAACATTTATTATGAAATTAAAAAGATAAAACACCACTGTTCAAACAATGCTCAGCAGAAAACAAAAAGAAAATCATAATATTAGTAGTCATCAAGGATTACTTGAGCTGCATACAGATTGCAGTGGAGAAGTACATTATAACAAGCGAAAGAAAAAATATGCAGAAACAAAACCAAAACAGTCCATTATAGAGTAACATAGCACATTAAGCAAGATTACCAGGAGGTCAATTTACATAAAACATATTTTATGTACATTATAAATTACGGCGAATGCAGTGGAGGGGTGGAACAGGAGAAGTTCACAGATCATGGTAATCAAAGCTATTAATCTGAAGAAAGGGGAGGTGCTGTGATCTGACAGGATGACTCCTTCAACCTTTGGAAAGACCCTACAGGGCTCGCTGTGTCATAATGATGTCACTGTGTCAGAGAAACAGCACTTAGGGATGGCCACAGTACTCTCTCAAAAATAAAGGTTCTTCAGTGGTTCTTCCCCTTCAGGGTTTCTTTAGTTGGTTGTATTGCTCTTTGGAGATTAAAACCGTTCTTGACGTTACCTTACAGGCTCTTCAGATCAAAGTAACTGTTTCTAAGTTGTTTAAAGCAGCACAACATGCATGGTTTTCTTTGAGGAACTCATAAGAAACTTGTTCTATGGCATCGGGATCTAAAAACCTTTGTGGTTCAAACTGGAACCTTTATTGTTAAGAGTGCACAGTGGTGCTCATGTGGGACTTCTATCTTATGTCCCAATCATGTCGAGATGAATTGGTGCACATTAGATGAACCCCTACTGTACCTCAGGTGAGCATTTGTGTACAAAAATGAAAAAGTGTCCAGAACATCACAAACTAGTCAAGAAACATTTTCTTCCACCATATCTACTTTGGCCATTTCATATTGTGTGAGTCATTACCCAAATGCATTCAAAACTGCAGCATGTAGGTACTGTAAGATGAAATAAACAGAGAGACTTCTGGTGTTATCATGATAGCGTTTAATAATTTGTTTATATTCTTCATTATATATAATTAGGAATCATGCAATGCCAATAATCAGTCGATGTTAATATGTGTATGAGAATGAAGGATAAAAATATGGAACGAAAAATATGAAAGGCAGAATGTACTCATATAGTCTGTCAAAGATCACAGAGTGGATCTGGGAGCCATCTCTTATCAATCAGTTTGCTTTATGAAATGAAATTATGATGAATGGTGCTGACTTTTGCTTGTGACTTCAGCAAATGAGCTGCCAAAGGAAACAACACACAGCTACACATATTTGAACATTCATCTTTTGAATACTTAATCTTTTTCTCTTCTTTCGACTTCAAAAATGAAACAAAAACATTTAAAAAAACATCCAGAATGAAAAACGTACATGATATAAGTTCATGGTCCTTGTTTAATACGTATTCAGACACTCAAACCTTGCTTAAAATGTACAAAATTTCCAAAACCAAGTGGCATTTATTTTAGATTTTGTGGAGTATGTAGACACTGTGAAATATTAGTGTTACAATTCATGTTTTACCTGTGGTCGCACTGCTTGAAATTTAAAGGAAGTTCTTCATACATCAAGGTTAAAGGTCTTTGCAAACATGGGTAGGAAATGAGTAAGAAAAAGTCTAGAATTTTTGTATCATTGCAGGTGCAAATTTAATATTTTGTCAAATGAAATTCATGCCTTTTTAATTGTGCAATGAATGTCCAAATAATTTTTGAAGCCACCAAAGTTTATTTAAATCACATTTACTCTACAGTCGTGAGAGTAACTGTGTGATGACCTTGACAATTATGAAAAAAAAGTCAACAACAAATTTAAATCTTAAAAATCCTGGTAATTTACCAATGGTCTGTGTTAGTTTGGTTAATGAATAAATAAAAACTCTAGCATAACAGAAGCATTTCTTTATTCTGTCCATACAGGGGAAGGAGGTCTTGATTGAAGTTCTACCAGCAACACCTTCTGAACGTCTGTGTGAATGTACAGTATAAGTCTTGAACTAACTAAAGCATTCTGCTAGCACCCAAGTGGGGTGCCTTCAACCCTCAAACTTAGTTTGTTCTCTATATTTAGGATTTTTACAGGGTTTGCAATGGGCATCCTGAGGCAATGTTCCATTCTTACACCGCCTCGACTGTCTACCATCAGTACCCTATCAAAAGCAGTTTGACAGTTTGGCCCAAACAAGGGCTATAACTGCAAAGCACTTTATACAAAGTGAGTTCAACTTGAACTTCAGAAGCTGACACTCACAGGGACAAAACAGGGAGGTTTTCACCTTGGCGTTGGGTCCAGAACATGCACAATCAACAGTCTGTTTGAAAGATAAGCCTGCTTGCAGTTGACAAACTGCACTTGAGGTAGATAAGACAAAGAGAAATGGACAGTCATTTAAATTTCATAATTGTAAGCCCCTGCCATTTGGGCTGAAATGGCGGGACTGACCCTAGAATGGATTTGGAGAATTAGGAACTTTTAGGATTAGAGGAATTAGGATTTTAAAAGGGATACTACACACCGAAATGAACATTCTGTCATCATTTACTCACCTTAACCTGCATGATTTTCTTTCTTCTATTGTTCATGAAATGGGTCACTTGGATCCAAAAGAACTCTGGATCCCACTGACTTTCATTGGGTTGATTAAAAAACGCTGAAGCATTTTTCAAAGTATCTTCTATTGCATTCTACAGAAAGGTATACAGGTTTGGAGTGACACAAGGGTGAGTAAATGATGACAAAATGTTTATTTAATAATAGAACACTGCACCGATCCAACACTATTTACATAATATTTAATCTAGGCTCCCGTAAACCAGTCAAAGAGGAGCCCAACAATGCGTAATAATGAATTGCAAAGGCTCTTTATGCAAGACAATGAGAGGTATCAAGCATCCGCAAGTGTTGTACCCCGACTAAATCTCTTTCCCTGGCCCAACGGAGCCCCTCCATCAGCTCTATGTGCCAGATATCGCAACAGACATCCCCCTCAGGTGCAATAATGTCACAGTCCATTAATCTTCTCAAACTTCAGGCCCTGATCCTGGGAGCCCCGTCCATGCTAATCCCTTATTAATGTGGCAAATGAACCTGTGGAGAAAGAACTACTCCCTCCCGGCCCTTCACCATCACAATGCAGAGTCTATTACCCCCTTCCCCCATACCGTCTTGAGTCTCTACTGTTTGCATTAGGATGTCCATTCATTGAAGCATAAAGCCACTTGAGAGAGGCTTGAATACACTCACATCTCTTCATTCCACATTTTATTTGCTCCGTGCCCTCGCTAGTAACCTTTGTCTAGCTCACATATGGCGGAGCGCGAGCCTGATGCAAGAATAATCTCTTAAGATTCAATGTTGAAATTCAAGTTAGCAACCAGGCACTTTTGTTTCATTTTGGTTTTGTCTTAGCTCGTTGAGACTCTCAGGAAAGGCGATGCGTACAGATTCCTTCTATTATGTGACAGTGGGAAAGACCTGACTGCACTCTGCTTTGCCAGATTAGAGAATAGCTCGGCAACAGAGGAAACAGTGCATGAGAGACAATCATCTGGTCTCTAAAAACAGTCCAGCAGAATCTCTCGGGTCTGATTGCTTCCTAATCCAAACGGAATAACCGCATCTCTTCGGAATAATTCCAAGTCATTACTGCTAGCACTCACTGGTAGAGCTGTTAGGCTCCTCTCAGGGCTCAGATACATATGAATGAAGCTCTCTATAAGAATCTATATTCATGGACAAAGATCTGATAAGAAATCTGAATCTGATAGACATGATGTAAGTGAAATTCTTGAAGTGAAATCTGAGCAAGTATGAGTACGAGCAGAGACTCTCCAGTATGAAGCGCAAATGCTCTTATAAATGCTTGCATGAGTTCAGTTTGCTATGAGCAGTCACTTCCCAGTTTAATTTCTCCAACTGAGTTTATTAATCAGGCTTGTTGAGGAGTTTTCCCGCAGAGCGGAGTCTTGCACATACACGCTTAATCAATAACCTAAATGTTTCATGTACTTCGTAATAGACTTTTTAATGTGCCTCCATCCTGAGAAGCTATTGAACCGTGATGTGTGCGTGTGTTTGCCCCATGCAATAAAAAAAAAATACAAATGAGAAATAAATGGCCTACTCAGATTATTTTGCAATAAAGGCAGTTTATCAACAAGTTCTTTGGCAGGTGAGTGATTTGTATCTCTTGTATATTGAATTCCACTCTCAGAATCACAGTAAAGTGACAGAGAAATGGGCAAAGAATGTCCTCACAGTGGAAATTTTCCTACGATATATTTTATTATAGGAAGCAGCGTTGAAAGAATCGAGAGGACATATTATTGTGCTTATAAATCATTTTGGCCCATGACTAGTAATTATATGACTTAAAAGTTTATATGGTTTAAAGATTAGAGCATAGCACTATAGCAGGGTCATGAGTTTCTTTTCAGGGTAATGGATGAACTGAAGAATTATAAGCGTAGAATGCAATATAAACTTGCTTTGGATAAATGCATTAACATCCAATGAATTGCTCATGCAACCAATGCTTTTGCTTAGTCTTAAAGGGCCAGTTTTCCCCAAAATGAAACTTCTGTCATCATTTACTCACACCATGTCATTCCAAACCTGTATGACGTCCTTTTTGTTCTGTGGTGCACAAAAAAAAAGAAAAGTCTTGAAAAATGCTGGGATGCAAAAAAGACACTGGACCCTATTGTTCCACAGAAGAAGAAATGCATAAAGGAAAGACACGAGGGTGAGTAAATGATCACAGAATTTCATTTTGGGGTGAACTATCCCTTTAAAGCTGTAGTTTTACACAGCCACCTAATTTTTTTTTTTTTCATTGCACTGCGGCCAAGCAGACTTAAAATGGTAATGTTTGCTTCACCCTTGACTATCAGGCAAGTTTGCATGTGCTCATTGTTGTTTGCACTTCTTCAGTTCAGTTGGTGAACAGAAAGGCCAAGTGTTAATTGCCCTATAGCTGTCACCAGTGGTTTTGGGTGCTATAATAAGCTTTCCACTGATGTGCCTCTAGCTGTGCTAACTAGCCCTGCATGGAGGCTGCCCTGGTATCTATGAGCTTTAGAGAGGAAATGCACAGTCAGTGGCCTTTAAAGGATTGAGAAAGAGACACAAAGGGCAACCCCTGTTCAAACACGGACCCCTCTGGACTAAGCAAACAGCACATTTCACAGTGTGGTACAATCCATCTACAGCGTTGACAGGCATCTGTCTCTGCACTTACAGTAGCGGCTATTGTTTTGGGTCACTGAGTCATTCGTTAAGGCATGTACAGCATAACAGCATGGTTCCCAATAGGACAGTAGCTGCAGAGTTCGCTCTCTTGGCCTGGATTGCAGTTCATTATGTAATCTGTCGTTCTACATTGGTGTACTCCTTTCTTTCTCCCTACAATGCAATCCTTAGACAGGAAGAAAGAAAGAGAATGCAATGAATTGCAATCTCATTGAAAACCTTTTGAAATGCTTCATCACAATAATTTGACGTTTTCATTTGGAATGGGAATGGGATGAGTTTGCAGTGTAACCTATCAAAGGGTCATATCCTGTGTGGCCTGCATGTCCGAGATCTAGACGGCCCACACAAGAGCAAGCCAACCCAGACGCCCCCATCTTCCAGACTCTCTTCCGCCCGGAAACCAATATTAGACAACCTTTTGTTAGTACATCTTTAACGCTTAAGGAAATGATAAACGATCTTCCACACACTCAATCTGGAAATATGCAGGGTTGTGTGTGTTTACTTACTGTAGCTAAACTTTGTGGACCAAATTATCCCCTGAAGTGAAATAAATGTGACAAAACTTTTCATTGGGGACATCCAGGGATGTACTTCATTTGGTAAAGCAATTCATGCAAAGAAAATGATTATTTTATTTTAAAAATGCAAATGTTTTTTTTTTTAGAGCAACAGGCTTAGTCTGCAGAAATTACAGTAAAATTGAGAGACAGTCTCCAAATATAATTTAAATACATATATCTAAACATTTATGTTTGTGAGTGTGTTGATCTACTTTGTTATACTTTTGGCCCAGAAGCTGAAAAAACTGAAAATAAAAAAACTAAATTGAACTAAAAAATAATAACTCATAAATACGGTTAAAATACTTATATTTGGATTTTAAATAAACACAACTAAATAAAAGCACACATTTATATCTTCAAAGTGGGGGAAAAAGCTTCCATGAATGAACAACAACAACAAAAAATAATCAAACAGATCATAAAGTTTACAAATATTAAACTGTCCCCAGATGACAGTCTGTAGTAATGATTAGTATAATAATTACAACAGAATTAAAACAGAAGTCCTTATTTAGATAGTTAAGTAAACAAGTGTTTATGTGTTTGTTCTCCAACGGTTAGATCTTATCTTATACACCTCAAACAGCCATTACCAATCTGTTGTGTATTCTGTCCATCATTAGAAATGAGCTGTTTACTGAGAGAGATGCTCCCATAGACACAAACACACACACGCAAACAAACACACACACACACACACAAACACACACACACACACAGACAAAGGGGCAAGGGAAAGGCAAGGAGACAGAGAGAGAGGAAAAGTAAGAGAGAGATAGAGAGAGAGTGAACGAGAGAGAGCGACAGAGAGAGAGTGAACGAGAGAGAGCGACAGAGAGAGAATGAACTGCCCCCCACATCTTCCCCATGCATTGCTCACACATGCGCGCACACGCACACACACACACACACACACTGCATGTTGGCCCACAGCCAGAATATGCCATACAGAACAACAGTGCCACCTAAAGGTAATATTCCCCTCCCTCTCTCCCTCTCTCCCTCTCTCCCTCTCTCCCTCCCTCCCTCTCTCCCTCTCTCCCTCCCTCCCTCCCTCAACTCTTTCTCATCAGCTGGGTTTTATACTACGAGATGCTGTGCTTGGCAACTCACTTTAGTGATTTCGCTTCATCCAGTAGAATTGTCTTTGAGAAATATGCACAGCTACCAAAAGCGAATGCTGTTCTATACTAAATATCTGAGACAGTTTATTGGCTTAGTATTTGGATACCATTGGATTTAATGAACCAGGAGATAATGTTTAATGTTGTGTGTGCACATTTTCTCTATTAGTAGATTAACTGCAGTCCAAGATAAATTAAGAAACTGGTATCATAGAGAATGCTAATTAACAAATGCAGAAAAATAAGAACAAGATTGAATTTGAGTGGTTACTCATACAAGTGATGGTTTGTTTGATAATGCCTAGAGTCAAATTAATTTCTTCCACAAAAGAGTTTGGATGTCGAAATGAGAAAATGGTGATCGAAGTAGACAGGCGAGAAAAAAATGTTTCTTTCACAAACTCTCAGAACATTGCATCTTTGAACCATGACAGAGCAGTGAAATTAAACTGAATCTAGCCTTGTAGGATTCATAAGAGAAGTTGGATTATTTTTTATTCTCACCCTTTAAACCAACTGCTTATCCAGCACTTGTTTCAAGTAGAGGTTTATAAATAAAAAAATAAAAAACATAGAAATGCATGTGGTAAGATGATGACAATATTAATTCGCCTGGGTCTGCTAGTTTCATATAAAACACACAATATTTACGACTTTTTTTTTTGGTCATAATAGGAGAACATCTACGGGGGTTGGTTTGAATTCTACATTCTACATAGTGCATCACAGATGTATCAATCAGAGCAATTTAGCTACCACAGGCACATCAGTACTGAGCAGGGCAGTTATAAGCAGTACTTATAGACCAGTAAAAGTGTTCTTTTACCTGTCTGGTGTGCAAAGGTGCCCCCTTTGACTTGAATCCTCCCTGTGAACTGCATTCTGAGGCACTGAAGTGATCGGAACTGGTGGAGGAACGTTTGGAAAGCGTGTCACAGCCCCCAACAAAGGTATTGTCCAGTGGCAGCTCCTGTATCACATGATGCTTTTTCACAGATACCGGAGTGTCAGCTTTGAGATGGAAGGCCGACTGGGGTGAAGCGGACTTGTAGTGCCGGGCCAAGTCTGGGCTGCTGGGTTTAAAGGTGGTAGTAGGGGTGGCATTCCAATCAAAGCGTCCAATCCCGGGCTCCTCGAGCTCAGCCGGGAGACTGATGGTTCCGTTTATGGGTTCGTGGGCAGAGTCGTCGGGTTTGTTCTCCTCGATGGTGACAAAGTTCAAGAGGGAGCTCTTTGGCGACTTTCTCTTTTTGCGCTTCTTCTTCTTATTTTGCTTGTTCTCTTGGTTGGGGGACATCCACTCAGCACCCTGCTTCTTTCTCTGGGCCGCCTTGAACTGTGAGGCATGTCGGCACCGCACCAGAACTGTTATGAAGATGACCACGATCACTACCATAGCGCCAGTCACGATGGCAATGATGGTTTTGAGGTTGTCAACGTTCTGATAAGTCTCACTGCTCTCGCCGATGTTCCTATCCAGTGGCGTTTCCATTGTCCGACGGATGAGGTCATGTATGTATGAGGAATTTCCAACAGTCTCATTTACGTACAGGAAAACAAGGACAAGAGTGTGCAGGGACTTTGGATAGCCGAGGTCACTGATGTTGACCACTAGCCTATGGAGGCCAATGTCTGCAACCGTGGGTTTCTCCTCTAATGTGATGTTTCCCGTTACAGGGTCAATTCTGAAAAGACTTCTTCCATTACCACTCACAATAGTATACTTGAGTTCTGCATTCATACCCGTATCGCTATCTAACGCAAACACCTCGGCCACAACCGATCCTGGAATCGCAGACAGTGGCACTAGCTTGAAAGAGGTGTTTGATTGTGGGGAGATGACGATGGGGGGATTATCGTTGACATCAATGACATTGATGGTCACCTTGGCAGCTGACGAACATGGGGGGCTTCCGTTGTCCACAGCTTTAACGTCAAAGGTGTAAGAGCTTTGCTGCTCTCGGTCAAAGGAAACATTGGACTTTATGACTCCAGAATCTGGGTCAAGGATGAAGTTCTCATTATCATTAAGGATTGAGAGTCTCACCACAGCATTCTCACCAGCATCTGCATCTGTGACTGTGATTACTCCAACAGTACTATATTTAGGCAGGTTCTCTGACACAAAAAACTGAAAGTGGTTGTGTGTGAATTTAGGACTATTGTCGTTCTCATCCAGTATGGTTACTATGACTGCAGCTTGACTCTGCAGAGCCCTGGTGCCATTGTCCCTAGCGGTGACCGTAAAGAGGAATCGCTCTTGTTCCTCCCTATCAAACACCCTGGATGCGGTTAGCACTCCTGTTTTGCGGTCAAGATCAAAGAATGATGCGTTGGGTCCAAGCTGGTAGACAATCTCTGCATTCCGTCCGCTGTCCTCATCTGTGGCGCTAATGGTAGTCAGGAACATGTCACGTTGGTTGTTCTCCATGACAGCCAGCTCAATGACAGGCTGGGTGAAAATGGGTGGATTGTCATTCTCATCCTCCAGTCTTACTCTGACCAGGGCAGTCTGGTTCAGACTGGGCTTTCCAGAGTCAGAAGCAACAATCTTGAAGATGTACTCCTTGGTTCCTTCATAATCAAGCAGTGCAGATGTTTCTAACAAATACTGGTTATCATAAACTGCTTTGAGGTGAAATGGAACGTCTTTTTCAATGAAGCAAATCACCTTTCCGTTGACATCTGTGTCTTTGTCAGATACAGTAATGAGAGCAATCTTGGTATTTATTGGATCTTTTTCAGAAAGCATTACAGTACCATTAGTTGGACTGATGATATATCTCAAGTCGATGTTTGGAGCATTGTCATTCACATCTGTCACATTGATAGTGATGGTGGCTCTTGCTGGACTCGAGCTTCCATCGCTAGCTAGTACTGTGAGTTTATGAATGGCAGTCTCCTCTCTATCAAGCGACCTTTGAACTGTTATGAGCCCAGTGGTGGAGTTCAGAGCAAAAAGTCTCCGTGTCGCTGGAGACACCTGGGTCCCAAACATGTATTTTATTTCTGCATTGGCTCCCACGTCTGCATCAGTGGCTTGCAGCTGAACTACAGATGTGCCGATGGGAGAATTTTCCGGGATGTGGACCTCGATTTGGCTTTCTTTGAAGACAGGCCGGTTATCATTAACATCAGTGACGGTCACCTGTAGAATGGCAGTGCTGGATTTCTGTGGGTTCCCCCCATCTTCCACTTTGACTTTCATCACATAAGTATCTTTCTGTTCTCTATCTAAATTCTGCTGAACGATAAGCTGAGGCCATTTCTCACCCTCTGGTGTCTCTACAATATCCAAACCGAAGGCGCTTTGCCCGTTCAACAGCTCGTATTTGTGTACGCTGTTGGGTCCGGTATCTGGATCAGTGGCAGAGGGAATGGCAAACCGGCTGTTGATGAGTGTGTTTTCCGGAATTGAAATGTTGATAACAGGTGAGGGAAACATGGGGGCATTATCGTTGGTGTCTTTGACAATGATTTTAATTTTGATTAATCTGAAGTAGTCATTGGGCAAAATGACCACCTCAATTTCAAAAGAGCATTCGCTGTCTTCAAAAGAGGGGCCGGGACAGAGTTTCTCCCTGTCAATACGGTTGGAGGTGGTAAAGATTTCTCCTGTGTTGCTCACCACTCTAAGTAGCGGGGTGTCACCTGCTTTTGACACAAGTCGGTAAACCAGATTACTGGTAGCACCGGTGGCAGAGTTCATATGGGAGATGTTCAAGTCCTTTGGTATGTTTCCAATAAGAACATTCTCCTGTAGCTCTTCTCGAATAGGGTAAATGAGCTCTTGGGCTATGGTGGGATCTAACCAGAAACAAGCAACTAATGTTGCCAACAAGAAAAAATCCCTTAAATCCATGACAGCAGTTCACGCGTGTTCCCGCTACTTTAATTCAAACAGTTGTCTCCATATGGTGTTATCAGAGCCAAGGTTTCACAGAGCCTTATATTTGTAGATAAAGAGCAGCCAAACACGACCCTACAACACACAACATTATAATATGTTACAATGAATTCCATAATACTCAATTCAACAAAAAAAAAAAACAAATGATCAATCCAAATCAGCATAATTAAAAATCAAGCAATAAGTGTTCATAGTTTGGTTTATAATAATGCTTAATAAAGGTGGCAATGCATTCTAGTTAGAATTCTAAAATGCATTCAAACACCACTGCATCCTGCTTTTCACTGTAATGATTTCCATGTGCATACACAGAGAGGCTCTAGATAAAATAATGCAGCTAGTCAAGCACTCAGAATTATCTTTCAAGACATTTCACATAAAATGTCTCTAATGTCATCTCCTTCAATCTTAAACATCATGCATTTGGCACTTAATGTCATTATTATTTTACTGTGATTAAATAGCATATGCACGAGAACTAACAGTGTTTTAAACAAGACAGTACATAAATTCTGCATGCAAACCTGTTTGGCTGTATGAATGCATGCATGCGTTTTCTTACCACGGTTCACTGTGAGCTCGTTCATACAGAGGTTACCAATTCGAGCACATAGTAACAAATCCGTTCGACCAGTCAGAAAAATGATCTGCCTCCAGCATAATATGAGGGTATCCGTATTGATCACTGCTTTGAGGACTAGGTAAGTGAATACTTTAGTATTTTAGTCGTGAAAAAAAAACAAGAATTAAATAAAAATCCAATTCAAAGCACAGCTGGTTTTGGGGGGAAATGTTGATTTAACAGCACTCGATCAGACAATCTTTATGAACTTTCCCCAGTAGATCAGCTTGCGGTCGGGGACGCGCGGAATGCGGTGGTCGGTGATGAATCAGGTGATCCACGCGCGCGTCAACGGTCCCGTACGGTCATTCCGCATTACCGGAGGAACCCTTATGAATCGCACCTGTTCTGCTCAAATATCAACATAAACTATCCCATCAGAGAAAAATAGTAAAATTCAAATGCGATCGGATCATTCCCCTCTCAGTCCTCAGTCAGAAAGAAAATCCACGGCTTCTGTCCCGGGCTCTTGTGCGTGATTCGCCGCGCACACCTGAATGAGAAAAAGTCCAAACAGCGGGATGAGTTGGGATGCTTATCCTCGCTCTCTCCTCTTCCCCAGACTGAATTTCTCGCACTAACTCTGAGTATGCCCACAGGGGAACGCCCCCTCGGCTGCTGATTGGCCCGTCTCTTCAATAAAGTCGCTGTGAGGGGAGGGGGAATAATCTGATTGGTTAGAATTAACGTCACTCACGTGAGCTGCTGAGACGGAGCGAAATGCCTCAGAAAGACTCTGCGGGCTGCGGGATGTGGACGCTCAATGTACGGTTCCATTTCACCTCATTAACGCATAAGATCATTTCATGTATAATTTCATGTATCTGTTTACAGCATTTTGGTGTCAAATAATCCAAACACAAACCGACAATGTACTGTCACTTGTGACGACAGTTATTTGGAGTAGGCTATTAAAGAGTGCGGCATCCAATAAGCGTTTCAAAACAGATAAAGTCTGCTGGGTTGATTCAAACGAGAAGTGTATAGTCTACTTAAAGCTATGCTTGTGTCAGGTATTAAGTAGTTAGGAATGTTAGCTTCACCGTTTAATCGTGTATAACCTAATCGTTAATACGGAAACATATTTGAATTGTATCAACAAAGTTAGTTTTGATGAACTATAAACCATCATGTGGTAATTTATTGTACAACTTGTGTCATCGGTAACATTACATTTTACAGCATTAAACAGATTTCATAGGATCGAATAGGTTTGTATATTAACATAAACAGTAAACATACGTTGGCACAAACAGTTTGAAACTGTAAAATATAATGCTCTATCACTGGGTGGCTGTGTGGTTTTGACAGCAAAATTCTGCATATGAAGAAACGTCTCGATGAAAAGGTATAAATTGTAAATTTCAGCATTGTGATTACGTAGCAGTGATTTCGTTTTTATTTTATTTATTTTTTATTTTAGAAAGGATAACAAGGTTTAAATATTTTTAATAAAAACTATATGCACCGATCTAAAATCTTCTGATCTATTTTATTCAAGGTTTATTAGACTGGGTGTCTGAAGAGAGATGGACAACGGAGCGTGTTTAGTTGTGTTGCGGTGAACAGCACCATCTAGAGGCGAACACGAGACACATGCGCTTATCGCTCATTTCATACACTGAGCTGAAGTGGGTCGACACCCCTGTCGAGGTTCCAGGTGTGTGTGTGTGTGTGTGTGTGTGTGTGTGTGTGTGTGTGTGTGTGTGTGTGTGTGTGTGTGTGTGTGTGTGTGTGTGTGTGTGAGAGAGAGAGAGAGAGAGCGAGAGAGAGAGAGAGAGCGAGCGCAAAAGCTTTGTTAGGTCAAAGAGGGAGGGACTGAAGTGCCAGTCAGGTTCTTGGAAATTATTATCAGCTTTTTCTTCCACTGACATATCAAGGGATGGAAAGATTAAAACGAATAAAGGGAGATACAGGAGTAAAGAAGGTATTTTTGGCTGGCTGACAACCTGGGCCAATCTATCATTCCTCAAACTCAAGAACTGTGACTCAAGAATAAAGGCAGTCAGTAAACAGAAGTACATCATACATTGTTATTAAAAATATAGATTTAACCCAATCCCTACCTCTAAACCTAACCCTACCCATAATTTATTCATAAAATCAGTGGGAAATTAAAGCTGATTAACAAGAGTGTAGAAGCATCTAACCCGGATTTTAAGCCTAAAACAGATATTTCCTGAAAAGTTATATCTGAATTCTGATTGGTTGATTGGAATGCTGTTCCAGGAACATGTTGTACTTGGTGAAATCACGCTCACCACTGTATTATATTCCTAAATTAGCATTTCCCATCAAATATATTGAATATTTTTATTAATAAGAATGGTTTTAAAAAACTGTATTAGTTTATCACAATATAACAATTATACGTATAAATATTCCACGTGTTCGTTGCATGTTTTTTCCTTTCTCTTAGTGAAACATTTCATTTAAAAAATGTTATCACTTTACGTTGTGTTCTTTCCAGTTCCTTTGTGACATCATCTTACAGGAAGTCATATCATTTTGGAGGGAAACCAACAACACAAATACCAGTGAGTATTAGCGATGGATTTGCATTGTCTTAAAAAATTCCTTCTTGTTTGATTAAGTTTTAGAACTATGCACGATACTATGAACGATTCAAAATTAACTTCAAGTTGACACTCTCGTATAAACGAACTCCAATCCTTCAATGGCTAACTCTGGCTTGTTCATTTTCTTGTTATTAAACTTATTCAGCATACGCAAGGTGTGTTGACCTACACACCCCAGGCCAGAGAGTATGAGGGGTGATTTCCGTGGATATTACATTAGCTATTAAGTTTTTCTTTTCCACTGCAATAAATTGTGAGTCCCGTAAGAGCTGAGCTTTGATTATCAAATTGACATGTTCCTGTTTATTTTCTGCATTGTTTTTTTTTTTGTCTTGTATGAATAATGCACACAAGCTCATGTCTATGATGCTGGACTTTTGATAGGTTATATAAAGGATTATCGCAGACCTGACAACCTTTCAATTGCATATTGATGGAATTCTATTATAGCAGCGAGACCATGAATTATAAAAGACAAAACATAAAATGTATTGATAAAGCATCCTGCCTCTATCGAGGCAGTTTAGCCACAGATAAAGTGTTAAAGTGTAATTCTTTCATGAAATCCGATGACAGATAAGCCCTAAGGTCAACAGAGAAAGCCACATATTGAAAGATATTGACATATTTGAGCAGTTCCTTTGTGAACAGGTCACTTCCTTAAAGTCACTTCCTTAAAGAGATTGAGCTTTCTTCTTCCCAGAAGCTTTACGATTCAATGCATTTAGCTCAAGTGTTCTTCAGACCAAATGAAAAAGGACCACATTGCTTTTGTATTACAAGAACTAATATACAAACACCTTGTTGACTCACTAGATGCCAGATAGACCTGAACTTTCACAGTACCTCCATCTTAAATGAAAATACCTTTCTCACAGACAGTTACATGTGAATGTTGGACCCATGACGGCTTGTGATTTGTAACACTGCTGCTCTTTGGAAAATATACTTTTTGAAAACAAGTCCAACAACACCACTGAATAAAAATAGATGTGTTACAGATATTAAGAATTATTTTTGTAGAATGAGTGATAAATGGGTATTTGACACTTGAATTCTTTGAATTTTGCTTTAATCCATTTAACACACATCTGCCAAAGAAACAAGTGCAAACGTCTACTAATGAAATTTACATTCAACATTAATTGAATGGAGTATGCTCTCAGTTTTCAACATTTAAGGGTCTTTCGCTTCAAACATCTCATGATTCCATTGGCAAGACCTGGTGAATTTAAATATGGGCTTTCTGTGAACTCTGCAAAAAGACCCAAAGCAGCAAAGCTCTGTGAACCAAGTACATTTACAGAAAAGCTTCAGTCACTGTAAGTCTGAACTGTAAAAAGATAACCCAAATAGAAGTGCAGCTGTCTTAACTGCAATAAACTGTAAAACATCTAAGTGGCACTTAAAAGCAACTGGGTGATTTCGTAAGCAAATCTTCTTTGAGTTTCATCTTGTTCACGTGTGTTACAGTTGGCGGCTAATTTTGGTGCCACGTCTGCCATTCAGGGAGAGCGTGGATATGGAGGCATTTGAGAAAACGTGTCTCGCACATGCATAAATAAACATTCGCACTTGCACACATGTGCACTGATGACTGTGGCTGTGGCTGCTTGGCTCTGGCCAGATGATGGGTCGGTCCAGCTCTCTGAACTGCTCTCTTCCACTACATACTGGCTGCAAGCCTGGCCTATCTACCTCTCACTGTGTGTGTGTCTGTGGGAGTGTGTGAAAAGGAGAGATAGGGCGAGAGAGCCGATCTCTGGGGTTCCAGACACTCCTGCTATCTTTAGGCACAATCTGGGCCGGTGCAGGATTGGACAGAGCAGGCCAGAGAGTGATAAATGTTCACCAGTGGCCCACGTGGCACTGCCAAGTGATGAGTTTACATCACAGTCTCATTACAACTCAGATACAAGGTTACTGGGACAACAAAGCAGCATCCAAAACACAATGATGGCGTCCAAATATCACTGAACCGAGCGTGATGGAATCTAAAGGAAGTCAGATCTGGCGAGAGCCTTAACCCCAGTAGACGTTGAGAAGGACACGTCTTCTCCAATATTAAGATCGGTGCTCAGCTGATAAGGGTAATTTGGTATCTTTTTTTTTTTTTTTTTTTTTACAATAATGATAACATTTGATTCCTCCCATCATACATAGGTGATTACATTGAAAACAGCATTACAGGAAGGCATTAATGTTGTGACAACGTGGCTGTTGTGTGTCATTTCCTTGTGCTTTCTAGAAAGTGAGAAGTTGACAAAATCATGCCTCTGAGACTTAATGAGAGCTGTGAAGTTTTAATGATAAAACTGTTAAAGGGATAGTTCACACAGAAATACAAATTCTCTCTTCATTTACTCAACGTCGTGTCATTCAAAATCTGTATGCCTTACTTTCTTCCATTACAGTAGCATACAAGATATTTAGATTTAGTTGAAAGTAGTGCCCATGGCAAAAATCTACATAAAACTAGTCCAATTAATTCCAAAAGCCATTTGTTAGCTTTATGTATGTAAAAATTATTATATTATTATATATAATATTATGTATTGTATTGAAGCTATCCACTGAAACTCTCAAAACTCAAAAAACTGTTTTCCTCATTCATATATATATATATATATATAGTAATAATTAAATAAAAAAAATCTCAAACATACTACTACTAAAAAATTAAGTAAAAAAAAATGTTATATATATATATATATATATATATATATATATATATTTCCTGCTACTGAAAGTTTATTTGGTATTGTCTGGATCTCAATCACCATTTTGCTTTAAAAACATCTGGTATGATGTATAAATATAATGTTTTGAAACTGGAATGAGATATTTAGTGGATAGTGACTTAAATTTAGATCTGGTGATGACTTTAGAAAATTTAAGACTATAAAAATAGATTGTATGGACATAGTTTACAAACCTTTTTTTTTTTTTTGAGGTCTGTGGTCTCTATGAACTTTTGTCATTTTGAAGATTTTTTTTTCTCTGTTTGTGTTTCAATGGAAAAATAACAGCATACACACACTCAACAAAACAAAATGAAACGAAGCTGTCAAAGTGGTTATACTTTCCAGTAAAGTGTGCATTTACTGTACCTCAAAGGTAGATATTATTACCAAAAAAATATACATATTAGTACATATGTGTACATATTAGAACATTTTAAAAGGGTAGCCCCAGAGTCAGCTTTCTTACATTATTTTTATTTATTTATTTTCTTGAGAGTGTAGAGTTTATTTATTTGTTTTGTGAACTACCGGTATTTCTTTTGCAGCTATTCTGCAGTGAGCACAATTTAATCTAAGGGAGGTTATTTGAACTATATATTACTGAAACACATTAGCAAAAATGTGATGTCACGAGTTAGCGTCTGGCGTGTCCTTATGTGTTTTCCTGAAAGTGATAAGTTGACAAAATCATGCCCACGGGACTTAGTGAGAGCGGTGAAGTTAAAGAACTTCCATACATTTTTTTTATTTTATTTTATGCGTGTGTGTGTGTGTGTGTGTGTGTGTATGTGTGTGTGTGTGTGTGTGTTATGCAGCAGCCCCAAACTTGAGCCAGGCTTAATTTCTCAATATCATTGCATTAGAAAATAAATAAATAAAAATATCAAACCAAGTGCCATTTGCAAGTGCATTTTTTTAATTTTTGAACATATCTATTTTTTTTTTTTTTTTAGAATTGCAAACCTAATCAGCTTCTTTTTTAGATTTTTTCTTTCTTGGACATGTAGTTATGTTAAGTTATTCAAACAACTTTACATACCTAACAAAAAGCAATGACATTCATAATTTCTCTAATGTGACTGCAGTGTCCAGATGGTTTCTGGCGCCGCTGAATCTCAGCAATAGTTTCCGCTTTTGCAGTGGCATTACTTTGACATTTTCACATACAGTATATGTGGACATTTCCCTTTTGTTTCTCTGATTCAAAGTGAAGGGTCATGGGTCATCTGCTGAGATCTAAAGTGTCTATGAATAACAGGAAATGATGAGGAGACAGAAATGGAGGGGAAATGTAGAGAAGGAAGGAGAGGAGATGGAAATAAAAGAGTCTTGGGCTCTCATAACAATAATCTTTACACTTCCAAATGGAGTTTCATCCCCTGCTTGCTAAGCCAGTTTCAGCGCCCGCAGCCCGTGGGGAGCACAGCAGTGTGTATTAATTACAATTCTGATGCACGCTTATTGAAATCACACAAAATTAAAATTCTTCCATTTCAATTTGCTTCCTGAGAAGGAAATGTCAGCAGACAATGGCTTTTTCCCCCGACTTCGGGGAAACGTGCTTTATTTATTATTTTTTTCTTCATTTCGAGCTCCTCGTGACATTTGTTAATGTGAGTGTATGTTTCACATTTTTACAATTTTATAATCGGCAGGCTGCAGAGCAGATTGGAGCAGCTGGCAGTTGGAGAGAGAGATAAAACTCTGATTAGCCCAGAGTGAGTCACATGAGATCTGCTCGTGTGTGTGTGTGTGTGTGTGTGCACATGTGTATATATAGACACATTTACGGGGAATGAATTAACGGCAGGCGCTGGACTCGCCAGTCTCTCAGTGTCCCCTGTCTGCCTGTGAGCCTGATGGACTGCTGTCTCCGTGTTTAATCACAATGCCCAGAGGCTTTTAGTTTAACATACATCGAGAACTTACACTAATCAAACTCAATTGACTCACACCAGCGATTAAAAAGACCAGCTAACACCAGTATGCTGGTCCAAGCTGGTTTATGCTGGTAAATGCTAGACCAGTGATGGCTGATGCTGATAATGCAATTCACAACTTTTATAATAAACTAAATAACTGAGAATCACGTCACTTAATATTTAGCACAGTCTCGCGTAGCCAGACCTGAAGGTCTGGAATCCATGGCAGTTTTCATTGGCCAAGGCCCGCCCATGAGGCCGTTTGACTGACATGTCAAACAACCAATCACAGTTTGGATTGTTTCAGTGTCACGTTTCAGGGTGTGGGAATCGGCATAATAACAGACCATTGTGTAAAACTCCCAGACGTATTTTCAAGATTCTATGCCACAAACTTTAAATATTTCACATACTTTTGAGAAACCAGCGTTTAGTTGATCCTGATAAGCGCTTGTTGTAACAGTTATTGACTTGTCTGCACTGACACTATTGGATGATAACTGAACTGAACTGGATGATGACACTGTTTTCTCCATAGCTGCTTTTTAGATTAGATGTATTAAACTATAAATTGATTAACTTTAAACAGATATTGAACAGAACGGAAATAAAAAATAAACTGATTTCAGCTAATTAATGACTGTTGTCTTTTCAGCAGAACTTAATTCTGTTTGCATCACTTAATTATTATTTTCATGTTTATCTGTGTAATATCATCTGTCTGAGTCTATTATCATCATACACTATGCATTTTCATGTTAAATAAACCTGCTTACTGGCTTAAATGGCTATAACTTGAATGTAAACTATAGCATCAACTTCCAAACTGTAAATTGGGGCAAAAATTTGGTTGAAACCTGTGTAGTGAATGGTACTGATAGTGTTTTTTTTTTCTTTCTTTTTTGTTTTTAAGATACACTGTAAGAAATGGCAAAAAGACGATGGTAAAAGGATGTAAAAATGCTACTGTAAAAACCTGTTAATTACTTGGCATTAAGTTTCCTTACTACTTGTACTGAATAAATGTAAAAGATCTCATCTGTAATTTTACAAACTAACGCAGGGTTTGTTGTGGTTTAAATATTTCCACACGTTATAGCATATCCAAACTACGGTATTTACTGGTTGTGATGTCAACACTATATAGAAAAAAAAGTGTGCCAAAATGTAAAAATCTTTTGAAGATAATGCTGAATATTTATTTTACCATACTAAAATACATTTTTGGCTTTATTTTTTTATATCTCAGTTTTAAGTATTCATTTAAAATAAGCCAAACCTGCTATTATTTGAATCTCCAATCTGTTATTGGTCAGATTAGATTAGTTTTTTTAATGCTTCGCTAACTAGCAGAAGACAGTAACCAATTTTAAATTCCAGTTGGATAGAAGGGGAACATTGTAACACTGTGGTAAAATGTGCCCGGCTACATTAAACTATTCTAGGGCCGTACCAAGCAAAAATTTCACAGATTTAGTGTATATGTTTGTATTATTTTATTTTTAACCATTATTATTATTTACAGTGTCATTAAAGGGATAATTCACTCAAAGGGAATGTTGGTTACTCAACATTCTGCCAAATATATCTGCTTTATTTTCTTTGGAAGAAAGTCAGTCAGGTTTGAGTAAATGATAACAGAATGTATTCTCTCTCTTTCTCTCTTTGAGTGAACCGTGTTGGGAAACCATTTTCAAAACACAACATCTGCTAGTGACAAGTAGTGCTGCTCTTTTCAGCAACATCGAAATTAATGCTTATTACTAAAATGTTCACAACAAGCAGCACATATGACACAGCTTCCTTGTGCATATGTTACACACTCTGTGACAAGAAGTCCAATTATTTCAGTCCAATGACATTCTGATTTATCTCAAAAGGTAAACGTCTGCCTCTACACCCACTTTACAGTATATGCACCCGGACATACAGCAGTACTAGTAAAAAACTGAAAGCATGGATCGTTGTACTTACCAATTCAAAGAAACCCTCTCAGACAAGTGCTGTACAGATGTGCCGCTTTGAACCTCGGTTATTGCTCTCAAAGTGTCTGTAATTCATGCCTGTGATGGAGAAAAGACATTTCCATTCCTTTCAAACACCCTTAAATTGTAGGCATGTCATTTGGTCAGCGGATGAGCTTGATAAACAGAATACAAACCATTTGTAGTCTGACAAGACGAGCATTTTGCCTTTGGAAAAATAAGACCGAATGGTACACTTATCACTTTGCCACTGGTGCCTGTGGAGTAAGAATATATCAGAAAAAAAGGCTGTGTTGAGAATTCTTTCACTCAGCCATGTTGTCTTTAGTTTCCAACAAGGGACTTAGACAAGGAACTTTGTGTCTCACTTTGGTTGTTTCTTTCTGTACCTGTTCTCCTTTCTTGTTTAGTTCCACTGACCTGGTTTATGTTCATTCCTAATTTGTTTCCATGATTATTTATTATTTTTATTATTATTTGCAGCTGTCACTCATTTATTGGTCTCCTTATTTCTACTCCCTGTTCTGTTCAGTTCTTTGCCGGTTATTGTTTCACTGTTTGCTATGTTTTGTGTTGTGGCTCCTTGATTCCTTGATTGCTCTCTGTGAATGTTTTATTAAAAACTGTTTCTTTAATTAGCACAGCACCATTACAACAGGGTGCTGTATGGTGCTTCTATTCATTAAATAATCTTGAAACAAAAATATCTTAAAGTTTCCACAAAAATATTAAGCAGCAACTGTTAACATAATTAATTATATATATATAGTAATGGCTGCTGAAAATTAAGATTTGCATCACAGAAAATAAGACATTTTAGGATTTATTACAAATATAATACAGTTATTTCAAATTGCAAAATATTATAATAATATTAGTGTTTTACTGTATTTTTGATCAACTAAATGCAGCCTTGGTGAGCATAAAGTAATTTCTCTGTTGGGCAACAAACAAATTTTGTTGACACTTTATTTTAAGGTTTGTAACATGTTACATGTACTTACTATTATAATAACAATAAATTATACATCATACCATGCAAATTACCATAAGCCAAACCCTAATCCTAACCCTAACCATGTAGTAAGTACATGTAGTTAATTAATATTACCCAATACTTAAATGCAGAATTACACTGTAACAAGGACACCTTGAAATAAAGTGTAATCCTTTTATTGTTTGTTTGTTTGTTTTTCATTTGAATTAGTTGTTTATACTTGCTTATTTTTTGCATTTATGGTTTAAAATATGCAAATTCTTAGGCAGAAACAGGACGCTATATGGTGGGCATCAAAATAACAGTGAAGACATTTAACCCCGTTGCGTTCAAGCATCGCCGACGGCGCCAATTTATTATTGTTTCACTTTCACAGCATGTTAAACATCACTTTCTTACTTGATCTGGACAAACTGTGCTTCAATTGAAAGTTTAAAGACTCTAGCTTCGATATTTGACCAATGTATTGATAAAACATTGTTGTAGTGACAGTTATTTAGTAATTTATGTCAGGAGTGCAAAATAATAAATGCATATTATGCCACATTTTGAATAGAAATTCACCACTCATTCATTTTCAGTCACGTCAGCAGCAGTTTATTTGTGTTCACATAGACTCACTGAACAGCGTCAATAAGGATTTATAGACCAAAGATGCATATCCGCGGAAATATATGGATATATTTACTGATGTTTACTTCATATTTCTTCAGACAGAATCGTCATTTCTATTCATTTGATGATAAATAGCCTCTCCCAGTGCTGTCTCTGTGTGTTTGCTTCCGTGTTCTCGAGCTGTGACCCAGACAGACTCTGATTGGACCTTCGGCTTGTCAATCTAACAGTCCCAAAATTGGACAGCGTAAGATCGTGTCACATGGTTCGTGAACACTTCCTGGTTCATATCTGCTCACAACAACACTGAAACACCTCTGTACACACGAAATATCCGAAAAATGAACTCGCGATTACGATAGTAAAGCTTGGTGCTAAATGCATACAGAGACTGAAGTGAGATCGCTGCTTTGTTGCTTTGTAAACATTGAAATTCCACAAAAAAAGGCTTATAAAGGTGGAATAAAAACAAAAGAATAATGATAAAAGAATAATGCGGACAATGTGTCACACCTGGCGGAGGAGTGAAAGACTCGTTTTGTGAGAACAATAGAATCATGAATGGCGGAGTATTCAGAGCTTAAAACACAGATAGAGCACATATGAGAGTTTACATGTGTGATCTTACAGAGATGACAAGTGCCATAAATCAATCAGATTAGCATTCTCTAAAAACACACATGACATGGCCTTAGAAAATATTTCATAAAATTCACAGTTTTAAAGATTAGATTATGAAATTTCTAATGAAGTTTTGAAAGATTTGTGGCTTTAGCTACACTGTGTTTCTAAACTCATATCTTACATCAACAATTTTTTTAATACATTTAAAAATGTTTTTAATATTTTTATTTTTGTTTTTATGTTTGAGCTTATATATCTCTATTATCATAACAGTCTGAGTGATTCTGATTCCTGAACAGTAAACTTTGAAGTGTCAGCTTTGTGAACAAATGTTGAGTATTTATCTAGTCAGAAAGAATCATGAGCAGAAACCTTTTTTACTTTGGGTATGTCATTTCTGTCTCCATGCCAAAAAATGGGGGGTGACTGGTAAGGGGTTAAAATGTATTTATAATGACATTTTTAATTCAAATAAATGCTTTTCTGAACTTTATATCAAAGAATTCTAAAACAATAATGCATTACCTTTTTTACAAAATTATCAAGCATCACAACTGTTTTAAACACTATAATTATCAAAAATGTTTTTGAGCAGCAAATCAGCATATTAGAATGATTTCTGAAGATCATGTGACACTGAAGGCTGGAGCAATGATGCTAAAAATTCAGATTTGCATTACAGGAATAAATGACTATTTAAAATATATTGAAATATAAAACAGGTTATTTTAAATTGTGAAATATTATTATAATATTACTGTTTTTACTGTATTTTTTCATCAAATAAATGCTGGCTCGGTGAGCATAAAAATAACTGTTCCACAACTAACTTGGTTAACACTTAATACTGTACATCCAGTCAAGCACGCAGCTTTGTTTTTCACATTTGCGATTCAAACCACGCAAATGTTAAGTCAAAAACAGGACTCTATATGGTGGGCTTTGAGGTTTATGTGCAAAACATATAATCTATCTCGTTCTGTCTCTCTCTAATAAAGACAACTATCTATCAACCCTCCCCTGCCTCAGCCAGACTCCAGGAAGTGACATCATCGACACAAGACAGATGGTCCCATTAGATAGGAGAGGCCTGGGTGGCATCACAGCTGGATGGGAGTTATCAACAAGGCATTTGTCAACAGAACATCTGAATGACCTATTTACTTTCAGCGAGAGCTGTAGATTTAAGGCCAGACAGTGTGGAGGGGTTGAGAGCCATGAAGTCGTGGTGTTAGACAAGGCCGTAACCATGTCTTGAACACTGAACAAGCTAAATGTGATAAAAGCCCTGAGTGTAATAGCTTTTGGTCCTAAATGTGGTAAAGGCCCCGAATGCAATAACTTTTAGCACAATCGTTTGTGCAGTCAAGGTGATGCTCAGATGTTGTCATGGTTACAATCGGCAAGGACTTCATTTTACTCAGTGCTTTGTACTAAGAAAAACATAGAATGAAAAAAATTGCATTATCCATAGTCCTATTAAGCAAATAATTATGTTAATTCATATACCGTATGTTTGTGTGAGTGTACACATCTTGAGTGTTTGAACTCGAATAGTTTAAAGGAAGACTTTGGGGAAGACCCCAAATAGAAATTTTGTCATTGTTTACTCGCCATCATTTTATTTCAAACCTTTCATAAATGAATGTACACTTCATTTTATAGAAATCAAATGCACTTAATCTGAATGGTGAGAATACCTGACATTCAACATGTCTTTTAAATTTCACAAAAAAAAGGAAAGAAAAAAGGGTTTAAAAACAACATGGGGGCAAGTTTTTGGTTGAATTATATAGAAGTATGGAAGCTTGTTTCTGCCACTGAATAATAAAACATTTTATCACACAATTTTGAGGGGAAAAAATACAGAATTATGAGATAAAAATTCACAATCACCTTTTTTTAGTTTTATGTATTCATTCATCTATGTATTTATTTGATCCTAAGGCGGGAATGGGCTTCCATACAGTAGACCATGAAATTTAATTGGACTGAAGTAAGGCTCCTGAAAATTCAACTTCGCCATAGCAGGAATAAATTACATTTTAAAATATAATCAAATAGAAAACAGTTATTTTAAATTGTAATATTTTATTATGTTTTTTATTATTATTATTATTATTACTGTATTTCATTAAATAAACACAGTGTTGGAGAGCATAAGATACTTTTAAGATTTTATTTTTTTCTACCACAGAAGCTTTCTAGTGATGTGTTTGATGTTGCAGGGCCTGTTTGTGGGTTTGTAATGTGGGGCAAGTGTTTGAAGGCCTGGACAGCATCATGTGCATCAAGGCTGCCGAGGTCACGCGCTAACTTTTAAAGAAGTTATTTTATGCAGCAGGGTTATCTATTCACCCTCATCGTCTGTTATTTCAAAGGTAAAGGTCTCCGTACATAAATAGTCTATTGAGTGCTGTGATTGACACCCTGCTGGATCAATACAGATATCCTTGGCACACCGGACAAACAAAGACTTGAGATATCCTCTCTCTCTCTCTCACTCTAACTCTCTCTTACTCACTCTGTTTCTCCATCTCTGCTTATTTCCTCGCCTTGACTTTCTATCTTTCTCTCCCCTGTATCTTTTTCTCAATTTCTTTACTCGCAGTCTCTCTATTTCTTGCCTCTCTCTCTCTCTCTCTCTGACACTCACATATCATGTTCAGGACGTGCACTGCTAAAGGTCAAACATTATCGGCTCATTTGTTTTGCCACAGCCCAAAAAAAGATATCTGCTGTGTTCTCTGAGATGATGAGGGTAGTGTGGATCACGAGCAAGGGCGCCAGATTGATACAAAGACTGAGATGATGAAGAAACTGACAGGGGAAGAAGGAGAGGAGGGGAATGAGGAAGCTATTACCTGAGACAGAGATTAGGAGAGGAATTTTGAAGATAAAAAAAAATTAGGGTAGATGAGAAGGAGCTGATTTAATCCAAAAGATCTGTTCACTTTCTTATTGTGAACAATCCCTGCATGTTATTCTAAAGATTTAGTGTCACAGTATTACAATTTAAATCAACTATTTTCTGTATTAATATTGTATTGTAAAGCCAGAAATGTGAGATATAAACTTGCACTTGTATGAAAATGTCAGAATTGTAAGTTGTTTTTCCTCAGAATGAACTACAATTCCCATGAAGCA
Organism: Carassius carassius; assembly: GCF_963082965.1. Taxonomy (NCBI): domain Eukaryota; kingdom Metazoa; phylum Chordata; class Actinopteri; order Cypriniformes; family Cyprinidae; genus Carassius; species Carassius carassius. Next base: position 30,475,647 of record NC_081771.1, read on the forward strand.
TTGTGAAGGACATATTTGAACTGAAAACTATGGAGAAATATAAAACTATTTAGTATAAAATTGTGTTATCTCTATAAAAAAAAAAAAAAAACGTTTTGTTCACTGCAAAATATGCATATTTGCTCACTACAGCTCATATTTATAATGTAGTTTTTGACAGCTAATTCAGCTGCCAAACATGAATATTTTAATAAATAATGCAAACAGATGGCTTTAACAAAAGCATGTACCATCAACTTAACTAGTAGGTCTGTCCTTAATGGTTTTTTATTTATTATTTCGGCATGGAGAAAATTAATAACGTTTTTACTCACAGAACCCAAATGTTGTATTCTATTCTGTTCTAAACATTCTCACAAAATAAGTATTTCGTATAAATATTGCTAATATTACATCATATCATAGCAGATGTTTCATGAGTTCCTGATATATATATACAGTCGTGGCCAAAAGTTTTGAGAATTACATAAATATTGGAAATTGGAAAAGTTGCTGCTTAAGTTTTTATAATGGCAATTTGCATATACTCCAGAATGTTATGAAGAGTGATCAGATGAATTGCATAGTCCTTCTTTGCCATGAAAATTAACTTAATCCCAAAAAAACCTTTCCACTGCACTTCATTGCTGTCATTAAAGGACCTGCTGAGATCATTTCAGTAATCGTCTTGTTAACTCAGGTGAGAATGTTGACGAGCACAAGGCTGGAGATCATTATGTCAGGCTGATTGGGTTGAATGGCAGACTTGACATGTTAAAAGGAGGGTGAAGCTTGAAATCATTGTTCTTCCATTGTTAACCATGGTGACCTGCAAAGAAACGCGTGCAGCCATCATTGCGTTGCATAAAAATGGCTTCACAGGCAAGGATATTGTGGCTACTAAGATTGCACCTAAATCAACAATTTATAGGATCATCAAGAACTTCAAGGAAAGAGGTTCAATTCTTGTAAAGAAGGCTTCAGGGCGTCCAAGAAAGTCCAGCAAGCGCCAGGATGGTCTCCTAAAGAGGATTCAGCTGCGGGATCGGAGTGCAGAGCTTGCTCAGGAATGGCAGCAGGCAGGTGTGAGCGCATCTGCACGCACAGTGAGGCCAAGACTTTTGGAAGATGGCCTGGTGTCAAGAAGGGCAGCAAAGAAGCCACTTCTCTCCAAAAAAAACATCAGGGACAGATTGATCTTCTGCAGAAAGTATAGTGAATGGACTGCTGAGGACTGGGGCAAAGTCAAATTCTCCGATGAAGCCCCTTTCTGATTGTTTGGGGCATCTGGAAAAAGGCTTGTCCGGAGAAGAAAAGGTGAGCGCTACCATCAGTCCTGTGTCATGCCAACAGTAAAGCATCCTGACACCATTCATGTGTGGGGTTGCTTCTCATCCAAGGGAGTGGGCTCACTCACAATTCTGCCCAAAAACACAGCCATGAATAAAGAATGGTACCAAAACACCCTCCAACAGCAACTTCTTCCAACAATCCAACAACAGTTTGGTGAAGAACAATACATTTTCCAGCACGATGGAGCACCGTGCCATAAGGCAAAAGTGATAACTAAGTGGCTCGGGGACCAGAATGTTGAAATTTTGGGTCCATGGCCTGAAAACTCCCCAGATCTTAATCCCATTGAGAACTTGTGGTCAATCCTCAAGAGGCGGGTGAGGAAAACCCACTAATTCTGACAAACTCCAAGAAGTGATTATGAAAGAATAGGTTGCTATCAGTCAGGATTTGGCCCAGAAGTTGATTGAGAGCATGCCCAGTCGAATTGCAGAGGTCCTGAAAAAGAAGGGCCAACACTGCAAATACTGACTCTTTGCATAAATGTCATGTAATTGTCGATAAAAGCCTTTGAAACGTATGAAGTGCTTGTAATTATATTTCAGTACATCACAGAAACAACTGAAACAACGATCTAAAAGCAGTTTAGCAGCAAACTTTTTGAAAACTAATATTTATGTCATTCTCAAAACTTTTGGCCACGACTGTATACATTTTTTTCAAACTTCTTAAATACTATAAATAAAATACAACTTATATGCTGCCTTTGACATCCCAGTGCTAGAGTGAAAGAGTTTAAAGATATAGTTCACCCAAAATTGTCATTACTTCATGTTGTCAACATTTCTTCTGTGGAAAATGAAAGGAGATATTTTGAGTGTTTTTGTACATACAAAGGAAGTCAATGGTTCCCAAAACACAGCAGCCAACTTTCGATTTCACTCTTTCTCTTGTTCTTCTTAGGTCACAAATAAACATGAAGGACAAGGCTGAATAATAAATGGGCCACTTCTTAGCCTTTTGAGAAAAGAGCTTCTGACATGACCTGATCCTATTTGTTGTCGTCCATCTCTCTCTCTCTCTTGCCGTCTCTGACAGACTCACTTAAACTTCCTTTGTAAATCTTTTGATTAAATTTTGCAGTTCTTCGTGATGTGATGATATAAGAGAGAACGAGCCAATTCCTGAAGCGACGAGATGCCATTGGCCCTGTGCGAGCACCAGTCCAGCAGAGTAAACCTTTTAAAGCACAGCTTAAATCTAAGAGGGTCACGGGTCAGCCATTGCACCCGTAATGTTACATTAAGCTTTTCCACACTGGAGCGTGTTAAAAGTTTGGACTATCCACTTAAAGCTTTTTTCCTGAGTATGGTGAAACTTGTGCTGCAGAATTGCAAATAATTGGTAGGATGGAGAAGAAAAGCAATGATATAGCCTCATGTTTTATTCTGTTTGTTTAGCTTGTCGGAAAACGGGGAAAAAAAACACTAACAAGAGAATAAGTGCTGCTTAGATGTAAATTTGAGAAAATAGGAACTTAACTGAGGGGTGGGGGAAGAAAAGATGAAAGATACACAGGACAGGCTCCCTCAACACGCTCTAAATGTACATAATGATCCTCTCTCACACAAGCACGTGCAATTATCCTGCTGAGGTGGTACAAGCTCTCTGATGGCTATTTTGACAGTTAAATGACTACAGTGTTATTGTAGTGATTTAGGGTCGGTGCTCTAGAATGTCTTCTGCTGGAGGTATATAAACTCCCGTTTCCTCTCTAGATGGCGTAAAGTGCTGTACCGCCAGATCGGGTTTCTGCTAACGAGAGGTAAAGTAAACGACGATGAGAGTGAGTGAAACCACAGTGTTGATGTAGAAATGTGAGAGCCTTCTGTGGGGGTGAGCTGCAGAATGAAGGATATTAATATACAAAGCAGCTGCTCATAGTTTATGACCTGGTGTTTTTTTTTTAAATGGCGGCAGCACGTGTGTGAAACCTGAAGTCACATACATTGCAAGGCTCTCCCTATTTCTTTACAATCATAAAGGCAAAAAAAGGGTGAGGGTGGAGTTTGGTTACCGCCCAATAATGCGGCAAGCACTTTATTATTGTGCAAGCACTGGGGAAGTTGTGGCCTAATGGTTAGTGATTTGGACTCGTACTCCAAAGGTTGCAGGTTCAAGTCTTGGACTGGCAGGAATTGTAGGTGGGGGGAGTGAATGTACAGCGCTCTCTCCACCTTCAAGACCATGACTGAGGTGCCCTTGAGCAAGGCACCGAACCCCCAACTACTCCCCAGGCGCCGCAGCATAAATGGCTGCCCACTGTTCCAGGTGTGTGTTCATGGTGTGTGTGTTCCCTGCTCTGTGTGTGTGCACTTAGGATGGGATAGCTGCAGAGCATGAATTCTGAGTATGGGTCACCATACTTGGCTGTATGTCATGACACTTATTACGACCTATATTTACATTTTAAAGTTTAGTGCCCTCTAGAGGGTGCAAACAATAATTACAGTGTTGTGTTGAGTCTGTCGTCATGAAATGACGTATGACTGTCATTACCAATCAAAATGAGTGCTTTTTTAAATGCAGTTTCTTGACTTTTTACATTGTCCAACCTGATCTCACGGCAATTTGTACATATTTTACTAGGTGGCTAATTTACATGAATTTGTACGAATGGCCACATCTAACCCCGCCCCTAAACCTTCCCTCACAGAAAACATGCAAAATCGTTATTTACAGTGCATTTACATTTTATGAGCACGTGCATTCTCTGGGATCAAACCCATGATCACTTGAGTGCATATTGTCGTATAACACCATGCTCTACCAACTGAGCTATACAAAACCCAAATAATGAAGCAGATAAAAGAGTATTAATGAGAAAGCTTCCTGTTGTGGATAGTGGTGCAATTGTAGCATTCGCTCTGATAGGTTGTATTTCAGAAATTTGGACAAACGACCTATTACCTGTATTTTTATGTAAAATACTTTTAATTAATCGACATCAGTGAAGCAGTCAATGACTTCAGTTCATTGTGAAATTCACCAACATTTACAATCTCACAAAAACTCCCATTATAATCAATAAAGCTGACTACACTGCATAATGAATCTCTTTTTACACTGTATCTACACTTTGTTGTTTATGAGGAGAACATTTGTGAGAGTGCAGAACTCAATCAGAGTCAACTCCAGCTCAACAGAGAGACGTGTGATTGGATGTAATGCTTAAAAAAATGCTAAATAAATAACATGAGCAGATCTAAATAAAATGCAAGAGGATGTTTGTGTTATAAAATTGCAATTTTATGATGTGAAAATATACCACTATGCCAAACTATCTTACTGTATACTCAGAAGTATATACTTTCTGTCACCATTGTATGTTTGTATTTGAATTTTGAATTACTTGTGTATTTCTGTGGCTCTATTACAGCAGTTTTTTTCTTTGTAACACATGTTATGCAATGACCGGCCTTGTGACCTAAGTAGTCAATGTACCATATCTTACCTTCTCAAGTGTTTTGATTGATGCAAACACAATTAAACCTGGATTTAGTCTCTTTCTGATTGACATATGGAGGAGGAGAGCAGGTGTAACTTTTATGGCGTCTGCATTTCCATGTGTCTTATGTAAACATCGATAAACTCATAAAGGATAAAAAGAATCAGAGTTAATCATTGGCGTTGAGTTTGTTGTGTGCATGACAGGTCACATTTGCCAAATATAAGTTTATTATACAGACAGGTGACAAATCAGCGAGGAGCTGCGCTGTGTCTGGAAAATGTCAACTGGTGTTTCCTCTCTTTTCCACGCATAATGAAGGTGAAGGACAACATGCAGCCATCTGTTTGCAGCTTAGGCCCAGAGAACACATGGCTACAGGTGTGCGGCAAGGACAGCAAGTGACACAAAGGTTGGACAGCTCAGTATTTGTCTTCTTATCGCTCTCATTTTATATCTCCACAATGGCTCATCTCTCTTAATCACTTTCAAAAACCTGACCATTCTCCATTGCACTTCATTGCGTTTAAGTCGTGATAACCCGGGTGTCAAGCAAATGTCCAGAATGCTTTATCACCGCTGTCATGGTTTTCCCTTCACAACGTTGAACAATATTACCCATCACACTTAAATCAATCGCAATCTTTAGAGGAGAAGAGGAAAAACATCAGGTATAGTGTTATTATGCTCTCCGCAGCTGCAAGACATAAACCTGAAGCCAATCTCCATTACAAACTGAGCTGAAGGAAGTAGAGCAGAACGATGAACGAGACATGGGCGAGAAAGAAGGAGAAAGACAGCCACAATATGAGAAGATTTGTGCTAATGTATGGGCAGATACTTACACAGGCGCATACATACACCCTAAAAATGAAAAGTCTGGCCTGCAGAATGTACTGTAGTACGGGTGGGTATAACCAAAAACGTATATCATGATATTAGACATTTTATTTCACAGTAGCGGTATATATCACAGTATAGTTATTTTCACTTCTAGGATAATCAAGAGAAACTGTCTGTACCGGAGGCGCTCATGTGGAACCTAGTTTAAGCCGTAGGCTGCAGTGTTTTGCTTGGTGTCTGGTTTTTAAAATCACACCAATGATATACCGCAGTGTAAGTGGTGTAGCAGAATCAGCTGAGATGCATTTCTACCATTGCATAGAATGAATATGATCATATCTGAAAGTGAGAATGCTTATGTGTGTAGAGACAGAAAGAGGGACATACATTATAGATATATAGCAAGAGAGATAGACATTCATGAAAGAATGTGCGGAAATACAGTGAAAAAATGGGCAATGATCACGGGTGTGATCCTGTAGAAGTCCATTTCCACCACATAAGAAAAAAATAATAATTTATCTGTAAATTATATAATGACATAACCTGCAATAAATGTTAAATAAATACATTTTAAAAAATCATAATTTTGACTTATGACATAAAACACTACTATGAAAAGTCATTATTATGACACTAGACATTGACAAAAAGTCAAAATGATAAGTAATAATTATGAAAGTCAACATTTTAATTTAAATCATTTATTTATTAATTTATTTATTTAACAGAGACAATGAACAGTCAAAGACTGCCCCAGAATTAGCAACAGATCTCAATTTAATCTACTGTCCCTGGGCAAGACAACAACATCAATATGATAGCATGTACAATAACCCCCCCAATAAAAATCCCCCAAATAGAAGTTACTCTCAAAATATCCCCTATAAATACAACAAAACATTACTGTATAATACAAATTCTACAAAATCAAGACCCCCGAAGTTGCAAAACCGTCTCCAAAACACAAGAATATTGAATGATCACAAACCTGACTCATCTTATTCCATATTTTCAAATGTCATTTCTAAGAGCTCATACACCACAACGAAGTTTGCTACTGACTTTTTATTTTCACAAAGAAGCCACAAATGGATATACACAAGAACCACTATTAAGCATCCAGTCAATTAAATGGAAATCTTTATGGTTTGATGTTATGTTTCATTCACTAACAGTACAATATCTTGTCTTCTGCTCCAAGTCTGTTTATGCCAGTGCTGTTTACAGTATGTACTATTTCCAAACTGAACATTCACACAGAATCACAGATGATTCTAGATCCTATTTAAGGGGGCTTTAGCCTCCATCTTTAATCACAGTCCTCCAGAGTAAACCTGTGATTTACTCTAACATTTTAAGTACACTCAGATGCATGCTCCACTTCTATCATTCACCCACAGACCATTTTTCCCTATTAATAAAATGTAGCCACATGTGTTTGTGATATATACAAGTAAGGTTTGAGCCTATATAACCTCTCTTGATAGAAATAATGAAACATACCTCAAGAGCACAGGAACTCATATAGTACCAAAGCCCCTCTAATGCTCTAATGGCTTATGCTATGAATATCCCCTATAATCATTGAATACCATATAATCACTCCTTCAGTGATTATTCCTGAAATGTATATTTCATTGCATGCAACATATTACTTCTGGAAGGATTAGATTTTTTCAGACTTTAATGGTTTCAGAAATGGAAAAAAAAGACTGAATATACAGTACACTCATTTCCTATCTTTATTTGGCTTTATAATATGTTGTATTAGTTGAATGTGTTTTATAAATAAGGATTTGGAATATTTTTGAGAATTTGATTTTGAGACACTTTATTGAATATTTGAGTAATAGAATGGAAAAAACACATTGATTGTTTGTTTTGTTTTCCTTCTTTGACTTGAGCAAGCTCTTGTTTCACTATAAATCCTCACACACTCCCGAAACTAAAGTCACATCTGCCTGCCCTGTCTAGTCGTGTTTTTTTAATTGTCAGTCATACTCGCCAGCATTCGTGGCGTTGGCTACCAGCCCAACACTTCGTCCTGTCCTCTATGCCGCCTGCCAACTGTTCCCCTCAGGGTAACGAGAAGAACAAAAACACATTGCCGTGCAAAAAGACAAACCGCACACCTCTGTGTTTGACACAAATGTAATTGTTACATGGTATTATGACTTCCCCAATATAACTGTCCAAGGCCACTTTTTGCGTTGTGTTCGTGAATGTGGGTGAATCTCACCTGATGCTGTTTTTTTGGGCTCATTAAGCCTACACTCTTCTTTACACGTTCTTTATTGGCATTAATGGTACTATGAAGAACCTTGAACATCATGGAACCTTTTAAATGCAGAAAAGGTTCTTTATAGTTGAAAAAGGTTCTTTAGATTTTTTAAATGTTCTTCAAAATGGTTCTTTGAGGAACTTATCACTGAAAGGTTTTTTTTGGGAACCAAAAATGGTTCTTCTAGTGTAGTATAACTATTACTATTACACATACCCTGAGTTAATGATTTGAACTCACCTTAACTAAAGTCACTTTTTTTCCTAACCAACTTTCAGCTTGGCACAGCTGTTAATTTCACATCTAAAATGCACCAACTACCTAAACATATCTCAGATCAAATCATTCTTCCATAACGCTAGCAAAGGTTGTCACTCAGTAAACACACTCTGTCACTCAAAGACAAAAAAAAGACTTAAACAACTAACTGCAGGTAACATTACACAGTGTTTTCTTTTGTAAAATTTCTTTACAAAGTATGACACTCTCTACTGTTTAGAAATTACAGCATATGTTGAGAGCCCCATATTTGCATTACAGTATAGAATTATTCCTAAGGTGCCCTCTCTTATGTATTTTTTTTTACAATCACTAGGACCCATTCCTCTTTTTCAAAACTTCACACAGTGAGCACAGCTGTGTGCTAACTGTGGATCATTTATCATTTTGTCACAAATGCATTCAATGACTACATCTTTCACATTACATGAATTGTTTTCTCACTTAGACACTACCGCCACCAACACTCTGTGTACCTACATGCCAATTAGCACGTTTACATCCTCCTTTCAAAACTGTTAAATTTAATTTCACAACCTAACATAATACAAAACTGAATAAGACAGCAATGTGTTGCATTTCTACAGTAATAACATACTGAGATATATTCCAGATCTTAAAAAAATGAAGAACTGTCAAAAAAGTAGATGTAGCTAAACAACTCCACAGTTGTGTATACAAAATGGGACACCTAAGGAATTATTTTGTACTGTAATGTAAATATGGGCTGTGTAACATAGTGTTTTTAGGTCATTGGTTTATAAGTGACAAAAAGTGTGTTTTTTGGTTGACAAGCCATGCTAGTGTTATGGGAGAATGACTTGATTTGAGACATGCATGAATAGTTTTTTTTTTTTTTTACTGAATTTTGAATGGGAAATTAACTGTTTGTTGAAGGAGAAGTGTGTTTCAGAAGCAGTTTGTTTTTCCAAATGACCAGACCTACAATTTTTGACACAAAGCTAAAAACAAACTAAAATTGCTTGCCATATCTGTAAATATTTTTTCCTACTGTATGATGATAATATTAATAATAATGAAATAAATGTTTAAAAATAGAATTAAGAAAAAAAAAAGTAAAAAAAAGAAATAGCTAGTCAATTTCACAAATAATTACAAATAAATGGCAAGTAATACATTGAATTAAATGTGAATTTTTGAAGTAGAAAGTTTGAGTATAATTTAAATATATATATATTTTCTTGTACTCCATACTCCATTAAATTGTTTTATTTACAACTTTGAAAATCATTTTTTAAAGACCCTAGCAATCACATGAACTATGGCAAGTTTTGCTTGTGAAAAATATGAAATGGTTCTGCTCCAATTTATATATATATATATATATATATATGAAAAAACAACAACATGAGAGACAAACAGAAGGAAGGAGCTTTATGTATCTTGCGTGTTTATTTGGCACTTTGCAGACTGTGCTGGAAACTGTCAGACTGGATTTGCATATTCTTCCTTATCTGTAGAGCTGAGTTTATTTGGTTGATAAGCTTCCTCCTTAGTGTGTTATTTATCAAGACTGCCATATGCAGTTAGTCAAAACACACCTGTCAAATGTGTCAGGTGTTCCACAGGCCTGCCTGAAGAAGGCAGGTGATTGGTGGAGTACAGAATAAACAGAAAGATGCAGATACAGTGTTTCACAAGGTTGCTTTGGTTTACGAAACACCAAAGATGGGCGTGTGAACCGGAGCAATATTTACATATGTACAAAAAGCATAATTGGATCATTTGTGCTGCATGTCACAGACCTGAATGAGAAGTGTAATCTTTTTAGCAAATACAGTGCTTTATTAATCGGTAAGCACTGGCTCACTTGTATAAAGACTCAGACAGATATCTTCACATCTTACACCTTCATTCTAGGGTAAATACACAGGTGCAGAAATGTCCCCGCGTGAGCCAGACTATCACTGAGAGAAGAGTAAATTAAACCGTTCATCAAAATAACTGCATTATGTGAACAGGTCAAGAACATGTCATATTTATGTCATATTTTGCAAAGAAAAAAAAATCATTACACTTTGTTTAAAAAAGCTAAAGGAATAGTCTGCACTGTGACACTTTCATGACAAATAAGCTTGAGAAATGTTCAATACTGCCAAAAATCTTTTTCTTAATCAGTATTTTTGTCTAAAATAAATGTTAATATATATTTACTTAAAGGGGTCATATGATGCGATTTCAGTTTATTTTTCCTTTCTCTTTGAAGTGTTACAAGCTCTTACTGCATAAAGAAGATCTGTAAAGTTGCAAAGACTAAAGTCTCAAATCCAAAGAGATATTCTTTATAAAAGTTAAGACTTGTCCACGGCTCCCTAAAACGCTTTGTTTAAACACACCCCCACATGCCTACATCACTATGTTGGAAGATTTGCATAACGCCACCCAAATGTTCACGCAAAGAAAGAAGGCGTACCTTTTATTCTTTCTGTTGCCGCAAGCGCCATTTCGTGGAGAAGCTGTGTGTTTCATTGTGAAAGTAAAACTACTTTGTTTGGTCTTCCAAAAGAGCACGATATCCACTGTGTCATTCCTAGAGCTGATCCATGGTCACTGAGGAAATACATCAACTTCACGCTGTGGATCGCCAGAACGGCTTTCACTGTGGACGAAGCAGAGTCCAGCCCGGGGTCATCACATGTGGTTGCTGCAATCTCCGGCCGCTCCTTCGTTGAATCCACTGGCTGTTCCTCGTCATGGTATGTAAGTAGGTTTACATATGTAAAGGATTTGCCACTGATGATTCAAACGCGAGTTTTGAGTGTAGCACTTGTTTGTCATTTCTCCTATCACAAATTGTTTCCTATCAAAGTTTTATGTTTATGCGGCGCAATGTGCAACGCAACACGCAAGGGTGTAACTTTGGGTCTACCATTGGGGGGTTAAACTTGCGGCATATTTATTAATTTATTTATTTATTGAATAATTTTCTTGTGTAAAAGGTAACATGCTAATTTGCATAATTTAATTATGCAATCCCCCCCAAAACGGGTGACTGTATAGGAGCAAACAGCAACTTAAGTTACAATTCAGTGACATTGGTTCTACACAGTCCCTGGCACCCTCTGGCTTTACCTCACAGGACACTGGTAAACGAACATCTAGCCAGCCAACTCCAGTCAACAAAACAAATCATCAGCTAACAGTGTTTCTCAAACTTTTCTGCCATTCCCCACTTCGGAGGTAGGAAAGGGTTCCGAGCCCAACCTGTCCCCAATCACTCCAACAAAATGTTAATAAACTAGGCTTTAAGTTTAACTGTTAAAATGTATTTTATTAACATCACATTTTAAAAACTGAACATCAAATAACAGCATTAAAAACTTTCAAACAGAGAAAATGAAAGTGCAATTATATTATCACTTTGCATGAAATGAGACTCAAAAGTAGATTAAAAATAATAATAATTGTGTTTGCATTTAGCCTCTGATAACATCAAATTCAGAAGCTGAGAAAATACAAGTGTGGACTGAACCTTAGTTGTGCTTGGATTAATTTTGTCACTTTGCAAACTCCATGCAAAAAAAAAAAAAAAATTAATATATATATATATATATATATATATATATATATATATATATACATATTTTTTTAGGTATTTTAATAAGATATATACCTAAAATAGGTTGTGAAAATCTTCTGGGCATTACTAAATGAAGAAAAAAAAACATTCTGTTCAAAAGTTTCAAATGGCTCTTAATGCATGGTATTAAGATTCTTTTGAACAGGGAAATTTTTATTAATTCAGTCATTATGTTTTTCTTGTGGAGTACATATCTATTGTGTGAAATAGCTTATTCAGGACAGTGCTAAACAAAAATTAACATGCAATTTTCATGAGCTCTCTTATTTTGTTAAAAATATAAAAATATTTGCATATTCTGCAAAGGGGATATATACATGGTACAATGTTTCCATTATTAAATTTAATTCTGAAAAATCTTTAACATTGTCACAGCTTTTGCTGTGTTTAACTGAGCTTGCTGGAATCTCAGGGCCACCAGTGACATTTAATCATGTCATTGTGTAATCTTGATGAAGCACGCTAGATTTGATACTGTGAATTAAGACAGATACAAAGCTCCTTTACTGTGTTACAACCATCCACACTGACACTAGTGATCGAATAGAGGAAATATGAGAAAACGATTCTCAAACAGACACATAAGAAAAGTTTTATCATAACAATTAAGCTTTCTCCTTTCCGTGTCACCTGTGTCAGCAAAAGATCAAGCAAAGAAATCCATTCTTTCAGCCTGTCAAAACGTCTAAAGTCGTCAGGAAAATATGTGCAAATGCAGCATTGCTGATGGAATTTTTATTTTTTTTGCAGATGAGCAAATGGAGTACGTTGATAGAATTAAGTGGAATTTAGTGAATATTTTTTTACATAACATATCTGCAGTCGTCTCCAATAAATTCAAAGGTTTTAAATTACCAGATGAACCATGTGATCAGCCATGTTAAATATTGCTATTCTTGACTATTCATTTAAAACTGTGTGTGTTTTAACATTTATTCTAGTGCATTGCCCTATACTGTAAGTGTGTTACTGCAAACACAGTTTCTGTGTGTTTTTACAGCTTGGGGGTCAAACTAATTTTCCACAGTTCATCTCTATGTGTGCTGCATCGGTAATAAGCCTTCCTTAGTTACCTAACACTAACACTAGACACAGTGACTCTTGGTTTTCTCCATGCTTGATTAGTATCTAGTGTGACACTGGTGCATATGTGATACTGGTGTTGTAGAGTTCATGTATTTGCATCCTAGTGTTCTTCTGGACTCTCAAGATGTCGTCTTGGCACTTGGCTCGTCTCCATACTACAGGTACTGTAACTGCTCTTACATAAATAACTGCGCTTAAATGGAAGGCACTTAAAACATTTGCTGAAAACATAAGTGTTAATGCAAATGCATATAAACAATGCATGCTATTTAGATACAAAACCATAGAAGGTCACAAAACAGGTTGTACTGAGAGTGCATGCAAACACAAAGACATAGTCATTATCTTATATCCTGCTTGAATAAACATAATGTTTCTGCATTGAGATAAAACTCATACTGTAGATACATATTTTAATTAGTTGCTTATGTCTGAGTTATACAATTGAGAAATTAAGTTAACAAGGAACTGAAATGCTTCTGTTCGATGTAATTGCTACAATTGTCCACATACCATAATATTTTAGTACACATAAATCTTTTTCACTAAAGAGTAACTTAATGCCATTATCTTGCCGTATATTTATTAACTAATTAATAATTTTGTCCATTTTTTTAGTGGTATTCAACCAAACCTTTTTTTCTTTTTTTTTTAATGCTTAATATTTTTTTATTATTTATAATATATCTGTATATGTAAAAATAAAATAAATATATATATATATATATTTTTTGGCATCACTATTCAATTCAATATCATCAATTAAAATGTAGCAAATATAATATGGCCTCATGAGATGGTGTTCTCTCCAGTGCACTTCATGTCCAGATCTCTCATGGAGCAGTGGGAGGAGACCTGAAGAGACTCTTCAGAGATTGTCCAGTCAGCCTCTGAGCCTCAGAGTCCGTCTTCAGAGCATCTGTCTGCGGAAGAGCTGAGATGAAAGGCAGCACCAGTGACAGCATTCAGGCCTGAGAGGCATTGCTGTGTGCCAACACAAGCTACAGCCAGAGTAATGGAAGGTCAGAAGTCACAAAGTCAGCTTTGCTACAATGATGTTGGTTCACATACACCCACTGGATTACCTGTATTAAAGATACGTCTAACACACCTTTCAGACACAATTGTAGGCCATAGATATTGTAACAATATGATGACATAGTTGTTCACTAGCTTAACTATCTGGTCAAAGGCTTTAGGGTGCTTTCACACTAGCACTTTTGGTGCGCACCCGGGTTCGATTGATGTCAGAGTTCGGTTCGTTAGGATGATGTGAACGCTGTCTTCCGTACTCGGATGCGCACCCGCGAACCGTACCCGAGTCCGCTTAAAAACGGTGGTCTGGGGTACGCTTCATGTGAACTCTGGTATGGTTCGCTGCTTATGTGAACGCAATCGTACCAAATCGCGGAAGTGAACCGCTTTTAATGACAAATTATTTCATGAAAATGTGTGTTTGTGTGTGTGTTTCACTCACTTTCCTGATGAGCGTGACTGACGCACTGCAAGCAGAGAGCTGTACATCTCGTTTATGTTAGCCTTCAACGTTCTTTAGAGCATTTTCAGTACATTCGTAAGACAGACGCAAGAGCCCTTATGTACCGAAGCTTTATAAACAAAACGAACAGTTCAAAAACGTAATAGATAAAAGTGCAGAGAGTAATGTTATGCATTTGCCGCCTTCTCCTGCGCTGTTGTTACCAAGCAATGGGGTAAACAGCTGCTGGCTTGATGACACAAGCGAACTGCGGTTCGGACTCAAATATTATAATATGAACACAGTCCAGCGGGGGCAGGGGGAGGGGGGAGCAACCGAACTCAGGCTCGGACCAGGCAAGTGAAGCAAGTGTCAATGCACCCTTAGAAATTAGTATATGAAAGTGACGTGACATTCAGCCAAGTATGGTGACCCATACTCAGAATTCGTGCTCTGCATTTAACCCATCCAAAGTGCACACACACAGAGCAGTGAACACACACACACACACAATGTAAACACACACCCGGAGCAGTGGGCAGCCATTTATGCTGCAGCGCCCGGGGAGCAGTTGGGGGTTCGATGCCTTGCTCAAGGGCACCTAAGTCGTGATACTGAGGGTGGAGAGAGCACTGTACATGCACTCCCCCCACCTACAGTTCCTGCCGTCCCGAGACTTAAACTCACAACCCTTCGATTGTGAGTCCAATTCTCTAACCACTAGGCCACGACTTCCCTGTATAATAACTATACAATAACCACTAGGCCACGACTTCCCTGTATAATAACTATACAATAACCACTAGGCCACGACTTCCCTAGGCCACGACTTCCCTGTATAATAACTATACAATAATAAAATATTATATTATAAAATATTATACCTAGGGCCCTATTTTAACGATCTAAATGCAAAGTGTAAAGCACATGGCGCAGGTGCACTCAGGGCGAATCCAAATCCACTTTTGCTATTTTAAAATGCCCGGGCGCAGGGTCTAAACGGGTTGTCCCTAATCTCTTAATGAGTAATTGGTGTTTTTTGGGCGTAACGTGCAATAAACCAATCAGAGTCTCATCTTCCATTCCCTTTAAGAGCCAGTTGCGCTCGTGCCATGACAGATTTGCTATTTAAACGGCAGAATTTATTTATTTATTTATTTGTTTAGCCTACAAAAAATTATTATGGATGGCAATCCTTTAATTTTTTATATTTGGCATGTTTGTGTGCTGCTGTATGTCCCTGTGTTTAATAAGCAGCGTGTACGCTCTTTAAATAACAAAGAAAAAAAAAACATTGCGCCAGACTTTAGACCAGGTTTGAGTTGGTCTTTGGTGCAGTCTATTTTCAGTTTCTTAAAATAGCATTGCACCAGCAATGTGCCTGAACACACCTCTTTTTTAAACCAGCATGCCCATGGGCGCAAAAATGAGTGCAAATGCATTTGCTAATTAAACGACGTGGCACTGGGCGTGAAAATGCGAACAGCGCCGGACTGAAACTAGCAAACACACTTGCGCTGCGCCTTGCGTCACATTGCACCGGGTGTATGATAGGGTCCCTAGTGTTTCTATTCTATTCTAGTCTAGTCCATTCCATTCCAATCTCTGTTCTAGCCATATCTGCCAGTTCTCACTGTAAGCGTATCCTGCCATATTTTAAGACAGGCACAGCACTGGTTAATGTTCCATCACTCTTTATGTTTCCTCTTCCAAGGTCGGTTCATACCGAAGTCAAAGGAAAGGGAAAGATAAAAGAAACCATTAGGATGCATAAACGATACTCCTTTTTCAAGCGAGCGTGTCACTACAGAGTAGCTTCAGATGGGTGACAAACCTTCACGCGCTTTTTCAGCGTGCCATGTTCGCATTGAGATCTGGGCCCTTAAAGCTCCATACGGCTCCCAATGAATTTAGCGTCTATCATTGCATTATAATTCAACACTTCTGACATAACACTCCAGCTTCTGTGATGGATATAAAAGTAAGCTTCTATCAAGTCATATATCTCTAAGCCCTGCGCCACTTATCCCTAGCCAGAGCAATTTATAACCGCTGAAAAACAAGCTTTTTATCTTCTTATCTGGCTGCTCTACAAGAGTTGTCAGCTCCATGGTCTGCTGGCTAAAAAAACCATCCAGAGGATTTCACAGAGACGAGACAGGCACCAGGGAACAACGAGCTTTAGTTATAAACTGCTGTTTAAGGAGATTTGACAGGCCCTGCCAATACTGTAAGCCCATAAATGTCTCAAAAAGGTGTTTGATGATTTGAATGGCCGTTCAGCGCGCTGAGAGTCTCGCCGTGAGAAGTGTCCTTTCACTGCCAATGCTCAATTGAAGCATAATGCTCTTCAGCTTCTCTGATAATTTCCAGGAAAGCATTCCAATCAAATGCAAGTCATCCTCAAGTACTATTTTAGAAGTGCTAGAAACGCTTGAATTGTAGCCTCTCTCTGTATATTGCACAGAAAAGGTACTTAACGCATCAACATAGCTTTGCATGTTCTTGAGGATAATTTACAGTTTTTACACTTATTCAAGATTACATCTTAAAAATTAGAATGCATTAAAAACTAGATCTACAGTACTTTATCCTTTCTAATCATAATCTACAATCCACTATACTATATAAAGCATAAGTATTTAAATTACAGAATAGGTAGTGCTATAGTAATGGTTACAATTATTATTATTTATTAAAGTTTATATGCGTTAGATTGTGTATTATTATTAGTTTTGCAACAGGGGCGGAAAGTTTCCGGACATGGTCTGGAAGTTTAAAAAAAAAAATAAAAATAAAAAATAAATCCTGGAAATTTAAAAAAAAATTATAAATGTTTCTCAAATTTTTCTTTTTTATTATGCATTATGTATGTATTTTTTGATATACTCCCATCCAAACATTTATATAAACTTATTACACTTAAAGTATTAAAATATATTATTCAATTATTCATTTATTTAATAATAGTAATAATAATAATAACATAAAAACTAAAGTTAATAATTATTATTAATGATATTGTTGTTATTATTATTATTATTATTATTATTATTATGAAATTACACATACATTTAATTTGAATGCAAGTAGGCTGATTACACACACATACAGTACACTTGCACACACATATTTTATGTAATATATATATATATATATATATATATATATAACTTTTATTGAAGACATTTCACATTTTTCTAATTGCCTTTGAGTTAATGATATTTTAAGAACTTGTTTTAATGGTGTATTTTAATGGTTCATTAAAGCTGTTCTCTTAACAATTCATCAAGTATTACAAAATGATCATTTTGTTAAATAACAATCAAATGTGCTATACATTTACTAAGTTTAGCAGTGCTACACTTCAGATCTTCATGTAATGACCCAGTGTTATGACATATCTATAAAAATGGCTTTGCTCACTTCCCCCACGGTCTCAGAGATGCTGCCCCGCAGAGTGAGACGGGGAGAACAATAGTCAGAAGAAGAGAGATCAGTGGAAAACGCTCATCACTCTCTCTCCCGCTCTCTGGTCCAGTGTAAAACTCCCCAGTGGGGGTGTAAATTAGACCTCGCTCTTACGATTCCATCAATGTCAACAGATTAATGAAGCACTCATAGAAAAAGAAAAGCAGGGCTCTGTGATCGCACACACAAAGCTATATCTTCAAAAGCTCAATATTTTCAGATGGCATGAAACTTTAAACAACTTTGCCTTGTGCCAGCATAAGAAGACAATGAGAACAGTGCGTTCTTTGTGTCTCTTCGGAGTACTGTACTATACCAATCATAGCAATTTTTTTTTATGCTGTTATTAAGTGACACACTTAATAACAGGGATAGTTCAACCAAAAAAATCTGTCATCATTTGCATACTTTAATGGCAAACTCTGTATTTTTGACAGCATTTTTTATAATTCTTTTCTGGGTGAACTATACATTTTCTTTCACATTTCCTCTGAAGATTTCATTATAATTTGAACACTGAAACTAATATTGCCAATCAGTTAAATTTAACTCCATTCATTTATTTTCTAGCATTTGTCCAACTAAAAAAATCTTTAAAAAAAAAGAAGATATTACCAGCAGATGTGATCAAACCAAGCAACAGGGTTTGGTAAATAAGGAAAAGTATGGCATTTGATTTGGGTAAAAAAAAACTAAAAAAAAAAAAACTGCTTAGATAGATTATATATATTATATTCATAGTAAAATATTATTTAAAAAAGTATGATTTCACATATATGCTTGTAACATTAACTTGTAACTGATTTTTTTTTAATTTTATTATTGTGAAAATAAGTGTGTATATATAATATATTTGTGATTATATAGTTATATATTTATTTGTATTATATATTTATAATTTTTTATTTATATTATATGTGAACTGGACCACAAAACCAGTCATAAGTTATATATAATATAATATAATATAATATAATATAATATAATATAATATAATATAATATAATATAATATAATATAATATAATATAATATAATATAATATAATATAATATAATGTGTGTGTGTTTGTGTGTGTGTGTGTGTGTGTAGTGATGTGTCAGTGGAGAAAATATGCAGGTTATAAAGCATTTTATGTTTTTTCTCATCATATAAGTGCATACCAAAAATAATGCTGTATGAATATGGTCTGAAAACAAAAATCATTTGGAAGGAGGTTTGGAAATTTGAGTCTGAAAAAGTATGGCATTTTCAAGTGGAAACCTAAAGGGAGTGGTGTTACCATAATCGAGTATCAATAAAACCCTCTGAAACCTGATTATCTGCATTGTGTGTGTCATAATCTGTCACGGAGAGTCAAAGTACTAAAGCAAAGCTGGAGTTCACGTGCACTCTTGGGGGACATCGATTCCCCAAGGTTACGAGGTTGAAGACAAGTCAATGTGCATCTAAAGAAAGCGCCTCGTAATCTACGATAGCCCAAAGCTGCCCGACACACACATACATCACATGAAAGATTCTGACAAAGGAGCAATAGATGGCCCTATCAAAGCACATCAAAGCTATAAACATGCCAGAGGTCTTTAAAAGTCAACCAAGACCAATAGACGCATGTAAACATCCATTCACATGCGGGTATATTTCACATGAAGGCCATAATTAATATGTGTGGCGTAACAGCAATACCAATACAGCAGATAAGAGCTACATCAATACATTCATAATGAAATGTGGAAACAAACGATATACACTCAAACGCAAATGCCTGGAGGGACATAAACCTGAGTGCTAATGTCTGTTTCCTCTTTTTCTTTCCTCTTTGCCTCCATTGTGTTATCATGAGTGACATCACATTGGTTACGCTCCAATGAGCCTCCATTTGAAACATTTGCTAGCAACGATAGCATTGCCAATTTTGGCCTAACTAAGACAAATGTGCTAATGAGGGTCTGGTGTCATGGCGGTGTAAACATCAACCCATAGAATGCTGGGAGTGATGGCGTGAGGGGGCCGTTGTCTTTTCCCGCCAGGGTCATTATGCTAATGGAGGCTAATTTGCGAAGCCTAACATCGCATCGCAGCCGACAACGGCTGATTGCTCCAATTTGTTCCACTGGTGACATGAGGCAGGCTGTCATGAAATTCAGGAAAAACAGCATATTTGGATGGTGTGACTGGATGTGTTTGTGTGTTGTTGTTTGCTGGATGTGGGTATAGCCTAACAAAAACATTCTGTGGCAATACCATGTTAAATTCATGGTTTCAGATGAAAATACCCTGCATGGGAATGTGATGAATATTATGTACTGAATGACGTGCCTACCACATTCTTGTACTATGGTATTTACTTTCCAGAGATTACCTTGTTATTAACATGATGCTTCAATTATCATAGTTATAAAAAAATAATGATAATATTTTGGTGAATGTATAAAACAGATATTCCCATTGTATGTCAAAAGCAATGTTGTTGTTAACTTAAAGGGATTTTTTTATTATTATTATTATTATAATTATTAAATTGGAAATTAAATTTAAGTTAATATTTTATAAGTTAAGTTAATTATAATGAATGTCTAAAAATGATATTATTATACCATGTCCAAAATTGTAATGCCTTGGTAAATGTACCAAGAAAACCATAGTGTTACCATAGTGCTTTTGGACATTTACCATAGTCTTCTAGGGACTATTTCTAAAAATTGCACTATGATTTTTCCACTAACCATGTAATTCCAAGGTAGTTTTTGGTACTTTTTTCTTCCTGTATAATTTGACCTTTACTTGCAGCACCCTGTACAACATAACTATAAAACACACATTTACACCCTCATTCTTTTATAGGGTGAGAAATGGAGAGAGAGGGAAAAAAACAGTGATTGTAAATGGAAAGTCCACAAAGAATAAAGTAAATTGTTTACAAAACGACCACAAAAGTATCACTGCATTGATCTGTGAAGCTCAGCAAAAACTAAAAACAGTAAACAATTGCGTATAGATATGTACTTTGATATTTGCAAAAAAAAAAAAAAGATTGATGGTTTCATTCCATTTCCCTTCAGAAGCAGCAATGCAATGAAGCCGTATAATATTGAGAGAAAACACTACGCAACAAATAAGAAAGGAACAAAACAAAACACTCTTACAAATTGTAATATCTCCGTGATTTGGGGCTCACGTGTTATCTACATCTGCGTATTGTCTCAAGCCCCAGGCAAACAAGCCAAAACCCAGAAGTCATTTTCCCCCTGGATGAGTCGCCTGATTTATATCAGAACGAGGTTTCTGTGCGCTGCGGCTGAGTTGTTTGTGTGCTCCTTATGTACGCTGACGCTTTAACTCTGTAGCAGTATTTAGCATCCTTTCCTCACAAATCAAATTCGAATTGTTCAATAAGCAGCCAACATCTTGTGAAACTAAGCAAGACACACCATGAAATTGGACTGTCTGTGGATGAAGCGCAGGTACACATACAAATGTCCCATTACACTTTATTGCACACACACAAATACATACCAGTGTACATATGCACAGGCACTTACAGAGGCCTTTTAGATATACAAACATGACTCATTTTACAGCAGAGACAAATTTATTAAACTATAAATCATGGGTAAGTAAACGCAGTTGCACAGTAGCATAAAAATGCATACACTGGCTCCGTTTCTAAACTGGCCTTGCTGTTTCTAAAGCACTCCTCAATAGGGTTTTACATAATATTCTAAAATGCAGAACAGGCCTATAAATAATATTTTTAATATTCCTTTTTGGTATTGAATGGATAAATATACTTTTAATTTTTATTATTATTATTGTTTCTGTTTAGACAACATCTTTGAAGGATTTTTACGATCCAGGCTCACTGACATTTCTGCAAAATTACATTATGTTGCTTGCACTTTCAGTGCTTTTTTAAAGTGAAATGACCAGTGAGCAATGCTAAAGGGGGTGTTATTTATTTATTTAAAATAAAAAGATAAAAGATAATGCTCTTATTTGAAAATAATGGACCTACTACACTAAACCCCACCCTAAAACTTAAAGATAGAGTTATCAAAAGCAAATGTAAAATACATTTGCTGAAGCATGTATGCCATTTTACCAGATGCGCTACCAAGAAAGTTTACCACATTAGAAAAGCCATACATGACGAGCTGATAATCTGATGCAAATGTGAAAATGTATTGCAGATCATGCTCCATGGTAAAAGTGTTTTGAGATCATAACATATCGTTGTGCAAAAAGAATTATTTATTGATCGATAACCTGTGTGAAAAATAGAGGTTGTTGATGTTTTACTGCTAGTGTTAATTTAAACTGGAAACTAATGTGAAATTTATGTATAGATAAAGTATGTTTTTAGAGTTTTAAAGAAAAAGTAGATAGAGGTACATTTATGCTGTGTCTGAGAATGTACTCTTATGATAAATTTTCTTATAATATTACGGTAATTATTAGGTATAAAAAAATTGTGTTTTTAACACACCTATAATGCATATGCAGCTCATGGTTTTGGAACAGAGCTATGATGACTTCTTTTATCTATTCTGTTTGCTTAAATTGTTCTACCATCTGTGCATTTAGACATTTTTGGGGCAGTGTTTTATATTTTGACCGTACATGACAATTTGTGACAACCTCCGCCCACTCACCAAATATGTATATCACTTTAACTAAAGCAAAACTAGAAGAAAAGAATAATTACAGGGGCTGCCTGACAAAAGAAACAGCATGCAGCATGAATCCTAAAGAAGTTAACACAAATTAAAAGGAGTTTTGATGTGGCAAATTGCAGATGTAATCATTCAGTGAAAACTTCTTAGTAACGTCCCTTGCCATGCATATAAATAAAAGAAAACACTTTTAAATAAAGTTGTACTGCATCTTGTGAGCTTTCATATTGTCTGAAAACGCAGGGCAAACTTCTTCATTTTGCCATGTACAGTCTTGATGAATTTCCACAGTCCAATTTTTCTTCCTGCGTTCCCAAGGCTAAGCGGGAAGCTCGCGTCCATGTAATTTGAATGTTAATGTTCTAAAGGCGGATTACGTTTTCCTGTCTTTTTCCTCAATGGTAAGGTAAAGCAGGACTAACACCTTTTTTAATGTAATCACCGCTAGCCCCTTTTAGAAGAGATGAATATTTCTGCCTTCCTCTGTTCATTTCCATTTTTAATCTAGTTCTGCATGATTGATGGGCCGTAGGAAAGACATCAGAAGCCTGGATAAAACTCTCAGCTCTTAGCCGACTTACAGTCATGTAACAACCGGCAGGGCAAAAGAACAGCAATGTATTTGAACAGCGTTTACGTACAAAAACTTGCTGTAAAGCTCCTCTCACTGTAAAATATGACTTCAGATAGATTCGGTGAGCACGGTTTAATTATTTTCACCCGCTCCCTGTCAACAGGCAACTGAGAAAGGCTCAAATGGAGTGAATGCAGCATGACGCATCTTGTGCCATTATTGTTTCTGAAGTTTTTTGTAGTGCCAGAATCAGTTGACAAACAATCAAAGCTACTCAGCTGTAACAGGTTTTTTCCAGCTTTCCGGTAACAGATAGAAAGAATCAAAGTGCTTTAGCAGAATGGAACATGAACTTCACAAAAAGATACCAAATCCATGAGCCATTATGGCAAATGAAGAAGAGGCCGGGGCTCTGTTTGATGTGCTTTGCTACAATTGTATTTCTTTTGTGGAATACATGAGATGGAAGGTAACATTTTGATATAAAAAAAAAGTTGTAGGTATAAAAAAAAATATAAGTATAGGACTAAAGAAAAAAAAAGGGGCAAACAAAACATTTAGGAACCAATTTGCTTTAATTGTAGAAATTACACAATTGCTTGTTGAAGATGTTTTTTCAGAATTTATTTAATTGTGTGAGCTTGTTTCTTAAGCTTTTTACGGACAATTTAAGTTAGTGTGTTTTTCTGTTTGTATTTAGGGTCAATTTGTTTAATTTTGATGTTTTTACTCTCATCCTGATTATATTTGTGCCAAATAGATATTAGAAATAGATATTACATTTTTAGGTTAACCTTTTTTTTCCTGATAAATACATGAAAAGTTATTTACCTAAAAGTAGACTATTGTTATTTGTGTTATGTTCTTAATCCATAGGATTGTTTGAGGAACAGACAGAAATGTAATCATCGTTTACTGATAATCTGTCGATGAGCCTAGTTAAAATATGCAAGTGTAAACGGCTCAGTCTAAATGAAAGCTATTGTATGATTTTCCTTACTAGCCAAAGGTTTTTTGTGTGTGTGTGTGTGTGTTTTTACAGTTTAAAGGCCCTATTTTAACGGTTGAAAGCACAAGGCGCAGGTGCACTCAGGGCGTGTCCAAATCAACTTTTGCTAGTTTCACAAAGGGAAAATGATTGCATGGTCTAAACGGGTTGTCCTTATTCTCTTAATGAGCAATGTGTGTTTTTTGGGCGTAACATGCAATAAACCAATCAGAGTCTCATCTTCCATTCCCTTTAAGAGCCAGCTGCACTCGTGCCATGACGGATTTGCTATTTACATGGAGGAATTGGTAAGCGCAAAGACAGAACGTGTCTCCGAGATGAAATGGAGCTGCTCGTGTGTGAACAAATAGGTCGCAAATGCATATGCCATTTAAACAATGTGGCACTGGATGGGAAAATAGAACTGCGTTGAGCTGAAACTAGCAAAAACACTTGCGCGTCGCATTGCGCCGGGTGTATGATAGGGCCCCTGGTACTTTTATGTCATTTTTGTAGCTTGTGCACATCATTTTTGCTTTTGAAGTTAATGTAGAGTTAAAAGCAACTGACAAACAAGCTGTAACAGGCTTTTCTCACTTTCCGGAAACGGGCAGAGAGAATCAATGATCTTGAGTCATACTGAGAGGAATTGAACATGAACTTCACAAAAGGAAGCCAAGTTCATGCCCCATTATGGCAAATGGAGAAGAGGCCTGGGCCAATATAACCCTCAAAAGTGCTACTCTGTGGCCCAGAGTCAGGTCACTCCCTCAATCACCCTGCAAAGTGCAATATAGAAGCCATTTCTCTGCTTGTCATTATAAAGTGTGATCAAGGCTCATGTAATCATGCACTGTATAAAGAAAACTACTCAAAATCAAAGCCTGAGGGGATAAAGAACACTCACTGGCAGACTTTGAAGCTCCACTCTGAGGTTCACTCTAAATTCAACCATCTGCTGAAAATTGTATTTAGTTGAAGGATAGCATTTCACTCATTGGTTCATTATATCTGAAAAAGGGGTCTTGTGCCTGTCCGACTGTATCTTGCTAGCTGCCTCTGAGAGAAGTGTGGAAAGCTTTTATGTAATTCTCTTAAACGGTCACACATTTGTTGTTGAGCAAACTTTCTCACCAAGGAACAGACTTTCTCATGTGTAACAGACAATGAGATGATGGGCAGAATGTTCATGCTGCTCTTTTCTCAATAGCCGGGTGCCCTCCATGTATTTTTATGCGGATTTTGAAATGTTGCCTAAAATACACTGAACAAAATTCTATACGCAAAACTTTTGTTTTTGCCCCCATTTTTCATGAGCTGAACTCAAAGATCTAAGACTTTTTCTATGTACACAAAAAGCCTATTTCTCTCAAAAATTGTTCACAAATCTGTCTAAATCTGTGTTAGTGAGCATTTCTCCTTTGCCGAGATAATCCATCCATCCAACTTCGCACAGCCATTAAAGAGGAGTGGACCAACATCCCACGGGCCACAATCAACAACCTGATCAACTCTATGTGAAGGAGATGCGTTGCACTGCTAGAGGCAAATGGAAGTCACACCAGATACTGACTAGTTTTCGGAACCCAAAAATACAGTAAAACTGCACAAGTTAGAAGTTAGATTGGCCGTTTATTGTGGCCAGCCTAAGGCACACAATCAGCATCCTGATTTGCCACACATGTGAGGTGGATGGATTATCTCAGCAAAGGAGAAATGCTCACTTAACACAGATTTAGACAGATTTGTGAAGAATATTTGAGAGAAATAGGCCTTTGGTTTACATAGAAAAACTCTTAGATCTTTGAGTTCAGCTTATGAAAAATGGGGGCAAAAAAAAAAATAGTTTTTTTTTTCAGTGTAGAATGCTGAATAGAAACTCCAGGTTGTGCATAAAAAAAAAAATGTGCATAAAAATGTATATATGCTTACTTGAGGTGAGATGTGTCGATGCCTGAAGTCATGTGACTGGTTTATTCAATCTAATACCTTCCACAGTTTAAGTAACCACAAGTAATTTTCCCAGTGCCTGCAACTTCTATTTCAATTTTGCACCAATTTTGTATTGCACAGAAGAAAGAAAGCCATATGGGTTTGGAACAGCATGATGACAGCATGGTATATATTGTATGTACTGAGTGCGCCGCAAATGTACTTGGTGTTGGACTTAAAGGGCCCTATAATACACCCGGCATAATTCGACGCAAGGCGCAGCGCAAGTGTGTTTGCTAGTTTCAGTCCGGCGCTGTTCGCATTTTCCCGTTCAGCGCCACGTCATTTAATTTGCAAATGCATTTGCGCCCATGGGCGTGCTGGTCTAAAAAAAGGTGTGTTCAGGCGCATTGCTGGTGCAATGCTATTTTAAGAAGCTGAAAATAGACTGCGCCATAGACCAACTCAAACCTGGTCTAAAGTCTGGCGTAATGTTTTTTTTTTCCTTTGTTATTTAAAGAGCGTACACGCTGCTTATTAAACACAGGGATGCACAGCAGCACACAAACATGCCAAATATTAAAAATTAAAGGATTGCAATGCATAAGATTTTTTTTGTAGGCGAAATATATATATATGGCTACATGTTATAATCGATAGTCATCGCATGTCTCAGAATTAGGCTGTTTGCTCGCACTCGAGCAGCTCTGTTTCATCTCGGAGGCGTGTTCTATCTTTGCGCTTGCCAAATTCCGCCATGTAAATAGCAAATCTGTCATGGCACGAGCGCAACTGGCTCTTAAAGGGAATGGAAGATGAGACTCTGATTGGTTTATTGCGCGTTACGCCAAAAAAACACCCATTACTCATTAGAAGATTAGGGACAACCTGTTTAGACCATGCGCCCGGTGTTTTTAAATTTTTATTTTTTCTATTTTTTTTTAAATTGGACACGCCCTGCGTGCTCCTGCGCCGTGCGCTTTACACTTTGCATTAAGATCGTTCAAATAGGGTCCAAAAACATTAATCATCAATTTAAAAAAAACAAAACAATATATATATATATATATATATATATATATATATATATATATATATATATATATATATATATATATATATATTCTCAACTCAACATGAATATAATTTTGAGATCCATAGCAGTATTAAGTTCTTGGTAGGTGCATTTGTGTTTGTATAATGGTTGTAAGGTATAAAAATAGATTAACCCTGATCATGTATTTCAGTGTACAAAACTTTGTTTTTGAGCAAGTTCTCCTATTGCCATAGTAACCAGTCTGCAGCCACCAGTACCTCTGTGCAGTAACTCTGCATGGATAAAAAGCCAGAAATTTCCTACAATATATTTATTTCCTTCTGCTTAAGCTTTGCCACTTGTCCTCTCTTTTTTTTTTTTGCTCTCTTTCTCAGCGTTTTAACTCTGCTATTCGCAGAAATTGGGTGGCCCCATGGGTCACACCCCCAGGAGGAGGCTTTAGTAACTTAGACCTGGACCCACTTAATCCACAGAATGGGGTTGCAATAACCTCCTCTCTCCGAAGCAATATATGAGAGGCAGGTCAGGCATTTCCTGAGCGACAGCATTGAGTGCTTTTTGACTGTAGGGGAAGTAGCATGAATACTGGCTCTCTGTGAGCCTAATGACAGGCCATGGCTAGGACCGACCCTTGCCTTCCTTCAAATGTGAATGGAACGTACGAATATAACTAAAGCAGACTGTGAAGAATGGAGAAAGAGAATGAATGCAGAACTCTCGAGCAGCCAAGTTTAAGGAATATTTACATAGCTAGGTTTTTTAAAAGTTTTTAAGTCTTGTTTTTTAAAAGTAAAAGTGCATTTCTGCACCAGTAGTGGTACAGATTGGAAATTAGCCAGTTCATACTTGTTAATGCTGAATTAATTAGATCACAAATACAGTAAAAAAAGTAATATTGTGAAATAGCATTACAATTTAAAATACAGGGTTTCTATGTGAATATAATTTTAAAATGTATTTATTCTGATAATGACCTGATGCTGTATAGATGTATGTGATGAGCTTTACTGTACTATATAGATTATGTGTTAAATTATGCTGATTTGCTGCTTAAGAAATATATCTTATCACAGTTGTTTCAACATACAAAATGAATGAGAAAACAAAGATGTATCTAGACTTTTTTGAAAACTTTGAAAAATGTTTTAAAGGCCTTGAAGTTTGAAGGTTTATAGGCTTTTACAGATAGATGAACTGAATGGAAGCTTATCTTGAATTCTGAATTGGGCTCAACCTGCAAGTGACTGCCCATGAGTTCACATGAATTCAAAATTCACCAAACAGTAATCTTTATTTTTGCAACAAATGTAATAGTTACAGTACAGTACAAGCATGAAGTTTAATCACAGTGTTACACTGATAATATTCAGATGTTTTTTTGCATATCGAGAATAATGCCCCGCTCACTTCAAGTGTTTTGCCCTTTGGCGTGAACGGGGGGCATATCGATGCTCACTTTATGGTGAAATTCGCCCACAGTGTTTACACTCTTCAAAAATCATCCTACGGATGGCTTACTTACAGTCTCTGCAGATTGCAAATTCTGATAGGAGAAAAAATGCCACACTTGACTTGTGCAGTCCTGTTGGTTTCTTTCATAAAAGTAATGGATATGCTGTGTTAAATAAAAAATACATTATTGCATGTGCGTTTGTGCCAGTGCATTGGAGGGAATAGTTAGGGGAAAGTGCTGCTTTTATTGTAAACATTTGTTTTTCTTGTCCTTTTGTAATCTGCAAGTTGTCAAACCACACACCAACGCATTATCTTTTCCTTTTAGAATGTACTCATTTGCATTTGACTCAATAGTCCTATGTAAAAAAACATTTTCAAGTGATTTTGTCCTCTTGATCGTACTACCATGCCTTTGCTTTGTTGTGTTTTTTAATTAATCCCATGTGGCTTTGATAACTGTTAGGTAGGGTTGTTTCATATTCGAGTGTGCCCCACCGGACTGCCCTTTATGCTTTTGAATTGTTTGTATTAATGTAGTTTTGAAAGTATTTTCTATTTATTAGTCAAAGGTACAAGTTGCAATTTTAGATTAAGCAGATTTTTTATTCTAACAAGCATTATTTTGTATGGAAACAGCAAATTAATTAATCTTCTTAGTACAAATCTGTCACCTACCGCCTCTAATCACCTGCTGTCTAGCACATTAGTGCCTCGTGTTAGTTAAGTTTATTGGGTTTTTTAATTATATCTTGTTTTTTTTAATGCATATTCAACAATTAGCAATAAATACAGGTTTTTAGGAAGCATAGTGTAATGAAACACAACAAGTTTACTGAACACCAGCCTTTAGAAGAAACTGATTAATATGGTTTTAATATTGTATCCAAAGTGGCGTTCTCCTCGTGTAACACTTTTGCTCAGGGAAACCCATTCAAAGTTTTTGTTTGCTTTGTGAGCTAAACTTCATCTGCTGTTTATCCATGTTGACCTGATAAGGCTGAAAAGAAAAAGAGGATGTGAACAGATGTTTCACGGCAGAATGTGATAGCACATTCTGCTCCAGGCAAATTCAATAATGACACAACAGGTAAAATGTGTTACAGATAGACGATAATAGAACAGAAGTGGGTGAAATTTATGTTCGGCTGGAAGGTGAAAGAGAAGTATCAAAAAAAAAAAAAAAACTATACGCGATAACTGTCAGCCATATGTGGAGTGATGACAAAAAAAACTAACTTCATCTGTCGGTTTGGACTCACATTAACAGATGTTTTCTGTTGTTTTTTTGTTGTTGTGAAAGACCAGAGTTTCCTAAAGTTGGATTCAATACTCAACCGGGGAAATATTTTTTTTTTGAAACAATTGATTGTCCCTGCAGGGTATAAAAAAAAAATATATATATATATAGTTTCTCATGAAACCTGTGTCAAGAACATGGGAGTTAGATTTCACCCCATAGAAATAATCAAGAAATTATACTGTGCAAAAAAAAAAAGTGTATGCATTTAGAAACAATTACATTTTTTGCCATTATTTTCATGACACTTAATCACATTTTCTTTTGCATTTCTGATAATGCAAATAAATCATTGCGTTAGAAAATAATCATTAGAAATACATCTCATTGTCTCTGTTGTAGCTCAAAAAAAAAGAGTTAAAAGTACATGCAAATTTCTCTTTATATATATATATATATATATTTTAGTCAGTCATATTTATTTATAGAGCACATTTAAAAACAACAGCTGTTGGCCAAAGTGCTGTACAAAATTTAAGCATATAACAAAATAATAGTACACTACAGTTAAGCCACTGTGCAGTTAAGCAGCAGTAAATAAATGTATGTTGGTGCAGTTCTTATATATGCAAACTTATATACTATATATATAGTTTGGGATGAAATACGTATGACTTCACTTGTGTTTATAAAAAAATTAACTGAAGCTCTTGAAATGACACGCAAACTTGGCGACACTTTATCTTCACAAAAAACACAGTGTGATGAATTGGAAGTGAGATGGTGGGCTATGAGTATTCAGATACGGTCCTTTATTGTCATCTGTGGGCCATAATGATGCTTCGTCTGTGCCGTTTGAGGCTATTTCTGCATTGATGTCTAAAAAACACATTTGCACATTAAGATGTTTTATTTGCATGGACCATTTCATATGTATGAAATTAATTCATTTACAGAAGAGCTTGAGAACTTCCCTTTTTCAATTCAATTCAAGTTTATTTGTATAGCGCTTTTTACAATAAAAATCGTTACAAAGCAACTTTACAGATAATTATGTTTCTACAATATTTAGTAATAGCTTATAAGTAGTGACTGTCAGTTTGTGCACGTATGACAGGATTTTTAGAAAAAATAATGCAAGACGTAGTCAACCAGACGATGAACATTATTAATATTATTAATTAATAATTATTATATGATGCGGTCACACTGGTAGCAATATTTGTTAGTTCTGTTTGTTGATTCAGGGTTAGCATCATCTGGGGTCCTCTGATGGTCAGCATCATCTCTTCTCAGGAAACACAACAAGTCCCTTAATTTTTCAGGTCAGGCTATGTGAGTAACATGTTTATTCATGACTTACATGTGAAGCTTTCAAACTAAAGACCCACGCAGAGGCTTTGTCCAGGGGACAATGAAAGCAATGTCAGAAAACTCATTGAAAGAAATATCAGAAAGAAAAAACAAACCTGAGTTTATGAAAATTTCTTGGGAAAAAAGAGAGATAAGCATTACATGTGTTTTAGTTAATAAACAACAAGAACAAAAAACAGAAGTGAAAATACTCAGAACAAACAGAATACAAAAAAAATATGGTAAAACCAAGCTTAATTTTGCCAGAACATTCCAGATCTGGCATTGTTTTATTTTTTATTTTTAATTAATGGAGGAGATAATCATCCTTGTCAACAAAAAGTCCAGTAATTGCCATTTAAAAATAGACTTGTATTCTAAATTAAAATCTGTGAAAGTATCATACGTTGCAAAAAAGAAAAAAGAAAAAAAAATCAACATAATAAGCCTTTATTGGAAAAATTTGCAAAACTCCAAAAACATAACTATGAATCCAATCAACTGCATGAACATTAGTGGTAAGAAACTAAAAGGTAATACTATTCTTATACTTTTATGTCCTCAAAAGACTTTTACCATAGTGCATGATTTGTAAACTAAGACATTTTGATGTTTACATCACATAACCAGCTCTATATGCACAGCTTTCCCAACATAGTAAACTAGCTCGGTAGCGCACCTGGTACAGCATTTAACTTCCTATGTGGAGCATCGGGTACAAACCCTGTGAAAAATATGTGCAATCAAAGAGTTTTAAGACTTGTGGACGGAAACTAACTAACAAACTAAAACTCCTGTAAATGTGTTTTTATTTCACATATGCCTTTGCTATTACTATTGGTTAGATTTAGCAAGTTATATTAAAATCAAGCTGAAAATCTAATGGATTTTAAGCAACCCAAAAATTCTTCAGCCTAAAATATGCTGCCCCAATCAGAGAACAGTGAAATAGGCATCATAACTCAATGTAGTGATGCTGGACATTTCTGCAAAATAAGTATCAGTGACTACGTTTACATGCAGCCAATAACCCGTTCAAAACCGGAATATTAGCAATAACCCGGTCGCGCACGGCCATGTAAACACCGGCAAAAACCCGGATATGCTCATATCCCGGTTTTTAAAAACCGGGATATTATACCTGGGGTACCCCTTTTCTAACCCGAATATTTGGTCTTGTAAACGCGTTTCGGCATATCCCCATCAAAATGTGTGCTCTGCGCATGTTCTATTCGCAAGGAATCTTGGTCTTTTGAGTAGAGACGGCACATAAAAAAAACCCGCGTGCAGTATAGCGGAAGTAAACAAGTC
Organism: Carassius carassius; assembly: GCF_963082965.1. NCBI lineage: Eukaryota > Metazoa > Chordata > Actinopteri > Cypriniformes > Cyprinidae > Carassius > Carassius carassius. Next base: position 30,508,047 of record NC_081771.1, read on the forward strand.
GAGGTTAACATGGCGAGACGCAGCACAGCACCACACTTTTGGAGCGCGGAGGAGACCAATTTCTTTATTAGTGTGGTGAAAACCATGAATATTATGTCTTTTATTGACGGCAGACAAAGACTATCGCTATCTGCCCCAAACTATTCATTATCCGCCTACTGCTGCTGTTGTTGTTGTTGTCTTTGGATACAGGAAGAAGAATCGGAAATGACACATATTGCGTCTTGTTGTCCGTACGTCCAGACGCTAACCGTGCGTCGCCGTTTACATCGGGATATTGGCGACTGATTACACATTCCATGTATACAGGAGTAACTCTCTCTGCTCACGCATGTAAATGGGTTATCCCGAATGTTTCAGAAACCCGAATAGTGACCTTAACCCGACCATAACCCGAATTTTAACAGCTTGTAAACGTAGTCAGTCAAGGAGTTTTTGTTAGTCACACTCAGGACTCTCTTATTTGAAATGACTCCACACACACACAAGAACAGAGGAGGTGGTTGAGAGGAAATGTGAATCTAAAGTTGCATTCTCACTGAACTCAGTCACAAAGGAGTCATCATAGGCAGAGTGGGAGGGGCCAATGATTAAAGGGAGGGGTCAGAAAACAGAATGTAGCTGCACTTGAAATTTCATGATTCTAAAATATATAGTACTTGAAATAAACAATAGTTGAAATAATTGCTAGTTGCGAAAAAGAAAAAAAAATATTTATTTGATGTTCTTGAACTTAAGATCATAGATATAAAGCAAGAATTCAAAGATCAAGGAGAGAAGAGGCTCTTTGTGGTCGTCGACTACCAGTTATCACCTCACACACACACAGACTATGAAGCATATGCTCAGATGGTAAAGGTCACTTCCAGCTTTGTGTTTGTGTCTGAATCTCACTCCATCTCCGTATGTCAAGCAGTAACTGAACAACATCTTCTGTTTGCACTCCAGACATCAGCTGCAGCCTGAAAAATGTTTGTGGCTGACGACTTTTGATTTTCTACAGAACCTCTAATGAACCCGGCAAAAGGCAGCAGCATCTGTTGTCTTTTCCTCTTTCACTTTTTTATGTCAGCTCCTACATGAACAGAGAAATGGACTATTTGTCAGGTACTTTGGCTTTTTTTGCACTTCTTCTGGAGCTCTCTTCAGCCGCTGCCCTTAGAATTTCGCATGATGGGCCGCTGCATTTCTGCGGGACCTATTAGTGTCGACATCTCTGCTGCACAAACAGGCTCAGGAAATGAGGCATGTCAAAGTCACTTTCTTCCAGCTTTCTCTCTTTCTCTCTTTCCTTCGTCCTCTAACGCCAAACAATCTCCCTTTCGTTCACTCCATCAATTTTTTGGCATCAACAATTTTTTCCTTGCATCTTCCTCATTCACCTGTTTTGCAAGTGCAATCAATCTTCATAAGTTTATGTCTGTGAGAGAGAAACACACGGATGAGTCTATGAAACCGCTGCCTTTTCAAGTTCAATAAGGGGATTTTTGAATTGTGCAGTGAACAATATATTGGGGTTAAAAATGAATAAACTGCACAATGCACAATACTACAGACAGTGTCAGAATTGTCAGTTTTACAGTTTATCACAAGCCTTGTGCTCAAGGTTATGTAGCACTTCTTAAAAAGATGATTCAGTGCTGATATTTCTAAAAACATGTTCAATTCTTTACTGCACAAAATCATGTCAACATTGACCTTGTAAAATTGACCCTTAATGGAAAAACATAAGATGAAAATATGAGACTTTAACTTATTTATAAAATGGTAGTGTCATGTAAGTTTCTTTGGGTTTAATAATATATCAACTAAGTCTTTATAATGTTACAGAATAAATTACAGTTTGTTTTTTGAGTACTAATGTTTGTGCTGAGCTGCTCACAAATAAAAGTTTGAAATAAAAATGGACATCTGGGTTAATCAGATCTGATTTCTCTGGCATGTAAATATGTTTAAATGACTGACCAGATATAATTGATTGGTGAATCATTAAATAGTTTATGTGCACACTATTTTACTTCAACCACAATTAAATTTGGGTTTGTTTATGGAAATAATCATCTAATTTTATGGAAATAATCAGCATGAATGTTCTTAAAACATTATGTAGAACACTGTGAATGTTCTCCTTTTGTGTTCCATGGAAAATTAAAATGAATTAGAACGACATAAGTTTAGTTTCATTTTCAGATGTACTGTTTCTTTAAGCGTACATACACGAACATCATAACTAGCTCAGAGGGCACATCAAATCTAACACAAATGATTTTCTGTAAACAAGAAAATACGGTTTTATGGAAGCAGGTCAGTCTGATAAGAGACTTGTATGTATGATTGATTTGAAAAGGAAATAATTTCTCCACTGCCACTGCTATTGGGAAAGCAGATATTAAAACTAAGAGAGGGACACAGACAGAAAGCTGGAGAGACGGAGGTCACAGGACAGTCTGTGCCCATCAAAAACCTTCAATAATGAAAGCACTTCAGAGAGACAGAAGTTAAATCGGTAGGACTTCAGCTTATTGCAGCTTAAAAGTTAGGTTTTTCAGAATGATATTTATGGTTCCCAAGCAATGTACTTTTAAAGTCAATATGAATTGCCATTCACAAACTACTTTGCAATCTGAAAATTCTGAATGAAATGCTGTGCGGTTCTTGCTTTTATCCATTAGGAACTGAGTGGATGCAAAAAGTGGGTATTACACGCTAGTCAGACTTTTGTTTTAGACTTTGTTAAAACAATGCCTAAATATCTATAACAGCCCAAACTGTACTAAAATAACCAGAGATCTTGTGAAAGTAAACTTCAGTTGCTTGCTACAGACATTATGATTTTACAGAAAGATCTGCAAAGCAGTTCTTTCTGAACTTCTAAAAGGTGTCACTGGAGTGTGAGTGATTCAAGTTTTAATTTTAGATGTCCAAGGATTTAATGGGCATTTTCCAGAGACCTTTTTTCTGCTCTTTTTGAACTCAGTTTCTTGTTCATTTAAAAAGATTAAGGAAAGTGTGCGTGCAATCACAAGTAGATATGTATCAGCTAATTTATGGCTTAGAATTTTTTATATTTTTATATTTCTATTTGATCATATTCAATAAAGTACAAATGTCTGCTGCATACACAGAATGCCATCCTCATGTGTTATACTGTTAACTGATAAGGTGCTCATTTACTAAATATCAGGGACAAGTGTTTCCTCTGATGTGTTTCGAGTGGCCTTGTTTTTGCTAGTTCTCATTTTCCCGTCCTGTGCCATGTTGTTTACATAACAAATGCATTTGCACACATTTGTGCGCTCATGGGCATGCTGGTCTAAAAAAGAGGTGTGTTCAGGCGCATTGTTGGTGCATTGCTATTTTGAGGAAATGAAAATAGACTGTGCCATAGACCAACTCAAACCTGGTCTAAAGCCTGGCGCAATGTTTTTTCTTTGTTATTTAAAGAGTGCGTTAGCAATATGTGCCTATTGGCAGATGGAAAACATGCATACACTTTGCTTATTACACACACAGGGATGCGCAGCAGATGCGCATCCCTGTGTGTGTAATAAGTGACGTGACATTCAAGTAGTGAGTAGTGATGTGACATTCAGCCAAGTATGGTGACCCATACTCAAAATTAGTGCTCTGCATTTAACCCATCCAAAGTGCACACACACAGAGCAGTGAACACACACTGTGAACACACACCTGGAGCAGTGGGCATCATTTATGCTGCGGCGCCGGGGGAGCAGTTGGGGGTTCGATGCCTTGCTCAAGGGCACCTAAGTCGTGTTATTGCCGGCCCGAGATTCGAACCCACAACCCTAGGGTTAGGAGTCAAACTCTCTAACCACTAGGCCACGACTTCCCCGTAGAGAGCAAAGTGTATGCATGTTGTCCACCCGCCTATAGGCACATATTGCTAACATTTTAAAAAATTACATTCCGCCATGTAAGTAACGAACCCACCGTGGCACGAGCACAACTAGCTTTTAAAGGGGATGGAAGATGAGACTTTGATTGATTTATTGCACGTTACACCCAAAAACACCCATTACTCATTAAGAAAATAGGGCAAACCAATTAGGAAACTGAACAGTATTTATAGTTTTTTTTTTACCTCTGATTATAACCACAATGTCCAAACTGTCCTGACTGCGTCCTGAGTGTGTTCTTAACAGTTGGCAGCCTCTTCATCTTCTTCTTGCTTTAGGGTGGATCGCAGACTTGTAAGTGCATTACCTCTATCTATCTATCATCTCCCTTGCTCTCTCTCTCTCTCTCTCTCTCTCTCTCTCTCTCTCTCTCTCCCTCTATCCCATGCCAGAAACAAGCTTCCATTAAATCCTCTTTTTTTTCTCCCATCGAGAATTGCCTTTTTTTTATTGGAACATTTTTAGTGCATGCCCTCAGAGCACAGGGTTTTGAAGCCAGCCTTTGTTGCTCTTGTAAGCTGTCAGAAAAGACAAAAGGCAAATAAACTCCTACATTTGCACTTCTCTATACAGCAGCAATGTTAAATGACAGTTTGCGCCGTACAGCTCACAGCTTCCACCTGACCGGCGCAGGAAAACTGCTGCCTACACCAAAGCTGTGTGAAGAGCCTTATGTCTGGCGAGACAGGAGGGGGTAACGTTAAAGGATCGGGGAGTGAATCGAGTGCTTGGCAGAAGAAGATAAAACCACAGCTCAGTGGGCGCTTGAATGATCTGCGGCGGCATGTCAAAAGGCTTTCTGCTGACTCTCAGCGTTCTGCTAGCGCACGCGGCGAGAGTCTGTGGACAAACCCCACACAAAACCTTCACACGCGAGCCCATTCAGCAGCGCATCCAAACACCCGTAGGCAGCAGCTCGCGGAGACGAGAAATAGGAGCTCATTTGGGGCTCATTATGACGTACGCTTCCCGCCATTGAGATTCTACCCATGACTGACCGATCCGAGTGGCGCCATGAAGACGCACTGAATGCTTGTAATTTTCTCTGCTGTCCTGTCTGCTATAATAGACTCCAAACATCTCACGCTTTCAGCCCAAATCTTTCTTTTCACCTCTGAGGGAAATGGGAGAATTTTAGGGGCGTTATCATTTAATTATGTCTAGCATGGGCCTGAGTGCACAAGTGTCAATTAAAATAGAATGCAAATGCTAGAAATTAATTCAGCTACCTGTAGTGTTGGAAGGAGAGCGGATGTGCTTTCAGAGTTCTGAAGTGCCCGAGTCTCGCATCAAGCCGGTCTCAGAAAGCTCAAAATGACCCACATATGTGGCAGGAACCAGCTGTTTTGTTTGCCATTCAAAGACTTTGTGAAAATGCAATGTCCTCCAAACTTTCTCTGGAGAGTTCCTTTCAATCCTCTAGTGGACTTCAAATGAAAAATCTAGAATAAACAGCATATTTGTTGAGAAGTTTAATGACAAAATTATCATTTTAGGTTGTTTAAAAAGTTTGAAAAACGCAGAGGAACATTTGAAAGATCTGCCGAAGTCCATATATTTGACAAAATGACCCACATAAAAAAATGACCTTGTATAATCTAATACAGAACTTTAATTTTGTATAAGAATTAAGCTTGACTGGATGATTTTCAGGGTCGGACACATTGACATTTTGAACTCACTGCCTGTTCATTGCCTTTTCTGATGTTTCAACAGCATAGAGATTTCATCTAAACATTCATCAGATCTAAATATGCTTGTTTTTATTTGTAAAAATGTAAGTACAAAATTCACTGAATCATAAATTAAATGACTATTTAGTGATGCTGTCTAGAATGTAACCTTTTGATTTACATTTATGCTAGATACATTCACTATGAAGGCTTTTTACTTTACTGACAAAAATAATGCATAATATTGATTTATTCATAGTCAGCAGAATGCAGGATGTAAATAAAACAACTGTACTGTATATACAGTATAATATATAGAATGTCTATATGTGTCTGGTTTAAAGAAGTTTTTAGAGTTTTTGTTTAAGAGCCTCAAGAGGTTGACTTTACATTTAAAACAATTTTATGAACTTAAATTGCATTTTCAGTGCACATTATAAATGCTTTTCTTTTTTTTAGCTGTAAGTAAACAAGCTGTGTACAAGAAAATGGATTTTTAAAGTAAGCATGAATGAAAATTTGCCCTATTTTGTTGATTTTTTCTGATCACATAATCCAAGCAAATTATTTATTAAAAAATATATATATTAAATAAATATAATTTTTATAATTTTAATTATTATTATTTTATTTTATTTTTTACAACAATCTTTGTCAAGAAATAGCAACAAAAAAAAAAACCTGTTGCTATTTTCAATCTAACGTGACTTCTTGAAAACTTGAAAAGGTTAACGTCCCTTATTGTAAACATAAAGAAAGAAAAAAACACAAAAATCATCAAGCCCTAATGTTTTTGAACATTTTTGTTCTGGCAATTACACTGTGCAGGAGAATATGGAGGCACTGAGTGCTCTCTTTTTAAGGAATACCAATAAGAAACCTTGAAAATTTACATTTTATTTTGTTCTAACAACCTTGACACTTCCCAAAACAGAGAATCACCAACAACCTGATTTATTAACAATGAAAAGAGTTTGGCAAAACTTCACCTGCACAGAAAAACTGCTGAAACTCTGGCTGATGAAAGTGAAATAAAGGTAATTACAGTTCTGCACAAACAAAAGCCCAATATCGCACATTTACACGTCTAGATTAGCCATTATCGGTGATGCAGTGTTTAAGCAGTGGCAGTATATATGGCCTGGGCCGCTCGATCGCCTCGAGGTGTTTTAATATTACATGCTCACCTTTAGGTTTTAATAATTAACAAGTGCAGCGTGGTTTTTGATGAGCCGAATGATTTTCAGTCACTGCCTGCAGAGTGGTATTGTGTCATTAAGATGAAAATCTGACCTTGAGAAAATGGATAGATCTTTACTTCAGGGTATGTTTCAGTGTAAACCAAAGCTTATTGCTACATTCAAATAATAATAAAAAATACTGTAAAGGCAAACAGGTCCAGCGTGAAATTTGAGATCCATGCTCTTGTGTTTCCACAAAACAAAGAGGCATTAATATTTCAGACATGCACTTCACACTATATACTTCAAATCTGATTGGCTTTATATTTCCTGGAGTTACAAAGTTTTTACCCTGTCAGGAAAGCTGTGTTTGTAAGTTAGATAGGAACCACTTTAGAGAAGTTAGTTGTTGTTGTTTATTGAATTTAATTTAAAATTCAATTTTAAAAGTAAATGCTGCAGCGCCATACATGGAATTTTTTTTTTGCCAAAGCATAAACTAATGTTAAATAGTTTAATACAAAATAATGCCTAAAATGAAAACTATATATACATATATATATATATATACATATATATTAACTTAAATGTTGGGGTGACATAATACATTAAAGTAGATGTAGTAGAAATTGATTAATACAAAATAATAATAAAATAAAAAATAAAAGGAAGTAAATGAATTCTATTTAGAGTAGTGATGTTATTGTTTATTGAAAGTAAATTAATTATATATATATCTTAAATATTTTTTTGTTAATCCTTATTTAAATTTTTTTTTATTAGAATAAATACATTTAATTTAATCTGAAGTACTAAAATAACTGCATTGTAGAATTGTCTATCATTGTAGAATTTTGTAGATTGTATGGCACATAGAAACAAGACCCACTGTAGTTGAACACTTTACATTTTGATCTTGACTACACATGTGATGAATGAATCTGAATAAATATTAACTGATTTTGTCATCAGACTGCCAAAAGCAAAATTCAAAATTAGCCAATTTATTTTGTTATTAAAACTAGAACTGAATGAATCATGCAACACAGTGAGGTCATGTGACAGCATTAACTGGATCATGCAAGCTGAACCCACACAGACTATTTTTAAAGGCAGCAGTATATAGTGAGTAGTGAGCAGTGTCAGTGAAGTGTGCTGTGTAAATGTCAGGACCGGGTTTCTTTTGCCCTTTGTGAGAGATGAAGGAGGTGTTCCTGTTCCTGTTCCTGTTTTCACTCCGATGGGAATTCCACACACCATCCCAAAAGCCACTAAACGTGTGTAAGTTCTCCTCCGTGAAACCGGAGATCCTCCCGTGTCACCTTGCAGTGTGTCGTTCCCCAACGGAATCATCAAAGAAGGGGGAAAGAGGACGAGGACCAAACACTTGTCCCACTAGGGTTTGGAGGTTGTTCTCCTTCCCTCATTGTGCTGAAATGCGACCCCTGTCGTTATTGGCTGGATCGATGAGGTGACTTTTGGTGGGGCATCAGTGTTTCTGCACAGCTATCACACCGTTGCTGTCAGGTTGCATCACCTCGTGGAAGAACGTCAGCATGATGCTGCCTTTGTCAAATCAAGTGTGGGACTGAAACAGGTCACTGATTCTTCAGATGTGGATGAAAACATTCCCTACTTTACCTGACATTCGATTTGAAAATAGAAATTTAAAATTGTTTAATCTATTTCATTTTATTTACACATTAATTGATTTGTTTGTCCTTTCATCTGTTATTGTTGCTGAAAAATAACTATAATAATAATAATTATATAATAATTTTTCTTAAAGAAAGACATTGTTTTTTTTTTTTTACAAAAGATTTCTAGTTAAACTAAATGCTGTTCATATATTGGAAATAAAATGGTAATATTTTATTCTAATTATATAATGTAATATAATTTTAACAGTTTTAAATTCTTTTGTTTATACTTGTGATTGTAATTTTGACTTTTCTAGCCATTTTATGATTAGCAATAATTATGTAATTTATTTTAATCTTTTTTTTATGAATTTAAATTATAATTAAAATGTTTCAAATTAAATGTTTGGGTGACATGATACATGGAAAATAAAGTAGCAGAAGTTTCACCGAAGCATAAATGAATATCAAATAGATCAATACAAATTCATTCAAATTAATGAATACTTTAAGAGTATATAAGAATAATTTCTATAGCATCAAAACTATGAAAAGATCAATTACAATGAATTAAAATGTATTATTAGATTGGTAAAATAAATGGAAATTAATGTAGCAGTTTCAAAATATGAACATATTAAATAGACCAATACAAAATAAATGAATAAAATGAATAATGTTAATAATGTTGTATTTATAATAATGTTTTATTTATTTATTATAGTTATATAGCTTGTTTTGTAATACAATACTGGTGGTCTAATAATATTTTTCCACCCTTTTTCATGAGCAAAATATTCTGAATAAACTATAAAATTTTGATTAATAAACATTAATAAAGCTGCACTGTGTAATACACAGCTGACAAAGAGAGTGAAGGGAGACGACAAAAAGATAAAGGATTTGTTCAAATGAAAATGCAGGGATGCATCTGTGTGGTTATTTTTCCCAGAATTCCATACGGCAGCCGTGCCACTCTGAATGATGTTGGCATGCTGAAGCACACCAGCTAAGCCTTTGCAGGTGGCCCTGTCACCACCGAAACAAACCTTAAATTGCTGCCATTCATTACGCCGCCTGCCCAACTGCATGCCTGCTCGCCCGCCTGGTGAGGAGACAGAGCGGCCGATCCATCCCTGTCACTGCAAACCGCGTCAATGACAAAATCTTAATTACGCCATTAATTAATTGAAGCGTTTGAACAGAGCTCGCACCTCTGGTCCCTCACACATTAAGATCCTTCTAGGTGCGATAGCTCATATCAGATCGTGAGCACACGTGCCAGAACACACACGCACAGACGGCCTCATTTATTTAAAAGCAAAGGACCCCGAAGGTCAGTTGGTTTTGTTCAAGTGTGGCAGGAAATGAAGACAGATGCAGAAAACAGGCAGTGGAGGAGAGACGGACCGCTGTGAGAGGAGATGCTCTTGGAAATAAGGGATGTGAACTGGAGACAGGTGCGGGGTGTGGGCAAAATCTGCCTTCTGGGACAGATCCAAAAGCGTGAATCCAGTCGGTTGCCCTTTCAGAGGTGGCAGCGGTCAGTGTCATGTCTGAAATAGACAATATGCACAGAAAAATTAACACAGCCTATGTTTGGAATAAAATACTAATGTACTATAATAAAATACTAGTGTACTATTTACTGAATACTATATACTGCGGATGAAAAAAGGTGGATGGATGGATGAAAATGGTAGATAAAAAAATATGGATGATGGATGATAAATGGTAGATGAAAAGATAGATGGATGGATTAAAAATGGTAGATGAAAAGATAGATGGATGGATTAAAAATGGTAGATAAAAAGGATGGATGGATGGATGGAAGGATGGAAGGATGAAAATGGTAGATAAAAAAGATGGATGGATGGATGATAAATGGTAGATGAAAAAGATAGATGGATGGATTAAAAATGGTAGATAAAAAGGATGGATGGATGGATGAAAATGGTAGATAAAAATATGAATGGATGGATGGATGGATGAAAAATGATAGACAAATTTGATGGATGGATGGATGGATGAAAATGGTAAATAAAAAAGATGGATGAATGGATTAAAAATGGTGGATGGATGGATAGATGAATGGATGAAAAATGGTGGATGAAATGATGGAGGGATTAAAAACTATCGATGGATGGATGAAAAATGTTGGATGGTTGGATGGATGGATAAAAAAGTGGTTGATGAGAAGAAATGGATGGATTAGTTGGATGGTTGGATTGATGCATTATTAAAAATAAAGGTTCCAAATATGGAGTTTTGCAGTGATGTTATAGAAAAACCATTCTTTGTTCCCCAAAGGACCTTTTAGTGAGCAGTCTTTAAAAGAACCACTTTTTTCCAAGTGAGAATAATAATTTACTAATCTCTGTAACCTTTTTCCATTTTAAAGGAATTTGGAAATGTTATATGGGTATTAAATGTTCTTCATGCTATGGAACTCTCCATGTCAAATAAAAAATACTTTATTTTTAAGAGTGTTGATGGATGGATGGATGGATGGATGGATGGATGACAAAAATGAATGTTATGTATTTATGGTTGGATGGATGAATGAATAGACAAACGGACATGCAGACAGATAGAGTTCCTGAGACGGGTCTCTTTGTTGATGCTGTCACTATCCATTGTTCTGCAGTGATTAGTTCTCATTAGTCAAATGTTAAATATTAATGGGGTCCAGCAACAATAAATTCCCTCTGTGTACCTGCTGGCTTCAGGGAACAAGAGAAAACAACAGTGAAGCAGAGCTGGCTGGCGCAATGCTAATGTTAATGCCTTTGTAAATGATGACTCTGGCCCAGCCAGCACTGCAGATGGTACAAACACAACCCAGAGTCTGGCATTATTCACGTCCCGGCCTGTTGGTTTGCATAAGGGCATTATCAGCTTCCTCTCATGTTAGTTTGATCCCAATCTGACATGCTTTCAAATTAATGCTAGTTTAAATGTGGTACAAACTGGCTCATATGTCAGAACAAGGTGGACAAAATGTTAGGAAAATCAAACATGAGTTTTATTAAAAATAAATAAATATGATAGAAAAGCTGAGTGTTTTGGAATAATAATAATAATTATTATTATCATTATTATTATTGTTCAGTAAGGACACATTAAAACTAAATTGATCTAATTCTATCTATCTATCTATCTATCTATCTATCTATCTATCTATCTATCTATCTATCTGTCTATCTGTCTGTCTGTCTGTCTGTCTGTCTGTCTGTCTGTGTGTCTTACCAACCCCACACTTGGTAGTGTAAGATGTAAATGCAAAACATATCCAGCTGCATATAGTTGGTTGTTGTGCTCCAAAATGTATACAAAAGGCCTCTAAAGTGGAAATGAGCATAAACTGTCTTCTCAAGTTAGATTTTTCTTTCAGGTCAACTAAGTGTCATGGTGGAGCAACAGTTTGAAGAGGATCTTTTTTCAGACTAAATTAGTAAAGTGCTGTTCAAATAGCTACATGAATGATAGCTACATGAATGATAACACATTTGGATTAATTACATTTGAAGGTCCCTTTATCGCCCTCATCAGTAGTGGGGATTATTACAGTGATGCATGAATGCACATTAAGTATGTACAACAGTACTGCACACTTGAAGATTTTTGGCCAGGCATTCACATCTGCATCTGCATACTTGCATAAAGTATGTTTCTGGCCAAAAGCAAAAGAGAGAGACGAGCTATTTATAAATTTAGGGCAGACCAAAAGCAGGGCTGCCTCATCAACACTGGTGTTCATCTCCACCCTTCACGCTTCCACGGCTCAAAAGATAATAATACTCGAGCAGGGTCGAAACAAAATCATTCTGTTTGGGATTAGGCCAAGTCTGACTCCATTTAGATTTAGCATTTCGGAGAAAGCGAACGCTTGAAGAATAGCTCAGACAGCTCTTTTCATGAACTGTGTCTGTTCAACTGCATCCACCCTGAAAGGGTACGGCAATAAAACTATCACTGCTCTTTATTAACAGATCCTTTTTGCAGCTCTCTGCTCAGCCATCTCTGCGCTCACATGAAGGATTCATCATGACACTCCAATGACATGACTTTCTTTTTGTACAATAAATGTTGTAATGGTGGCTTGCACTGTCAAGCTCGAAAATTACAACATATAGTATTCCATACAGTATAACTATATTCCACATCTTAGGCAATACGCTTTGTGTCTGGAATAGACAAAATGTCATGCAAGTCTATTTTTACTGGAATCCTGCTTTCTGTCCATTCGAATTAGGACACAAACAGAACATTATTGGTTTGTAATGCTTTTTATAAAGTGTCTTATGCACACCAAGGCTATATTTATTAAATTAATTTATTTTCAAAATGCAGTAAAACAGTTCAAAATAACTACTTTCTACTTGAATATATTGTAAGATGTCATTTATTTCTGTGATGCAAAACTGAATTTTCAGCATAATTACTAAAGTCTTCAGGGTCAAGTGATCCTTCAGAAATCATTGTAATATAATATAATATAATATAATATAATATAATATAATATAATATAATATAATATAATATAATATAATATAATATAATATAATATAATATAATATAATATAATATTTTTTTTCTCAATTTAGTGCATCATTCATTTCTTTAATTTAAAAAACCACTTACAGTAGATTGTCTGTACATTTACAATATATCCTGTCATATACTGTCTCATAGAATGCAACACAAAAGTGGACTATGTGACTCATTTTCAGACTCTGGTCCATGTTTTGTGTGTGTTTTGCTCCTCATGTGCCTTCATTGCCCTTATTTGGCCCTTCCTGTTCCTGTCCTCATTTGTGTGTATTCATCTCCAGCCCTGTTTTCCTAGTGTGTGTGTTGTGACACTCATGTGCTATATTTGAAGTCTTCTGAAACTGTATGACACAATCACACATTTCATCCTGAAAAGTGATGTCACAGTTCATAAACCCCAACCATTCCATGTAATTGAAACAAAAAAATCTAGCTACATAAAAAAATAAAAAAAAATCTCAAAGATGGTTTGCTTCATTTTAGGTAGTCCTTGTCACGCTGATGTATGTTCAGGTGTTAATTTTTCTAATAAGTTTGCCTTGAGTTAGTTATTTGATGCTATAAAAATAGGGTGTGGCATCATGATTGTGAGCTTGTGATTGGGTGTTTGGGCAGGATTTTGGTGCCCTTGGCTCCACCTTATGATCACTTGGGTCATTTGAACTAGAGCTGCAACTTAATCCAACACGATTGTCACATGTTTCTTTCAATGAAGGACGGTTCTGTGATCAGTAATAAATCTCTAAACGAAGGCCAGAGGGAGCTCTTGCACTGAAACTCCAAATATGGCCCACAGAAGAAAGGTAATGCACGTCGGGATACTGCTGCGGCTGGAAACTAACAATGAAGCCATAGGTCACTGACAAGCTACGCAAAATCACTTTCATAATCGCAGACCAATTTAATTGCGCAGTTATGAAATCAATGAAATAGCCTGCAATTATGAAAGCAGGGGCCAGTTGCATAAACTGTTTAGACTAATCTTAAAAAGTTAGTCATCTAACTGGTCATAACTTTTTATATTCAGTAATGAAAAGGTAGATTGGTCGTATTCGTATTGGAAAAGTAAGACTGATTACCCCTTGGCAGCTGTAAGTTGGTCAAACTTGTTCTTAAGGCACAGTCTTAACATGGTGGCTACGTTTATGCGACTGGCCCCAGTTTCCGTAGCTTGTCAATGAGCTATGGCTCTATGTAGTAAATGCTGCTTCATCTAAACCCACTTCTGTATACCATTGAGCTTTACCCGGTGAGGTTGAGTCATTTATAACATCCATTTGAAAAATCAACATGCGTCAAACATCTTTCCAAACATTAGAAGCATTTATGAGCCTCCTGTCTCACAATATAACACATTTAATAACAGATAATCCATATATCGTCGTAGTTCTGTGTTTATTAATCACATTGAATCCAAATCTGCAGGGCATATTTGGTGTTTCAGTGCGAGAGGGCCATCTGGCCTTGAGATGGAGATTTTGCCTAACTGCAATTGCGATTTAAATTTAAAAATGAAATGAAGTAGAAACATGTCATCCATTGTTTTTTAAACAGTCTATGTGGCAGATTCCAGTACAGGTACCTCACTTCTTAGACACTTCAAGACCCAACAAACGCCAATTCAACAATCCGTCAAAATAAGCAATGACCAAAACGAGGAGGAGTAACACACTGATCCAACAAAACGTGTCTATCGGTGCAGTGTGCACTGGTCTATATAGGTTGTGATACATTTCACAAGCTATCATATAGCTTCAGAAAACTTCAGATATAGCACACGAGTCACATGGTACACTTTTTCAGCTTGACTATGTGGCCCATGTTTGTTATATTGAAAAAGCAAATAATATGACTTTGTATTTAAAAAAAAAGGTGTTTAAATGATGGCAGAATCCCAGGTTTGGGAACACAACACCTTTGATGTGGGAGAGAATATGCAATAGCACATGAAGCGCCATGTTGCCTTGTTATGGTCTGTTCTCTCCTCTGTGCTCATCTGATTGGAAATTCTCTTTTATTGCTCTTCTGACACTTGGTGTGGGATAGATCACATGTGACCCAGCAGCACTAACAAAATCTGCTGCTACGTTTCCCCCAACTAAACATTTTAGAGAAGTACAGCGATTGTTCTTGAGCATCCACTGTGCAATTATAAGAACAGTACAGAAGCACAGTGGTAGGCTAAGTCCACGACAAAGAGAATTCAATATCTTACCTGGAGTCCCTGTGCATTGGTGGTGTGTATCTCAGATCTAGTAGAGGATAAATAACTCGGTGATGCACTGGACTGGCAGTCTAAAAGAACACTATGAATTAGCAAAGAAGTCATTTTGGCACATATAAACGTAATAAGAAATGCTGTTTATGTCATACAATGTCCTCTGAAGATCGTTGAAAGGATGCTGAAGATATTAGAGTCGGAGGAAGGCCTGTGTGTCATTCACTAAGGTGCACACATGCTAAACGTGCAGGCTGTAATTCATAGATTACATTATTATTGTTATCTTCTGTCCTCACGGAAAAGGGTCGCGGTAATGGGAAGAGTGAGAATTACCGGCTGGAATTGCTGTAGCGCTGCAGCTAACAGAAATAAACCTGAATGATCTAAGACTGTATAGCGCATATTCCCAATGATAGATTTCATTAAATTACAGTCCTGACATCTCTATTTCAGATACTAATCTTAACTGCTGCCTATGATTCCTTCATTTCCTCTGAGGTACTGTAGTTGAGTAGAAGACGTGCATAAAAACGGGTGTAAGCTTTTCATTCTTGACAGTTCTTCTCTTTTCTTCTGGCAGATTTCATGGCGTGTATGGAAGATTGTTTAAATCATTAGCATACGGGTCTGGAAGAAGACGGCTTTAGGAATGCTTACCGCATTTTAAAATATCTCCGATAACCAAAGGAACAGGGAGTCAAAAACATGGTCAAATTATCCAATCTGCAAACTGAGTAAGAAGAGTCAAATAGACACATAAAATTATTTTTACATTTTCTGGAACTGTGAAGGTAAACTCATGCAAAACCCAATGCTAGGATGACATTGCAATGGGTTAAGTGGTCAAGAACTGTACATATAAACAGTATATTAAGTATTATGTGAGATGTGAGTTATGGGACACATATTAAAGCTTAGTTTTGAGACTTTGTTCAAATTACTAATCGTAAGCATAAGAGATCGTAATGGTGACAATTGCCTAATTGTGGCCAAACCACTGATTCTATATTGAATATATTCACTTGTCAGTAATATTGGGAAATATTATTACAATGAAGAAAAACTGTTTTCTATATGAATATATTTTAAAATGTAATTCATACCTGTGATGCAAAGCTGAATTTTCAGCATCATTACTCCAGACATAAGTGTCACGTGATCTTTCAGGAATCATCATCATTATTGAAATCATTTTAATAATATATGTCATACGACAATTAGAAGTAAAACATTAACACAATGAAGCAATGCAATATATACATTTTTAGGACTTTGGCTTGAAATCGCAGTGTTCCAGTGTATTTGTCCACTCTTTATAGTTGACATATTGAATATGCAGCTACAGTACAGTGTCCACTAGACAGGTCACAGATCAGAACATATCTGTTTGGTTTGCTCCCAAAATATACAGCGGCCTGTACTTGATCTCTTCCCTGCTGTTTTTAAGAGAGTTATTGCATTTATTTTTTTCTTGAGGCAGGAAGATTTTCTTCTTGTGCTTCCTGTTCTGTTTTTTCTTTCCTTTTTTTCTTTTACCCCATCTGTGTTTTGAGTATTTCCACTTTAAAAAGAAATGCTCAAGTGGATGGGTTTGTGATGTAGAGATTTTTTTGAGAAATTTGTTTAGAAACTCTGATGGGAATAAACAGGCACTGCAAGTTATAGCAGAGATAGAAATGTGAGTTTGTATCTGTGTCCCAGTCTTTGTACTGGTGTACGTGTTATTTATTTATAGTAATATACATACAGTTTTAGACTTAGCTTCTAATGGCTTGCCTGTAAAAATACCATCTACAGAGAAATTGATTTTTAGTAAAAGCCTTTTGAGATATACAACCTTAGAGCTCGTTTTATGTGCTCAGTCAGTTTGATTCCAACTTCAAAAAAAAAAAAAAAAAAATATATATATATATATATATATATATATATATATATATATATATATATATATATATATATATATATTAAAATTTAAAATTAACTGTGGAATTCCCCAGGAACAACTACATTACTGATAATCGTGAATAGAATTCCACCAATCAGAGGCGATGATGTTACCTTGGAAACATAATTCTGGCAAAAGAGCTCAGTAATGATGTAAAGTTCTGAGAATGACGTAATAAAGTCAGTCATCCTATAATCACATTTTACAATAAAACTCAAAATACAGATTGAGGAACAAACGTAATTTTTCAAAGGGTGTACAATATCTGTAATATAGGTGTATTAGATACCATGCTAGAGAAGCTGTAGACTTAAAAATATGAATTAATTTAATTTAATTGATTTAATTATATCAACATTTTTATTTTTTATTTATATTTTAGTAAAAATGATTTAAATAATTATTAAATCATTTGAAAATAACAAATATGCTAATGAAAAATATAGCATGTTTATATTATGAGATAGAGTCCTGCACGGGGCCAATTTTGGAGACCCGCGCCCACCCGTACCTGCAAATTTCAGCACCAGATCCCACCCGTCACCCGTGATAATATTAAATCCGCACCCGCCCAGACCAGTTAATATTTGGCCCGTTACCCGATCCGCACCCGCAATAAATCACACAGGCTAAAATCATTCCAATTAAAGTGCTTTATTTATTATCTCGCACCTCTCTCAGCTTCACAACAGTGTCATTAATGTGCTAATGAAACAAAAGTTCGCTTTGTTTTTCGCCATTCAAGTAGCCTACCATCGGCACCTAAATAGGCTATGGAACCTGATAACTATACGCAAATAGACCTATTAATGAAAAAAAAAAAAAAAGAACAAGAAAAAATGCTCACAAACTGTGCATTTAATTTCCCTTAAGGTTACTGTACAGAAAAAGGATATCATCCACAGTCCCAGGTTTAAGCTGCGTTCTCCGTTCTTGAATTACAAATCCAGCTGTGGAAAAGTCTCTCTCTCTCTCGCAGCGCTGTCGCACTGCAGTGGTGGTGACGTGATGGGTCAAATGTCATATTGTTGTTGCGTTTGTGTAATGGTAATTTAGACGTACAAATATTGCACATATTTTTCATCCACGCTACTATCCGCCCGCAAGGAGATAATCCGCCCGCATCCCTGCCTGTGAATTTTAGGAATGTCAAAATCCACCCATTTCAGCCACTTTCATGCGGGCATCCGCTGGTACCCGACCCGTTGCAGGACTCTATTATGAGAATTTATTTACATTTATTTATTTTATTTCATAATAATTTACAATTCATTTTTGAGTTGATTCGTTCAAGGCTCAACTCTTTATTGAGAGAGTTAGAGTAAACCAAGGCCACTAAAAAAAATGAAGTTGCCGTTGCACTTTATTGCCTAAAACACACTAGATTTGCAGAATTTCTTCTGTACTTTGCCCTTTGCAGTTTGCATGGCTAATGTTTGCTCAAGGCTCACACGGGAAACCAACAAACAAACTAAAACTTTCATATCTTGGCATGTTGCAGCCAATGAATAAACTTTTGGGTCACCAGGAAAGTAGTGGATTGTAAGTCAAAGGAGAAACTCAACAGGGAGGCATTAAAATCCTTGCCTGGAAGGGTTGAAGCCAGGCCTATTAAGACGACCTGTATCAGCACCCTTTGTTAAAACGCTAATGGGATCCAGCAGAGATGCAGATTGGAAAGCGGCCACTCTGACCAAAAGAATGAAAACATGAAAGCAAAGGCTAAATAAGTGCATATATTTGCATCAAAGCTGTCCAGTGTGGGCTGTGATTGATCCCGCACATATGGCATATGCTCATAGAGTGGTGATTAATTTCACTACCGCAGTTCAAAACCTATTTAACGGGAATTTGTATGCCTTGGCAGCCAAATGTGTCCACAGTAATTACGTGTCACTTTTCTTTGCCACCGCCAATATTTCATTTCCTGTGTTTCTTCGAGGGGTTCCTCCTGAAATTTAACTTCCCACCCCACCGCACACAAACACGCTTACAAATGGACACCATAAAGGCTTCAGATGTATGAGTTATGGAGTTTGTGAAAATAAATAAATGAAAGATTTTTCTCTAAAATGGCTCGTAATGGGTTTGGCAAACATTGCTTTGTTTATTTAAACCCTGCACGCTATCAAGGCCAGATGTATATTTGACAGCTCTTGGGGGGAAAGAGGGAAAAACGCAGAGAAAATGCACCCACCCCACCCTTAACTCAGAGGGGCTGCGTTTCATAGGGAAAATTAAAACTGTCAAAAATGTACACAATTAAAATTTGTTAAATTAATGGGCTGAAAAATGCGAAAGGGGTGCAGCAGGTATCCAGATGATCAGGTCAACAGGAGGCGCTATTAAAATGATTATGATGGATGGTGACAGATCGGCAGCCGATTAATTGGGACGTTGGGAGAAGCGTGATTAAACGTTTTGTAGTCACCCAGAATCTCAGACATCTTTTTCAATATAGGACCAGCAAGTAGGAACAGCTTGTGTGTGTTGTAGAGACTGGAAACAGGTCGTAAGTCCTTCAGTGTGTTCTCGCTGAAGTACTCAGAACTGAATGTTCTCGTTACATCGTGCATTACGTTGCTGACTATTTGTTCAATAGTATTTATAAGAGTTTATTTATATAGAGCATGCTCAATGGAAAGTGAAAGTGCTGCAGTCAGGTACTATATAATAAACTAAACAAAATAATTCAGAGGTCTGGTTTGAAGTCATTTAAGCAAGGTAACAGCGGGCTGATAAAGGTATTACAGCCTGACCCTAGTCTTGTTTGAGCATTGCATCACATGCAATAAAAGCACTGACAGGTTACATAAATACCATGAAATGGAATGTGTTCTACTTAACCAAGCAAAAAATAATTAGAACTATTGCAACACAACTCAATTTCTGTTAGCTTTGATGTCATCTATATTTTAGTATACAGTACTCCTAAAAGTTGACAAAATAAATAAACTTTCTGTTACTGTAGAACAGTGGTTCCTAATCACGTTGATAGACTACCCCCAACTCTGCACAGTGTCACGTGGAAATCATTCTTAAATGCTGATTTGCTGCTCAAGAAATATCTATTATTATTATTATCAGTGTTGAAAATAGTTGTGCTTCTCAATATAAAAAAACTAAAAAAACACCTTCATGATAAAGATTTCTGTTAAACCTATTCTTTCAATAAGGGCCATAATGAGTATTTCAAGGCACCTATTTTTTTTAGATAACCGATGCTGATCTAGTTCTGAAACTATAAGATCTGATTTCCAAATGAAACCAAGATACCAAGGTTATGCCTCAGACGCTCCACTCTATGATACACATCTAGTGCGTAAACAACGTCCTAAACTGTCAACCTCAAACTGTGTTGGACAGTGTCAAACAAGTCTGCGCTTGAATTACCTTGAGAATTATTGGCTGGGACATGCCTTGTGACTCTAATGGATATCAAGATGACAAATGATCCACCTGATGCCTCCAAAAATACTTCAACAAATTACAGGCCACGTGTAATTCCTTCTCCTTCTCGCCTTAATATCCGGTCATAAACCCTCAATTTTCTTCTGTATGACTTGAGATAATTGGCTTTAAACCGGTTTCTCTGGAGAAAATTGATCAACAAAGAGGGTTATAAGGACACTTCAGTGACGACAGAGAACCGTAAAAGGAAATTTTATTTTCACATCCCCAGAATATACCCGTGGACACTGATGACCCAATCAGACAAATGCTGATAACATGTTGTGGTTTAAACGGTCAGAAGATGATTGATATGCTGAAAATGGACTAAAACAATTGAGCAAAGGGACATGAGAGTGAGAGAGTCCTCAAATAGCCTGGCCTTGAAGACAAAAGCTTTTGCACATAATATAGAGAATTGTGTGCTTTTGCCCATCAAGGAATATAGTTCCAAAGCAAGCTACAGCCGAATCGTTGCAACACCAAGCAAAACAGCTGTGTTTTGGTGCTGAACGATTCTATGAGCAATTTGTTTGATTAAATGATTCAATGACTCACTCGTGGAAACAGTCGCTAGTTTTGTTCCTCTGTTTATTAGCACATGTGAATAATTTTTTTTTTAAATGAATGACTCATTGATGCACTTCACTGACCAATGATTCAATTACTTATTAAAACTGTTATTCACTTTCTTCCTTCCTAAATAGCATGTTTGAACAAATCATTTAAATGAATGATTGCATGACGTATGTCTCAAAAAATGGAAAAAAAAAATAAAAAATAAATTCACTTGTTTTGTTCCTGAATGATTTTTCATGTTTGAATGAATGATTCAATGAGTCACTTGCTTTGTTCCTGGATGATTACGCATTTTTTGTCTGAATAATTTCTATGGATGATTCAATGACTCATTAAAAACTGTGATTAACTTGTATAATTCCTAAATGAGCACATTTATTGTGCTAATTGATTCAATTAGTTTTGTTCATGAATAATTAAGCATTCTTGGACAAATTAGTTGAGTAACTGATTCAATGACTCACTCATGAAGATAGTCGCTTGTTTCGTTTCTATATTTATGAGCGTGATTTGACAAATTGTTTGAATAAATTTTTCATTGACCCACTTATTAAAAACAGTCACTTGTTTCATTCTTGAATGAATCAGCATTTTGGAGTGAATCGTTTGAGTGTATGATTCAATGACTCACTATCCTGTTATTCATTTGTTTCCTTCCTAAATTAGCATATTTGAACAAATCGTTTGTATGATTCTGTGACTTGCTTCTTAAAAACATGCTTCTTGTTTTTCAATTGTTTCATTCCTGAATGAATTCGCGTATTTAAGCAAATACTTTGTTCCTGAATGATTAAGCCTTTTTGGGTGAATCGTTTAAATGATTCAGTGACTCATAGAAAAACACTTTTCACTCGTTTCATTCCTTCATGGATCATCATATTTGAATGAATTGTTTGAATTACTTATTTAATGAGTCACTTGCTTGGTTCCTGGTTAATTAATAATTTTTGAACAAATCAGTTGAATAAATTATTCAATGACTCATTCAATCTTTTATAAAACTTTTTTTAAATCAGTTAAAACAAAAAAGGTAGAGATTTATTTAAGTTTGTTTGGCCAGTTATTAACAAAGATGGCCTTTGCCCCAATAATGCTGTAATTACAGGACTAACTTTCTAAAGTACATTACACCAACCTTGACCCCAAACCTATGGAAATGAGTTGTTAGCCAATCACGCTTACTGTTCCTTAATTTGTCTCATGATTGAGAGTAATTATCATCTTTGAAATCTTCAGACTGATGACCAAAAGCATCCAAAACCTGGTAAAGTAGCTAAATATGCTGATCCACGAGACCTTGATATTGAAGCGCTGGTGTCCATCAGCCTGGTGGAAAATGCTAAGCAGACAGAAGCAGAACACAGAGTGACCCATTAGTGTAAACCTGAACTCAGCAGCTCTGGCTCACCTTTGATAAGATGTCATCACTGCGGTATAATGCATAAATACCATGCTGTCAGGAAGGATGAGATCTGACCTGCCATGACTGGACACGGTAAGAGCTGATGGTGCAGCCACAGCACACGAATACACACACTACACACTCTTTGCAACATACACACACAGATCAAATACAAAGAGGGCCTATCTGAATGTGAGCATTGCCACCTTTACCTCAGAAGGCTTCCTGTGGCTTCAGAAGCTAGATCAACTCCTCTTTGCCAAAGGATTACTGTATACATTTAAATTTTAAGCAGGACTTTGAGAAATATCCTGGAAAACTCTTTTTAAATAAACTCTTTTGAGTTTATGTCAATATGCTCTAACATTTACAACTCAAGACTTTCTTCCTGGTCCACCTAGAGCTTTATTGAAACTGATCTGGAAATCATGAACGTCACATCCATGGGTACAGTAAGTGTAATTTCATATTTAAATATCAGTCAATAACTACTGTAGTTTAGCCACAACAGAGGCCTTTACATTTATATAAGGGTCCTACAGGTAAAGTAGCAAAAAGATTCTGGGTCAGAATCAGAGTGAGGGAAGAAAATGGCAACTGAATTAACTGAGTTTTGGTGCAATAAATTGTAGAACATTATTACAAATACATTCATATATAAGTAGTAGATAATATAATGCTATTTGATTTTGATTCATATCCATTAATCATTTCAAACTGTTTCATTTACCCAGTGTAAAACAGACAATTAATTCATCCATCTATACATCCATTCTCCAAAACGCTTATATCAAAAGGCTACGATGGCTGGATGGATGGATGGATGGATGGATAGATAGAATCTTCAGTGATGGAAAAGTCTTGAACTTTTATTCATTAGGAACATACTGGATGGTGAGAAGTGGTTGTTCCATAATGGAGCCAGATTTCTGGAGAAAACAAAGAAAGCAAGAAGGATTGGTCATTTTAGAGGTACAAAAGAACAAGTTATTCGGGTGAAAGACAATTTTTTATTTTATTTCTGGAGTAATGCAAATTAATGATACACACGACCAGGTGCGAATAATAAGAAATGAAATGAGGTCAATTTTAAGTTCATGTTGACTCTAAATGAATCCAATCAGTGTTGATTTATTAGAAGTGTGATTGCATTCTCTGTGGTCTGTATTCCATTATTTATAATCTAGAAGCACCAAGAATTACAGCAGTGGTACTTTTGGGACTCATAATCTCCAGCACCACAGACTGCTAAATATTTAGGAACGTTATGCTGTAATATCGCTGAAGGTAGGAGTACATTACCAGTAAACAGCTTGCGAACAGTTAATGTCCTTGCGTGGTGATTAGAGAAAGCAAGAGCGTTTCTTTCGTTCCCAGGGCATAGCTAAAAGTGAAGCATGGTAGATGTTTAGAGAGCGGCCTGCCGTTCGTTATTTAATCTCCGGGAGGAATTGCGGATCAGTGTTTGATTAAGACAGTCATTTACGAACAAACAGAAATGACAGCACGATGAGCCCTTGACAAATTGGCTTTGGCGCTAAATTCATTTATCTTAAGCAAAGAGAGACCCCGTTTCTCGCAACCTGCATCGTGGGGCTTTCCATTAGGATACAAGTGGAAAAACGGGATAGGGAGTGATAGAGAGGTAGGAAAAAATATCATAAATCAGCCGCCCATATGCACTACAGAGCAGCTGCTCTGAGCCTTATCCCATGATGCAACCCTATGCCCATGCACTTGTTGCAGAGGAAGAGGGACTAGCTTTGCCTTTTAATCCTGAGACCCGCCAAATTAAATCTGCGGGCTAGAAATATGAGAGGACATACTATTTAATTGATCTTTTCTGCCGGTGGTGGTCTCTCTGGCTCAATTTCTTTTTTTCAGTCCGCGCATCAGTCTCAGATCTCCCTTTAACCTGGCAGAACTGGCCGACTCCAAATTGAATCTGGCCGGGGAGATGGGGAGGGCTTCTCATTTGAGACTATCTTTAGAAAGAGGGCGTTAGGAGAGACTCCCGCTGGGCAGGAGAATGTGAGAGATAATCATCAAGGACCTTGTGCTGGCACACACACACACACACACGTGTGCACTAAAACATGCACACATGAATTCACACGCGCACACTCTCGAGCATCCCAAATCCCCTGTCCTCCAGGCACCAGGAGTTCTACATCTTTAAAACAGTCCATTTTCTCCCAAAAGTGTGCCACCTGCTCTTGGCAGCTGAATGGCTGGCACAGGGGAGATAAGTGAGAGGCAGCACCTGAGGGATTTGGAAAATCTGCTGCAACTCATCAGATTTTCCTGCTTTCTGCTTCTCAAAAGGTTCTGGTAATCACAGATTATAGTCTAGCCTTAAACGTGCATCTATATCTGTATGTGTAGGCATTTGTGTGTGTGTGGTGTGTCTTTGTGTACAATTATATGAGCATGTGTGTTTGAATTAACCTTTATCACACCCACGCTTGCTCAGGATCTCAAATTGTATATTAAATCGTGCCCAACAATAATACCGAGACCTGTGCGCTTAGATCAGCTCAGCAGCGTTGCTGTAAGGAAGAGGTTTGTCACCAAGGCAACAACGTTAACATCCTTGTAACAGAGTTTTACTTGCATGAGCAGTTCAGCCCGTTTCTCCAGGGGTACATCTGGACTAAATAAACTAGTTTTTGTTATCAACCCCTCTGATTTTGTTGCACACCATTTTGGAAATTACATGATTTTCAGGGGGGTTGAGGAAGTAATATCTGAGGCGCAGTCTGTTGAGGTTCGTCTGGCACAAGCCAAATTGTCTATTGCTGCCCCTAGCAGAGTTAGACGGATGTCTTAAACACTATTTAGACAAAACTCTGAAGATTATGCCACTTTATAAGGGTAGGGATGAAATGTGCACAACACCCTGACTGGGTCTCAGATCAGTAGACGGAGATGTCACTTGCACTTTAAGACCAGGGGCCGTTTCATAAAACAAGTTTACCAAACAAGCCAGGCTTATTTTGAACCAAATCAAGAATGTTTGATTTACAGTAATCAAGATGTTATATTATATATTATATTATGTAAATTTCTAATTAATATTATTGCAAATCAAAAAATAAATAATAATTGTAACAATATTAAGGTTTAAATATATATTTTAATATATTTATTTATTTATTTATTTATTTATTTATTTATTTATTGATTGATTGCCTAAGACTTCCTTTTCATTAGCCTAGTATAATGTGCACTCAACAGCAAAAAAAAAAAATGCTACATTGTTTATGATTGTGATAATAAATTAAAAATAGATAAAATGTTTGCAGTATTAAGCAGCATAACCTGTTCTTGCACAGCTAAAACAACTGGAATTTACTAATGTCCCCAATGTTAAAAATTAATTCACATTGAAAATTTGCAAACAGTACGTCAGGTGTCTTTTGTTAGTCTATTTTAAAATGTGAAATGCATTTTATTTAGTTTTTACTCACCTTTATGATTACTAAATGATGTATCTTATGTAATATACTGAATTAAAACAGTTTAGTGTGTTTAATTTTTAGATTCCCTCCAGCACTGCATTTTGTTTTGAGGTATAATTAGACCCCAATCCACAGTCAGCACAAGAAATTTCATAATCTCCCCAAACCTCTGCTTTTTGTCAACACTATATTTCATTACATGCATCACTTCACTTTAATAAAGCAAGATTATCTTCTCAAGGCAACACAAACCGTTTCTTCCATCAGGACCGAAGATATACACACAGTCAAAACTGCACACATGCGTAAACAATCTCTCACATGCACAGTGAAATACTCACTCACTTTTATATGTTGGGCACGGGCTGGAAAATAAAGATTAATTTCAATTCAAGAATCGGATGTGTGCGGATAATTATCAGTGGTGTTTGCTAAGGCAAGCATAACTATTACTATTCCTCAAACTTATGGTTAGTGATTTGAACAAATCCCAAACTCTAAGTATTAAACTCAAGTGTGTGACTCGTCTTGCATGGCTTGTGCTCCAGATATATGAATGATATCTCAATTATGTGATTTGTTGAGAAGAGGAGTGCTGTTCTAAGCAAGTAGGTGGACCATAAAATGGGTGAGAAAAATCCCATAGACTAATGCTGAAGGTAAGACCCAAACCATATCTGATTATAATTTAACAAAAAACCTAGGTCTGAGCTGAATTGGGACTACTATGCAACTGCATAACAACGGGGGTGTGCAGAAAAACAGTTATATCTATTTTTTGCATTGAAAGAATTATCTGCATCTTTATTGGGGTAGAAGGCAGTAAGACTTAAACCAAAATTGTGTTAAAACTAAAAAAACAGCCAATTTTTTGATGCAACTCTTCTCCATGTATAGTTTTTAATAGTAAATAAGCCTTGTATATTTATTATTATTTTTATTTATTTTTTTTTTTTTTATTCCAACCTCTAAGCAAATTAAACCTAATGTAAGTAGAATAAGAGGTGGCTATTTTGATTCTGATTTGTTCACTGTCTCTTTCTGATGGTTATATTGTTAGTGACTTTTTTGTGCCACAATTCTATGTATGTTTTATCATGCATGCATAGAAATCTACTAAATGACACCAAATCCTGCACATGACAAAAAACACTTTTACTTTTAGATTACACTTAAAAGATTTGTTCTAACAACTTCTGCGTTCAGACAGTTTAAAGGAATATATCACAAAAAAATTAAGTTGATTAAAAATGTCAAAAAGTCAGTCACTTGTTGTCCCCACCCACATATTTGTTTTGAATTGCTTTGGCTTGTAAACAGTGCTTGATACATATTTCTCTCCTGATTCAGACCAGATGATTTTCAATAGAGAAAGCATGATACAAAACTTAATTTAGTCATAACGGTTTGGAATTAAAGGCATCTTAATGATGGATTTGTTATTTACAAGCTTGCAGCTTTAATGGAGTGGTGTGTATCACTTTGTGATCTTATCAGCTATTTGGACTATCATTCTGACAGCACCCATTCACTGCAGACAGCAAAAATTGGTGAGCTAGAGATACAATGCTAATTTGTTCCAAATCTGTTCAGATGAAGAAAAACTCATCTAAATCTTTCATTGCCTGAGAGTAAGAATGTTTTCAGAAAATGTCAATTTTGGGGTGAACTATATCTTTAAGACATTATCATATCACATGGAATCATACATCATACATAGTTAATTACTTACAGTATGAAAGACTGGGGCTATTTGTCATTTACTCCAGTGAATATTTGTAAAGGTAGGATTCTATAGCTATTTAACACTGACACCATTGTTATCCAAAAGATTCAATCATTTAACACACACTGGCCTTTTGTGAAAACAGTCTGATGTCATAAATGGAACCAGAATTGACAACAATTTGTCAAGAATCTACAATATAAAGAAAAAAGCTCAATTATGACAAAAAAAATTATAAAGTGTCTGTCAAATTTAAACAAATTATGAATACAGCATATAAATATAAAAACATTAAAATAATATTTGAAACTAAATGCTAAAAAGATAATAAAAAATATAATAAATGTAAATATATCAGCAATTATTGCAACTAGCTTTTCCTTATACAGGTAGTTATCATATCTTTACAATGACATCATCAAGATTTCTTAAACAGTTATCTGGTCTTTATGTAACATACTTCAGCATTATACTGACCCCAGTTTGATCTCATATCCTCCTTGTACATATCCAGTTAAAAATAAGTGCTAAATCATTGTGTTGTGAGATGTTATAATGATTTTTGTAATGTAAAACTATACTTCTTCAATGTTTCACTTTTGTGCAAAACAAGACTACTATCCTAATCTTAAAGGAATAACAGTAGGCGGTATTTCAGATAAATCATTGTTAGTGGCTGTTCTATGATTAAATGGCCTTAAGTAACTAACAGCTTCCAACAATTTAGTTTACAACTTTGCTTGAAATGGTAAAATAAAAATAAAAACTATTAATTTACAGTTAACTTAAAAATCCTTTGTATGTCATTGCCAGTTGATAACCATAAATGACGCCAATTAATTTTGTAAAATGAGACACTCGCTTGCATGAATGTCATTAAAATGATAATGATCATTATTATCGTTGTTAATTAAATGATTTCTTCCTGCTTCCCTGTATTCTCCGCTCATCTCAGCTTGTAACCTAATCACTTTCCATCACTGATGAACCAAAACAACAACAACAACAACTTAATTCATTCAGTCTTTGAACATCAGAGCAAGTTGTTTGCTGTTGCCATTCAAGAACAAAGAGTAACTGAAAATAAAAGCAAAAATGAATAGCAGAAAAATACATGTATGGAAAATCGGGGCTAGTTGTCACACTTATTACTCTCAGGGAATACTTGTTTTTTTTGTGGCTGTTTTTTTTTTTTTTTTTTTTTGCTTTATGTATAGACAAAGCCATTGAACATTTACACCATTATTGCAAAAAACAAAAACAGGATATAGTTCATTGTTGTCAAACATATTGAACTTTTGTGAGAGCAGGGCATGTTGTCACAACGGAACATTCCATTCGAAAGTGTGAAGTATTTGAGTAACAATATTTTACTACATACTGTACTGAGAACAGTACTACTGGAGATTTCTTGTTCACCCTACTTTGGCACATGCAGGATTAGTTTATTTCTTTCTTTATTTTTTAAGCTGGCTTCATGTCATAATACATCTTTTTCAATGGTCATGATGTTTGTGCTAAAAACACTGAATAGCTGATCTTTCCACACAGACTCGTAACCTCTAAAACCAGCACTATTGTGCCATCTCCCCCTTTTCAGCCAAACAGTCACTCGATAGATTCTAAAGAATCAAACGGCCATGAAGGTGAATGACAACAGAACTGAAAGGAGATAGAGAGAAAAAAAAAGAAAAAATGTAAGTTTGTAAAGTTGCAGCCACGTGAAAACCAGCACGGAAATCAGCTACCGCATTATTCCACCTGGGCCAATTAGTGCATGCAAGACTCTCGGTTTTAGTATCGCAATGTCAACAGAAATCAAATCAGACACTGTGAACCGGGAGGGAAAAGGGTCGGTCCGACTTCATACGTCGAGCAAGAGGGAGCACGTCCTGATTAGAGGAGAAAACTGGATCAAAGAGATTTTATTAGACAAGCGCAAGATTAAACAAATCTTCTGATGAAAAAGAGGGGCTCTTCATTTCCTGCACTTAAGTGTGCATTAAACTTTAATGGACAAACACTGCTTGATCTCTTTAACAAGTGATGAGCCTTTGATTTGAGCGCTTAGAGAGTTTAGTCGGTCACAGTGCAAAAAGCACTAAACTCTGTGCACATGAACTCTGTTGGTAGCAGTGGTGCCTTCCCTCCCATCCATCTGCAAATTTGACATGTAAATCAGTAAAAATGTTACAGTCAATCCCCCATTAGCATGCATCCAGAATATTACCAGACAAGCTATTTTCTAATGTAGGCTATGTCTACAAAGGTCATGCGTTTAAACAGAATCAGAAAATCTACAGTAAAGGTAAAATATTGTTAACAGGGCACAATGTCCTCCTAATGAGATTACAAATATATAACAGAAAAAAAATAGTGAGCATTTAATTTTGTTGTTTACATCATTAGCCCAGTAGGTGGCGGCAAGTCACTGTCTAAATTAATCATTAAACCGCTCATCCAACGATTCCTTCAAAAACGCTGATTCATTCTGCAACTGAACTACTGGGGGCTTTTGTGAGTGAGTCAAATTATTCGTTCAACAACGCTTCTTCATTCATGGGCCAATCAGGTGAATGTTAATGATACATGAACCGCATAGGCTAATAGCATAATATTCCTATTACTTTTACAATATATTTCAAAGGAAGAAATAGTAAAAAATACCTTATTACATAATGTAGTCGTATGTCGTTCAGAATTCTGCGTGTTGTGAGTGAGTCATTCATGGGATTCAATCAAAAACGGTGATTCATTCAGAGCGTGCAATGGTCTTTCGGGTTTGTTTGAATTTGTTGGCAGAGCGACAAGAGACAATGCAACTGGTAATATTGTGTCTGAAATGTAAGTAACTCTATTAACTTGAGTTATTGAGCTGTCTTAATGTAATACAGTCTTGTTGTTTACTGCTCCACTGGGCCAGCACGCTTGTTCGTCCAATAGGCCCTATAGCCTAGTACAATAGGCTACATACTATAATAAGTGTATTAT
The DNA here is from genome assembly GCF_963082965.1 of Carassius carassius. Classification (NCBI taxonomy): domain Eukaryota; kingdom Metazoa; phylum Chordata; class Actinopteri; order Cypriniformes; family Cyprinidae; genus Carassius; species Carassius carassius. Next base: position 30,538,787 of record NC_081771.1, read on the forward strand.
AATTTATATTCATGTATTGAAACCATATCAAAGTGTCAGGTTTGTGCATGGTAAATAAACTTTTTTTTCTTCAAAAATAACTACAATGACAGTACATTATTATTATTATTATTATTAATATTTTTTTTTTTTTTTTTTTTTGCTACTATTTGTTTACCTCTAGTCATCTTCTTTCCGGTTCATTAAAGACAAATCATCAACAACATGTGGTTGCAGCCATGTAAATGCAGCTTTAATTTAACTGAGGTGATCTGATCACTTTTGGTCTCATCAGCTAAGCGAGGAGGCCTGTTGCACAAAGCCGGCTTCGGGTTTTACTCTGGTAAGTGCTTGTTTAGATTGAGCAAACTCTGAGTTTTCGGGCTCAGCAGTTTTGTCACCATGGCAACTTACTCTACACGGATACCCTGCTCCAGAGCAGGTTTTATTCAACCCAAACTGGACTAATCAGCTGTGAGTAAAGTGACATATATCTGATGCAATTAATCCACTCCCCCATGTACACTCTCTAGTTAATCACAATCTCTGCATCAACCCTGAGTTGACAGAGAATGTTTATATAAAGCTTTGTGAGCGCTCTGAACCTGATCTAAACCAGAGTTGGATTTGTTTGGTTTTGTCATCTCTAAACCTACTCTAAAACTCAGCGTTTGTTCATCTAGCTTCATGCAGCAAGTCATGGGTCTGTGAATAAATCAGAGAGATGAGTTGCTTACTGTAATTAATTAGTCAATCGATTTCCATCGGTTTGCCCCATTCACGTTGACTAATAAGTAGGCATTACTGCATTGACAGGGTAATGAGCCAATCTTAGTGTAAAAGGAGGCATTGCCTTATCTCTTTTGAATATGTTATTAATCTTTTAAAGAACGGCAGATGAAAATATATATATTTGCAATTTCACACTAGCTCACATAAGAATAAAATCCATTTAATTTGCCAATTTTTAAGAGCAAATTTGACCTTAAAGTAGCTTACACTCTTCATCTTTGTATGCAAAAGGGGGGTGGAGCTTAGTGAAGACTCAATTACAATTCATACGAAAATGAGACATTATAAACATTATGTAGTAAACGAGTCTACTCATTCAGACAAATATAATAAAGATGATGTTTTGAATAGAGGCTTGTCCTGCATGTGTTTTCTGAGGCATTTGTGAGTAAAAAGAAATGGGGAACAAGGGCATAATATAATGCATAATATATTTATTTCCATTTTTCCTTTTATACTGCTCTCCATTATGCAGCTTGGCAAATTTAACCCACATTGCTAATGCTTTTGGTCAGAGATAGAGAGAAAAAGCAATAGACATGATGCTGGTGTATCAGATGAATATTGCTTCAAGCAACTGTATCCTCTGTGACATTTTTCATGTACTGCCCTCTGTGCGTGTGACTTTCCTTCTGCTTTGATTTATTGACCACTATAACTGCTCCATGCCATGTTCCACATTATAAACCAGATACATACCTAGATGCTGCTTGGTCAATACATTTTGCTAAAGTACATGATACAAGGACTATTACGATGCTTGCATTACTGCGTACAGTAGCTCTCATAGAGACCAAAAATTAACCCCTGGTTATATGTCAGGGCGACATCTTTTAGTGTAAGGTGGACTCACTGAATTTGCTTAATAAAATAACATTTATTATGTGATATCTTCTTTATAAAGGCAATAATGCATTCAAGGCCATTCTAAATTGTGAATATAATCTGCTGCTTCCACATTGTGCCTATAACAACAACCTATTCACAACCTGTACCGTGCAAACCAAAGCTACTTGATTACACAGTCTGGCAGATTCAATGCCAGAAGAAACTTTACAATAATATTCCAAGCAGCAAACTACTCAGAATTGATAGTTCAGTGAGACTGCTTGTTTAGGAAACTACCGAAGTTACTAACAAATACATTTCAAAATTTGTCGATGTTATTTATTTAATTTATCTCATTTACATGTCCCTGTTGTGCATGATTCATGACTACTTATAATTACAAAAAACAAACAAATATATATATATATATATATATGTCAGAATGAACTTTATTGCCAGGTATGTTTACACATACGAGGAATTTGTTTTCGTGACAGAAGCTCCGCAGTACAACAGAATGACAGCGACAGAACATAAAACACATAATAAATGAATATAAAAATACAAAAAATAAAAATAAGTAGATAAGATATGACAATATACAAATTGACAATTGTGGGCATGTATATTCCAAAAATGCAGTTATGCATGTACATGTGTATATATATATATATATATATTACAGTGTAATAACTTGCTCTGCCTTTGAACTATCTTTCAGTTTTGGTAAATGTCACCAAGTCTTCCCTTGTCTTGCTTCTTTCTGGTAGTTACGTCCACTTATCACAGCCCAATCAAATCCCAAAAAATAAAGTCTATCATTTTTTTTGTTTTTCATTTTTTTTCAGTTTGTCTTCCAGCTCATTGTAATAATTTGTCAGAATAAATAAATCAAATTAGAGAAGCCCACTCAGTTCAGCTCTGTGTGGATTTTCAGTTTTTCTGTTCATTTTTTCCATTGCATTTTTGAAGAAATGACTCACTGCTTGAAAACAGCACATCTACTGCCACACAAAAAAAATGCACTTTAAATTAGTCACTCGCCAGTACAGGTAAAACATAAAGGCTTTTATGGCATGTTTTTCGTCCTCTTCTACCCATCTAATTGCCCCATCACTCAGTGCATCGTATAGTTGCATTCTCTGAGCCGAAAGCCTCCTTTATTTACAGATTTTTGCTTTGACAGTTATGGCCACATAGAGAACCAGAGGTCAAAAAGCCCAGCAGCTCGCCTTAAATTTCTGGCCAGCGGGGCAAAACGATGGAACCGGTGCAAAGAGGAGGGCCTGGCGCATAGAGATAAAGCCACAAGCGATAAGAGCTGGTCAGGGCGCTATACTGGGACATAAATGCTGCATTACATGCATAGATCTGCTGTTACTGCTTCTGCTGACACAACCCACCCTTCCAGGCTCGAGGTTTGGGCTTCAATCAGCATATGTGGGCTTGAAGAGATAGATTGTTAAGGGAAAAGCTGCTAAGACTGAATAAACCACACAAATTCTTGAGTACTTGAACAAATGCTGTTTGACTGTGATTTTCAGGAGCAAAACCGCCAAGATCAATGAGTCCATCAATTAGTGTAAGGAAGTGCATGAGAAAGCCTGACGACAAACCTAGAACATTTTACTTCCCAATAAGGAATCAACAGATGTGTTGGTGAGACAGAATTGACTTTAATAACAGCACAATGTTGTACTCAATAAAGGTTAGCTGGGTCAAGGTGGTCAGTTATCAGTTTCGTGAGCAGTTCCAATTACTCATGCAATACTTTCCATTATGTAGAAAAATTGAGTCTGTCAGTTTTTAAAAATCTGTTAATGTGTGCATCCAGGCACAGTTTCTTTGTGTTTTTTTATTTTCTGCACAATATAACATTTCTATGCTTCAATATATAAACTCTTTATTACAATAGAAGTCTTTTTTGTGAAAAGAATGTCTTAATTTGTTTCAAAGGTACACATCAAAACATGCAACAATTTTTAATATCTTTGATTATGTGAACACAAAACACATGCTCTAACCAATCATGCCATCGCCTGTGTTGTTTTTTTAGGAGTTTCATAAACAAGATCCATTAATTTCTGTCCAAATGTGCACACATTTAGAGAAATATTCTCATACATAGTTGAAGTTTCTTAAAAAAAAAAAAAAAGAAAGTTTTCAATAGTATAAGTTATGAAACAATTTTCTGTTTAAAGAATAATGTTTACATGTATCTTGAATGCAATGGTGATTAAGTTAGAATCCATTCCAACACTGGAGTTTTTGTTCAGAACTGAGTTATTCTCACTTTCACGAATCCTCTCTCATTATCAAACAACGACATGATGTAAGTAAGATTGATTAAGCAGTAGACAACTTTATTGATTTTAATTGGACATTGTGAGATCGCAGACGTCTTTCACACTTTAGAGGCTATTCAGCTATAATCCGTTAAATAAAAGTATTGTTTTTCATGCTGCGATGAGAAGCGACAGACAATTACATGCTGCAATGTTTTGGGAAGTGACATCTACCTATAAATGCACATATATAAAGAATATATATATATATTGCAAAACATGAAGGTGCTGCTTTCAGGTTGAATTGCTCGCTAAAAAAATTATGTGACATGATTAAGTGCATGATTTTCTTATGTGTTATTTTCTAAATGTCAAATTGCTCTAACTTGACATGTTAAACTCTTTTTAAAAAACACCTTTTAGATGTGATGTGTCAAGCAGACTTTTCCTGAGTTAAGCTTATTAATCTAGTTTTTCATTCAGGTGTGCTTCTGAACTCCTACAGTGTCTCTTATGGTTTCATCAGCACCTTAAAGCTAAGAATTTGAAATATTGAAGAAATATCCAATGGTCTTGTTTGGGAATTCATAATAAATTCACAAGTGCAAGAAATAAAATTAAAAAAATGCAATATTCATGTTCAATGATTTCAAACTAATTTACTGTGGACCAGATACGCGTGTTGTTCCATATTATAATGCTAGATTTCTCTTGCCCAAAGGTCAAACCATAAATTACACTAAAATTAGCCCAGCAGTCTTCCATTATCTTTCCCGGCATGAAACTTTTCTCCTGTGTAGAATTCAGGGTGACCTTCCTTCCTGATTGTTCCCCAATGCCTTTAAAAAAAAATAATAATAATAATAATATATATATATATATATATATTCTTCTTTCCATTTCCATCCTTATATTTCCTTACACAGTCATATGCTTCCAGATGTATTCATACTCTTTACCATCTGTTGAGCATTTGGTGGAGGTCGATGGTTCTTGGCTGGCATACATCCTTCGAGACGGTTAGGCGACTGACCAGCTTTGTTTTGATATGGTAGCACTTAGATGAATACATTTGCCATATTGCCATTCTGGACGGTTCTCTCTCAGTCCGATATTAAAAATGATTACAAGTATAAAGCAGGCCAAGAACAGGAATTGCAGAAGAACTTCGGTGATTCATCACTGAGAAAGAGTTTTTCACCTGCAATGATTTGGACTTTAAAGTGAATTTGAAAGGTTAACCAGCTGAACACAGACAGGAAATAATTGCAAGTCGTAGATAGCTTCAACATTAATTTCTAATAAAGGTCGAGAGACTCTCGGAGAGACTGATTAAATGGTGGAATAAGCATATAAAACTGTTTGCCAAGTTAAAATGGCAGGTGAATTTTTTTCTTTTTTTTCTTCAGCTGTTCCCTGTGTGTCTGGCAACCTTGACGAGCTCTGCCCTTTTCTCCTGCCATATTTTTTTTTCTAGATGTAATTGTATTTTATTTAAAACCAACAGGCAAATGCTAAAATGTTAATGATACAGCAAACCCTGGGAAAAGGAAGGCGTAATTCTGTTGTAATGGAAATTAGGAGAGCAGGTTTATTGTACTTGCTTCTCTCTTCTGTGGCTAACAAGCAAATCAACAACTGCAAATTGGTGGCTCTCAATTAGATCTGATTTCATTGTTTACATTTTCTATATTAGAGAAGGCTGATGCTAAGTGCCACATTATTTATATCTAGTAACTACGATTCTCAAAAATCAGATTCCACAGATTGTTTTCATGTTGGCTTGAAACTCCCTTCAAAACTTAAGCCTTACATTACTTTCAGACAACAGACTACAGATATATATAATGAAAGTAGATCCTAACTGAAAGATTAACTAGGTTCTTATGACAAGGATATTTAAAAATAAAAATAAATAACTAGTTGGAGCAACATCTGGATGTTTTCTAGCAGATCTGACCCTTAAAAATATACTTTAGATGGTATATACTAATGCGTTTAAGATATTAATAAAATTATGTATTTGACCTGAAAAACCAGAAAAACCAGTTGATTTAGGCAATACCAAATTAAGTACATTTGATAAAACCTTTTCAGAGTGAAATACAGCTACAGAACTAGTAAAATATTATGTATCATTCTTCTAAATTAAACCAACTATTTTTGATAAAATAATGAGAGTAACTGTGACTTTTTTTCACAGTTTCTTTTGATTCAGATTCAGAAAATTCAAAAATTCAGATTTGTTTCCTCTAAATTGCTACATTATTTCACGCGATTGCACGTTTAAGCTTTTCTCACAATTCTGAGTTTATATTAAAAAAAAATCTCTGAATTGTAAGACCTACTGTATATGCGCAATTACAAGTTTATTAGTTGAAATTGCGAGATACAAAGTTGCATTTCTAAGCAAAAAGTCAGAATTGTGAGATAACTCACAATAGCAAGAAAGTCAGAATTATGAGACAAAAAGTCACAATCGTTTCTTTTTCTTTGCACACAAAAAAAAGCTTCACATTCACACTTTTTAGGTTAATTTAAATGTAAATATAAAATACTGCAGATAAAGACTGCTAAATAAAGAACAACAGTCATATAAACTCTTTATGATATGTAGCTGTAATATATATATATATATATATATATATATATATATATATATAGTCCGAGCAACTGTTAATGATCCACTTAAAAATCTTCTCATGACTTTAAATCTGTTTGAATCACCCACAGAATTACTTCTTCATCCCAAATCTGCCTTCAAGTCTGTTTCATGCTCCTTCTTAACACAGCGGCATTGGATTATGATAGCAGCAGGCCATTAAAGTGATGTGTACTGAATTTCATTAAGTTAAGTTCTCCATCAAGAGGCATATCCTTATGTGTAGCGCCCATCTGTCTGCAGGTCCAGACATGCTGAACGCTATACTTAAACAAGCCCACCTGAGAGCCCTGTTCACTGACTGAACCAATAACAGCACTTCAGTCCAGACCTGGCAATTAAAAGACAGATCCCAGAGCCCTTACATGGGGAGTTTTGTGTAAGATTTCCAGAGCTAGAACACTATCTGCATGAAAGGATACACGTACAACCACTAAATGTTTTGCCTTTCCAGTGTTGTTTTAGATCAAGCTAATTAGTGATGCATGCTAAGGTAAGCTGCAGTATTACTATTGCTCATATTTAGGTGCAAGGGTTGTAAGAACCTCTTACCTAAATGTCATCATTTACCCTTTTGGTGCCTTATATTTCGATTTTTAAATACTGGTAAATCAGACAGCTGCAGCGGAGTGAAGAGTTTACGTCAAAATGTCCATACATCAAATTAAATTAAGTAATGGCTTTTTGAATACTTGGACTTTATGGTGCTTTATAATGTCCTGTGCTTTTGTAGGGCTTAACAATAACACAGTATCGAATTTGGATCGGTATCGTCTTACCGATACCCGATCCGGCAGAAATTGTCAGTATCGGAGCCGATACTGAGTAACGGATCAATGCATCCTTATCACGTTTGACACAATCTGAGACACAGTTTGATCTACTGTATATGCACCACTTTACCATTTCAGATCTACCAGATCTAACATCAAGAAAAAATTACAGTAAGATGATCTTTGTGACTCATTTGGACTCTTCAGATGTAGACATGTACTGTATGAGTGATTTCTGACAGAAAGTTTCAGACAAACGCCTAAAATAATCAGGCAAATTAGTTATCAAAGATTACTGAAATCCAGCTGGCTCAGAAATGTGAAGGAGCTTGTGACACTTCCGGCTGCGCTGTCGCTCTGCAGTTGGCCAAGAACTACACACCTCAAAACACTGGGCATTAATTAAGGAAGGAAGGAGGGATGGGAGATTGAATATTTTAATGGGACCCAGAGAGTGAACTGTTGAACTCATTATTCCCTTCGAGTCATACAAGCTGTTCCTTGCACGCTCAGAAACATTGCAGGTCCTGCATTTACAGGGTGATGGGGAAAAAACACAGCTCTACATTACATTATGGACCGAATACATGCAACAGCAAGCCAGTTAAACAGATAGCGTTTTGCCTTATTGATTCTTGTGTGTGCAACGTTAGCAAGTGCAAGACTTATAATTGACTAACTCCACCAGGAACTGTTAATTAACCTCTGCAGGGCATACACTACGCTCGTCTCCATCCACCCACTTGCCAAACACACCCACACCCCCAGCGTTGACAGATGACATCTGTGTCGTGCACTGACTGCACCACCTCCAGCTTCAACGGCATATTTATGCTAAACAGATCTCCATCATCTGTGATGCTGTCTACCTAATGAATGCTTTATCTTCTCAAGTTCCTTCCTTCCATAATTGTTTTCTCTTGTTTCCATAGCTACTCCTCAAGATCTTTCAGGAGAAATGTTTTTTGAAAGACTGTCAGCGGTGAATGTGCAAGGAAAAGCATAGCTACGCTACATGACAACTAAGAGATTTTTATTGCGGTGGTCTAACTGTGTGGCGATAGACCGCCGCAGCATGCTATAAGCAGTCACTGCCGGATCCTGAAACTTCAAGACATCTTTATTTTGTGCTTTAGGGGTCTGGGTCACAGATGAATTTATGTCAAATATTTAGTCTTAGATCTTTCTATAACTCAGCTTTAACTATAGTGCTTTAGTAAAGATCTTATTCTTCTAACGCAGACTCCTCTTAAAGGAGCAGTGCACGCAAAAATGACAATTCTGTCATCATCTCACCCTTGTGTTGTATATATATTTGTATATCTCACAGTACATTTATACTAAAGCATTTTGAGTTATGCAAACAAATTAATTGATTCAAAGTTTTGAATCGGTTAAATTAAACATGCTGATTCATGGAATAGAATCAAACATGCAAACATTCAAACTCCAATTCACCTCTGTTCACCACCACAAACTATTCAAGCGTCTTTTAAAAATGCAAAGTACAAGACAGAAGGGATCAAGAAACTAGTCTATTTGTATCCGGTTCTACTTCGCCTCGCTCTGATCAGGATTCGAATCGCGGTCTAAGGCGTGGGAGGCGGGCACTCTAACAAGGAGGCTAAAGGCCACGGCCCCTACCATCAGTCGCTAGAGTGCCTCTCTTTAGATCAGAGGAGTGAGGTTTACATGCACAGCTCTTACTAGCCTACAATATTTACACTTAGCCCCCTAAACCTAACTCCCATCCGGGTCATGGCACCAAATGTAAGTGGTTCTACTTCGCCTCACTCCGAGCGGGATTCGAACCATGGTCTCCACATGGGAGGCGGGCGTCCTACCAAGGAAGCGAAAGGGCACGGCCCCTAGCATCAGTCGTTTTAGCGCCTCTTGAGATCAGGGAGTGAGGTTTACATGCACAGCTCTTACTTGCCTACGACAGTTACATAGTGACGCTACAAATGTAGTGGCATAAACTACATTTAAAATCTTTGCAGTATTTACAGTGCTTCTTAATTTTATATTTTCATGAACATTTCTTTGGTAATCATAACATTGATTAATTTTATATATTGATTAAATTATATTGTGCACATGAATATCTTGTATTACTTCAGGGTTGTAGAAAGCAACAAACTGGAAACACAGGCCCAAAGAGTACAAATGAACAGGATTGGTTGTGGCATAAGAATGCTCTCCGAGACAACAAATACATCATGTCATGTCCCTACATAATGTATCCATTAAAATCAACCTAATTCAATCTCCAAGTCATAAGGAGACATACTCATTTCTCTACATGTGGTCCTTTTAGGGACAGTCAATACGGCAAGAACTCCAAATGAGTTCCCCAGCCACACACTAGTTACCAATTGTACAAAACTGATTTCATTACTCCCTGAGTTGATTGCAGATAACCCTGTTAAGGATGATAATGGTGCCATGAAAATTCCATCATTGAAATAAAGCCAGAGTGAAAGAGAGAAGAAGATGGGGAAAGAAGGAAGGAAAAGAAAGCAGTGACCAGAAGAAGTAAACAACCGAACACTTGTAGATTCAAAGACTTGTGCTGATGTCAGATGGACTGAGGTAATGCCTAAAGACACAGCAGAAAGAAAATGAGGCTAATATAAAGAGACAGACGGAAATACAAATGAAGTCAAACATGACTCACACGCTGTCACAACAAACATCCAGATAATGGGAGAGACAGAAAAATATAATAATGCACGGTCAAATATTATTACAGATGAAAGTCTGAGGGTTGGCTGGATTGAGGCTTGGAAGCTTTTTAAAATTAAACTTACATTTAAAATGAATATGAAAAAAAAAATACAAAGAAATAAATGGCAAATTTTATTTATATTGCATAAAGATGGTCATAGTTACACAGAATCAATATAAATTATACCTTTTTGTCATTGTTACAGAAAGAGGTTGAACATTTTTGAGTAAACTATGCAGTAACTAAGTCTTGAGACCATCAGTGAAAATGCTTTTGTACAAAAAACATGATTTTATTAGTGTAACAATTTGAGTGAATTAAATGAGTGACCTAGAAAACTTTTTAGGTTTGCATAAAATCATCATTTTATAGTACCTTTGCTCATTTTAAAATGAGTAAATGTCATCTCAGACTCTTCACTGCATGCTAATACAGGTTTGAAATGACATGAGTTTGAGTAAATAACACTGGCAAAGCATGCAGAGCTGTTGAGCTTCAATTGCACAGCAAATGAATTCAGCATGAAGCAAACTTGACCACATAAGTCTAATTTCGAAAAGAAAAGGGGGAAAAAAGCACTTTCATATCAAGCAGCGGCTTGCACAGAAAAAGCCAGAAGGCCATGGGAGACTGTCACAAATTGAAAGTGAAATCATACCGGGCTAAAATAAAAAAATTGTTCCAAGTTAATTGAATGTAGCAGTGGGTATCAATACTTTCACAGATTACTAATGACGTCTTACAGGAAATCTTGGGGGCAAGAGGGAGTGAGTGAGGAGTGGTGACTTATTATATCTCCCCATCCACACTTTCTTTTCTTATTCTTTTTCTTGTCTCTGAGACACATGGTCTCCATGTATCTTTAAGTATTTGTATTATAACTGCATCACAGACACAGACTATGTGTGTGTGTGTGTGTGTGTGTGTGTGTGTGTGTGTTTCATTATTCTATCGCATCTTTATGAAACAATTTAGAAGAAAATTCACTGCAGTGCATGCTCTTTGAGATCTTTTGCTGGCGTTTTTGGTTTGACTGAAACAAATCAAATTCGACTCTGCTTTCGACCTAAATGTGATGTCTTTGATGTTTTGTTGTGAGACTGAAGTCTGCAGATCTCTTACTGATTTCTTTACATTTTTTGTCTATTTGGGATGCATATTTGAAATCTGATATATGAAGAAATGAATGCACTGTTTTTCAAATTGCACTTATTAAATTGTACCGCTGGTCTTGTTTATTTTAAGAAATTGTCCTAATTTATGTACAGGTATAATACAAGTCATAGTTGATCATGCACAATTGTAGTGTTGGATTTAAATTCTGTAGACCTCCATGTTTGATATTGGGGAATAGAGAAAGGAATCATATGTGTAAACTTCTATGGACATCGTAGAGAATAGATTGGTGCTCCACAGACAGAGTTGCTGATGCTCTTTTTGTTCGCTCCCATATGAGCTTCCTTTCCAGGTAGATTTTCATGGTTATTTTCTGCTTGTTCACATGCTTGAGGATGTTGTTGCCCCGGGAGACACTCAAAGGTACACAGAGGGCTTGTCCTCAAAACGAGATGGTAACTGGCAAACAGATGCTGCAAACCTGCTCACCTTGAACAACAGTTAAAGGAAAGTGCTTCATGGAGCTTTTAAAAATTTATTTATTTCCAAATGTTTTTGATAATTTGTCCTGTAACCTGTAACCTGCAAGCTGTAATTTAGCCAAATGATACAAATCAATAAATAAAAATTAATTATGGAGAAATGTAGCATTACATCACTTGCTCACATATGGATCCTCCTCTGCAGTGAATGGGTGCCGTCAGAATGAGAGTGCAAACAGCTGATAAAAACATCAGAATAATCCAAAAGTAATCTCCAGTACAAAAATTAACATATTGTGAAGCCAAGAGCTGTGTGTTTGTAAGAAACAAATCCTTCATTAAGATGTTTCTAACTTCAAACTGTTGCTTCCAGCTAAAAAACAAGTTCTCTATCCATAAATCTACTTTCTTTAGTGAAAAAGTCATCTCGCCTGAATCAGAAGGGAAATATGCACAGATCAAGCAATCTGTACAAACTAAATCCAAAACCGTTCCAAACAACTAAATTGATGGGTTTTAGAGGACAACAGGGATGGAATTTTTTTTCACTGGAGGAAGCATCATTATGGATAATGGGGTCATATTTTGGCAAGAAGCAACAATTTAAAGTGAAAAGGTCTTAACAATGGATGTGTTTGTTACAAACACGCAGCTTTTCATTTCACAAGATGTGAATTAATGGACTGGAGTCATGTGGATTATTGTGATGTTTTTAATCAGCTGTTGGACTTTCATTTTGACAGCACCCATTCACTGCAGGATCTATTGGTGAGCAAGTGATGTAATGCTACATTCCTACTAAGAAAATTTTCAGCAAATTTTCATTTTTGGGCAAACTGTTCCTTTAAACAAAATACAACCCTGGAATATGATAGAAATGATACTGAAACTCTGTGAAATGTGTTTTAAGAGAGTTTATTTCTCTGAAGTCCACTGGGTACTTGACTAAAGTTGATTTTTTTAAGAAGCATTTTTTTTGTATTCTTATGTTTAGAGAGTGAGTAATAGGACGTTGAATGTGATAAAAGAATATAAAATGTCTATGTTTAAATATTGCTGTTTTAAAACTATAGTTGTGGCACATGTTTAGCCCCATGTCTTAAGCGTCAGTATCAAGTCTCCAGTGCTAAGAAATAAAATTCTCTTGTGGCAGTGCATCTGTGCATGCTCATATTTATCCCTGAAATGAAGCAAAGTCAGGGTTTGAAACCAGCTCACTTAGTACACAATAAGTGAAATGTATGATCGCCTGCCCGGATACTAACATCAGATAATTACAGCATGTACAATATCGTACTGACAATAAAGTACAGAAAAAAGACACGAAAGCCACTTAATTGCAAAGCCACAAAAACATCGCCACCGCTGCCTCTTCGGCTCTCATCTGCATATTCTAATCTCTGGGTATTTTCATTCAAGTACGCTGCCACCTTATTGGCACCTAATGTGTTTTTAACACACAAAGTAATGATGCCGCCTGCTCTGCAATCTGTTTCCACGAGAGACTGGCCAAAACACAGTATGTGTAAGCGCCTGTTCTTGTCCCTGCACTGTTTAATGGAGACAGATGCATTTTTATTGCAGCTTTTGCAGCTTTGCTTTCCTGGGACGCGTCAGCTGGGCTGAGCAAAAGGGAAGGGGAAAAAAGATGATTCTCTCCTTGAAGCGAGGAGGAGGGGGGGAATTTGCTAATTGGATTAGGTCCTCCCTGACTCAGTGTAGTAAATAATAATCTGCTGTCTGGTACAAACCAATGCCCTTGAGCTGCATAAACACACACAGCCTCAAATGAGTGGAAAAACGAATTACTGTTCAGTGTTTGTGATAGTGTGACCAGAGATGAGCCAATGTGCGTGATCTGCACACACACACACGCTCATGCACACACGTTGTAAGACACAAAGGACTGTGTTTCATAACACTCTCGTCAATATTTCCTCAAAGAATGGTGCATTTATTGCAGTCTTTTGTAATGCTGCTCTTTGTAATAATGCTCATGTTGAGCTATCGCACAAAGTTTTGGTAAGTCTTGATTTAGTGCTCCATTCACACTTGAACTTTACATTTTCTGAGGAAATAAAAATGATGCAAGGGTGGTTACCAGGCCATTGCTATATATTTGCTAAGGTGTTCAGAACTCTTCAGATCACTATTGCAGAACAATTCATTAAAATAAAGCCAAAATCCCACTATGGCTTAGTGTGATTTATACAATTTCAAAGGCTGTGATTTAAATAAATATAATGTGTGTTTCAGTGAAGCGCCACACTGTGTTCATTTACACACGAGCAATGTTGCTTTGCAGAGTGCGCTCTTGGAGAGTTGCCATGTCCATTTATTTAAAGCAATATTTATCAATATCTTCGTGCTTGTTGTTTGGGCTCAGCTGATAAAGCAATCCAGTTTATGTAGTTGGCAGGTTGCAATATTCTGGTATGTAAATTTTATTATGAGTTTGTTCTTATTTGCCTTTTTTTTTTTTTAATAGCCAGATCTGTCAAGACTAATGTACCTCATTCACTGTGATTTCTTGTACCGTTCATACAGAAGAGAGACACAACTCTGATACATAGTATGGTGGCCGAGAAGTGCAAAAGCAAAAAAAAAAACACAATTCTGAAGACAAATTACAAACACATATGCAAATGCAAATCTAAAAAAACTAAATAACAATTCCGAAAACACTACAACAACTCTGAAAACATTCAAACAATTCAGAAAACACAAAACAAATCAGACAAACGGGAAGAGGTAGGTATAGTTTGAGATAGCGCCATTGGTTTGGGAATAGATTACTCATTGCTTACTGGACGAGCCATCTGTCAATCAAGGTATACAGGAAAAGCAACAGAGTCATGATAGAAAGTTCCAAGATGCTATTAAAGTAGCTCAGTTTTAATGTATTGTCTGAATTTCCCTTACTATTTGTATTCCCTTTGAATCAGACTACAAAAATACTTGTTAACGCTAATACAAGGGTGTTTCTAATACAGTGTCTATGGGAGTGACCGTAAATTTGTCATAGTTCTCTCTTCTGACTGCCGTTATCTGTCTCTCTTTTAATTTTTTTTTTTTTTATAAGTCATTGAAAACACTATCGTGGCTTTTTCTTTTGCTATTTGGGATAAAAAGCAAAAAAAAAAAAAAAACAGGCAGAGGTGTTTTAAATTAGGTGTTATTTTTATTTTTTGTTGGGCAGAGAGAATTTAAAGGGGATAATATAAATACAAATATTGAGCGATGATAAATACAAATATTAAGAGAAGAATGGTATTTTTATTAGGAAAATTTTACAAATTTGATTTATATCCAACAACATTAAGACACAGTTCAAAATTAGAAAATGGCCTTATTGAAAATGCTTACTGATTCTCTGTCTGCAGGAGGCACTTTTGGAGTGGTTTCCCTCATAACAGCTGTACGTAACAGCTGTACGTAAAAGCTGCGCGGCTCTCATAAATGATACTTTATCAGGCAGTATTCAGGCTTTATAATTTAGATGAGATGAAAATGACACGATCAAACGTTTGAGAAACACCCCCTTTTTGGTCCTCAAAAACCTATACTTGGACTTACATAGTTTTCGTATTTTTCGTTGTGTTTTCTGACTTGTTATTTTGCTTTCGTATTTTTCGTTGTGTTTTCTGACTTGTTATTTTGCTTTCCTATTTTTCGTTGTGTTTTCTGACTTGTTATTTTGCTTTCGTATTTTTCGTTGTGTTTTCTGACTTGTTATTTTGCTTTCGTATTTTTCGTTGTGTTTTCTGACTTGTTACATAGTTTTCGTATTTTTCGTTGTGTTTTCTGACTTGTTACATAGTTTTCGTATTTTTCGTTGTGTTTTCTGACTTGTTATTTTGCTTTCGTATTTTTCGTTGTGTTTTCTGACTTGTTACATAGTTTTCGTATTTTTCGTTGTGTTTTCTGACTTGTTACATAGTTTTCGTATTTTTCGTTGTGTTTTCTGACTTGTTATTTTGCTTTCGTATTTTTCGTTGTGTTTTCTGACTTGTTACATAGTTTTCGTATTTTTCGTTGTGTTTTCTGACTTGTTACATAGTTTTCGTATTTTTCGTTGTGTTTTCTGACTTGTTATTTTGCTTTCGTATTTTTCGTTGTGTTTTCTGACTTGTTGTTTTCGGATTACTGGTTGTGCTTTCTGACTTATGTTTTTTGTATTTTTCGTTGTGTTTTCTGACTTGTTAAAAAAATTTTAGGAATTGTTATTTAGTTTTTTAGATTAGCTTGTATAATTTGTTATTTTGTTTTAATTATTGTGAACCTGGTCTTAAATTATGGGTCAAAATTATATTAAGTAAAGATCATCAAACTTAATTTTTTATTAGTAATATGCATTGCTTTGAACTTCATTTGGACAACTTTAAAAACGATTTTCTCAGTATTTCGATTTTTTTGCCCCCTCAGATTCCAGATTTTCAAATCGTTGTATCTCAGCCAAATATTGCCTATCCTAACAAACCATACATCAATGGAAAGATTACTTATTCATCGTTCAGATTATGTATAAATCTCGTTTTCAAAAAGACTGCTTTTGTGGTACAGGGTGATTTGTTTTGCACTTTCCAGCCACCGTAGATAGGCAATTTATAACATCATTAACAACTACTTGTTCATTTCAGTTCTGTATTTAGTTTTTATTTAGTACTTTATGACTTATAGCTTAACCAAAAGTCTCAATGATATTTTGGTTTCTAGTAACTCGGGTTCCTCTTTAAATGTAAATCTTTGGATTTTTTCTCAACTGTTTTATTTTTTGGCATGCTAAAATTGCAAGTCCAATCAGTTAGGAAACTAACAGCACTCCTTTAAAAAATAAAAAAAAGCTGCATGAGGAATTACATGCTAATGGTGAAGAATGAATTACTAGCTAATTTTCAATACTGGATTTAAACAAGCCATTATCCATAAGTATGAACAAGCACCACTAATTATTAATTCAAATTCCTCATAATAACCTTTTACATCATAACCACTCTAACAGACAAAATTCATTTTCAGTGAAGCAAACAGCCTGATGATGCTCCACATAACATCCCATAATACAATGGCTTATTTCCAATAAACACTTCTCACGCACTTACCCAAAACCAGTGATCCCTGAATATTACAAGCCAGGCGTATTGTGTCTTGATTAATTGCTGTGGGTATTAAAACATAATATCAACTTTAAAACACTATCTCCTCTGAGAGAAGGTCACTTAGGTTTTTCCCCCTCAAAGTTCAGAAATGACAAGGGAGTAATTTGGCTCTATCACTGATGTCTTAGTCAGCTGCTCTCCATTTAGCCATGATAATGTGACTCATAAATGTTTCCAGTGCAAAGTACCAAAAGACCGTTACTGACCCTAGAATCTGTGTGTCCAGTGTATTTGACACACACCAGAACAAGAAAACCATGGCTTTAGATGCAAATCTTTCCCTCTGACTTTGTCCTGTTGATAAATGATTCTCAAAGAAGGGACTAATTGATGTTCACATTCCTTTTCGAAATGGAGATTTGGATTGAATGCAGCCTGTGGTTTTGTTCGTAATTATTATTAATTATGAAATAGTAATAAATAGTAATTATTAATTTTGTATCCAAATTATAATATATATATATATATATATATATATATATATATATATAACATTTTCTGCATGATTTTACTTTATTTTATTTTATTTAATATGTCCTTGATGAATAAACATATTAATATAATTTAAGTTATTGAAAGCAAATACATTTTCATCAGTTCAAGCTGTAAAAGCCGCATTAATGTATTATGAAATAATGAATTATGCAATATTATTTATGTTAACATAAACTTAGTTTAATAAACAATAATGCCTTCATGAACCTTATTGCAAAGTGTTACCTGTTTTACAGTGTCAAATATAGATATAAATATTTATAGTGTTAAATATGTCAAAGTTCAGTTTGATACATCACTGTGCCATGATACCACAGTTTTATTTTCATAAGTGCAGTGCAGACTCCATTCCACTCCACTTTAGAGGATAGAGGCAATCTGAGCTCCATGCACAAAGTATTCACCCCATTTGCAGCTAAACCAGGATGCGGTCTTATATAAATCCTGCTCTAGGGCTCCAGGGTGGGGGGGAAGTACATATTTGTCTACAAGATGAGGCGCAGCTCCATGTCATGACCTTCCCCGGTATCAACAAGCCATAAATATTTACAGGCATGTCCTCTCCAAGGTAGTCTGTAGACATCGCAAAGGTCACCGCAACTGGCACTCAACATCCATTTATGCATTTTTACATAAGAGCTGAATATAACATGCAGTCTGTTTAACCTCTGAAGACGCTCCCGTTCAATTTCACATGAAAAAGCCTTCGCTCCACATTGCTTGAACCCCAGCTTGCCGCGGAGTCCATATGAGAGGGAATAGAGGATGCTGGAGGGAGGGGCTTGCTTCTGTCTTAGAAAACAGAGCAAAGCGGGAAACCACTGGAGTGCGTCTTCACAAGAAAAAACTAATATTACAAACTCCGGGAGTCCAAACAGCAGCCGTCAGAGCCAATGAGTGTTAATCAGTATTCAACCTAAAAACATTGCAGCTGCGCTCGGGAAAATTTCTCCATCGACGTGTGCTTGTAGAGGGACGCTCGCCTCGTGGCCCGAACCGACACCTCTTCATTTCCATCTGTCTGAATTGAGGCTGCAATTTATTTCCCAATCGAGAAAAGAACAGCCTTATGGAAAAAGGAGACACGTATACACACACACATGAAAAAAGAAAAAAAAAACAGTAGGCCGCGCACTTCTCTCTCAAAATGATTTATGGTGCAGCATTTGCCTATATTCCTTCGCAGATAATAAGAAAATACAGCAATAAATCTGAAAATGTCAGGTAATTTCGTTATCACCTTGTCGGAAATCTGAATACATCATCTTTTAAAAAGAGAGCAGCGATAGAGGGGGAAATATCGCCAGGGTCG
This sequence comes from Carassius carassius, assembly GCF_963082965.1. Taxonomy (NCBI): domain Eukaryota; kingdom Metazoa; phylum Chordata; class Actinopteri; order Cypriniformes; family Cyprinidae; genus Carassius; species Carassius carassius. Next base: position 30,557,398 of record NC_081771.1, read on the forward strand.
GAGGTTAACGGAAAAAGAGGACACAGCAGTGGGGCGCAATCAAGATCGCAATTACCCTTCACAGCTGAACACAGGTGATAATCACTTTGAAATATGCAATTCTCTATTTGCGTTTTGTTTGGGCTCATTTCATTCAACACATTTAATCTCCAACCAAATAGTGGCGAAATCGTTTTTTTTTTTTTTGCATTTCTTCAAAAGACACCGTATGCACGAAAAAATGAGATCATGGGTGCACATTGAGTGTGCTAGAGCAGGAACACTGTGACAAAACAGCCTGGACCACACATGGAGAAAATGACTTCATTTCCTCCGTTCCTTGCTGAGTTTTTTGTTTTTTACATTAAAAGGTCAGAATGACCCTTGAAAGGCCAAGCTTTTGAATACAGCTTAAATCCTCAGAGATTTGGCTGTCTGTGATGATTGGATGACTTTGTTCCTATCTATTTTTACCAGATTCAAAGGCGGCTTCACACGCAGGGTGCTTCTCATGTCTTATTTGTGCATCCTCTTTTCTTTTCCTCACGTCACAGCTTAGGATGTGCAAGGCAGGGTGCCAATCAAAGGAAAACGTATTTGTGTATTGGAAGATTCTTGATAATTCAAATGTCATCAGCGTCATCATCAGTTTGAGTTTTGAGAAGCAACCAAGTTCCTTGCAGAGAAGAAAATCCCAGAATGTTCTGAGATCTATTTAAGATGGCTGATTAAGCAGAGAAATCTTGTTTACACGTAAATCCTTTTGTTTTCCAGTAAAAATATATAAACATACATAAAAAAGACAAACTTCTTTTTATATGTAATTTTTTAGGAAATTAATAATTTTATCCAGGACTAGTTAAATTGGTCAAACATTGACAGTAGAGACATTAATAATGTTACCATCCAAAATATATTTATATTCTAAAAATTCAAGTAATTTTAATTTCTTTTAATTATTTTTTTGAAATGGATTCGTTTTTAAATTTTATTTTGAATTAAAATGTTAATAATTTCATTTTTGTATTTTTGTTGTTGTTGTTGTTTAAATATGTTTATATATTCTTCATTTTTTAATTTCAGTTATAGTTATTTTTGTGAAAAAAATGAAAAATGTTGAAACTAGCTGAAATAACATTGTTGTATATTTTATTTTTTTATTTAAAGTTAACTATAATAACACTGCCTGTAATAAGAATAATAAGAATATCGCAGTTTACACAAAAATTTTAAACAGCACAGCTATTTTCAACATTGATGATAAATCATTCTTGAGCACCAAATGGTTACATTAGAATAATTTATGATGGATCTTTCAAAACATAAAAAAATAATAAATAGTCATACCTATAGTACCCAACACTTTTGAACAGTAGTAGTATATTTTTATTTTTATGCTGGTAACACTTATTGCTAGAATATTAGTAAGATATTAGTACTAATTAAGCACATATTAATGCCTTCTACATGACCTTATTCTACATCCCTAAGCCTACCCAACTCCTAAACTAAACAACTAACTTACTAATTATTAATAAGCAGCCAATTAGGAATTTATTGAGGGAAATGTCGTAGTTAATAGTAGGGCTGTGCGATTAATCGAAATCGAAATAAAATTTGAGTGTGCGCGATTTCTAAATCGCTTTATAGCACGATTTTCCGCACCCCGACCTCCCGCAGTATGTTATCTGAACCAATCAGGATGCAGCGCACCTAAGTGGAGTGCCAGAACAGAGCAGACTGGGCATATGCCTAACTCCAGGTTCACACACTCTGTCTGTGATGCGTAGCCTTTTTTTTCGAGCCCATGTAAACGGATCAGAACGTTCACACTGCATGCAGTAAAAAGCTGAGAACAGAATAGGTTATAAATAGAAAGGTGCGAAAAGATTTAATATCTTGCGCGTGAGCACAGAGAGAGTTGTGAGTGCACAGGACACAGGTTGAGCGAGAGGAGACACGTTGTAAGGCAGCGTGTATCTGAGCCTTATACAGTCTATGATCTGAGCACACGCATCTGGTTTTGTTAACAGAGCAAAGGAAATCTGCGTGCGAGCGGATAAATTCGCACTTGTGCATTATTTTAATGTGCTTTCGCCTTACAATAATGCATATTGTTGCTGCTTCTGAACCGCGTACACGTAACTTACTGTATACGCACTGCAGACGGATTACATGTGAACCTTGGGCAATAAATATTGCCAAAAAAAAAAACATCCCTGTGAAGAGGGTTTTATTGTATTTTTGTATATGTCTAGATTTTGTTTGACATCTTTACTTAAGGTGATTATTTTGACTTAAGTCTGTTCTAGAGACATATTACAACTTTTTGATAAAGCTCTCATTGGTTTTCTTTTGGAAATATGTTTCAAATTTATACTGAATGCATTTATGACTGTACAGCATGTCTGTGTGTGTCAGAATCGTGATTAAAATCGAAATCGCAAAATTGATCAAGAAATCGTGATTGTTTTTTTTTGTCCATATCGCACAGCCCTAGTTAATAGTGAATAAGTGTTCCCTATTATAAAGTGTTACTTATTAGAGCATCACATTATTATCTTAGAAATTAGCCAATGTCTAACTCTGTTTCACACCCCAAACACTAACAAATGAGCAGGTTTTTACACACCAATCCTCTGTCCTCACCACAAACATCATCTCTCTTTTTCTAAAATACACCAACTCGCAGACTCGCTTTCATTCATTCTGTCATGTACAGTACATGCCAAAAGATTAGCATCTGGCTGGTTAGGATGGCCCCGCTAGCCCTCAGGAATGCTTTCTCCAGGTTTTCCAGAGCTCTTGGATTCCCGTGGATACTATCAGGAAGACGTCTCGTGCGGAGGCCTGCAGCTCATTTGTCACTATCGGTCTGCGTCTCTCTCTCTCTCTCTCCCAGGGAGGTGTCTGTTTGAAGAATGTGCTGCGATCATGATGACCAAATTTGCATGATGAACTTGAAATTTATTTGCTTATTAACCTCCCACGTTCCACATGAAGTGTCTGAAAGGGCCGTCAAATCCATCAGCCTCAAGCCAAGACATTTCAAGCCAGTGTCTTTTTATTTTTCAGACATTTTTGAACCCTGAATCTACACTGGCCCATCCCTGTAAATATTGCATTACAGATTATTGACTACAATATTATAGAATTCAGTTATAGAGTAAAATTCAACATTATAAGGTCAGGTAAGTTTTGTTTTGTTTTGTTTTTTTGTTTTTTTTTAAATATGCAAATCATCATATTAATAATCTGAAGAATGATTTGACGCTGAAGACTAAAAAGAGTAAAAATGTTGAAAATTCAACTTTGATCACAGGAATAAATTAAAGTTTAAAATTTAATACTTTTTTTTTGCTTTAAAAAATATTTGTGCCATTTAATATTTTATTTGTATTTTATTTTATATTTTGCATCAATTGTTGTTTAATAATTCAGTTTTTGGTTAAATAAATGCAGCCTTGATAAACATAATTCTATAAATTATGATAGAATAATTTAATGATATAATACATTTTTTAATTATTTTAATTTGAACGTTGTGAAAACATGCATAATGTTCCATTCGTATTGTATTGCTATCCATATGAATTATTTATCAGAATGAATCCATATTAATTATTTATCAGAATGAATTTCAGCAGAAACATCTGAGACAAAGCAGATGCCTTGAAAGAGTAACTAACAAGCAATCAAGATTTTCAGTGTTCTAGACGGTTTTTTGAACTGCTGTATTGCATCAAACTGTTCCTAACATAATGTATAACCATAAAACATTTCAATAATTAAAAAACAGCTTGCCCTTGAGGAATGAGGTACATACTGTACACTGAAATCCACATGTGACAATGAAATAAAAGCAGATAATGGTGCTACATGTGCCGCAGGGTCGCTTTCCACTGCTGTGTAAAGGGTTCTACATGACAGCTAGTAATTATGACAGCGATTACCGTTTCATTCAGAAATCTGGTGAGAAGCTAGCATGTCATTTAGATGGAAAGTTCCAGACAAGCACATCAAACTTTTTAATTAAAGTTTTTACTTAGAGGGCCGTTCCTTGATCCTTCATCAAACTGGCCAAATTTGACCAAAATTATTCATTGTGGAAGAAAGAAACAAAAAGTTTTCCTTGATCTTACGATAAGGTGTTTAATTGATTCTGATTGAGACATTAGTCCTCATTTTCTGAAAATATTCTCAAATAATTGCCGTAAGTGACGGAGCTGAGATCTTTGTGTTCCATTAGGCCCTGCATTATGGCGAGTTTGTCATTCACGTTTCCTGTCGGCTGAGCGAATAGCGCAAAATGTGCGGTCGTTAATTAATGAACATTAATGAAGTGTGAAAGGAATACGGTTGTCACAACTGGAATTGTCACACAGCTCCATCCCCGAAAGTTCAACCTCGAGGATGCATCAGATGTCTGTTTGTTCTTCATAATAGGGGGGAACGTGCTCACATTTGACACGGTGTTATTTTGTCTGAACATATGAATAAATGATAGAGATATAGTATTATATATCTATAGCTCATTTCTGATGCAGGTTTGGGATGGAAAGCAATGCTATCTTTCTCTCTGAAGAGTTCTTCTGTTGTCATTCTCCCCTAAACATCTTGTTATCTGGATTGGGTGAAATGATTCAAGCTGAACTCAGCTAAAAGATTAATTGGATACTGGGAAACGTTCACACACCTCCGGGGAATGTGTTTCACGTCTATCAATAATTTAAATGTCTATATTAGTGGAATTCCTTGTGGTAGGACCAATCAATAGACACTCACAACCAAGAGGGTCTATTATACTTTGGAAAGAACTAAACGTTTGCATTCTTTTCATCTCAATGGCATTGATTTAGCAGCAGCATGTATGCAATCTGCATGCCGTCATTTTTTCTCCTGAGCACCAACATTTCAATTAATTATGCAAGTGCATCTAAACATTCTAAAATCACGTTGCATCTACTTGAAGAGCAATATGACTTTAAAGAATAGTTCACCCTATAATAAAAAATGTAACATTTACTCACCAAGATAGAGATGAAACAGATTAGAATTCCATCGCTGGCTCACCAATGGATCATCTACAGTGAATGGGTCAATATATTATGTGATATATTATTATAAGTAATAATGAGAATGCACAGTTTTTGAATGGCCACCAAGCCAAACCCTGACCCCCGCGCTCACAACAACTCTCAAATAACACAAAAAAAAAGTTAAAATGAGAGAAAGCACAAGCGTTTTTATTTTGAAGTTGTACACTTCAAATAACCTCAGTGTGCAAACTTGAAATGATGATGATGATGCGCTGCTGTTCATGTTGAACGCGTGCAAGAAATCACTTGTTTATCAGCAAGCCGCGCTACGCTCAGGAATTCTCTTTCAAAATCCTTTTGTGTTTTTGAGACAAAGAAAATGAACCAAAATGAGTTCTTTTGTATGTGAAAACATCCCTCCTTTTTCAGGATACCTCTATTGATCATAATACCAAAAATTATCTTTTAAAGCAACAAATGGACACACTTTGATGTTTTAACTATTAGCATGCTGGCTTTAGAGAGTTAAAGGGATAGTTCCCTCATTTTGTCCAAACCTGTATGAGTTCCTTTCTTATGTTGAACATAAAAGAAGATTGCTGGTAATCAAACAGTTCTATAGTATTTCTTTTCCTACTATGGAAGTCAATGGGAACCAACAACTGTTTGATTACTAGCAATCTTCAAAATATGTTCTATGTTCAACATAAGAAAGCAACTCATACAGGTTTGGAATGACATGAGGGTAAGTAAATGATGACAGAATTTTCATTTTTGGTTGATCCCTTCAACACACAAGTCACTATTCAATTCAGAAACATTTCTAACATTGTAATACTTTAAAAAGTGATGCTTTTAGTGATGTGCAAAGAGTCCTCTTTATCAAGAACCCAGACTCCAGATATTCATTAGATTTTTTTTGAGTTTTATAAAAGCATGCCACGTACATCTCCATCTTTTTGAATGTTAAAAGTCTGTGACTAAATAGACGTGCAAAAAGAAAACTGTTTCTTATTGAAGGTGTTGAATGCGACTGAAGAAGGTGTTGGCTGTTGGCGTCCTCCTTGCCATATGTTGGGCTGCGTGGAGATGATGGGAGAGAAGCTAAGGTGGATTTGTTGATGTAATCCCCATATTAGTGCCACTTCATTTGAGCCTTGTGCACTAAGCCCTGGTAGTAGTTACATTTAATGAATCTCTAGTGTCCCACCTCCCTGAGCAAACAGAAAGGAGGAAAGAGAGACAGACGGGGGGAGCGAGAAAGAGCTTTTGTGTGTTTGTGTGTCAGTGTTAGACTGCCATCTGCTGATTGTGCTTTAGTGAAAAAAGCACATTTGAAACCAATGAACATGCATGGATCTGATCCATATAGGCAGTCAGAGAATTTAGTCTCTGTGATATTGTTTAGGTTTGTCTTGTATGCTTTTAGTCCAACAGACCTAAACGACTTGTGCTTGACGAAACGAAAGAGTGCTTGAATAATCTTTATGGGAAACTCATTTTATGTAACAAGATGTATGCAAATATATATATATATACACACACACACACACATATAAGATATTAGTGTATAAAATTGCTATAGAAATTAAATGAGAGCAAAATATATCCACATATGTTCTGTCACATCCCATCCCATCTTCAGCCCAGCTAGATGCTGTTTGATCATTTATAAAGCAGAGGTAGGGACGCTCATTTTAGCATGTAAAGTGGTTTTGGAAATAAAGCAATTGTGCTGTTAATTTAATATTGCTTCGAAGCTTCACCCTGGAAAGTATTACTACAATAGACAGATCCGAGGTAAGGTAAAAAAAAAAAAAAAAGAAAAGAGATATGAGGGCCATATAAAGGAGCTAGCTCGTTTTTAAATGAAAATTTTTCAAAAATATTTAGTCGTTCTCAGATTCTTAGATATTATTCCAATCTAAAATAACCGTAAAAAAATAATAATTAAAAGCAGATAAATTGACATTGACAAGGGCAACTTTACAGCTTCATTTCCATGCAAACTCGGTGGAAGGCTTACAGATACAATCTCAGAAGAAAAAGCACAAAAGTTGGTATCAATACGTACTATTTAGGTTCTAATATGTGCTCTTTAGGTTCATGTATGTACCGTTAAAGTACTAAAATGTACCATTTAGGGGTAAATAAGGTACAAATGTGTAGCTTTCGAAAGCATTCAATCCCAGTGACTGCTTTTGTACCTTTTTGTCTCAGTGCAAGAAAGGTGAAAATTGTTTAACAATAACCTAATTTATCAATTAATTTTCTCTATAAGGTTTCCCTCTTTAAAAGATGTTTTTTTGTTGTTGTTGTTTGTTTTTTGCAAACTCCATTTGAATTCTGTGTGCTTTATGTACTTTTTGTGCATAAGTGCACACATCCACTCCTATGACAGCAGCAAGGTCACGCAGAGATAATTGAGACCTAACGGCCTGTTATTCACAGATGCCCTATTACACATCACCATGGTAATGCTGGAAGAGGAGACGAGGGAAAGAAAGAAACACACATACTTCCTTTATTTTGATTCCGTGTGCTAATTTATGCAGAAAAAAAGCTAGAAAAGGAGATCTGCTGTATACACACCTCTAAATGCAGTCATGATAATCTGGAACTGGAAGTAAGAACTCCACAACCAGTTTCACACACATGCAAAATGCTTACAAAGGTCATGCACAACCTGGACAACCAGAAAAAAATACTAATGCATGGCCTCTTATAACTAGAAAAGGAGATTTGTATTAAAATCCAGATTTATTACATTAAGTACATTATTATACACCAGCACAATATCTAATATCAACAGATTTCATTGCAGCCCTGAATAAAGGATCCGGATCTCTTCATAAAAACATAAAGAAACAATCAAACAATGCTGACTGATTGAAGAGACTCTTTGTCAGTGCACTACAGGATCTAAATATGATCTTGACGTTTGGATGGTGCCTTTGATCAGATAGTGACTGTAGATTCAGTTCTTTTGCCACACAAATAATAAGAAATCTAATTATGGAGATGACACCATCAGAGAAACAGTGGCCTTGGTTGTATCTTATTAAGAGGCCCAAATCCTTAGGGAAGCACTGCAGGCCTTTATTGCCAAGCGAGAGGGAGAGAGCAAATTAAAGCTAATCATGAAGGCAAAGAAAGACAGAAGGCATTATAATGATGATGATCCAGTGATGAACTAAACACATTCAGGTCCTTCATGGCATTGCTTGACTAGGATAGCTTTGAGCTACTGTTACTTATTGGCAGTCTCTAAGTTCATGAAAATGGCATAATTGCACTTTTAACAGAGAAAATTATTTATCAAATTATATTTTTAGATTTCAGCTTCAGTGTCACATGATCCTTCAGAAATCAATCTGCTGATTTGCTGCTCAAGAAACATTTCTTATTATCAGCAATGATAAAAAAAATAGTTGTACTGCAAAATTTTTGTATTTATTCTTTTTTTTTTTTCCTGGAAACAAAGATTTTTAGGATTATTTGATGTATACAAAGTTCAGAAAACAGCATTTATTTAAAGCACAAATATTTTGTACCATTACAAATTAATGAATCATTGCTAAATAAAAGTTCTAAAAAAAAAAATTGCATGGCAACATCTGTGCTACTTTCTTTTTTTCTTTTTAAAGAAATGCACTTTGTCTTCTCCTTTTGGTTTTTCTTTTTTTCTCCTCCTCCTTCTCCTGAACTTCTTTTTACATCATAATCACGCTTGATGTATTATTTTCCAATTTACACAGAGATGTAAAATAAGAAAGACAGAGAGAAAGAGAAGGCAAGTATTTGGTTGCCATTCTGAAGTTGTTCTCTTAATTGCAGTTGTAGGACAATCAGCATAATTATGAGGTAGCCTGAGCGAGTAATTAGCAGTGTATTGTCTTATTTGATGTATTTAAATTTTTCAAGCTTCTTAATGAAAGAATACTGCCGTGTACGTGTGTCGTTAAGAATGCTTAACTATTGGACTGAATGCCATTTAACACGCCACACACTGATTCATTAATTCACCCTTAATGAAGCCCTTTTAACATGAAGAGCACTGAAGGATATCGCTGGTACATGGCCTTTCTAGAACCTTTTCACACTTTAAATAGAGAGAGGGGCATTAATTAATGGTCACTCTGGAAACAAAAGAAAATAATAAAGTATAGTAACAAGAATTTGTAAATATATCAAAAGTTGGAGATTTCTTCACATTCTTGGAAAAACAAACGATCTCCACATTAATGCTTTGTATTGCTTATACTTTATGTCAACAGTAGATTCATGTGTGTCTATTTGTATTTTTCTGTAAAAGCAACATCTGAGCAATTAAATTTTCCTCCCGGCACTGTATTGTTGAATGTTTTTTGAATGATTAAAATAATCATGGCCCTTGTTTTCCGTGGTAATTAACGACATCTGAGAGCTTGAGCACTGAAAGCAAAGCATTCTCACTGCTGTCACCTTTCACAGACAGTAATTCACTTCTTCATACAATGTTTTCCGTGGTAACACATATGTATTTCAGTGTTTAGCGGTGCTTATTTGTTTTTTGTAACCCTTACATTCAGTAAATGACTTCAGTTGCGTGTTTATCAGGCAGAGAGCTCAGATTACAATTTGTGTTGCCATGGATGCAACAACTCTGCCTTGAAAGAAATTATGGGTATATATATATATATATATATATATATATATATACACATATTAAAAAATCTTAAATGTATACATGTATTTATATAATTTATATTATTTTAAAATATAAATATACACAGTACACACACACATGTATCATGTAAACACATCAACATCAACTATTAATCACAAGCAATTAATCACGATTAATTGATTTTACAGATATATAACAAAGTTATAAAATCTTTGCTTTTTATTTTATTTTCATTTATCCTTTTTATCTTATTTTTAGGACAGTATGCCATTTTTGTAACATATGAATGTATCTCGGTTTGAGAGAAACCCGTTGCCAAACCAGCATGTTAAAAGAAAGAAACTGTGGTTGGCTGCTTTAGATGTCAGTCAGATGGTTCATGTTGCAGTATGAGCCAGGCTTTATGTTGTTACTCAAGAGTCTATCAATGCAATACTAAGGTACTGATGTGGACAGTAAACTTTATTGCATTGCTGCAGGAGTACAGTAGAGGGCCAGTGAGACACTTTAAACGGTGTTTATTGAAAGCTTCTAACATACAGCTGACATGTGCTGAAATGTTGTGCATTCTACATTTTAAATAAATGTAACATATTTGTTTTAAGTTTCAGAGGTCATATTGTCCTTCAAAACTGATGCTCAGAAAACAGCATCTCCTGCAATTAAAATCAATAGCGTCCTCCAACTTAAAAGGACAAATTACCCTTCAGAAGAAACCTGACGTCACCTAACAGTGAAAGTACAACCTGCCCGCTCCTCTGTTTTTTCTGTCCGTTTGTGTCATTATTTCGGGTTTTTCAGCCTGTTTTTTGGTCACATCTGATGGCCTGTGATTATCTGTGATCATTGCACAGGATGTGGAGGTAAAGGGCGAGTCATTACGCAGCCGCCCGAGCAGAAAACGAGGGCAGCAGTATGGCATCCTGCCATGCCTCCGCTGGCCGCACAGATGCACCCTATGATTAATATTACCACACACACACACACACATACTGTCCTTCTCCCCTCGTTTCTCTTCAGGTAGCCCAAACATGCTAATCACTGACTGTTGATGTTAAGGAGTGGGGCAAGTTGCACCATCTGCCATATGGAGGCGAGTAAACACTCTTTAAACGGCTGGTGTGCCGTTCATCAGAATCCTGCCAGCTCAGGGGAAAAATGGAAAAAAAACTGACCAAAACAAAGTCACTCAAAGCGCTGAGCACACAAGAAGAACCCGAGCTCACCTTGAGTCTGTCCTCCATAAAGGCCAGGTGGAAACAAGAAGAGATTTGTAACTCAATTAACCTTCTTTCACCTTTTCAAACTTCCCCAAAATCCTTCTAAAAGTCACCTTTTTAATTCTGTTATTTTTTTTAAGTTTGCCTGAGTTTGGCAGCTTAACTTGTGTGTCCTATTTGGTGTCAGAGAATAAAGAGGCCAGAAAGTACTTGGACTTTTCAGCCTTTCTTAAAAATATCTGAAACTCCCCAAAAGTGTAGGGTCAGTGTGCATAGCCTACATCTACATCTCTTCATTTTAAATTTTATTTGGTTTGTCATGACAGAATATGCACATGTGGTCTGAGTATGCAAACTAGCATGTTTTGAAGCTCTATAAAGCAAATTCTAAATCCAAATGGATTCAGTTCTGGATATTTTACCACTTCCAACATTTCCAGCCATGATGGTGTTGGAAACTAGCAACCCCAACGCTCAGTGAACCAAAGCAAAGAACATGTCTTGAATCTTCCATGTTTTCCCAGTGTCTGGTTCCTCTCGTATGAGCGGTCTTATCACTGAAGCGTGTCTGTGTGCGGCCCCTCGGCCCCTCACACAATGCTCTGTGCTTATCTGCTGCCTGGTGCCGCCCCGCACTGAATCATCCCCGGCGTCCTGCACCGCAGCGATACAGACACACAGATACAAGCTGGAGACAGACGGACGCTTGGACTGACTCTGGGTCTCGCTTTCTTCTGCTCTATTTTTACTCTTCTCTGCCCAGTTGTTCTCTCCTCTTGTTTCTTTCATTCACTGCCTCTTAGGATGGCTGTGTTATCATAGTCGTCCACCTGTTGTCTGAGCACTGAGCTCCAGCTCAGCCAGAATAAAGATAAAAAGAGAGAACAGGTACATGTAAGGATACACTACAAACACAAAGTATACATAGTGTGTTCTCTATGGAGATATATAATAATATAATATAATATAATATAATATAATATAATATAATATAATATAATATAATATAATATAATATAATATAATATAATATAATATAATATAATATAATATAATATAATATAATAATTTTATCTAGTATTTTATTATCATGAGAAATTATAATGTGAAGTAACCGTATTGCAAAAAAATGTAAAAGAAAATTTTAATTTAATTTAATTAAATAATTAAAGAAAATGGAAAATTAACTTGGTAGCATATCAAGGGAAAAAAATGAAATATATCTAACTGGGTTGTTTTATTATTATTTTTCTTTTGCAATTTAGTATATTTTACTGGCATGACAGTACCTGCACAACTGAATTGCCAAAACATTTGCAAATAATTTTCGAAGTATGTTTTTAATTAGCATGTACTTCACTGGTATGACAATAACTGTACAAGTAAACTGAGAAAACATCTGCATGTAAAATAATATAAAATAAAATAAAAATAAAACACCCAGAATGATTATTTTCTGAAATATGGTTATTATTCACATTCACTTTATTGGCATGACACTAACTGTAGAATTGAGTTGCCAGATTGTTTGCATAGCATAGTATATATTTAAATATATATATATATATAAAATATTTTAAAATCAAATAAAAGGAAAAGAAAAAAGATCTAGAGTGCTTCCTTTCAGAAACATGGTCTCGAATAGACTGCCTTGAAAAAGCGTAAAAGAGGTGAAGTGGAGCATGGTAAACCCCCTGTGTGGCGACTGGATCTCCTCATTAAAGATCTTTCTTGTTTGTCATAAAGTGTCGGTTTAATCCAGCTTTAAGCTTAAATCCTGTCACAGTGCTAAGGGGCTTTAGCTCTGCCTCCTGCCTTATGAAGAAGAAGCTTCCTCTTCCACAACACTCAATACTTTGCCATTAGAGGGACGTCCTGTGGGACAGGACCTTTAGCTCCCATTAGAGAAGTCAATAGAGCTGATGCAGCACATGGAGTGCACCTATATGCAAAGCCTGTGGGTGCAGATGTGTAACTGTCTAGATCTTTGACTATCTATTGCGCATGTGCTCCTTGGATGCAAGTTAAAGCCCTCTTTCAAGGCCAATAGAATCAGCATTGTTTTCTTTTCAGTTTTGATTAGTTGTCTCATCTTTCTCTGACATTTACCCCTCATGGGGTATTACTTTCTCATTGTACACATTAACAGTGGCAACAGTCAGGGATCCGATACAGTCCACCTGCTCTCTGGTAAGCGGATTATTGAACATTGATTGACTGTCAATATTCATCTTGCACACACTGCTTGTATAGTCCCTTGGACATTGCAAAGTATGCATTTAAGTTTATATATATATATAGGATTGGCCAGGATATATATGGCAAGGATTTCTATATTGCCTAAAATATCCAGGTTTTGGATTTGGTTTCCTGTTTACATACTTAATGACGGTAAAGATTATTTGACCAATAACCTGCAGACTTTGTACGTAAATCGACCAATCATGGTGCAAGGTGGGATCTACAGAGAACGGTCAAAGCGATGCAAATACGTGTACATTTTCGTGTCGGACTGGAAAGCAGCATTGAGCTGACTGATCGGTGTATGACATCAAAGTAATGTGAGAGCGATTCAAAAGCACAAGAAGCCATTGGTCTGTGCAGTGCAAACAAAGACAAAACGTGGAGATTTTAGGCAATATAGAAATCCTGGCCAGGACGTGTCCTGCGAAAATGGCACGAATGGCCACCCTAGGAACAACCAGAACTCTTCTAGAGCTGGCCTCCTGGCCAAACTGAGCAATTGATGGAGTAGGGCTTAATTACGGTGGCCGAGAGAAATGCGCTGAAAAACCGTACCTTAATTATATTAAAGTGTATAAATATTTATCTAGCATACACAAATGCAAGCATTAAAATGAATGCTTATTCCAAATGATAGAAATAAATCATTTACAACATCAAAATATTGTCATAATTTTAAATGCGGTGGAAATTATACTGTGGAACAATTGTTCTACAAAAAATTAATAAAATAAGAAAAGTTTATTTTAACATGTTTATTTTACAGTTTATTTTACACTGTTTGCCCCTTGTCTTCCAGGCCAGCCCGTACCACCCCTTCTGCCCCTTGGTTAGCTGATGTTCTACGCCAACATTGTTCTAAGCTTAGAGCTGCTGAAAGGATGTGACGCAAATCCAAAAATACTACTGACCTTAAAGGGTTAGTTAACTAAAAAATGAAAATTATGTCATTAATAACTCACCCTCATGTCGTTCCAAACCAGTGAGACCTCCGTTCATCTTCTGAACACAGTTTAAGATATTTTAGATTTAGTCCGAGAGCTCTCAGTCCCTCCATTGAAGCTGTGTGTACGGTATACTGTCCATGTCCAGAAAGGAAAGAAAAACATCATCAAAGTAGTCCATGTGACATCAGAGGGTCAGTTAGAATTTTTTGAAGCATCGAAAATACATTTTGGTCCAAAAATAGCAAAAATGACGACTTTATTCAGCATTGTCTTCTCTTCCGTGTCTGTTGTGAGAGAGTTATCCCGGATATCCCGGAGTAATTCATTTACTCAAACAGTACACTGACTGAACTGCTGTGAAGAGAGAATTGAAGATGAACACTGAGCCGAGCCACATAACGAACGAACGATTGACTCATTCTCGAGTCAAGTTATGGCAAATCAACCATAACTCTTTCAAAAACAGCCAGAAACCTTGGAGTTATGATTGAAAATCAGCTGACTTTCTCAGACCACATTGCTAAAACTGTCAAGTCCTGCAGATTTGCTTTATTCAACATCAAGAAGATCAAGCCCTTTCTTTCAGAACATGCTTCACAACTCCTTGTTCAAGCTCTTGTTCTGTCCAGGCAGGACTATTGCAATGCCCTCTTGGCAGGTCTTCCAGCCAATTCTATCAAACCTTTACAATTAATCCAGAACGAGGCAGCAAGATACATTTTTAATGAGCCAAAAAGAATACACGTCACACCTCTGTTTATCAATTTGCACTGGCTACCAATAGCTGCTCGCATAAAGTTCAAGGCATTGATGTTTGCCTACAAAACTACCACTGGCTCTGCACCCATTTACCTGAATTCATTACTTCAGACTTAAGTGCCATCTAGAAGCTTGCGTTCTGCAAGTGACCGTCGCTTGTTTGTGCCAAAGAAGCACAAAGTCACTTTTACGGACTTTTAAATTAAATGACCTCCCCAACTCAATCTGAGTACCTGAGTCCTTAGCCATCTTCAAGAATCGGCTAAAAACACATCTCTTCCATTGACCCTCTTACTTTAGCACTCAAAGTGAATGGGGGCAGCTGTGGCCTAATGGTTAGAGAGTTGGACTTATAACCTATATGTCACAGGTTTGAGTCTCGTTGCTGGCAGGAAGTTGTGGGGGGGAGTGAATGAACAGCGCTCTCTTTCACCCTCAATACCCACGGCTGAAGTGCCCTTGAGCAAGGCACTGAACCCCCAAATGCTCCCGGGGTGCTGGATCTATAGAAGTGAAGAAGTGAAGTGACATTCGGCCAAGTATGGTGACCCATACTCAGAATTTGTGCTCTGCATTTAACCCATCCGAAGTGCACACACACACAGAGCAGTGAACACACACACACACTGTGAGCACACACCCGGAGCAGTGGGCAGCCATTTATGCTGCGGCGCCCGGGGAGCAGTTGGGGGTTCGGTGCCTTGCTCAAGGGCACTTCAGTCGTGGTATTGAGGGTGGAGAGAGAACTGTACATGCACTCCCCCCACCCACAATTCCTGCCGGCCCGGGACTCGAACCCACAACCCTTCGATTGGGAGTCCGATTCTCTAACCACCAGGCCACGACTTCCCCAAGCTGCCCACTGGTCCGGGTGTGTGTTCACAGTGTGTTCACTTCTCACTGCTGTGTGCGCGCTTGGATGGGTTAAATGCAGAGCACCATTTCCGAGTATACTTTACCATACTTGGCAAATGTCACAACTTACACTCACTATTCTAATTCTATTCTTTTAATAAAAATAAAAAAAATCTAACTAGCTTTCTAATCTTTTTGTATTCTATCGTTTTTCTTTTTCGTTTGTTATGCAATTAACAAAAAAAAAGACCTCTAACAAGCTTGCTCTATTCCTTTTCTACTCTGTTTTCTTTTTATTTATTATATTATTTAAAAGCCCTGGCTATGTGTAAATGTAAATGTAAGAAAGTATCTATGATGCATGTGTATCCATTGGCCTGTTTTAATTAGTTAAATAAACTAGTGAGAGTGTGAAAAGTGTGTTTTAATTTAGCTAAAGAAACACTAGCTGATGTATCTCAGAATGCCTACTGTAAATAGCGATCAATTAATTTACCTGACATGTTGTCAGTTCCAATATATATCCACCAGAGGGAGGCAGATATCACTGGTGGAAAAAATCTCAACCAATAAATAAGTAAATAAACTAGAAAAAAATGTGTAACGTGACCATGAGGGAGATTTATTCTCTCTTTTTTTTTAAGTATTACTCACTATCCTTCCTTTTCAATCATTTACATGCTTGAGTGCTTCTGTTCTCTGCTTTTTATTTCCCAGAGTTCATGTATTCATGACAGCATGAATACAACAAACACACACGACAGACTCTGTGCAGAAGAGGGCAGCATTACTCCGTGCAAGAGCAGACCAGGCCTTTCAAACCCAAACCAGCGACAGCTTTCTTACTGCCTTATTCCTCTAGTAGCATTAAGCAAGGCTTGCAGGAATTGGATTTTAAAACATCAAGTAAACAGCCTCAACAACAGTGTTAGAATGTGAGTTTGAAAAAAAAAATTGGGGGGCTGAAAAGCACATTTCATGTCATTTTACAGCCTCTGGAGTAGCTTTGTTCATTTGCATTCATGCACATCAGAGTCTGTAGTTGTCTGGTTGGATGCAAAACATACAAGGCCTTCATGAGAATGAAGAGAAGCAGCTGTGATTATCTAGAGGTGTAATGGCGTGCAAAAAGCAGCTTGAACGCACACATAAACGCTCAGACACCTCTTTGGATGCAGTAAATGCTGAGGACACCTCCCTGGAGACCACTGCAGACCGTGTTTAGAAGCACAGCAAGCGTAGAACTAGACAAATATGCCCCTCTCACAAGCACACATTGGGGAGAGTCGAAAAGCCTGAAATCAGCAATATAAACATATAAATAATTAAGGTAAATGGGGGTGGGATTTGGCCTGGTCTGGTCCGGTGAGTTGATTTTAAATGCCGCTGATGGACAGGATCATTTCTAATGAAGATCCATTGGTGTAAAAGCACACAGATGCTGTCTTTCTCTCCTAAACTGCGTCGTCTTCTCGTTTGAGTTTTACTTCGGGGACTCCGTATGGCTCTGTGTGTGGGTTTTAAGCTTAAAGACACCGCGGGGTTTCTTCTTTTCAGCTCTCAGGGTATTCTGTAACTGCTTTCCTACTCATCGCTGCAGGAGAACCGTGGCTGGAGTGGATCACGGACGCTTCGGTTCTGCTGACACACAGGGCTATTTTTGTGTCAAAAGCTTTTTTTTTCTTTTTTCTTGGTGTGGCAGTCAGAGATTGGAAGGGTTTGGGTTTCCATTCAGGTCACTCTGTCCTTGGCTGTTAGATACACAGATACACTACTATTGTTCATGAAGCAGTAGTACTGTTTTACCATATTTAAATCCATCTGCAGCATTCCACAGATATTTCAAGATATTTTAGGATATTTTTGAGAGAACATTAACTTGTGGCTGCATTTATTTTCTCCAAAACAGCAAAACATATTAAAATTGTGAAGTATAATTAAAATTAATTACTGAATTACATTTTTAGAATGTACAATAATTTATTCTTGTGGTACTAAACAAAATAAATGCTTTGAAGAAAAGAAAGTCATTGTAATTACATTGAAATTGATTGATTTATTGCAATTATCTTTTATCATTTCATCTCATAATTTTTTACCCTATTTCTACTTAGGCCATTATTTTTATCTCTTATTTCATATCTCACAAGTAGTATGCAACAGTTTTTACTTTTATCTGTCACAATCATAACCTTTATGTCATAATGACTTTTTAAACTCATCATTTCAAATTCTCATCATTCTCATAATTTTAACAGTTTGACGTAATTATGCCTTTTTATGTCAGTTACTTCTTTATCTCATTTCGACTTTTTTTTTTCATTGTGACTTTTTTTATCTAAATTATGATTAAGTCACAATAAAAATTATATACAAATACAAACTGTCATAATTTTGACTTTTTATCTCTTAGTTAAGACTTATTAACTCAGTAATTATGATTTTTCCAAAGCATGGCTTTTTATTTATTTTTTATTTTCTTTCAGGATTATTTGATCAATAGAAAGTTGAAAAGAACAGCATTTATTTGAGTATGTTTATTTATTAAATATTTTTTATGCATTTTATGATTGATCATACATTCATTAAAAAATAATAATATTAGTATTTTTCCTTAAATATAATTATTACTAATGCATATTTTAAGGACTTTAATATTACTTTAGAAACAACACAAGTTTTTTTACTTAATTCATTTTTGTAACGCTATTTAAGTTTCAATGGTTAGAAAAAAAAAGAATTGTTAAAATAATTAAAAAGGACTTAATATGCTTTACACTTTTCCTTATGTCACTGTAAAAATCTTAATATTGAACAAATATTTTTGTTCATGTTGTACTAATGTATACGATACCATCACTAACTGTACCATGGTATCACCACACTACATTTTAGGTGGACACTTAGAAATAAAGATGGAGTTGATGAAATGAAGTGTTGATGATGCAGACAGAAACAGCAAGAGAAGCAGCATCATTCAGAATGGCTTTTAGCATGCCACGCTGTAGAACCATGGGCTTCCTATCACTGATGAACAGGGCCCCTGAACGGTGCCACTGATAGCCGGTGGCCCTTCACCTTGCTGAGGAGACACACAGCCCGGTGAGACCCCCGTCAGTCCCCCTCATACTCTGACAGGCCTGGGTTAATCAGTCTCAGTGGGAATACTGCTGTTCTAAACTTCTGTTCTGTAATACATGTATCACAGCTTCCCAAACACAGACAGACGCCTCAAGACACATTCTCTCCCTGTAACACTGTTTTCTGTGACTTTGCATGCCCATGTGGCTAACTGAGTGTGTCCCTGTTCTTTCTGATGCACATCTATAGTGAACCTGAAACCTTATAGTGCACAATATAGTGCATGCTTTTGTGGCTTTTGCAACACTGAAGCTTGTCGTCCCACTCACATTTTGTACCACAGTGTATGATCCTCATAATGAATTTTATTGACTGCTGCTCTTCATTTCTCGCTATTCAAATTAATACTAATTTTAATACTGTAAATATTTAATCAAAGACACTGATAAACAGTGTTACAATTTTACAAAAGGATACTATGCACATTTTCTGCATCATAGGGCTCTGTTTAAATTAGTTATCATCAGAAGCTTCTGTGAAGAGTGGCAGTGTGTTTCACTAGTGTGCACTAGAGCTCACGCTGCGACTTGGCTACAATCTGGGCATTATTTAGCACACTTACAACATCAAAGGCTGACAAGCTTCAGTCTGGTAGTGTGTACTTGGCTCTATAGTTCACAGCAATACAAGCTCAAAGAAAAATTCAAAAGAAGACATTTTTTTCCCCCAGGACAAGCCCTTTACAAACCTTTACCATATTCACCATATTTCATGTATTGTTACTGTGAACCCTTCACTAGTTGCTTCAGCACCACAACGGGAGGGTGTTGCTCTCTTTGGAAAGATTTAAAGAGGTCTTGGGAATTTTTGAACAGACTAAACCAGTTTAAACAGCATAAAGTCAAGGAAACATTTTCATCTGAATTGAACTTTTGTTGTAGGTATATTTCAAATAAATGCTGTTCTTTTGAACTTTTTATTGATCAAAGTATCCTGAAAAAATAAAAATGTAACAGTTTACACAAAAAATATTAATCAGCACAACTGTTTTGAGCATTGATGATGATCAGAAATGTTTCTTGAGCGGCAAATCAGCATATTAGAATGATTTCTGAAGATCATGTGACACTGAAGACTGATGCTGAAAATTCAGCTTTGATCACAGGAATAAATTACATTTTACAATATATTCAAATTGAAAACAGTTCTTTTAAATTCTAATAATATTTCACAATATTAAAATTTTTGCTGTATTTTTAAACAGTTGTCCTAAACTGGTTTAAAATGTCTGACTAGTTGACAAATTTCCTAAATATACCTAATGCCAGCAAAACAGACCATCTTTAGGCTGATTTAAGTTTTTTTAAGCAGGAATTGTAGTAAAGTAAGCAGTAATAACAACAGTATTTGGCTGAAAACTGTAGTTTGTTTTTGTTTGTTTTGTTTTGTTTTTTGGTAAATTTTCCGAATTCAACTTTCCTTGGCTCCTACACAAGCCAAAACACATGAATGCACACACACACACACAAACACACCAATTACACCACATGGTCAACAAGTGTGACAGCATGCTCAGACCTAACTGTCACTGCGGTGGAGAGAGACACGGCCACGGCACACTTTACCCCATAACCACTGACCCTCTGGACCGAGACTGAGGGGATGTCCTGCCTCTCTCTTTCCTCATTTCCTCTCTGTCTTTGTGGCGTTTGATTGGCAGTCTGTATTCTAGGAGGGGGACTGTGGCTCTGAGCGCTCACGCTTGTCTCTTGGCTGTATTAAGCATCGTATTGACACACACACAGACTGACAGGCTCCAATAAGAGTGGAAGCCATCTTTATGAGGGTCTCACAGCCCTGCAGCTCTCAGAGAGAGAGAGAGAGAGAGAGAGAGGTGGCCGCCAGGTTTGTAATCATGGCTAATTCACTGGAGGCTGACTGGTTTTGTCCCTGGTGTCACTCTTTCTCACTCTCCTGTACATGAACACATACCGCAGTGTTGGGGAGAAACACACTTTTGACTTGCACCATAAACTCCGGTTTACTTCAGCAGCCTATTCTACAAGAACCACCCACTATATCGACTAGATGACCGTATATTATCTTTTTCCAGGCCAGGATTTCTAAATTGCCTAAAATATCAGAGTTTTGGCTTTGATTTCCAATCCAGTCAGTACTCCCTGTAGTCCTCCTCATACATTAAGAGTGTATGTAATTCTTTGACTGTTGTCTGTAGATCCCACCTTCCCATGACATGATTGGTTGATTATTTTTCAATACTTTTCAGTCATTACTTCCAGCAAGTAAGAAAACAACAGACCAAAATAATGCCAAAATCCAGACAGTTTCTCAAAATTGTTTGGCAATTTAGAAATCCCAGCCAAGAACCTGTAAACCTGCCATCTGACTGATATGTAAAGTGACCAAACACAGTTTATTTATTAATTAATTAATTAATTAATTAATTTATTTATTTATTTATTTATTTATTTATTTATTTATTTATTTATTTATTTATTTATTTATTTATTATTTTTTATGTGCCATTTAGGGATGGGTTTTTACAAAATAGACAACACAAATCCTACAGTATTTTTGTACAGCACAAAAAAAATAATAATAATAATAATAAATTAAAAGATGCTATGACAGTCTTTGTAAACTATTATACACACAGCACTGAATAAATCAGAGGAAATGTACACACACAGACTTCTGAGATTATAATATCATTAATTTGTTTGGATAGTTTATTGTAATGAAATGATTCACATGATCACTCCTGACACTCCCTGAGCTGTATTTATTTTTTTTTTTTTTTGCTAAATTTGAAATTTGAACGTTTTCAGTTCAGTTAAATTAATTGCTGTTGTTTAGTTTTATTAGCTTAGTATTTAGTGTAAGTTTATGCTTTTAATATATTATGTTTGATGCATTTAATTATCAATATACAATATAGTTTAAATATTTATGTTTAATAATTTATATAAATTATTATATTATATTAGTACTAATTAATAATTAATCATTTTTATTTGTTAGTTTTAGTTATTTTAGTACTCCAAGTTAAATTATGCAAAAATTTGAAATGTTGCCTTGTCAACTAGCAGAAATAAAATAAGTTTAGCCTATTTTAAAAGCACCCCCCCCCCCCCCCCCCCCCGTTAATATTTATATTAATTCAAGTAACAATAATGTTTCTTTTATGGTTTTTATTAATGTTAGTGAACAATAATAACTTTGGTTTGCCGTGGTACTAAGGTTGCATTATATATCAAAATAAAATCGACATTGCAATACAGCGTAATGCGGTCTGTGATTTAAGGATCTGATTTAATTAATTGTAAATATTAGTAATGTTGTTGTTTTTTAATACTCAAGTACAATAGTTTTTACTGCAATCATATTTTAATAAATTATTTTGTAAAAATCACAATATAACACACACATATTTATATAAAATAGCTCTTTTTGTTTTAATGTATTTAGCTGTGTTTTTAAAGCTTCCCTAGCACTGACACACATATAAACACATACTGATCGGCTTTCATAAATCTTTCATGGCGTGATGCAGTCAAGGGCTTCTGAAAGCCCAGAACATTTCTGATTGGAGGTCCTGTGTGTTTTGTCTTTCTTTGCGATATATATCAACACAAACACATGAACGCACTCCCCACACTGTCCTCAGAGGATCGTGACAAAGGTCACAGGTCACAGGTGGACAATTGTTAGTTGTGTTCAGTGAAATTTAGCTGCCATGCTAGCTGCATGAGCTTCAATGCTGCTGCTGTTTTAGATCCCAAAGGACAGCAACAAATCAAATCCACTGACACAGTTCAGAGGCTGCTAAACAGCATGACGGACGGGGGATTGAAGCTTTCCTTGTGCTTAGTGAGAGTATTGGCAGTGTAATTGTATTAAAGACAGGGACAGGGTTTGTCACCCTTGAACAAGTATGCAGTGTGCGTTTGCTTGTCTTCACCAGACAGCACACATGTTGTGGTGTGTACTGTACTGTGTGTTGTTCGTGCTCTAATGATGGAAGAGGACATATCTTTGATCACACGAAACAATAGCAGGTGCTGGATTGCCAAGAGCTTCAGTCTTATATTTGATGGACAGCTGACTCATCTGGCTCCATATTTTACTTGACAGTTTGTTGGCCAGTTTCACAATTCACAATCAAAAAGATGAGTTTGAAAGAAAGAGTCTCCATGCTGTCTTTACCACTTTGGGAAACTTCTGTCTTTACTATTCTGATATACAGAACAACAGCTGAGTGTAAGGGAGTTTATGGTCTAGGACAAATATAAATGTTATTTGAGGCATGATACTAAGTCTAATTAGCTTTAAATTGTACTTTTTTCTTTTGGTTGAGATCAAAACAAACTACCTTTTAGAACTTTGGAAAAACTGTGAATGCCTGTAGTTTCGTACTCTTTGAGTTTGTGACATTAGCTAAATCATTGCAATAAATTACATACATTTTATGCCAATTCATTTCTTCATAATTTAAAATTACAATTTATTTTCTAATCCCTTATATTTCAACAGTCTGTTTTGCACAGAAGCTTGTTTTCATCATAGAATATAAACTTGTTGTGAGATAAAACTCACGATTATGAGAAGAAAGTTGCAGTTATTTTTTTGTTTGTTTTGTTTTTTGTTTTTGTTTTTTTCCGTGGCAAACACAAAAGCAAAGAATTAAACAATGTTAACTTCAAATTCCTTTAAAAAAGTCAGAATTTACTCAGAATTGTGAGAATTGTGAGAATTGTGAGTCATAACAATTACCTTTTTTTATTCCATAACGTATATAAGCTTCCCCAAAATCTTTTTTGTTTAAGATGAAAACATGCTTTAACTTTCATAACTCATCGATTGAAACATCTTGTTTTGAAAGATTTGGACATCAGTTAAATTAATGCATTAAACTAGATACACTTAATGTCAAATTAGCTTGAAAAATACAAGGTCAAACAGTTACTGTACTGTAAATAACCGGTGATGTTCAATTTAATTTAAAACAATATTCAGAATTTACTAGAATTTGAGTTCATGATTTATTTTATGACAATTTTCCACTGTTCTCCAGCCCTTATATTTATTAACTTAGCAAACGCATACGTCAAATCGATTTACAAGTGACAAATACAACAATTGATTTATCCAAAGTAAGCAAAACAAACTGAATTCAACAGGCTATTTTATGCTACTGTCCCTTTAAGATTGCTATGCCTCTGTTATGATCAGCCAGCTTCTTTGAATGTGAAAGAGAGACAAAGTGTTTACAGCGCCTGATCCTTTCAGTCTGTGCTTATGACTTCTGATTTATTGCAAAATATGTTGCAGTGTAATTCTGGCTTTGCATAGGGCTTGTTATTGAAGGAAAAGGCAGTGATACGTCCTACGTTGCATTCAAGTCCTTCTGGGAAGTTCATATTTATGAGTTGAGAGATTGTAATTATGAAGTCAAGTGTATTCAGTTCAAAAGGTAGCAATACCTTTTCTACAAAAACTTAATTCTGTAAAATCAGGTGAGATCACATCAGGTGTGTTCTTGCTTCTTATGTTTTGTAAAAAATGTGAAGGTGCTGTAAACGAAATCTTCTGTCTGTATAATAATGCTGTAATTTATATATATATAGTTTTTATTTATTTCATTTTTTTTTTATTTAAAAAAATATTATTTCCATCCGCCATGTTTTCTCGCTAAAATCCAGAGTTTCCCCCTTGTAATTACAGTGGTGGATTCAAATAAATACGATCTTTCTGACCTGACCTGAACGCATTTGATTGATGAGCTCATTCCTGACATCATCGCTCTCCAGCGAGTCCCCAGGTGAAAAGACCAAAGCCACTGCTCTGCTGTTGTCTGTGTATCTGTTATTCATCAGATGGACTCGGACCATTTCAGATCAATAAATGTTACTTTCATAAAACAATAATCATTCATCAACTCAAATGGACTTGTCTGGTGTTGGGAGAGGCCGGAGGAATATGCAGGTTGTTATGAATGATCTGGAAGTAGGGATCATTTGTTCAGGTATTTTCGGGTGGCGTCACACGTCTTTCTGTTATATATTACACAGGCTTTAATATTTCCATTAGGGGCATCATTTGTGCCCTGAAACTGATTAATTGCAGAGATAAATTTGACCTGGCGAGAAGACCCCAGACTATGAGATTACATTTAACTCATAATTCAATAATTGATAACGTCTTTGATTGTGATTGCTCTGCTATGAAAAAGAGTCTCTTAAAAAGTTTATTGGAGAATTATTAGCTAATGGCCATTCATAGTTGTTCAGAGTACATCGGTCCATTTCCTGTGTCTTATACTGGCACGTCCCATAATGCACTTCAAATTATTATATGACATTCAGACCAAAGGTAAAATCTTTTAGATTCATAATACCTTGCATATATTTTAGCTGAGTTTCTTTTATCGTCCTTTCAGTTGCAGTAGCCACACTTGCTGTCTTTGCACTTGACCACTGGTCTACTTACATGACACACTTCCTGTATTTGCATGAAGACCACAAGTAAACATCAAAATTTGTATTATCCGATGAGACACACTTACAACATAGTTTTGTAAAAATGCAAGTTGTCATTATTGTGTTCAAACAGCTGATAAAAGACACAGTAATCCACACCATTCCACTCAAATTGTGAAATGAAAAGCTGTGTGTTTGTAAGAAGAAAATCCATCATTAATACGTTTTTAACTTATAGTAGTTAACCATAGTTTTGGTTCGTCTTCTAGCCATAATGTTGCTTTCTCCAGTGAAGAAGTCATTTCGTCTGAATCAGGAGAGAAATATGCACAGATCAAGCAAGAGAAAACAGCACAAACAAATAAGGACTTTGACGTGAGAGGACAACAAGGGATATAATTTTTCACTGGAGGATGTGTTATTATGGTTTATATACTCATATTTTGGCCAGAAATGATGGCATAAAATGCTTCTATTATGTATGTGTTTATTACAAACATGCAGCTGTTTGCTTCTCAAGATGTTAATTAATGGACTGGGATGGTGTGGGTTACTTGTGGATTGTTGTGATGTTTGTAGTTTTGGACTCATTTTGACGGCACCCATTCACTGCAGAGGATCCATTGCTGAGCAAGTGATATGCTCCATTTCTCCAAATCAGATCTGATGAAGAAATAAACTCTTAAAAGTACTACTCTTAAAGAAGTATTAGCTGGAGTATTGGACCTTACTCATAATCAGTATTTCTTGTCTATTTATTTTCTCTCTCGCTTTGCACCTTCACAGACGTGCTGTAATACTGCGAGAACTCTTTGGTAAACTCTGCGATGAAGGATCTAACGTGAAAACACAGATGCTCTCATCTTCTCAATGTGTCCTGCTTATTTTCCTGCTTTCATTCTTCACTCACATGTATTAGAGCGGAGAGGAAGAGGAGAGCGGCTGTCACCTCTGTGTGGGTTTTATGACTCTCAGTTCAGAGAATGAGAGGAAGGATGTCGGCGTGACACACATATGGGGAAATTTCATGTGACATGTCCACATTTCACATTCACACAGACTCAGAGCTCAGCTGGACACACGGAGACACACTAGCATCTTTATACTGCTGGAAACTTTCAGGGCTGTGTCTCTGTGTTTGTTTTTGTGTGTGTGTGTGTGTGTGTGTGTGTGTGTGTGTGTGTGTGTGTGTTTGTGTGTGTGTGTGTGTGTGTGTGTGTGTGTGTGTGTGTGTGTGTGTGTGTGTGTGTGTGTGTGTGTGTGTGTTTGTGTCTGAATGTTAATGAAATATTAAAATGGCTCTTTTGAGCCCAACTTCTCATCGAAAAATAGGAGAAACACTGAATTTAACATCTGCTCTATCTCTAAAAATTCTGATTGGATGAGATACATTTGAAGCCATTGTAAAAAATAAAAATAAAAATGGTAATCTCAAATTAATACATTTTTGAATTAATCTAGTAAATCTATAAATCTAGCATCGCCCAGGCAAAGTAAATTTTCAGTTTAAATTTAGAGTGCTGCATAATAGTAAAAACATTTGATTATCATTGAATTTTTATATTATGCTATGCACCCCCTCCCATCAGATTTTTTCCTTTACCATTTTTATTCTTTAATAAAAATGTATATTGTTTTGTTTTTGTTAACATTTAATATATGAAGGAAAAAAAAGTAAACTTATTTTCTTCATATAATTTTGTTCTTCAGTATTTTTTTTTTTACATTTTTTTTTTACTGTCAGCTAGTAGTAGTGGTATACATCTACCATAATAATATAATGACAGTGTTTTAGATATTAGGGGAACTGGTGTTCATAACCATATATGTTATTTACTGATGTGATGTTAATTTTCAGTTTATCATAGTTTTTACAAACCATGCATTTGACAGTATTTCATAGTAAAATTGACACTGTACTGTATAGCTTTTTTTTTCTTTTTTGGTAAGGGGTAATATAGAATAACAGGTTTTTATTGTAGCATTTTTTTTTTTTGTAAACATGATAAACACTATAATCATTTTTTACAGTGCACAGTCAATTTCGCATCTAAATTCTCTGATGAAAAGTAAAATCATAGTAATGCATGGTCTCTCGTGAAGATTTACTTGTCTATAATACCTTTTAGGCCTATTTTTCCATTTAAGTTATTGATATTTTCCCAAAGAGGACGTGAAGAGTTCAAATAGGCGGCATCAGAATGGCCATCATCTCCGAGGGCCTGAGCGTTACTGTACAGACCACAGAAATCAATAAATTTAGCATCTGTTTCATGTTCACATGCATCCTGATGCTATTTCCAGTTCTCCTAAGAATGCTATAGCGAGCTTTCAAGATCTGATTGACAAAAGTCATTATCTTCATAAACGTAGAGGATTCTTCAGGTCTACATGTTTTAAGACCCTCGTCATCCTCATTGTGATTTTACATACTCGCTATCTAGACTGCATATCAATGTCATATCTCTGCTAATGCACTTCCTCAGGAGGTGAGCTGTGATGCTGTCCAGGATGGGAAATAAATGGCCTTTGAGCAGAAGAATAATGTCCTGTCTAGCAGAGAAATTCTCAGGAAGTCAATGGGAGCCTGAAAGCCAAAGGCCACGCAATAGCTACAGGTGAAACTCATTCCTCTCCGACTGACGTAGATTGATTCTACCAATCTGCGCCGCAGCTGTCGTAGTAAGTCGAATCTTAATAATTCAACAGGGCCCAGATATTTCAGATTACTTTATTTTTTCGCATGCGAGTGAACGGCTGAGAAGTGGCCATGCTGAATTGGATTGTGTGGTGTGTTGCCGTAAATAAAGATGTGTTGTGATTCGGTTTCCAGCATGGAGTGAGAGTTTAATCTAGAAATACAGTATTTGACTTTTTTTTTTTATTGCATATTTCTTTATTCACAGTTACAAATTAGACTGTTTTGGAAGCTTTATTCTGTTTTTATACAGTCTATGGTCTGTACATATGTGCATAGGCGTGTGGTGTTTCTTTACAAAGTGACATCGCCAACTACTGGCCTGGCAGCATAATACAGCGTTTTTAGTTGTTTTCGCAGATTTGAGCGTAATGTAAGTAAATCTTTTCAGAAACGCAAAGGAACAACTATTCTGTCTTTAGTACAATCACTGTCATCTAAACGTACCATTAATTTGTACAAATGATCAGTATATTGTATTTTAAATGTAGCCTACAGTCCCAGGCTCCAGCAAAACACACCAAATCATGATAATGTGCTGCATCCTCCACAACCGAACACTCAGACCAAGTGCAAAATGCGTTCAGTGTCATTTATTTCCCATTTTTCCTTGATGATTCTTTTAGTAAATGCCCCATTAAAGCAACACACACTGCATGCACTTTCATTGTATGTTCTCAGTGAATTCACCCTTCAGTCTTTTGTGTACGACTGTAAGATTGTGCGATTCTGAAACAGTGACATCAAAATCAGCACATGCTCCTCACCACGCAACGCCTCTGATGTTCAAGACCTTCCACTCCTCCAAGACACGCGAATCAATCAATCTGTCCATCAAATAATAACCCACCGTCCATTCATTTCAAGACTGTATGATCAATATCATCAATCCCAGCTTCCCTTCTTGTTTTCTTCCCTACAGTCTCTCTCTCAGTTCTTCTCTCCCTCTCTCTCTCTCCCCATCTCTCCAGCTGTATCCATTTCCTTCTGGCAAAAAGGGACTTTATGAATAAATGATACTGAATAGCTGAAGGTTCAGATACTAAATAATGAATTTCACCACCAAAAACACAACAACTTCTCCAATCATAAAATAGCGCTCCCCTTCCATATTGATTGTGCTTTGCTTAGGCAACCAGATGCAGAGCAACACAGGCAGCATCTTTGTGTGCGTGAGAGAGCGTGATTCCGTGCAGGAGGGTTAGACGAGTCCCCCCAACCCCAAAGCAGTGGAAGCTGGGACTCGGGCTCCAGAAACTCCACTGCGGCGCTGCCATCGGCTTATTTCCGCATGGAGTGTTACGTGCCGAGATGGAAAGCAGGGGGAGGGGAACGGGCTCAATTCAGCGAAAGAACTTCTTCACGGGACGTCTGGTACACAGTAAGTGCGGTCATCTGTTCTGTGGATTTTTGAAGCAAGGGCTGGTGATAGTGTTGTGTGTCCTTGTGTGAATGTGTGTGTGAATGTGTGTGTGAAAGAGTGGGAGAGAGGAGGTGGGGTGAGTTAGGGGCTGTCTGCTCACTCAAGGAAGTTGCTTTCTAACTCTAGTGGTCTTTTGCGGCATTATGACCCACGTGGATGAGCATGCATGTGTGTATGTGTAACTTGATTCATATTCATATTAAAGTGTCATTATTTTGGCCAGGCCGTGGTCTGTGTGTATCAGAGACTGGCCAGGTGCATTTGTGCTATTCAATGTAGATGTTTTTTCAGAAACTTTCTATTTTGTATTATATAAACCTACATAATGTAAGGCAATAATCAAAATAGTTTTTTCATTATATGTTTACTGTATGTAAAACTCTAAAGTAGATTAAATGTAACCTGTATAATTAAGAAATATCATCATAACTAATTAGTACAATCTGTAATTAATAAATGCAACCATAATTAATCATTAACTGTGTTTATATATATATATACACACACACACTTTTAAGTAAGGCTCAGTTTGTTAAAATGAGTTATTTCTTAAATTTGCATTACCATTCATTAACATTAGTTATTTAGGATAAGGTATCTTTACATAAACTACAACAAACATAATTTAGCAATCTATTTTTTAAATATTGTTAATTCATGTTTGTTTATAATTAAAAATAATAATTTATACAACTGGAAATGTTAAACCTAGATCAACCGGGATGTCAATTTATATATATATATATATATATATATATATATATATATATATATATATATATATATATATATATATATATTTTTTTTTTTTTTTTTTTTTTTTTTTTTTTATTATTATTTTATTATTATTATTATTTATTTATTTTTTTCAATGTGATTACAATAGTTTCAGATTGATTAATATTTAAAGAAGCTGGAGAAGCTAGTGTTATTTTAGATGCATTTCATTTTGTAGCTGTCTGTAATAACACCATCTTCAAAAATCTATTTTTCATCTTTAGTAATAAAATCTGTTTTAAAATGTAAAAAAAAATATAGATTTGCATTGCTTTTTCAAAAATGACATTAACTGAATGCAGTCGTTCATGTGAATCTGAATACAGATTAAAATCCACGTCCCTCCCCCAAAGTCAAACAGACATGCAATCACATTCACACTTTGAAATCCTCTCAGTAAATGGGTTCAGGTAACCCATCTCACTGCTAAACACACATTCAAATAGTGTCGTGAGTGTTAAATTATTGACATCTCAATGAATATGCAGATGCAGTGAGAGTGTCATGATGCAAGCAGTCTCAGTCTTACAATGCTGAGATTTGCAACAGTTTAGAATCTGAACAGCTTCGGTTTTAAGATAAAAAACCGTTTTGAATTTTGTTGTCAATGGCTGCATTTAGCATTATGTTGTGCGTTTTTAATGTGCTTTGAAGTTATTATGTTGCATGCGGTCCCCTGATAGATATTGTTAGAGAGAAAGTGTTCAGTGTCCCTCGTGGAGGACGTGAGATTTCTTCTGTTCATGTTTCATTCATTTCCAACGTTGTTCATCGGATCTGTTGGGATTGAGAATGTATAAATGCTCTGCTTCTAATTCAAGATGCTTTTGTAAACGAGACTCATATTCTCATTTCTTACTCACAGAAAATTGAAATAAAATGAGCAGTTCATCTCTGTTGTTAAACCTGAGTATTTGACTCTTTGTTTAGCTTGGACCAATAAATATACAAACTCTGTTCAATCTTGTAGATTATAATGTGTTTATTTTGTAGATAATGTCTGTGTTTTTGGTTTATATTTTGATGGAATGTTCAGCATTTGAAATGTAACCAACAGCGATGAGGTCATTGTTTAAATTACACACTGAATTGTGATTGGTCGTCTTCTTTACATTTGAATACTGCATACTTCATGCCTACTTAAATATTCATATTATATATTTAAATATATTGATTTGTGTGTGCTGCCACAGACAGAAAACCAAATGTGATGAGTCTCATGAATGTAAGTTGCTCTGAAACGCAAAACTTAATCTTATTTAAAACTTTAACATTATTCTTTTGCTTGCATTTACTGGTATTTTCCCTAATTCTTTTCTCTCTCTCTCTCTCTCTCTCTCTCTCTCTGTTCTACAATTTTAATTTCTAAAATTCTATTGCTTTTATAAATGTTTTCATCAACTCACAAACCCCCTGTAGTTCATTGTTGTTGAATCACTGTCATAATGTAATATTTAATACACTCTGATGTCGACAACAAAGAATGGAATATATTTTAGGTCAAAGTAATCTAAAAGTAATCAAAAAGAAGTCAGAATACATTGCCTAATATTTGTAATCCAATAGATTACATTACAAACTTTAATTACTGTCATGTGATTTGTAAACAGGAACAGAATGTGGCACATATCAGCATTTAATTTACCTTAGATAAAGGGGGAAATCCATTTTCGAATATGAGAGAGCGTGAAAGAGCGAGCAAGACAGCGTCACACTTCATGGCAGAATTTCTGAGAGCTCTATAAAAGTTTGATGTTAATCAGGGTGATTTGGGATTGGAGATGACAGGTCCACTCTCCTCCGCTTCCCCCTGTCTGACTCAATTAGACGCCAGCGCAGAAAACTTCACATTTCACTCAGATGAGATGCAATCACAAAAAGTTGCTTACTTGTTTTTAGAGTGCAGTTTTTACACACTTCTACAGTGTCTACAGTATGACCCTGCTGTTGCAATATTCAAAACACTTTAAGGAAAAAAAGGTGTGTGTGTGTTTTGTGTATAGATAGATAGATAGATAGATAGATAGATAGATAGATAGATAGATAGATAGATAGATAGATAGATAGATAGATAGATAGATAGATAGATAGATAGATAGATAGATAGATAGATAATAGAAACACACATGGCATTATTTTGAAAATATTTACATGTATATAATTATATTAATGTATATATTTAATATATAAACCTAATATATATAATAATATTTTGTATTTTATATATATGTATATTAAATTAAATAACATATATACAGGAGAGGACATTTTTTTTAAAAAAATATACATTTAAATATATATAACATTTAATATGTCAAGCTTATATTCCACATCGTATGTTTAATTAATTTTTTTTTTTTTCAGATTTTTTTGGGTAAACATTTATATTTGAAAATCTCTAAGGGTCATAAGTTCTATTTCTACCTGACAATGTTTCACACAGTCTATGTCTGTTTTACAAATAAGAAAGCCCCTCCTCGTGTCATAACCGGGCCCCTGACATGCTTTGGCCCTGTAAATCACCCTGAGATTTGGGTGATCACTCATGGGCCCCTCGTCGCTTCAGCTGGCCCTGACCCCCTCGAGCAGAGCCGACTGTCCCATGGGCCCGAACCCTTCAACTGGGAGTGAGGAGGTTGAGTTGGTCATTATTAAATCTCTTTCTCGTCTCCCTCCCTCCCTCCCTCTCATTCTCTCTCTCCTCCTATTCCCCTGTGAGTGGTAGAATCATCTCAGCCCGGGCCACGCGCTTCCTTTCATGTCTGAGATTAGGGTACGGGGGTAGGGGAGGTTCACTGTGCTTTCTCAAAGCATCATGGGTAATAAGTGGAAGGCCCCTCGGGGGTGGGGTGTTGCAGGAGAGAGAGACAGAGAGTGTGCTGGATTTTTGATAGTAGGGAGGGTGTTTGGCAGGTTGAACTGGGACAGTTGTGGCAGAGATCGTCTGGGTAAATGCAGATTTCATGGGAAATGCATTCAGTCTTTAGAAGTTGACCAGTTCGCTGGTGCCTGTACTTGTCGTACTCAACAAGTTCGGGTTATTCAGACATCCCAATGTGCAAATCAGAAAAGAAAAACATTTGGTTAATTTAATTCAGTGTTGTTTTAAATAATCATCTAATATTTCAGCTATGAATCAGTTTTTGTTGTTGTTGTTTTAATGCATTTAATCACATGATACACTGATTGTGCATGTTTAATTTAATATAATTAATCCAACTAATCACAAATAATGGTATCAGTTTCGGCTATTTAATTTTTTATAAATTAATTGCGATCAATTCATTTTTTTTTTATTGAAATAAAACATAAATGCATTAATGGAAAAAAATGCATACTATTTTGGACTTGGCATATGATCATATATTTATATTTAAAATGTGACTTTTAAAGGGGTTTTAAAAGAAATTATTACTTTTATTCATTATGTGCAGTGATGCATTCAATTAATAAAAAAAGTAAAAGTATAGACCTTCACAATATACAATCTAAATATTAGAATTATCTTGAAAATACATTTTAAAATATAGTTATAATATAGAAAACAGTTATTTAAAATTGCTGTACTATTTCACAATTTAACTGATTTGTTTAATTTGTTGATTTGTCAACTTATATATATATATGTGTGTGTGTGTGTGTGTTTGCTCTATATTTTTTGTTCTGTTTAGCTCTTTGTGAATCTCCAAAAGCAAATACACAACTAGATCTGTCCATTTCCTTGTAAATTTTTGCAATACTACGATTGGAAAAACTCCCATCTCACTGTCAGTGCTGACAGATGTGGACTTTTCACAAGTTGGCGCAGGCTGTAATTTAAAGCCATTATTTTGTGAGAAGTTCCTCTGTTCTGTTAATCCTGTCCAAGTCCCCAGGAATTATTAGGAGCATCAATATCTTTAGCATATTGCTGGCGGCTCTGAGACACTATCTGGTTTCATTATTGGTGTCAGTTCAATTATGGCTCACACCCAAGTGTTTTTCCACCATCGAATAGCATCAATCGACAGATCCATTTGACGAGACACCAACCCGCTTCTTACACTCACACACACACACACACACACACACACACGCACACACTCTCACAAACACACAAACACACACGCATGCACTTCTGACATCCAGCTAATGTACGCGGCTGTAAGACAGCAGCATGCGTAATGGAGGCTGTATTCTGGGCCGCGGTGCGCAGCTGATGCACGCCGGACCCATTTCATCAAATATTAATGAAATGGAAGCATACACCCAGACTACTCCTCTACCACTGAAGGAGAGAGAGAGAAGTGCAATGTGTTTAGGAGCACAGTCTGATGACCGTAATTAGGACCTCTCCAATTAAAAATTCAACAGCTGCAGTTTATTTCAGAGCATGAATCTTCCTCTTGCTACAGCATTATTTCCTTTTACAAAGTATTTTATTTTACGCTGCTAATTGAAGCGGGCTTTTTACCTCCACCCTCAGCGTCTCCCTCCATCTGTTTTCCTCTACAGCCCCTGATGATAACACCGCTCTGTTACGGTGTTCCTTACTTTTGTTTGTGTGCATCTTTATCTTGCTTTTACTAATTATTGTGCTATTTTATTCTGTGCATTCTCCTCCATTTATTCCTTTCTCTGGAGTTAGTGATGGGTGAAGTGTGAAGCTCTGAGTGTGAAGGACTTTATTTGTCAGGCCGCGATGTTTAGTGCTAAGCATGACCCCTGACCTTTGCCCCTTTCAAAAGAATTTATGCAAATAGTATAAGTTGGTAAGTTTATTGGAGTAGGTTTATTCAATATTTAAATACAATTTTTATGTACATGTTTGTGTAGTACAAATAAAAATATAGCTCTACAAACTTAATGAGTTAGTTAACTTAAATTTTTTTAAAAAGTTTGTTTACTTGTGTATGTTTTTAGGTCATCAGTTTCCACAAATGTTCTACAGTGTATGGACCATCATTTTTTTACCATAAATTCATTATCTAATTGGATTCAAAAGTATATGTTTTACACACACAAAAACAATAACAATGTAGCAGAATACTATTTGAAATGCTGATTGCCCACTGTATACTGTTTAATACACATACATTTAAAAAACAATAGTAGTTAGTATGCAGCGTGAACTTCACAGTATGCAGTGCACTAGTATTATGCTTTTATAGCTGATCTGTTCACTTCTTCATTTATTTTAGTGTATACTTGAGTATGTACCTGTGTGTGTTTTGAGTATTATTTCTGAGTGAAGCGTGTGTTTGCGTTCTTTTACTCACGTAAGCCTTTGTCGGCATGAACCCTGAGGCTTTTATTTGTGCGTTTGACACCACCGAACGTAATGGAAACAGTCAACTTTGGTGTTTCTACGTTTGATTCATTCAGGCAAACACAAAGCCAGAGCCCTGGAGTCGCTCCGTTTAGAGGAACAATACGGCGAGGATGAGAGCAGACGAACACTTTGGCCTCAACTCTTCTGATGAAGCCGGTAATCGGCTCTTGTTGGCTTTAAAGTCGTATTGGGAAATGAACAATGAGAGAGGCTCATGTTTCATGGCACGCACACACACACATGCGCGGACACAAATGCAGCTGCTCAGATGGATTCAGTCCTTTAAAATATCTCTGCTTTCATAGGCCTGTCACCTCGTCTCTCTCTGTTTCTCTCTCTCTCTTTCTCTCGCTCTCCTTTGCTGCTCTGCTTGACACAGGCACAGAGAATAGTCGTGCGAGCAGATGCCAAAGGGTTCTGAGCGAGACGGGGCCGAGAGAGCTCCTCTTTGATGTCATTCAGCAGACTAAAAAACAAAACAAAAAAAAGCAAGAAACAAACACTGGTGCAGGAGTGCAGTGAAGCCCGAGTCTACCTGTCTTCATTCAGATCTCTCATCTTAACGCATTATCAACACATCTAAATCCTGTCACAGGCTCCCAGCCGGAGCCGAGCGGCATACTGAGCCTAAAATCAAACCAAAACTGCTCTCATCTCCAGCGGAATGGACTGCTTTTAACCCTAAAAGTGTGTGGTTTGAGAGCTGAGGAGGTCCATCTGTGCTGAATTCATGTCAGTATGCTTTTACAGCTCCATTCAAAGCCAACTCCAGAGAAGGAGGAATGGACTTTAAAGCAATGTAAGGTACAATTGCTTCAATATCCCAATGCTACCATTATACAATATCTGCAATTTAGGTGTTTTGGGAACAACTTTGAATGATTTACTTAAAAAAAAAAAAATCTTAGTTATTAAGCAATTACTGATGTACTGTTGTGGCTGCAGTGTTTTGATTATGCTCTTTAACTTGCTGTTTTTAAGCAGTATTCTCCTATGGTTTCCCCTAAGCCTGATGGGAACAACTTCATTGGACAGAGACAGACTAGTATAGCCTGGTTGCTAATAATTCACTTCACTTTATTAACAACAAGTTCTTTAGGTTGGTCATGTATATACTACATAGATTTAATGTCAATTCTGAATTCGAGTGAATTAGGTTAAAGAATGTGAGAATAGTTATCCATGTGAAAAACTGAGTGGGCTGCAGATATGCTGTTCCGAACATTACAGAAGTACATTCTTGCATGTTCTTTCACTAAATTTGAAACATTTCACCAAATTAATATATATGTATTAATTTGGTGAAATGTTTCAAATATATATATATATATATATATATATATATATATATATATATATATTCCTCTAGAACTGGTGTAGAAAAGGTGAAACAATTTTGCACAGATTCAGTGTGGGTCAGTCATCATTCCTTGAAGGCCCTCAAAATTACACCACTCAGAGTCAAAATTCAGAGCATGATAAATCTTCATGTGCACGATTATAATCATTCACCCCAAAAATACTCAAATATAAATACAGGCATAAGCACACGTTCATCTACACTTCCTCTGACTAATGAGCTCATGGATCACGAATGGGGTGAGGATCACGTCTTCATTACATTTAAATGAGATCTGTCTGAATCATTGTTCAAACAGACTCCTGTTTTAACCCATATGGAAGATTAAAAGCATTCAAAACCATTTTCTGTGTAAATTTGTCCAGGGGCATCCATGTTATTGAGAATTATCCGAGACTGGGACAGGATGAAACGGGTGAAGATTGGTCTGGGTTCTTGACAAACATTTATCAAATAAGAGCTGTTCCACGTCCTGTCTTCACAATCTAATCCCATTCCATTACTTTACAACAAACAAACCGAATGTGATTCAGTCTGTGGTTCCCTTACACTGGGACTAAAATCATTTAAAAGAAGAAATTAGTTTTATTTTATTTTTTGAGAAACGGATCTAATGGAAACAAATTTATATCCAAGATTACCAACAAATATCTTTTAAGAGCTCTTTTATTTGTTAAAATTCTCAAATTCCAAATATTATTTTTATGATATTTATTTTTATATATATTCAAAAGTTACATAAAGAATGGCATTACATTGTTACTATATATATATATATATATATATATATATATATATGTGTGTGTGTGTGTGTGTGTGTGTGTGTGTGTGTGTGTGTGTGTTTTATTCATCAAAGAATCTTCAATATAATGTATTAAGATTTTCACAATAACATTAAACAGCACAACTGTTTGCACTGCTAAAAATCAGAAATCTTTCTTGAGCAGCAAATCAGCAAATTAGAATGATTTCTGAAGATCATGTGACACTGAAGACTGGAGTAATAATGCTGAAAATTCAGCTTTGCGTCACAGAAATAAATTACATTTTAAACTATATTTAGATAGAAAATGGTTGTTTTTAATTCTAATAATATTTTATAATATTACTGTTATTTTATGATCAAAATAATGCTGCTTGATGAGCACAAAAATACCTCAAACTCCAGTCTTTTGAATGGTAGTGGACTTTCTTTAAGATAAAAGTCAGTTGAATCATCAGTTGTAATCAGTCTTTTTGTTTTTGCTCCTATCTAACTATTTTTAGCCACTGAACACTGATATACAGTCAACAGTAAGATGCATGGCACGTGTCAGGACAACCAAAAGCAGTTCATTTCCTTTATGCTGCTGATCTAAAGATTAAACCCAAAACTTTCACACACTGGATCTCCTCTGGAAATGCAAATCTAGTTTATTTTCTTTTTTTGAGAAGGCATCTCAATAAAGGTATTTTAGCGGCAGAAGTTTGTCTTCAGGCTGAGTGTGTGTGTGTGTGTGTGTGTGTGGACAGTGTGGTGATTAAACTCGGCTGTATGATCACAGACAGACCCATATGTTCATTACTGCCATGATCACAGCAGGTTCCGCCCACGGCCGAACACTGAGACGGGGCGGAAGAGTGTGACTCCAGGGAGAACGGGGCAAAGAGGGTGAAATTTACCCCTCATGAAGGGATAGAGACTAACACGCATTAGCAATGACTTCACAAGCACAGACTATATAACTTCAGTGCATAATATTAACTAATTTCACACTGTTCGACTAGAAAAGATGTCCGATTTAAGCCTGTATCTGAGCAAATGCGACCTGACCTGACTGGCACTATCAAATGCACTATCTGCACTATTTTGTTTTATTTTATTTTATTATTTTATTTTTGATACACTTGATGTACTAAAATAAATACTGAAATAAGAATAGAAATATAAACAAAAAAATGCTCAAATGAGCTAGATTACCCCTGTTAATATTGAATATAAAATATAAATATTACTAATATCTTTCTACTGTTGGTGTATTAAAACTGCTTAAGTTTGGTTTATGTATATGAGTTGCAGTATCATACATAATAAAACACATGGTAGGTTTATGCAATACTCACATAAAACACAGATTCTACATTTTTATCAGTCGCTCAGTCTCACATATTGACAGCTGTATAGAAAGTGTGTGAATAATTCAGTGACTTTCTAGGTGATCAACTTTTTAAAGAATTTTTTATGAGAAAACTCGTGGATTTTGAGTCTTAAACCCCCACAATTCGCATTCTGTA
This sequence comes from Carassius carassius, assembly GCF_963082965.1. Taxonomy (NCBI): domain Eukaryota; kingdom Metazoa; phylum Chordata; class Actinopteri; order Cypriniformes; family Cyprinidae; genus Carassius; species Carassius carassius. The sequence continues at coordinate 30,596,534 of NC_081771.1, forward strand.
TAAAAAAATGTGTTTTCATAAATGAAATAGTTACTGTACCTGTAAGTCGAACCAGGCCCTGCATGCGTTACATTATGTGTTGTGTAGCAGACCTCTAGTGTGAAGCGAGGACAAGATCAGAAACAAGCCACGGGAGAATTTGTGAATCTATATATTGTAGAGATCCAGGCCTCCTCTCTCATCCTCGTCTCTGGCTCGGTCCTGTCACTCAGTCTCCTGGTGTGTGTCTTCCTATCTCAGGGGCTGCAGGGGCCCCTGCTGTAGATCCTCTCATCTGCTCTCATTGCCTCCAGCTCTATGCCATAAGTGCATTGATTTCCATGTACGTCTAATTACTGCTCATAATCTATTCATTCCAGCTCCGGCAGAGAGCAGCAGCTGTCCCTGCACTGGCTTCTAACACCCGCAGACCCACATTCACACACACACCGATTTAATTACACAGCATGTGCTTTACTGTTATACAGTAAGGGCTTTAAAAACAGAACATACCAGAAGATCTAAACCATGGTGAAGCCGCTCTCTTACACACTGCACCTCACAGCTACACTACCTGCTATTTACTAGATTGTTTAAAAATATATTTTCCAGGGCAGAGATTTGGGATAGAAAAATGTGACCCTGAAGCACAAAACCAGTCATAAGTAGCACAGGTATATTTGTAGCAATAGCCAACAATGCATTGTGTGGGTCAAAATTATTCATTTTTCTTTTATGCCAATAGTCATTAGGATATGAAGTAAAGATTATGTTCCTTGACGAAATTTAGTAAATTTCTTACTGTAAATATATTCAAACTTCATTTTTTCATTAGTAATATGCTTTGCTAACGACTTCATTTGCACAACTTTAAAGGCAATTTTCTCAATGTTTTGATTTTTTTGCACCCTCAGATTCCAGATTTTCAAATAGTTGTGTCTCAGCCAAATATTACAATTTCAAAGATGGACCCTTTATGACTGGTTTTGTGGTCCAGGGTCTCAAATATGAAAATACAATGGATTTTGTATTATTTTAGGTTATATTATTGTAAAAAAAAATATATCATTTTTTTATTTTACAGTTATATTTTATTAATTTACAAATAATATAGTATATAATATTATATTTTTAATCAATTAATCATTTCTAATATTAAGTGCTGTTGTTGTGCTTTGTGTTATTTTACTAATAATATGAAATTGTTATAATAATATAAAATAATGTTTATTATATTTTCTTTTTATTAATTAATAATACAAATTATTAATATTTTACTGTTAAAAAGTTAACTTATTAAGATTCATAAAATCTTTTTATTTTAGGATATTAATTTTGACAATAAATAGGGGCATTACTGCATCTTTTTTCGCACAAAAGTGAAATATTATATGATAATATACTGTTAATCCAAGCCACTTTCTTTCATCCATAACATAAAATATAAACATTAACATAAAAATGACAGAATGTTTGTGTTGCTCTATTTCTAACAATGAGAACAAAGATGAGAAAGGGGAAAAAAATGTAAAGTAGTCCATAAAACTTGTGCACTTTATATTTTAAGTCTTCTGAAGCCATGCTACAGCTTTGTGAGAGGACTGCAGAAGATTTTCAGCAAATACTTATGTAAATTTTGAGCTGTTGCTCTCACACATCCATTCTGTGATACAAATTAGCCATATGAACTATGTTTATGGTGCTTTGTTGTCATTTGTGTTGCTTGACATTAATATCTCATACTTATTATCTCTTATTTGGTTCTCTTAAACCGGACATAATGACACGAGGGTGAGTAAATGATGATAGAATTCTAATTTTTTGAGTGAACTTATGCTATCCTCATGTCTCTAACAACTATACCTCCGTTCCTCATCCTCTCCCCTTTGCTTCAACCTCCAGTGGTTTGCAGAAGGAGGCCTGCAGTACAGTCACAATTGGCCTTGCTGATTGGCTGAGCTTTTTGAGCAGTTACAGCAGCGGATTCATGTTCAGGTTTGTTTCTGTGCTGAAAATAGGATGACGTGAGGTTGGCAGACATGGGGTCGGATCATATAACCCAGTTCATGTATTATTAACTTGCTGTTCACACTGACCCACTGCATACTATTGATTATTCTTCCTCAAAACCTAGAACTTTCATTTGTGTTCTCCTAATGTGTACCTGAATAATTAGATGCACTACAAGAACATCGAAAACGTGCTGAGAATATGTGCACGTACACAGATTCCCAATGATTTTTTTTTACGCTTTGAACATATTCTGCCTGTGGTGGATCAATACAGATGATCAGGTAATATAGAGCCAGGTTCTCCTGGGATTTCAGGTGGGATGTCCTATAGCGTTTTCAAGGTGTCTGTCCCAGGTCAGATGTTGCGGTCCACTTTTAATTAGCAGAGTAACGTCTCAGATTGCATAAAACTCGACACCATTGTCTCATGCCACCGGGCCACTCTCACTGGGCCGGGACAGAGGAGGGAAGTCTGCATTCGTGTTCTGAGTTTCTAGCGCTTTGACACTCACCTTGTGAGGATGTATGAAAATCAATGGCAACGGAGGCACGGCGTCGTGTTTGCCAGTTAATAAGCTGGAGGAGGGGAACAAAGAGCCCTGCTTTCCTTTGAATTCAGATGAGAAAACTCCTCACCGATGTAATCTCGCACATCAAATATTCATATGGGAAAAATGAGTATGCATCAGTGATTATGCTTTCAAATTTACTCAATAATGGGTCGAGTCAAGTATTGAAAATGTGTTTCGAATACATGAGTTTATTGCTTTTTAATAGTGTATGTGTTTTAAATTCCAGTAGCATTCATGGGAAAATACTGAAGAGGATTTTTATGATTTAGCATGAAGCACGAATTACAGAATTAATTTGAAGCAGTGATTTCAATGTTTTCCTGCTGCGGAACTTGATCATCAGCAATGCTTAGAGACATGGATGTTCCATCTTCAAATAATTTGCAGGGTACAAACACAGTTTGTCAAAACACAACCCAAAATATTATTGCAAAATCAAGCTTTTTTTTTTAAGTTTGACAGACATATTCACTATAAAATCTCAGTATATGGAAAAAGCTGTGAGGAGGACTGTGAATGATGATATAATATTCATTGTTTTGAGTGAAATCGTGGTTTAAACATGCGAACTGTCCATTCTGAAGACATGTGACTCAGCATGGAGATCTCCAGGTGAAACTGTGGACGTGGAGAGAAATTCCATCACTGTGATCGTCTGCCGGTTGGAGGGGCTGTTCCTCTGGGTTCAGTCTGTATTAACACTCCCTTGTTTGTTTAATTCTTTTAATCTGCTGCCAGGCTCCATGGGGTGTGTCTGATTAGTCTGATTAATTTACTGAACCATTAGAAACAGTAGAAGTGGGCTAACAGAGCATTACGTAAGTTTGTGTAAATTGCTGGTTGCTTCAATTAAACCTGCTTGTTTCAAGGGAATATCAGTCCACACACACAGACAAATGTACAGAGACCCAAACAGAGAGGCCTTTTTTTATTTTTTTCATTTTTTGGTATTTCCTCTTCCTACTCACCAGGCTGATTGTGCCATTACGATTTGAGTATGCCTTCTGATTCAAATTCATTTTCTGAATTTTAAGCTAATTTGAAAGCAGAACTGTAGTTGAAATTTATATGTAAAATAGAATGAAATAAAAGAAATTAAGATTTCAGTAAAAAAAAAATGAATGCTTTCGTTCACCAAGGAAACATTACTGTATATTGTATATGCTGTATATGCTCTTAGAAAAGATTACAAATATCTGTTAAGAATCCTATTTGTAAAAAATAAGTCCAGTTTCAACAAAAATATAAAATTATATAAAATTAAAAATATAAAATTTTTCCATTTTAACTTACTATGGTTTGTAGCCAAATTAATCATAATCAGAAACACAAATTCTTAAATTCTACATGTTGCCTTGCCTACAACACACACACACACACTGTTCGCTCTCCCCCTCATGCTACTACATTAGGGGGCGGTTCTCTCCGGCTAATTAGAGCAAAGAGGTGTGATCTGGTTTTTCAATTAAGGCACATGCTCGGAACACTCCAGAAGTACTTTACCCCCCTCCTCCCGTCTCAGAGCAGGGTACGAAGGTGCCAGTCTTGCCAAAAGTGCAGGGGTAATTAAAGGCGAAGAGTGCATCTCACGCCAGGCCTGTTTAAGGGTTAATGAGGCCTGGGCTGCCCCCCAGCCGAGAAGGGGGCAGGGTTGGGACCCGGAGCTGCCCCGCTTCAAGAGAAGAACCACCCATAGGGGTTCTCTTTGAAGTGTCAGAAGGTCCCCCTTGTTCTGGGTGGCGGGTGTTTCATTTGTCTGAGTGGCAAATAAAAAATTGATGAAGCTGCCAGGAGTTCTCTATGCCCCCTCGCTCTGACTCACACACACACACACACACACACACACGCCCTCAACATTATTCATAGATTATCCATCCCTCCCTCTCACCCCCTAATGACCCCCACAAAACCCAGTCGAGTGACAATGGAATTAGCAACGTTACGTGAAAGAAAGCATTTGTTCCCAAAGCATTCCGCTGAGCATCTTATCCTTTATAAGTTAATTAAATAGCTGAATATGAATATTAAACCATCATTTCTTTAACTTCCCTTCAGTCTACACTGAGAAACATTTAGAAACAATTTTCACTCAAAACTAGTTTGTAAATTTCACAAATGGTTACAAGCACACACTGAAATAAGCATAATAGAAAATGTTCTTGTATTTCTTGTGTTGTACTTCTTGTGTAGAACAGGTTTGCATTCATCCCTGCCGTCATGTCACTTGTATTGTGACTGTTGTGTGTGGAATGATGCTCTAATTTTGGGCCTCTGGGGAAAAGCCTTTATTGACCCTTTTGTGTTGCTGCTGTATTATATGTCAGCATTGCCAGCCATCTCCCATGGTCCATCTGCTCATGGCCAGTGGGGAACATTCATGAAAAGCCCATAACAGAAACAAAGAGCTGTAAAGTATGAGTGCCACTTTTTTTTTTTATATATGGAGTGCATGAGTGAGAATTCTATATGCACTTTTAAGATATTTTAATATAATGATCATCTATATTATAATACTACACAATGTCTGCACAGTTGCATAGCTAAGAAAGGCATTGATTGCTTGACTCTACCACCACAGAAAGCTCTCCAGTTTCCACAGATTGAGACCATCCTTCATAAAAATAAAATAAATAAATAAATTGAATATATTTAATTGAATTTAGCCACCAATAAGACTGAAGCTCCATTAGTTTCATATAACACATTTCATTAGGGATGCACGATATATCATAACCATACTGGTTATCAGCAGAAAGTAGTATTTTATTTTATTTTATTTTATTTTATTTGATTTTTAATTACCATTTTTCTTTTTATTTCAATAATACCTTACATTATAATATTGTGATGCCTAAATTTACATGTACATCACAACATTGAATTAATAATGACTTTATTGACTAGATTTGTGTTTATTTTTTATATATGTAGATTTTTAGATATATAGATTTTAGTTATCAGCTATAGCATAAAAATAATTATTTACTTTTCAGTCTCTACCAGCATTGTAAAATGATGAATGAATGAGCGAACGAACGAACGAACGAACAAACAAACGAATGGCACCATAATAGATATAGATTTTTGGATCTGTTTTTGGACAGATAAAGAAACTTTTGACTTTTAGTCCCACAATCTTGATGAAATTCTGGTGTTTGTATATCTTAATCTTATTTTCTATTTAATATATTTATGTAAAATAAAATTAAGACATTTCATCTTATACTAGTGAGAAGTTCATGTTTCGTAAAGTTAAATTGATTGTTTGTTTGTTTGTTTTTGGAGGGGGGGTGTCTAGGTTTGATTGTCGTCTAGATGTTTGAGACGCATATTATCATGTCCATGTGCTGCTATAATCCATTACCATACAAGTCAGCTGCCTGAACATTTCATTAGGGACACCAGAGACCTTCTAATTTCATTCCCATCCACTTTGTGGATATCCAGAAATGTTATTATGTGCGGCAGTATATCAAACATCTCATAGCAGCTATTTATTTCTACTTCATTCACTTAAGTGACACGGAGCATGCTGAGCGTAATTGTTTTAGGTCTGCATTTGGACTGGATATGAATAAATCATCTGTCTTCTGTAGTGTTTTTAAATGACGCCCTCACTGGCGACTCCATCATGTTACCTGTCTGTGTGACTCCTCCAGTAATGATTTAGGCAAAGAGAGCTTCCTGCTTGTTCTTGGAAGTTTGAAGGAAGGAAATTAGTTTGAGGAAGAGTTCATGCATCAAACTCAAATGCCGCCCATGCATTCGTATTTGAGTGAGTCATAACAACTCTAATCACATTTACTTTAATTACTGAGCAGTTTGAATCATGAGTTGTAGATTCGGAGACCTGTAATAGGCCGCATGTGAAGTGGAAACCCTTTGAACTGTTTCATTTATGAGACATGCCTGGAGAACAGCAGGTAATTCAAGCACAGGTACAGAGACTAATGTGTGCTCTGAGTGAATGAGAACAATGTCAGAATTATTTTATTCAAAAGTCAAAAGTTTTGAGTAATTATGTTTTTGTATGTGTGTGTGTGTGTGTGTGTGTGTGTGTGTGTGTGTGTGTGTGTGTGTGTGTGTGTGTGTGTGCTCTTGTTTTAGTGACATATCATGACACAACTCTGTATAATGACATGGGTATGACACAGGTATTACAAAGAGAGGGTGACTTATGAGGACAAAACCCATGTCCCCATTTTTCAAAATGCTTATAAACCATAAAGAATGAGTTTTTTTTTTTTTTTTTTTGAGAAAGTAAAAATGCATAAAGTTTCCTGTGAGGGTTAGGTTCAGGTGTAGGGTTGGTGTAGGGCCATAGATTATACAGTTTGTACAGTATAAAAACCATTATGCCTATGGGATGAACCCACTTTTCACAAAAACAAACGTGTGTGTAATAATCTTAATTATTAAAATTACTATAAAAATAGTAATATTTTGAAAAATTATTACAATTTAAAATAACTGTTTATGTTTGAATAGATTTATAAATGTAATTTATTCCTATGATGCAAAGCTGAATTTTCAGCATCATTAAAATTCTCTGCAGTGTTACATCATCCTTCAGAAATCATTCTGATATGATGATTTGTTCCTCAAAAAAACATTTCTTATAATTATCAACGTTGAAAATAATTGTGTTGCTTCATATTTTTGTGAGAAAACTACCATTGAAAGGTTAGGGTTTAGTAAGATAAAAAAAACAGCAAAGAAACATTAAATTCATCAAAAGTGGCAGTAAATACATTTAAACTAATCTTCAAACAATTAAACACAGATGTATTCATCTAAGAATCCTGATAAATGTATCAAGGTTTTTACAAAAATATTAAGCATCAAGAACCATTATTAATAAATGAGCATCAATAATAATTGAGCAGCATATTAGAATGATTTGTGAAGAATCATGTGACTCTGAAGACTGGAGTAATGATGCTGAATTGTTTTAAATATATTTTACAAAAGAAGTAGTTATTTGAAACATTAATAATATTTCACAATATGACTGATTTTACTGTATTTTTGATCAAATAAAATCAGCCTGACTAAGCGAAGGAGAATTCTATCATTAGCCGTTTAAAAATCAAAATGATTCAAAAGTTTTTCTATCCCTTTTTAATTTCTACCTTAAGAGTGGTTGGTAATTGATTTATGGTCAAAAGAGGCATGTGCAATTTTTTAAAAAATAATGCAATTTAGCATTCGTTCTTGAACTTTGTGCTCCTGAAGGTGATAGCGGGATGATCGCTGAAATAGGATGGTGTAATATCATGTGTGTGTGTTGTTTGAATCTGTAAATGATTATATGTGGATGTGGAATGGCTGTACACGATTGCGTTCCTGATAATTGGAGAAGGCCGTGCTGTTTGATCTATGTGATGAATAGATGATGAGATCTTTATGAAATCAGTCAAGCAGGGTCCTGGTGCCTGGTTCTCGCACTCATGCTTGTGATTCGGGGCCGTCTGCCTCTCGGGGCCCTGCTGGAGAAAAGAGCCCAGGGGAGAAGAGAGCGGTCACTGGGGGTCAAGTTTATGGGTAATAATATATCAGCCGGGCGTATTTAAGGCTTTACTAATTCTGCTCTCAATTACGGGCCCCCCTGTCTGTCCCCCGGCCCCTCCGTGCACCGAAGCTCCATAATCAATTTGGAGAGGGTGTTGCTGGGAGATGTGCTTTACAGGGTAATGACAGGACGCTTATGCCGCAAATAAGAGAAGCCACAGCGCAGATGGGTTCTCTCGCTCTCTTTCTCTCTCTTTTTTCCTGTGAGAGAGCGGAAGAGATTTACAAGAGTGGGGATTGATTACCATACTACTTGTATCTATTTGCAGCATTCAGTCAGCTCTATATATAGTTTGCATAATACAGGTAATTTGAAGTATGCATAGAATGATGACCTGATACATATTGTGTCCTACATTGTAAGGTCATCCATCCATGCATCTATCTCTCATTCCATCTATATATTGTTATATTCTATAATGTCTATCTATCTATCATTCATTTGTTCATTTGTTCGTTCGTTCAAGTGTTCATTCTATTTATCATTCTATGTATCGGTCTATCTCATCTGTCCGTCCGTCTGTCTATCAATTCTATACTGTAACTTTCAAACTTCAAAGCTTTAAACTTTCTTTACATTTTCAAACATAGTTTTGTCAAGCCAGCATCAAAGTTTGCTCTGAACTTTCCTTATTCAGTTTTCTTCCTATGAATGTAAGATATTTTCACACAAAGCTGCATGTTTAATTCAGCAAGAGTAGTGCATGGCAACCATGTAGCATACTATTGTTTTATTTTTTTTCCATAATGCATACTGTTTCAAAAACTATTCTAGAAAAAAAATAATAATAATAGTGGGCACCATGCACTATCCAGTTTGTACCAGTACCAGTTTGTATTAAGTAGTACACTAGTATTTCATTCCACACAGCAAAATTCACCTTAGCAGCAAATCAGACACACAATATCAGTCCTGCGTCTCTACAACAGAGTTTTGTTTCAGTTCATGTTTCGACTGCCTCCAGAGTGACGTCTGTTCTGATTGCTCTAAATAATGTAGAAGCCAAGAGTTGTTGTAGAACACACACTCCTCTCTGTGTAATTGTGCACAGGAGCATTTCTTCCCAAACTCATCTGAATTCTTAAACAGCCCGATGTGACACTCATACCAGTTCAATAAGCTTCCTAATCTGTTCCTCGGCACAACGATGTCACAACCACTTCTGCAGGGTAGAGAAATAGACAGACGTCAAGTACAGCATACAGTGTGTGTGTGTGTGTGTGCGTGTGTGTGTGAAACAGAAGAGCAGGTGAGACAAAGAGAGGGTAGGAGAGGGACTGTAGTCTGACATGTTGGGATGATATGGATGCTTTATGGTGCTTTATAGAGCTCTTCTCATTGACTTTACCCTCTTAGGAAAGGGTCTTACACATGTTTACCTCTCCAGACCTCAGTGTGATGACCTGCAGGAACTATTGAAGCCAAGCTGAACATCAGGTCTAAAGCTGATGGAAAAGTATCAGTTATTTCCAATTTTTCACACCTCATCTATTCACACCAGTTTTATGCTGAAGTAGATGTATAGATTTTATACCTAAACATATTAGAATATCAGAGCCAAGGTCATATAGCAAACTTCTTACAGACATGATTCATGAACTTTACTATTTATACTCTATTTTAGTAATAGAGATTGTCTGAAAGAATTGCTGTCCTGAGTTGGTAAAGGGGTCCCAAAATGTATACATTTTCACATAAGTGACATTATTGCAGCACCTCAAAAAACCTCTGGCCATTACCGTAGTTCATGAAAATGTGTTTTCTAAGAGAATATATCTCTTTGGAGTGGACTTTGAGCTTTGTAACCTCACAGATGTTTTATGCTCAAACAGTGACAGTACACACTAACTAAAGGTGAAAAAGTGGAAAAGCATAATAGGAGCCTTTTAAAACTCTTCCGACCTCCTCACATGCTGTATGCATTTGAGTTTTCCCACCTTCATCTTCTATTGGTTTAATCAGCATTTCCATCTTATTCTGGATTTCTGATTTGTTTTTATTCATGCTTGTGTATGTACAGTATGTGCCAGTTCATGTCATTAGTGAGAACAGCATTAATACAGCCCATCTGTAAAGTCCATCCTCACAGTATATCACAACACCATGGAAACTAGTCCATGAGGTCACGAAACAGAGGCCAGGAGCGAGAGAAACCCCTGTAAATGTGAGAGAAAGAGAAAACATAACAAGCAGCTGTCAGTTGTGGGCACCTCACTCCTGACAGCCTCTCTTCTGAACGCTTCTTATCAGCTAGGTTTTTTTTTCCCTGTGAAGCAGGAGAGTTTTCCAGAGTCCTGACAGTGCTTACAGACCAACAGGACTCATCAGGTTTGTGTGTGTGTGTGTGAACAGTGTGACGTGTGTGAGTGTGTACTGTCTCCGGCAGACGCCTCAGATCAGCGTGCTGTTATTACTGCGTGTGTGACAGGAGAGCCGTCCTGATCAATACACACTCCTGGCACCTGACCCCCCTCACCCGGAGCCCCCCTCGACCCAGCCTGCCCTGGTCTTAATGATATGTGGCCTCCTCATGCCCTGCGGCCAGAGACCCCGGATCACCCCAAACACACACACACACACTCACACACACTCACACACTGAAGGAGAGTGGATACAGTCAGTTGTATGTATTTATTTACAGGAAGCATCTATACCTAGAAAAGATGCAGATGTTGCTATCTATCTATCTATCTATCTATCTATCTATCTATCTATCTATCTATCTATCTGTCTGTCTGTCTGTCTGTCTGTCTGTCTATCATCCATCTGAAGTGGAATATTTGTCTTTTTTTCTTAATTAATTTTTCACACTGCAAAGTCATTTAAAAGTGAAGAATAGTGACCAATGACCAACTCAAACCCCCTAATATATTTTTTTAATGTCAAAATTATTAGGATATTAAGTAAAGATCATGTTCCATGAAGATATTTGATACATTTCCCACCATAAATATGTATAAATTATGATATAAATAATGATGTATAAATCTAAATTTTGAAAAAACTGACACTTTTGTGGTCCAGGGTCATATATATATATACATTTATATTATTATGAGAGCGTTAATATATATATTACATATGCACATACATTTAAGCTAATATTTAGCTAAAATGTGTCAACTATGCATTTCCACACAGCTATCTGTGACGGATAGATAAATACATACAAATACTGTATGTGCATGGAGCAATTATTACGGAGGGAGGGGGGGGGGGGTTAAAATGGGTCCCCTGGATCAAATTCTACAAAGAAAGTCCACAAATTCAACACAGAGTGTCAGAAACACTGTGTGACATTTCAGTTCAAAGCGTTGTTCTTTCCTCTGGTTCAGAATGGATTGTTATCGCACACAGTAACCCACCCTGTGATAATTATCGTCAATAATTTATGCAGGCGGGCAGTGGATGGTGTTTTTTAAATGGGGTTGCTGTCTGCAGCCGTGCTCTGGCTGCTCCTGCTCATTTAGCTGGCTTTAATGTGCCATCTACCATTATCTATATGAGTGTGTTGTGCTTGTTTTCCACCGCTGTAGTTTTGTGCAGAGGGGCCATTTTTTGTTTGTTTTTTTTCTCCTTTCCCTCCCTCCTTTCTCTCAGACTCTCTCTGGTTTCATTTTTTGTTTGTTCTCTTTTTATGCTTTTCCTCTTTGTGTTTCCATGTCACCCGTTACTTCACTGTCCCTCTGCTTTTTCACATTCTCTCTCTGTACACCCTTTTACAAGTAAAGCTACATTTAGAAAACAGTATGATGGTTTTACCATGTTTTTTGGACATACACCATAGTCATACTATGATATCCTTTGAGATACGTCTAAATACCATGGCAATTTTTCAACAATATGGTAAATACAAAGTCAGTTGACCAGTGCTGATAGAAAGTGATCAAAAGGAAGACAATATAATAGTGACTTATTTAAAATACAATATAATAATGGAAATGAGATGCACATAAAGTAGGAATTAAATGAAAAAAAATGTTGATAAAAAAAAAATAATAATAATAATCTGACAAAGGAAAATGGAAACTGATGTTGTATAATATAAACAATTTGAACTGCATACATCAACAATTTAAATAAATAGAGATTTGTGTAGTCTTTGATTTCCAATAAATATTTTTAAATATATAAACATTACACTTTCATTTTCTTCAACTGAATAAAAAAAACATTAATAAAAAAAGCTTATGCAATTTTAATGCACATAAAACTAGAAAATCAATTGAGCAGTTATTTTAGACAAATTATTATTTTTTAATTATAACATATTATTTATTATCAATAAAGTGAATTGCATCCATCACAACTAATAAATAAATAAATAATGGGTATCTTTGATTTTCAGTAACATTTTTAAAATCTTAAAAGTGCCATATATTATCTGAAGAGAAAGCTTATGCGTTTTTGCAACAAAAATAAATAAATAAATTGATCTTGTTTAAAGGATTTTGATCTGTTTTTACTAGAAATAAATGATGTGAATTTTGTAGTGTGGCACAAAGAGTTAACCTTCATACCAAGCAGACATCAGCTGATGCAGATATCAAACTGGTCAAATATTGACCAATTAATCAACCTGGTCAATATATTGGTCTACTACCAATCTGAAACAATTGCTTATTCAGTTTTTTAGCATAGAAAGTGAGTATGTGTTGATTTGCCTGTGGAATGACACACGTCACTCACATATACAGTTGATATATTGATGGTTAATGCTTTAGATGTCCACTTACCTCAACCAAGTGTTTTTTAAGCTCATGTATGCAGTAAGTAAAGCTTAAATAAATGTATTAGTCTTGTTTTCCTGTGTTCTGCAGTACTGCATTTAACAGTTTTTCTTTATGAACGCGCAGCTGTTTATTTGTCCCTTTCAGGTAAAGTGGTGATAAAGCAGGAAAGATAGTGGATAAGAAGGCTGGGAGTTTTTGAGCTGAAATGAGGCCGAATACTGTCAGATGGTTTGTTGGCTCTCACACTGGAGATGTGCTGATGTTCCTGTTGTCTGGATGGCAAAACGAGAGTGATTATGCCAGCTTGCTGCACACTTTGCGCTGACAAAGACTTTTTATGATAAAAGATAAAAAAAATGTAGTTGCCTAAGAGAAGTGTTTGCTGGAGGGAAGGCATGTGTTTGTTGGAAAAAGGAAGCCAGAAAGAGAGAGGCAGAAGATGAAAGCTTGTTTTCCTGCGCAAACCCACCAGTTGCACATCACACGTTCTCCTAAAAGAGAAGACGTTCGCCGTGCTTTCAGGCCGTTTTGTTGTCATTTAAATTAGGGGTGCTTTACATCTCACTGTTTGTTGGAGCAGAAGTTCTAAGCGAACTGGAGGTTTCATACGGTCTGACATTTCTCTTCCTGTCTCCCTCTCTCTCACCCATGAAAGAGGCGCTCTCGGATCGTTTTGCCTTCCTTTGGCACAATGAAAGTTCAGGGTCAGCATTGACTGAAAATGATACACTTTCCCAAGGGAATCTGTGCACTTTCCAAAATGTAGATCGCACCTTAGAAAAGAAACATGCCTGTTTCTGTGTGTGGAAGCGTGTGTGCGCGTGTGCATCGGATCCCCTGCTGTTCTCTAAGCTAGAGCTGCTCACCTTTAAGCAGCACAACAATAATCAATGGGCCGTTATTAATGATAAAAGTCATTTATGTACACAGTTCTCGCCTCCCGCAGGGCTCCATACGACTTTGTAGTTGTGGAGAAGCATTTGTGCTTGATCTGTGCTCTGTATTGGATTCTTCAGCAGGGCAGCCAGCCTGACTGCGGTCCTCTCCAGAGCACCGCCGAGCACAACGGATTGATCCAACCTTTCAGAAAATATGGATGTGCTCCGTGCCAAATGAATTCAGCAGGACGGCTGTAATATGGACATATCTTTACTTCAACCATAGTGAACTGAAAATCACTGAGGCAAAATGTTTGATTATATCGACTGGAAATGTTGATGATCTGCCGTTCCTCACAAATGCATGGGATATTTGGTTTCTAACAGGAGAGAAATGGATTATCGGTATCAGGGGAGTCGAATCTTCTTTCTCTATGAAAATATTATAGGATTCCAAATCACAAAAAAGTATTCTTGCATGAAATATTAAGTATAAGAATGATAAGAAAAACTTTACATTTGTTCATAACAAACTAGATAACATTTTAAGGCAGCATATTAGATGTCTTGTTTTGGATAAAATCTAAAGCAGCATTGCATGTATATTTCATGGAGAAGGCAATCCCAGAATGCATCAGAAAGAACTTATCCAAGATGGAAGACAGAGTCTAGAAAATTGTCATTTAACATGAAAAGTATTGAAAAAAATCAACAATTTTATATAAATATTATGTTTTTTTATGCTTATTATTGTTTATTTAGCTTAGCAACTCTAAAATGCATTATGACTAGACAAAACAAATGTTCATTATAAATAAACACACTATTAGTTTGGAGAAAACCAACAATTTATTATTTTTATTCATGGTAAATAAATGAATACATGTATTGAGCAAAGATGCAGTAAACTGATCAAATGTGACAGTAAAGGCATTTATAATGTTAAACAAAATATTTATATTCCAAATAAATGCTATTTAATGCTTATTTATATTCAAAAAAATCGCATTACAGTTTCCTCAGAAATATGTAGCAACACAGCTCTTTTCATCATAATTAGAAGAAATGTTTCTTGAGCAGTAAATCAGCATATTAAAATGATTTCTGAAGGATCATGTGACACTGAAGACTGGAGGAATGATGTTGAAAAATCAGCTTTGATCACAGGAATAAAAGACATTTTAAAATATATTTAAACAGGAAAATAGCTTATTTAAAATTGTTATAAAACTTTGCAATATTGCTGTTTTTACTGTATTTGTGATAAAAATAAGTGCAGCCTCTTTCAGTAAAATTTTAAATCCTAGTTTTAATGGTATTTCTTTCAAACCTGAAAAGTGTAACAGTGTGTGGTCATGTGCTCTACATGTGACTGATACAGGTCTAGTGTAAGAACTAATCAACCAGGTGACACAACGCTATTTTGTAAATGGCATACAAATCAAAAGAAAAAAAAACATATATAATAAAAAAAAGAAAGAGAGGCACTGAAAGGAAATTACACTGGCCGAGCATAAATCATTTTAATTATAAAGGCAACGCCATATTAAGAACTCATGGGGGGAAAATGAAATGATCAAGGCTCATCTCTGGCTGGAGTTAATGAAAATACTAATTACCTGATGATAAACTGAGAGTACAGAAAGGGAGAGAGAGTGTGCATTTATAGTAATCAAGAGGTAATAAAGTTTCCATTTTATGCTGAGTCATTCTGTTTGACTGGTTAATTGACCATCACTGCACAGATTTTATTGGTCAATTACATCCCAGCATCTGAGGACTCAAACTGTACCATGCTCAATTATTTATTACTTCTGGATGCTTTTGGTCCTGGATGCTGATTATGTTCATTACAGTGATTTTAACATGGGAAAAGAGTATATTACTGTCCTAAAACTTTCTTTATCATGGTAAAATCACTGTAGCATGCTGCTTATTGTTTTTAGAGAGCACTGGGAACAAGAAAATAATACTAGAAATATTCACTTAACAATAATATTCTAATAAAGTACACTTTTTAAAAGTTGTGTTTTTTATGCTTACCAAGGTTGCATTCCTTGGGCAAAAATACATTAAAAACAGTAATATTGTGATTTATTATTACATTTTAAAATAACACTTTTCTATGTCAATATATTTAAAAAATGTAATTTTAACTTTCATGCAAAGCTGAATTTTCTGCTTCATCAGGATTAGTCACGTGATCCTTCAGAAATCATTCTAATATACTGATTTGCTGCTCAAAAAAATAATCTCATTAACAATAAAAAAAAAGTTGTGCTGTTATAATTTTCAGCATTATTCAACTCAGAATTTAGACTCTGCTACCATGTATAACATGTTTTTCAATGAGCAGTATTTGAGAGTTTTAATGCAGTTTATTTGCTGGTGAGGGTTTTCACACACAGAGAGACACCTAGATCCATCCCTGCAATCATCACAGGGACCCTCTTATTCTGTTTTTGTTTAATTTGCAGTTAATATCAGATTTTGCTCCCATTGATTTCCTCTCTGTGTTTTCACTCTAAATAATTCAGTGACATTCTTCACCTCTCTGTCTCTGTATGTCTCTCTCTCTCTTGCTCTCTGTATAGTCATTTAATGGTCAATAAGTGGGTTAAAATTGGACAATGGTGGATGGGACCGGTTTTGACGTGAGACGGTGTGGATTTTTTCCCCTAGAGGAGGTGCGTGGATGGGGGTGTCAGGGGCAGTGATATGGGGGAGCTGTGTAAATTTAGACAGACGACAGAGCACCACAGTCAATCAGGGCAATCCAGACATACATCAATAGTGGTTTCCCCTGTTTGAGCAATGAATAATGGACAGACACCAGAGAGAGAGAGAATATAGTGAGCTGAAGTCAATGAGTCTTCAAAAAGCACACCATAGTATTAAAATCTGTGTCCAGCCAAATACTTGATTTATTTTAATGACAGCCTGTTACTACAAACTTCGTAGCTTAATCATAATCATCATGACTTTAATTATGGCTAACTGAAAACATTTGATTTTGTGTGATGCTTCATCCACACCACTAGGTGTCAGTACAGCCAGAGACAAATCGTTGTGCTTGAATAAAATCTACATCATTATGCAAAACCAGAAGTTCATCCACCTAGAAAAGTAGCACCACATCTAAAAGACAATTTAACTTTAAACACACAAAAAGAAAAAATTACAATTCAAAGAACAAATATCACTTTTCTGCTTTTTAAACCCTCTAGGGCTCTTTCCCTTAAGCCCAAAGAAGACTTCTCTTTTGATGAGAACGCTGAGTGTATCTGTACTGTCAAACACATAGGCTTCATTCAAAATTGCACACTTTCTTACTAGATAGTAGACAAAAAATGTAATGCGAGAGAATTTGTGAATGGCAGTGAAGCAAAGGATGACAATTTTGTCTGAATTATATTCATACTACACAAATTCATACTATATAGAACTTTCTTAACAGTCGTGATTTACTTTATTAAAAATAAGTAACTACTCAGAGAGTATGCAATTTCAGACCCAGCCAAAGCCTGTGCGAACATATGCCTGACACATGCACACTAGAAAGTTGCATACTTATCCAGTGTCTGCGCTATTTCTCTCCAGAAGTTATGAGTGATAAATATGTGTTTGTACTCATTTACAGCAGAGTTGCATCCATCTGTTAACCTGTTCATGGGTATCTATTGTTGCCGTTTCTAGTAGTTTGTCTTTGTTTCGACTCATTCTTTTTTATTTCAACTGTGAAACAACTGTTCAGGCTGATGTTGCCACCTTGTGGAAAAACTAACTATTCTGAAAAAATCTGAGGCGCATGTGCGAGCTGAACATACAGAGTATAAGCAGTTAAACAGTCTAGCTGTACATGTGCAGTACATGTGTACTATGCTGATGATGACAACCCTTACGAAAATTAACCATGGTTTACTACAAACTAATAAAAAAAAAACATAATTACTGTAGTTAAACACTGTACTGTAACCACAAATTAACCATGCTTTGCTACACTAATCATAGTTTTAAACATGGTATTTGTAATAAAATTGTGGATAAACAATTGGTAATCGATCTGCAAAAAAATGTTAAATAAAAAAAAAGTACATTTTCATTAAAAAATTTAATTTTCATAAAGGAATGATTTGCATAACCTACTATACACCTTAAAAATAAAGTGTACTTTGGACTTCTAATCTGAGCACATGTATTTAAAAAGAAAATGTGTACAATTTACTTCGAAACCGCTTTCACAAGAATTTGCTTGTACATTTCATAAATACTCAAAAAGAAGTTACAAGTAACATTGAATTATATCTTAATCTGAAATCCATCTCCAGTAAGTTTTATTTACAACATTTTTGAACATTGTCTAAACTAATAGTGTGAGTTATGGGTGGGGCTATGTGTTTACCTGGCCAATGGCAGATGAGGGGAGTGTTCTGGAAACTTGTTTGAAAACAGTCACTTTTTTGCAATTCCATTTAATTCCATTATAGTGCTGCAGAATTAACACACTTCAGCTTTAATGAATCGTTTCTGGAGTGTAGCACATGTCAGACGGTCCACTGATGATGTTGTTGCAGTCTGAATCTGACCTCTCATTCACCTTAATTTCCTGCCCTAACCCTGACAGCTTGATCATTTGACCGGCGTTAGGTGAGAGTTAGGCCTCTGTTGCGAGAGCGTGAGGGCAAATCCAGCCTTACCTGTCAGTCTCAGACATCAGCGGGGTTCGAGGTGTCCCTGGTGGGCTCTGGTTAGAGACAGTTCTCACTCCCGATGACCCACGGCCATCTCGCCCAGACACAGAACTGACATGCTAATCAATGATGGTCTGTCAGGATGACGGGCTGATAAAACAAGACGAAAATGACTGGGAATGAACTGCAGCAGTGTGTGTGTGTGTGTGTGTGTGTGTGTGTGTGTGTGTGTGTTTCAGGGTATTGCAGGTGTCTGCTGCAGTTTGGTCCTGCTGTGCAAAGGAGTGCTGGGAAAGTGATGTTATATTTGGCAAAAGATTTCCTTCACATATGCAGTCTGAGGTGTTTGTCAGAATTAATGTGCGTTTAAGGTGCACTGGAACAATGGCCTGTAGAGGAACTGCTCAAAAACTTATCTGAGCATCTCAAGTGTAATCCTATGTGTGTGAGTGTGTGTGTCTAAGTAATGTGTAACAGGATCTAATGGATGATATTTCAGTCTGAAAGAAAGATGTTAATGAGATCACACACTCACCCTCACAAATACCCATACATTTTAACCTAAAGGAGCACAAACCATAGACTTCTGTTGGTTTTCTTTTGAATTGTACAGACTTAATACAAATCAATTATTCAATCAATCAGTCAATCAGCCATTTTATCTATCTATCTATCTATCTATCTATCTATCTATCTATCTATCTATCTATCTATATATATATATATATATATATATATATATATATATATATATATATATATATCTATCTATCTATCTATCTATCTATATATATATATATATATATATATATCTGACTAATGTTTGTGCATTAAGAAGAATATTTGCTCTTTCATAGCTTATGAAATATTGTTATAAATATGAATTCAACATTTAAAATGTATATATTTATTTATTTTATTATTATAAATACTATTATACATTTTATTATAAGTATTCATACATTCATTTTAAGTTTTATCATACATTTTCAGTATTAATAATGAATTTGCGTATTAAATTATTTATTTATTTGTGTATTCTTGTGTATTTTATCAAATTCAGACATTTAAATGTATTTATTTAATATTTTTTCCATATTTAGATTGATTGATTGATAATTATTACTATTGTTATTATAATCGTTGTTGCATTTTTATTAAGATATTAATTGTAATCATTTGAATGTCCCCACTGTGTAGGTCATTTCAGGTCATTTCAAGTCACAACATGACCCACACACAAACCTTTTTTCTGATAAACAAACATTTTTTGAAATATTCTAGAATAATATACATTTAATAAAACTAAAAGAAAAATATTTATATTTGGCCTTGAGATGTTTATTTTTCAGTATGCATATATTACACATACAGTACAGTATACTGCAGCAACATTTTTAATGGGTCAATCCAATATAATCTTCCTGACACACAAACTGTCACTGATCAAAACAAACATTGTTGCTGACACTGGAGACATGATCAATTATTCATAAAGTTTTTCTTAATAACCACCCAAATATTTAAAATATTGTTATTTAATAATTCATGCACAGAATGTGATTTCATGCACAGACTCATGAATGATGTCACAGAGTTCAACAAACAAAACAGAAAATTCTTTGATTCATTTAATAAACATTAAATTCTAGCAACATTTTTACGTTTTATACAGAAAATATGAATGATGCTTGTCAGAGCATTGCTGTGCGACGGCTGTTCTCAGTTGCTATGTGGTTGCTAGGGTGTTCTGTGTGGTTGCCTGGGCATTGCCAAGTGGTTGCTTACTGATCAGAATCAAAAGAACCCAAGTTTACTCTTAACACTAGATATGGCTTAATAGAAGAGTTCATGCGCTTTCTGGTCCCCATTGACTTCTGTGGGTTTTCTTCTTCTTCTTCTTCTTCTTCTTCTTCTTCTTCTTTTCTCATACTGTGGAAGTCAATGGCTACCATGAACTGTTTGGTTACCAGCATTCTTCAAAATACCCTCTTTGGTGTTCAGCAGAAGAACCAAACCTATTTTGGATACCAAAGGCTACCAACTTTTCTTCTTTGATGACTTGAGGGTAAGTAAGTGATGAAAGAATTTTCATTTTTGGGTGAACTGTTACTAGTTCACCCAAAAAAAGTTACATAGAGGCGATTAATGCTTATGGTTAGAGGTTTGTTCAAATCACTAATGCTTAAAGTGATTTAAACAATGATTGTTCGTTCATAACCAGTCAAACCGCAATGACAGTTCAAACTTTGTCATATTTTGAGAAGTTTTCTCTCTTAAATAGCAAACAAGTGTTGAAATGTATGATTGAGTGCTGAGTGGCAGTACTAAAACACACACATCTTACTCTTAATGCTCTCTCTCTCTCTCTCTCGTTCTCTCCGGTGCTGTAAATGAGTTGGGCTAACCTCTCTGACCACGCTCTTTCCTGTCTCTGCTGAACCACACATCTCATGAAATATTTAATGTGCTCGGGAGTGACCGACCTCTCTTCTCCTCTCTTCTTCTTTCAATTCATTTTTTTCCACCCATCTATTCCACTATTCCTGTCCTGTCAAGTTCACTCTTGTCCTCGGCCTGATCCTCTCCTCCACTCGGTTCTTCTTAAAGAAACAGTTCGCCCAGCAATTAAATCATCAATGCCTGAAAACTTTACTCTTCACCACAGCAAATCAAATATAGCATCTACTGTTTATGACTAGGGCAGTATATGAAAAGGTTTATTTTATGTTGATATTTATTGTTAATACATCTCTTCTACAGTTCATAATGACTATGTCTACTATGAGTCAATTACTCAGTGATGGATTCATAAAGAGTCACTGAATCAGTGTTTTTGAATGAATTGGTTTAGTGAATGATTCAATGACTCATTCATAAATACAGTCACTTGCTTCATTCCTTAAAAAATTTAAAATTAAATCGGTGTGTTTGAATGAATCAGTTGTGTAAATGATTCAATGTCTCACTTATAAAAATAGTCACTTGTCACCACCTGCTGGTGAAATGATGTACATGCAAATATAACTTTAAATGAGCGCGTAAACAAGAATCAGAGCAAACTGTTTTATATTTTTTTAAATACACTTAAAATGCATTCACAGGTTTGCTCAAAAATACAGTAAAACTGTGAAATATTATTACAATCTAAAATAAATGTTTTCTTATTTTAAATTATATTTTAAAATGTTAATTATTTCTCTGATGCAGCGCTGAATTTTCAGCATCATTAGTCTTCCGGATCACATGATCCTTCAGAAATCATTCTAATATGCTGATTTTCTGCTCGAGAAACATTTCTGATTATCATCAATGCTGAAAACTGAAAACTTTTTGCAGCATAATATTTTTTTTGTTGAAACATGATACATTTTTGTATTCCTTAATAAATTGAAAGTTCAGAAAATGTATTAATTTTAAATTGACTTAACAACCGTGGTCACTGTGAACTTTTCCACAGGAAAAAAAAGTAATTAATTAATAAAATAAAAAAACAGTATATAGGTTTGTTTTCATTCTTGGCTGTTCTTTTTCCTAATTTCATCCCCTTTCCATTCTCCTTTCAAAACATTTTCTTTGAGTGCTCATCTCTCATCAGTTCTCACATGACCTCCTCTCATTTCCTGTCCTCTCTCATCACCATCACCGTCATCATCATCATCCTCATGCCTGAGCTCACGTCTGTGAGACTGCGATAATTCTGACGTCACGTCCACCTGCTGACCTCAGACTGCAGGACAGTCCATCCCATTTCATTCCTCTTTTTGCATATGGTTTGGCGTCCTAGAGCAGTGCGACCAGATCTGCGGCCAGTGTCTTGTTTAATCAACACTGATGAATATTTGATGGTGTGGTGGTGAGCACAGGGGTAGCCCAGGCCGCTTCTCTCATTATCTACACACACACACACACACACACGTAGGCTCAATCTCAGCTGATTTAGACACACGCTCACACACTGCCTTTAAGCCTTGAACACGCACACAAAGTGTCAAACTTCCACTAGGCTCAGGCTAAGGAATATATTCAGTCATTCATCGTGGTTCACGCTTATCCAGCCTGAAATTTGACGAGTCAATGAGTTCATAGTGACACAGTATTGGTCCGTCCTGTCAGATCTTGTTTGGGATTTGTTTCATGCATAATGTATCGCATTAGGGATATCTTTACCTTTGTGTGCAGACATCTGTGATCGATAAGCCATTCATTGGGATAAATGATCAGCTGCCTATTTTTCCCATGTAGAGATCTGTGGAAGTCTCTGCTAGAGCTGTTTGATGTCGTTCTACAGAGAGTAATGCTTGATAATATCAATATCAATGGTTTAGCAGAATTAGGCAAAAAAAGATTAAATAAGATGGATCTTATGATGTAGTGACATAATTTGGACAGGGTGTTATAAATACAAAAGATTTTGAAAAGATTGAAAATATAGAGCTATAAAATTAATTGGGATAGATAATTTGCTCTTTGAAGAGAAATATGTATTCAAATGAATCCTTATATATCTATTTTGCTTGTGGACTCTTTTGCAAGGAAAAACATATGAAATTACTGGGTCATTTTCTGAAAGAAATCTGAAAAGGCGGAGCCTGAAGCAAAAGTCTCCATTTGTTCTCAATGCATCTCATTGCTGTCTAGGAGAAACCACTGAGATGTCTTTTTTATTTTTATTTTCCCTAGGAAAGCATGTTTGCTTTTTTTCTTTAAAATTGATTTGAGATGCTTAATGACATCTCTACAGTTTTCTCCACATTGTCTTTGTGCAATCAAAAGGCTTCAAAACTCCATGTGAAGGGCCCATTTGTAAACAGTGTCACCCAGAGCTGGTTTGTAAATATCTCCACGCTTTGGTGAGAGGGATTGCTGGAACAAACGATGAACTCCAGAGGCAAAATGAGGATAATGATGAGGGGCGAGTGTGTTCAATAGAAGGTCAAAAAGTGCAGGGCCCGGGGCCATGAGAGCGTTAAAGAGACAGGATGAGAGAAAACACTTGACATTTATACAGCCCATCATAAAGAAACAGACTGACAGCTACTCTAACAATCCAATGGAAGAGTTGGATCAGCTGCAGTTCTCACGTGCTTAAAGCTATAGCTGAATATAGTTTGGCAGGAACCTTGCTGGCTCTTTAATTTCTGTCAGTTTGTTCTTGAAGGGTGCATTCATTTCTGGAGTCGTCCTGTCTGTGACAGAGCAGCATTTGATGTGCAGATAAATACAGAGAGCCGAGCAGGTTTTGATCTGCATAAAGACTTTAACCTCTATTTCCTCTCAGCTGCAGTAAACGCTGCGGGTTTGGAGTGGGGTCAGCCCTGCTTATCAAATATTTTTCAACTTAAATGATGTATTTATTAAACAAATAGCTTTTTGGTCTGACTCTGAACCCCTTGTGATTGAAATATGCCGTTGTGTCAACAGCCTGCCTCCTCTCGTAGCTGGCGAGATGCTGAAGATCACTGAATAAATACAAGTTGGAAATGAACACAGATCCGGAGGATTCGCTCTCCCAACCCCCTGTCTGACATTTGCGTCCACGGGCCATCCTTCATGGACATTGTTATAACAGATACAGAGCCATGCGTTTGCTCTGTGTGCACGTGTTTTCCATAAAACAGCCTGCTTTGGTTGCTACAGTGGCCAAATAGTTAATTACATGTTTAAAATACAATAATAAATGATTAATGCCATCATATAGATAATTTGCTTATTTAAATGTTAATTTTTATTTTTTACTTAAAAATTCTATGTCAATTATCATATGAATTACATAAACATTATATATAAAATAATAGTTTTTTTTCTAGATAACTCTGAGGTTCATCATTTACTTGATTAATTTCATGTTTGGATTTTATTTATTCTGCTCAGTTAAATATAAATAAATATATATATATATATATATATATACATATAATTAAAATCTGTATTATCTATATGGGTTGGATCCTGCAGAAATTAGGTCATTTTGATTTATCTTTCAAATTAATGTATTTTTTATCAAAGGTAAGAGATTATACTAATGATAAGGGTTTTATCAAACATTCTCACTGCTCCATTAATTCATGCATTTAACCGTGTAAAAAAAACTGTAAAACAGCACAGCTCGCATCTTTAACTTTCCCCAATTGCCCCTGTTTTTCTCTTTCACATCCATCCGCTGAGTGTTTCTCTTTTTGCCTTAAATGGGTTAGCTGGTGTTCTTGTTGTCGCTGTTTGTAGCTGCTGAACTTTGAGGGTGGGATGCTGTTGAGTTGTGTTGATGAAGTATCTCTTGATTAATAGATCCATGAGGCAAACCGGCTGACATATGGCTCATGAAGCAGCTGGGATCTGTACCTGCGGCATCCCCTCCGGCCATTAACATATTAGAGGCTTTAGTGCAGGCAGAAAGACAGCAGCACCCTAGAGCTGTTTGATATAGACTCTCAATAATGCATTAGTCTTCAATCTGCGAGGGAGCTGTTCGTGGTGCTGAAAAATGGCGCTTGTGCTTTTCGGTGGTGTCAAACGCAGGCAAAATATAGTTTTAGAGTCAGTTTTAAATTAATATATAAGGGATTATCAGCGAAATTGTGCCTTTTGTGTTTAAAAAATTCCTACATCGTTAAAAATATATTTAAACGATCGAAATGTTTGAATAAATGATTATAATATCTGTAAAAGCGAGCTGTTTCTAGCTGACGTAACTATTAGAAATTATTTTCGTTAAGGTAAATTATTGTAGTCGGGTTGATGTGGTGATATAAATAATTCATTTGACTTTAATAAACGAGTTAATTCAGTTCTTACCATAAACACATTTTTAGATTAGCAAAACATTTTATAGTGTAAGAAGAAAACTTGATCTCAAAACTGACCTCCAAGGCAAACAGCATAAAACCGAATAAAAATAACTAAAGCAATACAATTGCAAATTCTAATTTCTTTGAAAAATTCGTTTGTAGAAATTGTTACAAAGTAGAAAACTAATTGAAACTGTTGTGTGCATTGTTGGGTGGCACAAACTCACTCGATGGCACTTATAAGCTAAAGCTGAAAATTAAATCTGCTCTCTCTTAATAAGCTGTCGCAACAATAAAGCGTCGAATTATGGAACAATCCAAATGCATGTCTAGATCGGGATAATTTTAATGCCAGTCAAATCGAACTTGTCATTCTTTCCAAAAGAAAATGTCCATATACTCACTACGTTCTTCTCTTCGTTGCCAAAAGCCAAACAGTAGCAATAAATGTTTCTTTCTCCAGCAGCACTGCAGCTGCGACCTGCTTTCATCAAGTGCTTCCCTGAAAAACCCCGATAGCTGTCTGAAAATATTGCATTTTATATCAGCAAAGCGCGATTAATATTGCATCACCTACATATAACGTATTTTTTAAAGGCAGCAAAATGTAAAGCTCCCCACCCCTTCCCCCTCTGAATTCTTCTTCAAAATTACAGTGAGAAAGATCTGCAGTGTCGTTTTTTATGAAAAAACAAACTTTATAAATTAGACGCATTTTATTGTGAGGGTATATAAAAGACACTGTTTGGAGACGGCCTGGTCTCAGGCTTCATTAAATGTTTATTGTCAGTTCGGCAGAGTAAAAAAAAAAAGCATAGCCTTTCATAGCATTTGCTTCTGTTTTGAGGGAATCATTTCGTATGATATAGCTATTATAGGCAGATATAGATTCGCAGAATTGAGTTCAGATGGAGATCTAATGTAATGCTCATGTTACCTCATTTAGCAGACACGTGCCCGGCCAAAAATTCCATCTGTTTGACACACTAACATCCCATTAGGGCGCCGATAACAATTACCGAGCTTTTTAATTAGTGTCTTGTTGTATTCCGTTTATTAATTTTCCAAACCACAGAGCATGAATTATTTAATAAACCGTAGTAATAGTATTTAAATTTAATGCTCAAGTAGAATCATGGCCGAAATTGTGCGACATTTATTAAAAAGTGTCTAATATTATTTAGTTATTATTACTGTTTATTGTTATTATTGTTATTATTATCATCATTATAGACCGCGTCTTGTCCTTTATTTACTATTTTGTCTGCAATGTATTCTGGTAAACTTAAGACGTTTTCTTGTTAACAGTTAAAAACTTGAATTTCGTGGTAATGATTTGTTTTTGCTGGTCTAACGGAATGCACGGTCTAGACTGAGAATTCCAGATCATGGAAATGAAGAAAAATAAAATGTATAAATAATGCATGTTTCCAGAGTAATGACTGTATATCAAAGATATGCGCTAAGGAAGCCAATCAAACCACTGTAAGTGAAAGAAAGAAAGAAAGAAAGAAAGAAAGAAAGAAAGAAAGAAAGAAAGAAAGAAAGAAAGAAAGAAAGAAAGAAATTTTATTGGATCGATTTTCTCTTTCAAATCAAACGATGATTGGAATAATAGTGGGTTAATGTTTTCCGCCATTGTATGTTAATGATATATAACGTTTTAATTATGACATAAAACTTTCTGGGTTCATCGTTTCGCCGTTTCTTTTTTTTTTTTTTTATTAGTATTTACCGACAACTTTATGTAGGCTATTTTGGATTTAACTGTGCAGAGCACTATTTAAAAAAAAAACATAACATATGTAGACAACAGTGGGTGGGTGCTGATAATTTTGAATTCTAATAAAAATACATACATTTTACATTCCTCGTTGATATGTAAATGTAAATAAAAAGCTGTGAATGAGAACGAAAAATGTGTCTGTTTGTACTGTAGAATAAGATCCCCATCCAATAAACCTCAATGACAGCCTCGACTTTGATTTTCCATCGTTTATTAGAAGATTGCCGGGACATGTGTCCCTGCAGCTGGATTTGGCTTACAGAATGGAGAAAAGTTTAGATGATAAGATGGTAAGACAGCAGACTGTTGGACAGGTGCACAGGTATGACAGAGTGAGGCGTCTCGTGACGCGCACGTGGCCGCTGTTTGTAAACATACTTGTGCACAAAATAAAAATCATTACAACTTTTTCAGGAACAATTAACACGACAAACAACGTTGTGTCTTTATGTGAAAACAGGCATTAAACAGTGACTTACACCATCCACAAAGGTCTACCAGTAGATACTCTATGTAGTGCTTGTTTTTTCTTTTTTCTTTTTTTTCTTTCAATGCATAGAATGTTTGCACTGCAAACCAAAGTATACAAACCAACGAAATTATATTTTAGTACAATTTTCCTTAAGAATGTAGGTGTAATCATCTTTATCATGCGAGTTAACTAATATCCGCAGAGGAAGAATTCTGATTAGCCAAAATAATCATTATAATAAAAAATTAACAGAAAATAAAAAATCGGCAATTGAGTTTTGCACGGTGAGCAAGTGTCATTTGTACGTAAATCCACATATATATACAAAAGCATTTGAATATATCTAACCAATCTAAATAACAGTAGATTTCAGTGCAATTTCAACAAATACGAGCGGTGGTTGCCACCTTTATTATTTAAAAGGGACTGTGTATAATTTTCTTTTCCTACTGTGTATTCATCAGAGCAGACCTTTGAAACACTGAATGATCACATTATAGTTCATCAGCAAGACTGTGAAAGAGGGATCTGCTTTAAACACATTTAATAATCAAAAATATAGCAGTTCCCTGTACGAATGAATAAATACACAAATATGCCGAACAAAAATAAATACATAAATAAATAAATTAGGATAGAGTTAAACTATGAGGTAATCCATAAATGGCTATTTTTCACCATTCGTCGCGGGGAGGTGGGGGGCAGAGCTGGGTGTATCTAAGTAGAGTTGAACCGCAGAAAAGTAGTTCATCTGGATTACCTGTTATTTGCATACTTCACATTCACCAGTACAGTGAAAAGAAACACGAGTTGTGTAAATAAAACGGTACTAATCATGAGCACACGCGCATTTGAGCCAAAGCGATGATCCTTGGTCCCCAAAAGTCCTATTCGTTTTGTTTTCTCCTAGAAGTAAAGTCCATCAGTGAGTCGCGGAAAATTTCAACCTCTTCTGTTTTTGTCTTTGGTTGCAAAACCATACTCGCACCACGTTCTTTTTGAGGTCCAATTTCTCAGCTATAGCCGCGATTTTCTCCGACGACGGCCGGGGCTGCACCGCGAAATACGCCTCTAGAGATCGCTTCTCCGGGGCCGCTATGGAGGTCCGCTTGCGCTTCTTCTCACTGCCGTTGAAAATGTCGGGTTTGCTCATTTTCTCGCGCTGGGCGCCCTCGGCCTCCTCCAGCCACGCCTGGAGGATGGGTTTGAGCGCAATCATGTTGTTGTGCGACAGAGTTAGAGACTCGAAGCGACAAATGGTACTTTGGCTCAGGCAGCCCACGCCTGGGATCTTCAGGTTGGCCAGCGCGCCCCCCACGTCCGCCTGAGTCACCCCGAGTTTGATCCGCCGCTGTTTGAAGCGTTCAGCGAACGCCTCCAGCTCCCTCGGGTCCGTGTCCGAGTCGTTAATGGAGGGCAGTCCGTTGTTGGCGAGTCCCGGCGCGCACTGGTGCGCACCGCCGTGGTGGCCCGGTAAGAGGCCGTGGTGCGTGAGCGGAGAATTCATGTTCATAGCAGCCTGGTGGGACAGGTGCGTGAGCCCGTGCATGTGGGAGTGCGGGTGGGCCGATGTGGAGATCAAGCCCCCGCCGCCGCCGCCTCCTCCGCCGCCTCCGCCGGACCCCTCGTGCGCGCTGGGCATGAGCGCGAGCGACGGCGAGCCGATGTGCTCCATGAGGTCTGCCGGCTCCAGGTTCTGGTGGTGGTGGTGATGGTGGTGGTGGTGGTGGGCGAGTGGCACGGTGGAGGCAGACGAGCATGGCACGGTGTTCATCGTGTGGTACGTGGCGTCGGGCTTGAACGGGTGACTCTTACCCTGGGACACCGCGATGTCCACGGCCGCCAGAGCTTCGGCGCGGGCCAGGAGCGTCTCATCCAGACTGGTGAAGATGTTGCTCTGGAGCTTTTAGAGTCGGAGAGACGAGAGGGAAAGACAGAGAAAGAGAATGAAAGAAGAGATGTCAGCTGGGGAATAGTGTCAACACACATAACACAGAGAATATTCCTTTTAAGGAGCTTCCAGTCATAAAAATGTATACAAAAAAGGCTGGAGCCTGAGCCTTCAGTGAGCATGCCTTCAGAAAAGATCACAGGCGTGCAGATGATTGCTGTGGAATACATGAAAAAAACATTAAGGCGGTGTATGCGCCTCCAGCGCTCCTCCTCGCGCGCGCAGGAGAAGAACGCGGGAGGAGAAACGTAGAAGTTTTGGAGCTCGTTTACCTGTGGAGTCTGCAGGCAGGCTCTCCGGATCGCCTCCGAGCTCGAGTGCAGAGTTGTGTACTTGTGCTCCGGTAAGCTGTGATGCATGGCGAAATGAGTCTGTTTGCTGTTCATGGACATCATGTTTGCGCGGGATCCGGCGCAGATCAAATGCGCGAAAAGCAAAGCGAGAGTCCGGCGGCGCCTCTTCTGGCGTCTCACAGCAGTCAGGCGGATGCGGTAGCGCTCGGCTGCTGATGCTACAGAGGAGATGCCCGCAGTGTGTTTGTGCGTGTGTGTGTATGTCTCTCTCTCTCTGTGTATGGCTGTGCTGTGTGTGGATGAGGAGCGCTCTTACACCTGAGTCCCTCACATCTCGTCCGCCAGCCTTGCCTATTCTCGCGAGACGAGCGCGATTGACTCACTTCTCCTCTCCTCTCCTCTCATCTCATCTCATCGCGCCCCTTCGCCTCTCATGTCCTCCTCGAACTGTAAATCGGCCTAACGACGGTGAGGGGGGCTTCCTTCCATACCTGTGGATTCTGCGCGCATGCGCGCTGTCGCCACCGATTTAGAATGTTGTGGCTTTAAACGTTGTGACAATGGAACCGCTAAAGTTCCATATGCAAATGAGGGCTGGATTTTTATGTTTTAAAGCACATTAAATAAAAAATATGTCTAAAGCAATATTTTAAGATAATTATTAATTATAATTATGTGTGTGTGTGTGTGTGTGTGTGTGTGTGTTTTTTAATCATATTAAAATGTTTACAATCAGCATAATTGTTCTTATATGAATCAATAAAATCAATTCAAATCTAAAGGAAATATATAAATATAGTTAAACAGGGAAATAAAAAAAGTTAAGTGACACAGAGCCAAGTATGTTGACCCATACTCGTAATTCATGCTCTGCATTTAACCAGTTTAATGTAATCAATTTAAGTTTATTTTGAAAATTGTTTGCATGTATAAAAATAATAGACTTTGAATATTTCAGAAGAATTTACAAGCCTGGGTATTTAAATTTAGCTAATTTAATCAGGCTTATTTATTAAGCAACGTGAATCGTGTTTCTATTAAATTAAATAAACGGAAAGAAAAACGAATAAAACAAATAACGAAGATAGTTTTGGACATTTCATATAAAGGCTAAGCATTCATTACACATTACCTAAATATGACATTTCTAAACATCAAAATATAATCTGTTCGTATTTATATCAATTTCCGAAGCGGAATTTTTATATGAATATTTAAATATCCCTCACGTTAACGCGAGTCATTGTGACAGTGTCTTGATTGATTACGCAACTATCATGTATATTTCACTAAACTCTAATCACGGCATGAATTTTTAATCGCCTAACACTTCTAGTTGTTAGGCGCTAATGAAGTGTTAATTCACGTGCATTAATTAATTCTTCAAAAGACTGAAGAAGTATCCTGGTGACGACACAGGAATAATTCACTGTTAAACACAGAAAGACATGTTTTTGCATGCACTATTAAAATTAAATTAAAATTATGACAATTACATTGTTTGTCATAACACTAAATCATGAATTGAAAATGAAACCATGCATACAACAGTGTTGTTTTATTTAGACAACATCCAAATACATAAACATTTGTGTAAATATTTGAAAAATAGAAAAAAATGACAATATTTTCCAACCTTATGCAGAAATATCATTTATTGTTTCCAGTGTTCAAATACAGAATTATTTAGATGCCTCATCATTCTGTACAACCACAAAAGCATTGCAATTCCATAGGAAAAAAAATCTGTTTAATTTCAAGAGAAAAGCATAATGTTAACACCTTATCCCCTCAGGATACTGAAAAGGTTTTTATAACATACAGTAACATCATCCAGCACACACTACTTTCATAATAATGAACAGTGAGGCAAATTCATAATAAAAAAACCCTGATGGAAAAGAAAGGCTGTTAAATCTCTTTGAACTCCTAAAAAGTTACTGTGAAGTAACCCACTGAATTAGATCAAAATAGAGACCATGCTGGAAAATACTTCTGCTTCTACTTTAGTTTTGAGAGTTTCGATGGACTGGAGATGGACGATCCTGGGGGACACTTGCGTTTGGTGCGCTGTGTGGGATTTTCCATCATAACTCCAGCTCTGTCACTGAACTCAACAACTGAAGACCCTTCCTCACAAGCCGTAGCTGCATCACAATGGGTGCTCTCCTGAGTCAAAGATGCAGTTTGGTGCTCTCTTGCTGTTCCAGGATCAGCCAAGAGGTTGCTGCAGAAATCCAGTTCTGGTATTTGAGTGGCATCAAAGTCTGGAGATTGTGATGAAGATGATGATGATGAAGATGCCGGAGGTAGGTGATAAGCTTGACTGCTGGAGCTCTCCCCTTCAGCCATCATAGAGTCCAACTCAGAGATCTTGTCCAAGTACGCTGCATCCATACAAGCTTCGCTGATACCCACAGGGTCCTCGGAGCACTTGAACTCCTCTCTATTTTCATCCAAACAGGGAAGATCAGGTCCACAGTCCATCCAGCCTCCACACAAGACCTCTTTGTTCAAATTCACAGTGGTTTTCTCACCAAAAGAAGCACCTTTGTTGATCTGGAAGGAGCCTGGGCTTTGATTGACTGATGATGAACTGGTTGAACCCTGGCAATCATCAAAACTGAGTCTTCTCAGGTAAGTGAGAGGTTTGAGACCTAACTTTCGGTCACTACAAACCGCAGCAGGACTCTTCAAGCTGAGAGATCTGAGAGCCGAGGAGGGCGTAGAGGGAACCGTAATGTCTTTGAGTCCATCATTCTGTGGAGTCAAGGTCCCTCCTAGAAAACCCACATCAGATGTTGTCAGGAGCTGCCCATGGTTGTTTGGCAGCTCTGAACACTTTCGGTCCAGGTCTGTGCAAACAGAAGTTTCCTCCATTTCACTCAGGCTCCTTCGCATCAGGGCGATTCTTTCAATCCCTCCGTTTGGAGTCCCTCCAGAGGCAGCGTTTGAACAAACTCCTTCTTCATATTTAGGATTGTCCCTCTGGTTCTGGGCTTCAAGCTCTTCGATGTATTTATCACTGCGCTCCAGAGCTCTTTTCAGCTGTGCCACGTCCCGCTCATACTGATGAATTTTAGCCTCAAGAGCTGCGACTGTATACCTGCCAAACCTTGATGGAAATTGAGACAAAACACAAATTAGATCAGTTTTGTACATCTGAGTTAATAATACTTTGTACGATTTCTTCTTGTAATTTTTTGAAGTGGGTACACCTCACCAGCATTATAATATGAACATTTCGCTTACTTTTGAGGAGATCTGCTGTCCACTTCGGCTTTCAGGCGCATATTTTCCTGGATTAAGTCAAAAATTTGGGACCGCAAAGTTTTGTTAGCCTGAGGGAGAGAAACATGTTGCTTTCAGAAGAGTTTTTTTTTTTATATATAAGCACAGAACACAAATAACACTATTTCCCATATTTCCAGTGGTCAGTGAAAATTCATCCAGATATAGATATAAATATATATAGACATACATACACACACACATATAATCCCATGGTTTTCTATGCACATTTAAATAACAGTTATTATATTCATATTTTATTATTAAGTATGCACATCTATTCATCCATTATAAAAACCACAAATTTTAAAATAGTTTAATAATGCCAAATGAGACATTAAATGTCTCACATGAAAGAAACAAACTTAATTTCATATATTTTCCCAGAATGCACTACAGAATATTTGAAAACAGAAAATGTGCATTATTCACAGGAATAATGATAAACAACAAGAGACTGCCTGACATATTATAGCTTCAGTTAAATGACCAAATGAGCACAGTCAATGCATAGTATATTAAAATGGCTAAATTATGGGATTAGATTTATTTATGCACTATTTTGACCCATTTTTATTGTATGTTTAAAAAAGCAATTACATTCATACTTCTTTTAGCCTTTCGAGGTCCTGCTTGACCTTCCTGTAGAGGTCATTGGTAGCTCTCAGCTTATTGGCCGATTCCTCCAGAGCACTCGGGTCGACAGTACTGGTTTCAGTCTGAGGAACCAAGACCGTGGTCGGTTCCACAGCCGTCTTAAGTTGCATCTCAAGGCTCAGGTTTTTGCTTTTCAAGTCCTCGTTCTGTTTCAAAAGGGTTTCGATTTCATCCTGTAAGACAGATGATTCATAAACTCAGTGAATGTGAATCTTCCTGGCTTTCAAGTCAAGTCAAGTCTGCTTTATTGTCAATTTCCACATGTACAGTACATACATACAGAGAATCGAAATTTCGTTACTCTCAGACCCCGGTGCATACAGATAACATTAACATTAAAGCCTAAAAATCTAGATCAAATATAAAATGTAGATACAACTATACAATAAGGGAATGTAAAATAAGGCATATAATAAAATTAAAAATAAAGTTAAATAAAGCAGCGCAAGGCAAATGACAGATAGAGTGCCAATCAATGAAGTGAACAACAGTGCAGATGAAAGATTTTTAGTGCACAAAAAAAAAAAAACCTTATTAAGTCTGATTAAAGTGACAAGTGACAAAGGGCTCAAGAGCAGTTATTTTATTTGACTGACTGATGAGGTAGTGGAATGACGTCAGTTCCATGCTTTCATTGCATAGTTAGGACAATTTCTAACAGGCACACTGTGTCAAATTTAGAGTTTCATGTAAGTGTGCCAGTTATAATGAGGCCCAGATGGAATGGACCAGATTTTGTTTTAAATTGTTTTAATTTATTTTTAGAGGGAAGTCTGCAGAATTTTTTGCAATGGATTTAAACATGGCAAAATGGGTATTCCACTAAATTATACAGTTAATATCAACATAAAATTGTGTTCATCGAATATTTTCATTTTGTGTTTGACTAGGAAGTACCTCGTATTCTCTTAAAAGCAGCTCTCCTCGAGTCTTTCGGAGGCGTCTCTTCACAGAATCTCTCTCACTGGACTCACAGTCAGTTGTGGCTCCTGTGAACACATATACACAAAGGAACACATTTCATTACACTCACCATCCCACAATAACACTTAGTTCTACATCTTTGCATTTCAAAAACAACAATATATGACTGCTGAGGTCAGCTGACATTACCAATGATTTCTCTGCAGGGGTTTTCTGGGGTGATGGCCACTCTACAGGTGGGACACTGACTGCTCTTCTCCAGCCACACTTTGATGCAGTTGGAGCAGAACACATGGTTGTTGCAGCAAATGACCGGCTGACGGACCTTTGAGGTGTAGATCAGAACAAACCAACAGGTAAATGCAAAGTAATGACTTGTAATATTATTGAATCTTACAGAATCATTAGAAACAAAAAAGGACAGGTGCATATATGTGTGTGTGTGTGTGTGTGTGTGGCATAGCATGTCAATTTTCCCTGCCCATTTTAAACTCACACCATTCAGATCAGGTGATGCATGTCAAGTACTGGGTTTGCAAATGTTTTAAATAGATTGAAGTGACTGAATCTTAAACAACTTTAAGGCTCCTATATTATCTGGCCCATTTTATTTCATCACTCTCTATCATGAATATTTCGGGAATTAAATGACTACATAAAATGCAACCATATACAGTCAGAATAAGTCGTTGCAGAATAAGTCTTGCGTTGCATTATATTAAGTATAAATGTAGGCCTGTAATAGAAATTGTATAATTCAACAAAGAAGAAACATGAAGTTCACGCGCACACTGCACGACTCTTGTTTGTTTTTCTTCTGCCGTGTATTTATAGTTTTTTAAAAGTTTTTTACCTTTCCGAGGCAAATCTGACAGGATATCGGTAAAGTCAGTGAAAGAGTAACGTTTTGAAAACTTTGCGCCATGATTTAGTCTTCACACGTGAAACATGATCCAAAACTCCCTCCAACAGAAACAAAGCAACGAGCAGTGCACGCGACTACGGCAAGCGAAGCGGACAAATCTACTATAACGAAACGCGTTCTCACTGCGGTTAACGCTGAAGAAATGATTAATGCGTTTCTGAAGTAACGTTATTTGTTCAAAGTTCTTATGTTATAAATCTTGACTTTATATATTTTTTGGTCGAAGCGAATTCAAAAGTAATTAATAGGCTATATTAATACTCCGGGACAGAATCTCATATTTTCTGTTAAAAAAAGAATGGCAATGCATGCTTTCAGTAACCATTAACAACAATAACAATTATAAGAATAATATATACAAGTTAAAATTATTATTATTAGTAGATAATAATTAGTACATAATTAGATTAGTGGATGTAATATTAGTAGATAATAATAATCATCATCATCATCATCATCTGTGTTGTTGTTGGTGGTGTTCTTGTTGGTGTTAGGTATATTTTATGTATTTGATCAAATCTTGAATCACAGGCTGATGTCTGAATGTTTAGATTGAGATCCATTTCAATTTCATTTTGAATGGGATAGCTATCTATGCAAAACAATGTATAAAGTAATCAAATGTCTTAATAACAATTAAAAAGTCAATTTATGTGTATTTTCTAATATTCAAAATACTCTTTGATGTAAAAACCTGTTCTGTGGATGCATCTTGCCTCTTTTTTTAAGAGTTTTATCACAAAAGGGCAAACCTATATAGGTTTTATTTCGTTTTTATTTGATCTCATAATTCATTGGTCATTGCCAAATGATGGCTTTATTATCCCATAATGACAGACCCAGTGGCTGAGCGCTTGTGAGATAACTTCATTAGCATCGAACTGATGCAAAACAATGTTGTACATTGATTGCATCAAGCGGACTATTGGTGCTGCGACTACATTACTGTCATTTGTTGCAGGTCTTTCATGTCAACACAGCGCATGGTGACTTCACTTTGTCTAGACTATGAGCAGTCTGACTGTACGCCAGTAGGTCTTAAATGTGGAAGCACTCCTGGAGAGAGATTTTGCACGTGTTTGTGAGCAAAGACCAAACTGCTGAGCATACGCTTACATAATAACAAATTTGCCTTGTTTTCTTATTTTTACAGACCCCCTCCCTCCCCTTTTGTCTCCTGTCAGTGA
This sequence comes from Carassius carassius, assembly GCF_963082965.1. Taxonomy (NCBI): domain Eukaryota; kingdom Metazoa; phylum Chordata; class Actinopteri; order Cypriniformes; family Cyprinidae; genus Carassius; species Carassius carassius. The sequence continues at coordinate 30,633,245 of NC_081771.1, forward strand.
GATCAGCATCTCAGAAATACACACAAAAATCGCTTGCTACTCACTTTAAAGTTCGTAAGTGGAACAAGAGCTGTGTCAACAAGAGATGTCCATTTCATCACCAAATCTCCATTAAAATGAGTAATCCAGCACAGTGAAAGAAAAAACACCCATGCGGAGATGAGAAGCTCAACGTTCCTTTTGTTAACAGAGACATATGAGTTGATTTGCATTGCTGAAGACTTATTTGTTATATTAAACCCTGATGTTCCAACGTTTGGGGACGGTACAATTTTTTAAAAGCTTTTGAAAGCCTCTTTTGCTCATTAAGGCTGCATTTTTTTAATTTTAAATTAACATTTTTATTTATTTAATTTAAAAACAATTAAAATTCCTTAATTTTCAGCATTATTAGTGTCACTTAATCCTTCAGAAATCATTTTAACATTTCTTAGTATTCTCATGATTATTTCTTATTTTATAAAGAATTTGTTTTGAAAACGAAAAGAAAAACAGCTGCAAAATATATTTGAATTAGAAATCTTTTGTAACATTATAAATGTCTCAATGCTTAAATGTCATTTTTGATCAATTTAATTCACCCCAAACTGAATAAAAGTATTAATTTCTCTCTTTTTTTTTTTAAATCTTTCTGACTCCAAACTTTTGAATGGTAGTGGATATTATGTTATATTATAATTGATGTCAGATTCCTAATGTTTTGATGATTTATGCTACCAAGTACAGTTTTACACAGTGCATGATGGTTATTGTCATAAACATGGCAGTTTACTTAGAAAATCTGCTTAAAGATATTAATTTGCAATTCCACATGAAGTTGTAAAAATCTAGTTCAAATCATATTACTGCAACCTTTGCGATACTCTAAAGATTGCATGTTGCCCACATATGCTCCAGACAATGGTTTGTAATCTTTCCCCCATTAATTGGTGACAGTCAATTAATCACCGCCGGTTGAGGACCGCAGGATCTATTGATCTCATCCGAGGCCTTATTTTTCATCCCTTAAATGACACAGATCAGCACATTTGCCTTAGCTGGGTAATGGAGGGTGGCGAGCCAATGACCCGTGTGTCATGCCTACATGTGTCCCATGCTCCTCCATTGTGAAATGGCATCTTTACCATTTAAGCTGGAAAGGTTTAGACTGCCCTAAGAGCAAGGCACTGGGAGAGGCCTTCCGCCGCTACTCAGCTGACCTTTCTGTTTAAAACTTAATCACTGGCAAGTGCTTACATTAATTAGCCTGTCCTCTCTCTTTCTCTCTCTATCGCCCATCTGACCCCCCCCCCCCCCCCCCACACACACACACACACACCAACATCGTGTCAGTGGCTTGAGAACCAGAATGAGTGTAACCTGCAGTCGTGCAGATCTTGAGGACATTAAGACATTTTCCCCCGCACTCCTGCAGGCTTCATGTATTGATTAGTGTGGCCCCTGACCGCGATCGCTGTGGTGCCAGAGTGTGTGTCATGGAGATGAGGGACCCCTGTTGTCCGCGGGATTCTTTCCTAAGCTCTGGCTCTCTCTCCACAGACACCTTTCATTGCCCTTTCGCAACCCTGCCCTTTAAAAGTCGGTGCCGTATCCGGTTCTTTACGTTTTGCATCATGGATTGAAGCTCACAGCATCTGGAATTATCCATTATGTGTCAGAAACTGTGCTAAAAGCTTGCATAGGAAGAGTAAAAACATCCTTGGAAATGTTCACACCGGATTTGTTCTTGCATCTATCTATCCATCCATCCATCAATTTTTTCTCTGCATATGTTGTTTCAGTTGTTTCTCAATTTTATTTATTTGTAAATTTAGAACTAAAGTTTTTGTTGAATTAACTTGTGAAAATATCTGTACGCACATGGATTCAAGCTAATGGCATCTGATTAAATACATTAAAAAAAAAATATTTTCTCTATGTTTAAATATATAAATTTCCTCTATGTTTAAAAATAGTTTTATATAGTTATCTAGAGTATGTCTTTTTGAAAATGACTGTACACCGAATACAGTTCGTGACTGAGACCCATTGCTCTGTTTCTTTGTACATCTTGATCGGAGGTGGGGCCAATTGTTTGTTCATCCAATCACAGACAGGGACAGTGTTGGGGAAAAATGTTTGGAAACAAGGAGACGGGGCAGCATCTTTACATTTATTTTGAATCATGGATTGAAACTCATTGCATCTGGAATTAATCTGGAATTATCCATTATGTGTCAGAAACTGTACTAAAAGCTTGAATTTTTTTTTTATATTAAAATGCTCAGTTCCAGCTTAAAACACAGGATTGAAACAGAATTATTCTTGCACTTTTGTTTGGTCACACCAGTATTGAAGAAATGACAGACTTCAAATCAGTTAAACATAGAGCTCTACACTTAAGACACCTGTCCCGCCCTCAGAGTCATCTGATTGGACTAAAGATGTCAATTTGCCACATGCTTACATAGACCAACAGTTAAGCACAGATTAAACACAAGAACCCATATCCTGCACAAACGATCCCTAATTGCACTGTAGTCTGCCGAAAACCAGACACACATGAATACATGCATATAAACACTCTTCTAATGGAGAGCGTGGGATGCCACCCCAGTTATTAGTACGAAAGTCTGTTCTCTAGCCGTGCCGCCACCCCCTTCATCTCTCTATTCTCTCCAGCCTCAAATTTATTCTCCTCCGCAGGTGTAGTTTTAGTGGTGGGCCGTGCGTCGCGGTGCTGAGAGGAGCAGCGTGTGGTGATTTTATTGCATTGCCTACAGGCTGCTTCAGCCACACGACTCGCTCGTGCCGCCCCCACCCTTCCACGACGCAGATGAGGCTCCGCTCAGCCCGACGGTGGCTCTGGTACACCCCTCATCCTCCATCCAGCCCTCTCTCAAAGGGCCCCTGGGAGCCGAGGGTGGATTATTATGGAAATACTATCTTCCGCTGGCCCTCTGAAGCACAGCTGGGCAGGGCCATCATTACATGCATTGTGACAATCTGTTCTGGGAAGGGCAAATGTGAACGTCACGGCAGCAGAGATAAGAGTGGCATGCATAGATCACATAAAATGTGTGCCGGATAAAATGCAAAAAACTTAAAAATGACCTCGATAAACTTTTTGCCTCTGGTTTTATTAGGGCTCTCTTGCAGCTGCATCTTACAGGACGCATGTAAATAAGACATCTTCATCTCAAATATTTTATGTTCACCTGTATTATGACCTGTTTCTTTTGCATGGCAGGAGCTCTTGTCTAATGCCGTTGTGTTACAGCGCTGATATAAGTGCAATCTGTGAAGCAAACGTCGCCAGTTTGTGGATGATGTGTCTGTGTATCAATCATAGTCACCGGTCTGAGTGCTGACCAGCCTCTGAGTGATTGCGTTTAGTTCCTTACGAGATATTTCTGCCATGCTTGTTATCAGATTAACCCGCCCACTGAGGCTGATCATTCAGTGCCCAGTAAACGGGGTCAGTCACATCCATCAAATGACTGTACTCACGCTTTCTGCCCCAATCTCCTGTACTTGCTCAAGTAGAGCTTTAGAAATGTAAATAAAACAGTAACATCATAATCACTGACTTGAGTTATAAAATCCTCATTTCATTCATTTGTATTTTTGAAAAATTTGATGAAAGTGGGTGTGGAATTTTCACAATGATCCATTAAAAATGCATAGAACCTCATTACCTTTTGCAGAAGCTGAAAGCTCTTTCTTATAATCTCTTTCTTTTTATATCACTTCTTTTTATATATATTTGCAATATTGGATTCATGGTGGCAGCTTTATGAGTCTAGGATCTGATCTGTTGAATTCAGCCTGTAAAAAACTTTTACAAATGGAGTGTTCAGATGAAATTAATGCTGTATCCCCTCTGATTGATATTATTCTTTGATTAAAATGTATTTATTTATAAAAATGTTGTAACAGTTATCAAAATAATATATATTGTTTTTATAATTTATAATTATTCTTTTATTTTAAACATTGTATGTAGATTTTTTTTAACTGTTTTAAGAGGCTGTTGGAATATTGTAATTTTTTGTAGTTAAATTGTTTTTTATAATAATAAGTTAAACCACAGGAGGATTTAAAATGAATTAGAAAAAAAAAGATTAAAATTATGAAAAAAATGGTTAGTTACAGCAAATGTTAAACAGCCTGTGGTAAAAAATAAATGAATAAATATTTTTTTTTAAATAATAATATTAATAATAATAAATTAATTAAAAATAATAATTGTTTTTAGAATTTACATTTATTTAATATTTTATTTAATTATAATTATACAGTAATTAAAATAAACTACAGTCTGTTGGTATATTCACACCTTGTGTACTTTTAAGAAATTATTTTATTATACCTATAATTTGTCATAGGATGGATTAAAAGGCAAAAAACTAAAGTGAATAAAAATGATTACAAAAAAATCAAAAATGGTTAATCACAAAAACATTAGACATTAAATATACATTTCTAATTATATGTTGATGTAAATTTTAACCTTATATCTTGATGTTGATTAGATAAAGCTAATGGACATGCACCAACCTCCCTTGTGTGAAATCAAAATGAAAAAGTACAACTTTTTAAATTCGCTTCTGTACAGCATGCATATTGACATGCAAAACACACTTCTTGTAATCAAACACACTCTCAGCATTAGGGCTTATTAATTATTAGTGCCAACTTGACTTCATATTGTGCTGCCGGTGGCCTGGTCAATGTTTGTATCGTATTCATCTCCTCTTGCCTGTAGTACTGTATTACTCTCAGCATCTCACTCTCTCTCTTTCTCTCTCCCTCTCTCTCTCTCTCTCTCTCTCTCTCTCTCCCGTACACAAGACCAAAAGTGCAGGCACATCATTTATTGATAAGACAAAAAGAATGTAATGAAATTATCAATGTTCTTGAATTAATTATGAACATGATTAAGAAAGCTAAAATCTCAGGAGCAGAGATCTCATTACCCATTCAGTCTCAGGGATTGCTTTCATTCAGGGAGAGGCAAAAGAAGCTGTCCACCCGGCCCGGCTCGAACAGTCCTCTCTACCCCTGCATGGAGCTCCTCTTTACCCTGATGCTCTGTCCCTGATTTATTCTCCCCGGCCTGCACCGTTCCGTCCCGATGGAGCCAAAAGAGATCTGCGACCGTTTGCACACCGAGAGGTCCTGACCTTCCCTCTCAGACAGCAGCTTCTCACTGGAGGTAAGACACACAAGCTGGTTTTACTGGAGAGCAGCCGCTCCGCTCCACCTTAGTTTGGTGTTTGTCTGGAAAGTAGTGCTGTGAATTGTCTGTTAAAACCAGATGGTTTTGTCCTAATTGTGGATAATTACTTTTCGGCACTGCTATGGAAAACTTTTTGTCTTGTGTTTGTTTATGGAGGGTATGTTGAAAAACTTAAAACTTTAAACTCTAAACGTATTGACTTTTCCTAAATGTAGGAAGTCTTTTGACTGATTTGAATGCGTGTATCATTTAAGGGCCACAGAATGTAAGAGGCCATTCATACAAACTATCTTTAAACGTGTGAAACATTTCAGATAAATTTAAATATTGAGATATATAAAAAATATATGGTTAAGATATATTAAGATATGTATTAAATAAATATTTTTATATTTTTTATATTAAATATATTTTTTAAATTAAATATAAATATGACGTTTAATTATTTATTAATTTGTTCATATAAACATATATATATATATATATATATATATATATATATATATATTATTGTTGTTGTTGTGAAATTGGCATGCTATAAAGGCAAAGTACATTTGTAATGCAGATTTCTATATAAATCACATTGTAAAAATAGGCTAGTTATTAAAATGTCTACTATGGTTTGATGTTTCATATGACCCGATAAAACACTGAATCATTAAAATACTTTTTTTATAATTTTTTTTTAAGTTGCATATTAAGAGTTTCTCCATTTTTCATCAGTTGTCTGTCTCTCCAGTCATTTAATATCTTTGCATTATTATCGTGCCTTTGCTATTTGTTTACACTGCTTGCTTAGTGTGAATCAGAATGCGTCACTTCTGTGGAAAAGAGTGTGAGAATGACAATTGCTAGTTTTTGGTCACATGGGGAAATGTGCACCAGTATATAGGTGTCCCCAAAGGAATGGAGCTGGGGTTTCAGAGTCCCATCTCTCCCAACGTCTCTGTCTTTCTCTCTTCCTGTCTACCTTTCTCATATCCCTGTTTTCTTGCCTCTATTTTTCTTTCTCTCCATCTCTTGTGTCTTCCCATAATCAGGCTCCAACACACACACACACACATTCACTGCAGCACTGCATTGTAAAGCCTCCCATCGGGGAACGGTGTGGAGTTGGCGAAGAACTTGTCGCACTTTCTCAACCGTTTCGAGGTCCTGCAGTAAACATGCATGTCTTTACTGTGACCTTAACAAATAAAAACACACCAAACTCTCATTATTCTTCCAGATAGGAAGGTTTATGTTATTCAGTTTTAGAAAACGTGTGTTTTGCGCACAGCCTCGGTCTCGGTGGAAAAGAAAGCCTCTGGAGGATAATGAGAGCTCTCTGGCCCGAGGATTGATCCGTGTATTGGATCTGCTGTTACTGGATTTTACCCAGCGCTATCGGCCAGCCGTGATGGCCTCGTGATAAGAAGTGCTTACCAAAGGGGAAGCTCCTACAGGGCAGATACGGTTTCTCAGCCGCCCTCAGGGGACCGTCAGCCTCATGCTGCTGAGCTCAGGAGCTTTTTACCTCATCAAGTAAATTCAGACCCTTATCAAGTTACCAAACAGGCCTCTTCCAGTCGAACAAATATTTCTGCCCATTGTCACTGTCAGTGCTAAAAGAGCCGGTCGCATTACTGGACACCTGCTTTTCATTGATAACCCAGGAAATTTGGGAGGTGATGGATTTGTTTGGGTGATTAGGAGAGAACGTAGGGGACTTTATCTCTTTAGCCATCTTAACAGTTTCCAAGTGCATTCTCTGAGTCTGGGAGTCTTTCGTTTTAAGATTCTAATTCATGTAGGATGAGAATTCCCTGATAAAATTATTCCGAATTTACAATCGGGATTGAATGACTTGAAGTTGTTATGTCCTTTAAAGATAATGGTATTGTTGACAAAGCAATCTACATCCTGTAGCGCAGTTTAGTGTGTTCTGGATCTCCAAAAGACCCTAAGCTCTCAGATAATGAAGTGGTCGGTGCATAATGTGCCATCTCCAGAGTTTTTCAGCCCTTCGTCGAAGTGTTTAGGGCCCAGCAGAGAGGCGATGCAGGAGTTTGTCAGCTCCAGTGCTATTAGCCAGGTGGCATCTGGTACCCGCCGCTGCCAGAGGAGGAGGGCCCAGATGGTGCGTTAAGCAGGCTAATTATTTCGACACAAAACTATCGCAGCCCGCCAGGGTCCAGTTTCCCTCTTTTGAATCTTACTCACCGGGCTTTGTTTCGGATCCGCCCTCCCCCTCTTCCAATGAATGTGTCTTTGCGGGGATGAGTAACTGGATCCCGTGAACGGGTGGTAAATTGTGAGCGATGCCATGCAGTGGGAGATGACAGCTGTAATGTTAGTCCGGAGAGGTGTCATGGTACAAAACGCCAGACTGGTGGATAAATGGACAGAGAACATCTTCAAATCTGTCGTACTACCACCTCATGTTCTTGTCATTGTTTTTGGCATTACTCTGTGTCAAACTTTGCTTGGACGTATATTTTTTTAGGAGCTGTTGAACTGTAAGAGTCGTAGCCTAGCATTGTGACTCTCAACTAGGGTCGTGACCTCAAAAATAATCGCTGATAGGATCACTGACAAAAGGGAGAAAATAGTTTTAAAATGCATCAGAACCTAACAACTGTTTAAAAAAATAATAATTTAGGAAGTATGCTTTAAATTAAATTAATTTAGACATATATACGGTTACAAAACATTTGTTTTAAACAAATGCTGTTCTTTTGAACTTTTTATACATTAAGGATTTCATTAAAATATGTATGATGATTTCCACAAAAGTATTAAGCAGCACAACTGTTTTCAACATTGATAATAATCAGAAATGAGCAGCAAATCAGCATATACGAATAATTTCTGAAGATCATGTGACACAGAAGACTGGAGTAATGATGCTGAAAATAATCACAGGAACAAATTACATTTTAAAATATAATCAAATAAATTGTTAAATTCGAATAATATATCACAATCTTTTTACTGCATTTTTCTTTTCTTTCTTTTTTTACAAATGAATGCAGCTTTGATGAGCATATGACTAAGAATAATTAGATGAAACTATTTGTTTCTCAGTATGTTTTATGCAGGGAATAACTGTCTGTCAAGATCACGAAAACAATGAAATTCTAACCAAAACTGTCTATTTTGTCAACAATTAAATTTCAATACATCTCATTTAGCCTTTAGCTCAAATAAATATCAGTACTTGATTTTAAGGCCATTTTGTTAGTTTTTTATACAACCCGAATTCCGGAAAAGTCCGGCCGTTTTTTAAATTTTAATAAAATGAAAACTAAAAGACTTTCAAATCACATGAGCCAATATTTTATTCACAATAGAACATAGATAACATAGCAAATGTTTAAACTGAGAAAGTTTACAATTTTATGCACAAAATGAGCTCATTTCAATTTTGATTTCTGCTACAGGTCTCAAAATAGTTGGGACAGGGCATGTTTACCATGGTGTAGCATCTCCTTTCCTTATTAAAACAGTTTGAAGGCGTCTGGGCATTGAGGCTATGAGTTGCTGGAGTTTTGCTGTTGGAATTTGGTTCCATTCTTGCCTTATATAGATTTCCAGCTGCTGAAGAGTTCGTGGTCGTCTTTGACGTATTTTTTGTTTAATGATGCGCCAAATGTTCTCTATAGGTGAAAGATCTGGACTGCAGGCAGGCCAGGTTAGCACCCGGACTCTTCTACGACGAAGCCATGCTGTTGTTATAGCTGCAGTATGTGGTTTTGCATTGTCCTGCTGAAATAAACAAGGTCTTCCCTGAAATAGACGTTGTTTGGAGGGAAGCATATGTTATCTAAAACCTTTATATACCTTTCAGCATTCACAGAGCCTTCCAAAACATGCAAGCTGCCCATACCGTATGCACTTATGCACCCCCATACCATCAGAGATGCTGGCTTTTGAACTGAACGCTGATAACATGCTGGAAGGTCTCCCTCCTCTTTAGCCCGGAGGACACGGCGTCCGTGATTTCCAACAAGAATGTCAAATTTGGACTCGTCTGACCATAAAACACTATTCCACTTTGAAATAGTCCATTTTAAATGAGCCTTGGCCCACAGGACACGACGGCGCTTCTGGACCATGTTCACATATGGCTTCCTTTTTGCATGATAGAGCTTTATTTGACATCTGCTGATGGCACGGCGGATTGTGTTTACCGACAGTGGTTTCTGAAAGTATTCCTGGGCCCATTTAGTAATGTCATTGACACAATCATGCCGATGAGTGATGCAGTGTCGTCTGAGAGCCCGAAGACCACGGGCATCCAATAAAGGTCTCCGGCCTTGTCCCTTACGCACAGAGATTTCTCCAGTTTCTCTGAATCTTTTGATGATGTTATGCACTGTAGATGATGAGATTTGCAAAGCCTTTGCAATTTGACGTTGAGGAACATTGTTTTTAAATTTTTCCACAATTTTTTTACGCAGTCTTTCACAGATTGCAGAGCCTCTGCCCATCTTTACTTCTGAGAGACTCTGCTTCTCTAAGACAAAGCTTTTATAGCTAATCATGTTACAGACCTGATATCAATTAACTTAATTAATCACTAGATGTTCTCCCAGCTGAATCTTTTCAAAACTGCTTGCTTTTTTAGCCATTTGTTGCCCCCGTGCCAACTTTTTTGAGACCTGTAGCAGGCATTAAATTTTAAATGAGCTAATTAAGTGGATAAAAGTGTAAAATTTCTCAGTTTAAACATTTGCTACGTTATCTATGTTCTATTGTGAATAAAATATTGGCTCATGTGATTTGAAATTCCTTTAGTTTTCATTTTATTAAAATTTAAAAAACGTCCCAACTTTTCCGGAATTCGGGTTGTGCTATATAAATCATTTTCCACTACTGTAATCAACAATAAAAGCAGCAAAAAGGTCTTGATGGGTTATTTAACACAAAGCGCTTACCAAACAATATTTCAGAGCAGAGCAGTGTCAGCAAATAAAAGCATAGTTTTGGCAGTAAATGGTCACCATTTCCCCATTCATTGACCGGGCCGTTACTGTCCAGCGATAGGGCCACTGAGTAATGGGTCAATAAAGGCCAAGTCAGTGCAGAGCACCGGCTATCAGAGCGCCGCAAAAACGCAGAAATACCTCTTGCTTTCCCTTAAGAGACCTCAGACCTCGTCATGTAGTCCAATCCAAAGTCCTTCTCATAATAAGGGTCACTTACTAAGTCAACATTAAAAGCCTATTCCATTAGGAGTCCAAAATTACACGAGACTTTAATGTCTTCAAACACCAGCAGTTAAGAGGGAAACAGCTCGTGTGCATTAGCAACACATGTTGAAATAGTCATGAGATTATTATCCAGTAACATTTTAGTATGTTTGGCAACACAGATGTTTTTATGCATGGCACACATCTGTTTTCAAGTCATGCTTTATAACGGCTCTTTTGGGAGCTGCAGGTTGTAGAAAAACAATATTTACTGCACGCTGAATTTCCACCTTTGAGTTAAACCCTTCATTGATTGTGTATTGGGAGCAGTTGAGACCAGGCCTTTCACGCCACCCCTCTTCCTCCTCCCCCTCCTCATCTTCATCCTCTGGTGGACAGCAACACCTCCACCTCAATAAAGACAAGGTGCAGGCCTCCGACTGATAACCTGCTGACTCCTACATCACAGGTTTCACCTCTGAAATTGAGTCCTACATCGTGATCAATTTGTTGATGTCATGGATGAGTAATGCTGCTTTACACGTTATCCAAAACACACACATGCACTTTAATTAACATACTTACATTGGCCATTTAAGGAAGGGATTCAGTCCATTGCATAGGTTTTCGTATGGTTTAAATTTGATGGATCACAATAAAACCAAACTGACATACATTCAGACAAGAGTCAATGTATAATTCTTATGCTTAATATAAATAAATCATCTGGGTTGCCATCAGAATAAGAATCCAAACAGTTTATTAAAACATCACCAATAATCCACAAGTAATTCACATGCATGTTTATAATAAACAAATTCATCATCCATAATCCATAATAATGCTTCCTCAAGTAAAAAAAGTCCTTCCCCTGTTGTATTCTCACATCTAAATCCACCAACAAATTTGTTTAGAACTGTTTTTGCTTATAAATCGGTGCTTGATCTTTGCATATTTCTCTCCTGATTCAGACGAGACACCTTTTTCAGTGGAGACAGCCATATTAAAAATAAAGGACTTGTATTTTAGAAGCAAAGGTTTCACTTTACAGGACGTTAAGTGACGTGCAGTATTACTTGTGGAATATTATGATGTTTTTATCAGCTGTTTAGACTCTCATTCTGAAGGCACCCATTCACTGCAGAAGATCCATTGGTGAGCAAGTGATGGAATGCTACATTTCATGTACATCTTGAATGGCTTGAGAGTGAGGACATTTTCGACAAGTTGAAATAATACTAATGTTAATGTTATAAAGGATTTTGAGTGTCCACTGAGAGGGACAGTGCAGTTTATATAATCTATTTGCAAAGCTAATTATAAAAAAAACTGTGTAAATGGTTAGCATCTAGAATTTAATTTGTTGTTTGCAACACATTTTACAAGTCAATTTATTAAAAAGGGTCATTTTTTAATACACATTTCTGATATTATTGCGCATGTTATTACAAATCTATTTTAAAAATAAGCTCCACATCTTAAGCGACTTTCCAGGCCTTCTGTGCTACAAAAAAAAAGCCACAGCTAATGTTGGGGACATGAGACCTAATTAAAAACAAAGTAATAAATGAAAGCGCACAATAAAGAAAGAGCTTGTCTCAATAAAGAGATTTCTGAATAATAACGATTTCAGTGTTCTTCAGAGACATTTGTTCTGCACATGCTGTATTGGAGATTGCTGCATTATAAAACACTATGATCAGTAAATTTTGGGCACCCACTGTGCGAGTTAATCATTTTCCGAGTGTGTCATTGATCAGCATTACATCTGGAGACGGGCCTTCTGCCTTTCTCCCAAGAGTCCCGATGCCCTGCGAATTAGCAGCAATAAAGCTCTAAAACTGTTCATTTGTATCTCCAAATCTCTCTTCCCTCTCTCTCCCCCTTCCTTCAATCCCTAAAGTGTCTCCCATCTGCTTTTGGGACTGTCGGTTGCGGTCTTACAGCAGGAGTGAGATAAGCACAACATCTTCCTGTCGATATGTTTCTATTAGCCTCCGCAGCTCCATCCATCAGTGAGGCCTTCAGGACCGTACGGGACTGACTCTCTGTCTTCTGCTTTTTCATTCAGTGCTGAAGTTATGAAACTTACAGTCTCATTTTACTGCAAGGAATGAGAAAACAAAGACTTCGGCTTAGATCTCAGATGTCTTGAACATCTGACAGCTCTCAAAGCTACTTTTGTTTGACTTTGTCCATTTATACGGTACTAGGCCACTGCCAGTGGCATAAAATCGTTTTTTGTTTGAGGCACTTTGTAGCAAGTTAGACATCCACTGAATAGTAAGCCTATGCATTGCTTGCCAAATAGTTTCTGTAGAATTTTCTTAATTTTTTTTTTTTTTTTGAAGACTATACTTGGTCTATGCTGCTTATTGTTTCAGAGTTGTTCCACGTCAATCTATTCTACTGCAAACTAATAGCACCTAAAATTTTACTTTTTTTTTTTTTTTTGTCTAAATCGGCCACTTTTTAATGCCAACAGCCAGTTTTATCAAAATATGCAGAAATTTTTATTCTAGCTTTGAAGGACAAATGGACTTGTAACATGGCGGATTTTCAATGAGCAATTAGTGTCAAGTGTCTTCATTTGTAATCCACTTTAAGAGCATTAAGACAGAAGCACAAATCCCACTAAAGATGACTAAATCAAACATGCTCTATTGATACTTCCAAAGGTCACGACCTGGTAATGATGTCCCCTTTTGGTCTCTAACCTTTTCGCATGGTTGACCCATAATGACATCGCAGAATAGCAGCGAATATTGAGACGTAAATGACAGTCAGTGTTAATGTCTCATTTAAACACAATAAGACGACACAAGTCACACTGAGATTGCTTATTGATTACTGGTTAACCATTTGGATCATGAAATCTGTCAGTTTGAACTGTCACAAAGTGATTTTTGTAGTTGATGAAACTGTCTCATTCTCAAAATGTTAGTGTTCAGATTAAAGAGATAGTTTACAGAAAATGCTAATTTGTCATGGACAATGAAATAAGGTTTCAACTGATGCTTCTCCTACGAAGAGAAGAAACTATATTCAAATGACAATAGTTTAAAAGTATAGAGCTATAAAGTGAACGCAGACAGCAGCTGAGATCATTTGGCGAGAAATGTGATGAAATATTGAATATCTCTTCGTAAACTCTCAGTGTGGTCTTTGAAACCAATGAGATAAAGAGATATTCATATTTATTTCCTGTTAATTACTAATTAACTACTTTTATGAAACATTGTGATTGATAAGCCAAACCAGAAATCATTTACCCTAGCATGCAAGTGTGCCTGTATTTTTTTATAAGCATAGCTGCTGTATTTGCACACAAGAAGTGACAGATTGACTCCAGATAGTTCTGTCCTCCACCTGCAGTTCTCCTCAGATCGTCTTTTAGCATCGAGATGAGAGAGTCGCTTTAAACCGCAGACTCTTTATTCGATGGCAGACTGGGCTTCTTCCCATAACGGGCCTCGGTTTGAAACAAAAGCACTACAGGAACTACATCTGAAGCTATTGATTCAGTAATGTCATGAGAGAGAACGCAAAGCATGAATGGGCTGTTAAACAGCAAAACCAGAGAGAGCCGAGTTACTCATACTGCGCTCAGGGCTAAATATGAAAGATTCATTTTGGAGTTTTCTCGCTTATGAATGTGGTACGGTTTGAGCCTGCTACACTGATAAATGCAAATCCCACAATGCCAGCAGATGTACACACACGCACAGAAACCTGTATTGTGAAGATACGAGCATATGGCTGTTTCCTGGGTTTCCTGGGGACAGTTTTCCAGATGCTTCCTAAGGAAGAATGCAGACAAAAACATGCCACATCTCTGTCTCTCTCTCTCTTTCTCTGCCTCTGGCAGGTGTCTTGTACACACTGTTAAGCACTTGATAATCACAGTGCCTGAGAGCATTGAGCAGAGCAGTGAGACCAGATCAACATCTCTGTGATTTAAACTGGCCATCTCCTGCTGCTCTCAACTACCTACTTAACTATAAATTAAAAATTGAAGAACAGGCTTCCTTTCAGTGTGAATCTATCAATCAATCAATCTATCTATCTATCTATCTTTCTATCTATCTACAACAGAATATTTGATTCCATTCCATTCCATTAATGTCCTTTTTATTTATAAAAAATTATAAAATAAACATTAAGTGCTTATTTAATTATAATGAACAGCTAGTGTTTGGCATGTGAACTGAGGTTAAGCTGGTGAGTGAACAGGTGTTTTGTGTCACAGCTGTTATTATATCACACATAGCTGAAATGTTATATTGATCGATCATCTAGAACCGGAACTGTCTGATTTGTCATTTCTGATAAGAACTTCCTCCCAGGCTTTCACCGTTACATTCAGCCCTCATTATATCATATTTACCCCAAAAAAACCTGCAGCCACAGTGTAATCCACTGATAATCATCCCAGCAGCAGTTTTTCTTCCTGCCTTTTTTGTTGCGATAGCTTCTTTATTCTTCAGCTTTTTTTTCCTGTTGTTACTGGTTTCTCAAATCTCCACAGGAAATCCAGTCTCCTAACAGGTCATTTAAATGCTGTCTCTCTTTCACATTATTGATCGGGCGGCCGGCACAGACGAATGCAGGGTCCTTGAGATGTGTATCTGTCTGGTAAGGGCAGTAGTGTCTACTGTGAGCTGATACACAGCACTGACCTTGTGCTGATGTGCTAATACTGCCAGAGAAACACTCTACAAATGCAAAGAAAATGTTCAGACATTTCTGTCAAGGGAAGACTCCATGTATTTTTAATTATGATCACACTTTAGTGACTGGGTATGTTTGGAATAGCATAATGCATATTATTATTTATGTACACAACCATTCAAAAGTGTGGAATATTTAATACTTTTTTCAAACTGAAAAATTGTGCTATTGTGAAATGGAATACTAACTGATTGAGAATTAATGATGCAATGACTCACTTATAAAGACAGTTGCTGAATTATTTTTCAATCCCTGAGCTGAAAAATCCAAGAGGGTCTTACTGTTGGCAATAACACGAAAGAAAAAGATGAGTCAAGAAAAAGATGACAATGGCTGATATTGCTTCCTGCTCATTCATCACATTGTAAATGGAAAGTCAGGTCAAGCAGACTACAGGCTTACAGTATTGTTCACAGTATTCAGGATGTGTATTTCCAATATATCCTTTCAAATGTTTGTTGTTGCAAATTACATACTGCTAGACATTATGAAGAAATATAGTATAAAAACAACAATACATAATAAAGTATGCAGAAAGAAGTGTGCTGGTGTTCCATTCTGAACATAATCAACATTTTCAAACATTCTTTGAATATCCCACTTGTACAATAATTTCCCATTAGCATCTTTACCATTCGCGTGATTAATCTAATAACTCGCACATGCTTGTTTTTCATCTCAGAGGCCTTCATTTCCCAGTCCACTCTTCCTTTCTGTGTTCGGTTTCAAATGGTCATGCTATCAGAAGGCTGAAGCACATTCATTAATAACCAGCCTTTGTTCTGAGAGATTTCCATTATCACTGCAGAAATCTATCACTCTGCATTTTCATCTCTTAACGTGCCAGCTTTAATGAGCGACTGGGACTCTAGAGAGATTCATTCAGATATAAAACTAATGGAACAGACTCTGCCCAGAATTGTACTGAGAGAATTGGGAAAATGTGTCCCTTTTCTTTTATTTCTACATTGATTCATTAGATATACCCTAGAGTGGGTTAATGCTGAAGCCTCTCTTTCAATATCCACAAGAGATATGAGTTTGTCCTCTTGGTGAGCAGTGCAGCATCTCTGGCCTCCAGGCAACCCGATGAGATGAGACTCCATTGCACATGACTTGCACGTGAAGGGTGGAATTCAAGGCCTTGGCATAGAAAAGAAATGGCTAGCCTATTGACTACGAATACATTGTTATATTGACTCTGAAAAGGCACAGTTAAATGTTATACAATACTGCAGTATTGTGTTTTCGGTGGCCTCCCAACCGGGGTTATGTGTACCACAGAAGACACTTGCTATAACACACAAACTGTTAAAAGAAAATATGATGTTAGTTTAGTGGATTCCAATCAACTACAAGGTGTGTTATTAATCTGTTTTTAGTATACTTTTAGTTCCTTTAGTACATTAGTGGTGGTTATACTCTAATGACTCTTACTGCAGGGTTATTGAGTCATCTGAATTATTCACTCAACTGATTTATTCAAAAATGCTGATTCATTCAGGAACAAAACATATGATTTGTTATTATAAGTGAGTCATTGAATCATCGATTCAACTGATTTGTTTAAAAACATTGATTCAACGAGGAACAAAACACAACATTTGTCATTTAGACTGAGTTGCTGAATAATAAATTCAACCAGTTTGTTCAAAAACGTTGATTAATTTAAGAACAAAACACATGATTTGAGTCACTGAATGATTCATTCAAACGATTTATAAAAAAAAAAAAAAAACCTTTATTCATCCAGGAACAAAAGAGCACTTTGTTGTTTAGCTGTGGCTTGGTTTAGGTCTTTTTTGTTTGCAGCACAGAAGCAAAAGGTCTGGCAATATTGTGTTAAAAATTAATATTAGCTTGTTTATTGAACTGTTGTACAACAGTATCTTTGAGACTTTTTTTTCCTTTCTTTGATTTAATAAAATGACTTAAATCATTATAACACAACCAAAGAAAAATTATGAGCAATATGTGGCATGTGACAGATGCAAAATGAACATGAATGAATATCACTGAATATGTATATTATCAGAGATTTTTGTTATTTTAAGGAAAACTAGAGTTCTTTACTCTCAATAATTAATTGTATTTGTTTAAATAAATGAATGAATAAAGTTTTGTTAATTCATGTATTTGTTTGTTTGTTTATGATTATTTACAATTTTGAATTCACTTGCATTTCACCATTTTGTTTCTTTCAAAATGTTTGAAATGACATTACTGTCTTTTACGTTTTAACGAAATGCAGTAACTCTAAAAACAGAAAACTGAGAATTGTCTGGGTACAATGGTGTTTTGTGTATTCAGAGTTGTTCACAGTGTTAAAGAGATGGATTCCCGTGTTAAACATGGCCAAAGTTTAAAAAAATAATTTAGAAGAATTACTGAGAATTTCTGTGCCGAAAATCTTACTTCCGGGTTGGTACAAGTTTCGGCTGTTTTTTTTTTCTATCGTGGATCTAATGACGTAAACGAGAACGGAAGTCCTTATATGAGCATTTCTCTCAGAAAAGCGCGTCCGCGTACACACATTGACCGGAGGAGAGCGAGACCGCGCACATCAATGCGCTTCAAAATCGTCGGCAGCGCTGCATTGGATTTGTTCGAGAATGTCTCCAAATAAGTGCATTTTTGGATGTGAGGGAAAGTTTACCATGTTCAGCTTCCCCAAGAACCCAGTGTTACATGAACAGTGGATGCAGTTTGTTTTTCCAGGGCATCAACGGAGTGTTTCAAGTGTGTTTGCGTGTTCTGGTCATTTGAGTGACGAATGTTTTAGAAACAAGGCCCAAGTCGAAGCTTGATTTGCAAATCGTTTGCTATTAAAACATGGAGCCGTCCCTGTGATAAAAGACCCCATTCATGTAAGTACAATTGCATCAGATTTCTGTATTTTGTTGGAAATCAGCACTTAAGTGAATATATGTTCATGGAATAAACATAAAACATCAGTATTATAGCTCCACTCACGGCATGCCTCCAGGAGCTCGGCTTTTTCCGGAAGAATTATTGTTTACTAAAATTAAAACTGATTACTAAGAAATTTTTCAATGACTCTTTCTGCAGGTTACATTGTTTCATGAGTCATTTGATTAATTGATTTGTTATAAAATGCTTATTCAGTCAAGAATTCATGTCACTGAATCATTCATTCAACTGATTTGTTCTTAAATATCGATTCATTGTTTCTTTAAAATGATTTTGGTTTTGCTTTGTTTGATTTAGAAGGCGGCTTAAATATTTAGAATTGTATTATTTGTTCATAAATATATGTATTATGAATATTTTATATTAAAAAAAATCATGTTTTTTTAATTATTCAAAATGTTGATCTTGCTTAGATTTATCTATTGTTTCTTTTAAAATGTTAGAAAAGACATCACTGACTTCAAATTTTATCACAAATAGAAACTTACCAATTGTCTGTGAAAAAATCCTCAAACCATCAAAAACTCCTTAGATTACTTGTGATAGAATGTATGTTAAATGAAATCAAATTGATGTACTTTAAAAAATAATATAAAAAAAAAAAAAAAGTATTTATTTGAAATGTTTCAGCCATTTGCCAAGCCAGCATTTCTCATTTTTGCTTAGTATAGACTATTTCAAGTTACACTAAGCAAAAATAAAATCTGAACAAATATAAAAGCAAACACAATTACTAAAACTTTAACTAAAAAAATAAGTGTAAACAGTTCATATAAAAAAAACTCTAATTCACAAGAAATAAAACTGGTTTGTTGACATCATCTGGTTTGTTTCTAAGCCACGGTCGGCTGATATTTTTTTAATTGTTCTGCTTTCTAGCTCTCATGACAACATCCTGACTTAAACTTCCCAGTGTCTGTGCTGACCCTGTGCTCATGAAATATTTATTTTGAGTGTTTCTGGCCATCATTCTCAGTCTTGATAAGTGCTCAAGCTAATTCTGTCCAGACGGAGGACTGTCGCTGCACATCAGAGAGAGATCTCAGCAAAAACCTGGACCTTCAGGGAACATGTGGCGTTATAATGGAGGACTCTGGCCTTATACCAGAATAACATGTCCCGTGTCTGCTTAATAACAACACATCTTTTTCCCCTGCTGTGTCCATCATTTTGCACTGTATCCAGATCTCTCCTGACATTGCAGCACTGATCTTATAGCTGTCTATTAATCTTGAGCATTATGGCCATTCAGTCCCTCTGCAAACAGCCAAGCAGCCCAGAGAGGCTTGTTCAGTCTCTCACCGTCCCAAATCTGATTATGCTGCTGTGAGGAGCCGTGGCCCCTGGCCAGAGCCAGCAGGTCCGGCGCAGGGCCGCTCCACTCCACCATGGACTCGCACCTTCAGACTGTGTCTTAATTATGCCGAGTGTGTTGAGCAGGTGGGAGCAGATGTGCAGTACAAGGAGCCCTGCAGCAACTTGATCCAGACCTGTGAAATTTTACAGCGTTTAGATCAGGCAAATGGCTATCACATTAAATTAATAGAGCAGATAATATGACATATTGAATTCCAGACAACATGGGAATCAGAGCTTGTTTTGGATTAAAGGAATGGACTGATCATGTTAGAGGGAAATGATGAATTTCCTGAAACATCTGGAAATCTAGTATTGCTTTTCTTGAATTAAAAGTAGGGTGATTAATTCTTTGGAATTTTGATGTTTATTTAATTAATTTCATTGTTTATTATGGTCTCGGGTAAATAAAATAGAAACAATCTCTTTTTAATCTGAAATTTTTACATTTGTTTAGATTAGCCTCTTCTGGTTATTTCACAATGTTGTTCGGTTTTTCTTTTAAGGAAATTAGTATTTGATGCATAATTTCTCTATGGACTCATTTTTCTCTCTCTTTTTAATTTATTTTTATTTTATTTTATTTTATACTGTTATCTACACAACTATTCAAAGTTCTGTGTCAGTAAAATGTTAAAAAAAACAGTTAACTTTTTTTTAAAAGAAGTCTCTTATGCTCACCAAGACAGCATTTATTTAAGCAAAAATTCAGATTTTTTTTTTTTTTCTATGATTACAAAACTGAATTTTCAGCATTTTTTTTTCAGGAATCTTTGATGAACAGAAAAGTTTAAAAGAACATAATTGGTTTAAAATAAAAATCTTTTGTAACATTATAAATATCTTTACTGTCATTTTTAACAATTTAATTCATTCTTACATTTATTAGCTTGTAATTGAACTGTATACCAACAGCAAAGGCGAATTTTTTTTTTTTACTTTTTTTTTTTTTTTTTTGCCTACATAGTTTTAATGGTCCTGTTAGTGACAAATACCATTTTAAAAGTAAAACAAAAATACCAATAGTCTTTTCTCAATTATAGTGAGGTTTGTTGCATGTATAAAATTGTACGAAGCACATCATGTAGCAGGCCTGTCAGCTTCCCAAAACTATTCCATGTCAACAGCCCAAAAACACAGAGTGCAGATGAATGTGAGATGTGAAGAATGAAGCTGTGAGTGAGACACTGAGCCAAACTGAAAGAGTGGAGCGAATCACAGATGGCACAAGATGAGGAATGATCCTTCTTCTGTTGGATTAATGATTGAGTCTGAACTCTATGGCTATTGTTTTTAGTGAGGATCATCAGATCATGTGGCTCCTAACAGGAAGTGTCACGTCCACATCTGTCTGAGTCTTTTAGTTCCTGAAAGGTGGACTTTCTTATTGCTTAATGCTTATTTGGCATTTTATAAATCTGATTTATGTTTGCTTGTTAACTTTTCTCACAACTGACAGTTTGTAGCACTAACACCGTCTTCAAATCCTGCTGGGAATTTTCTATTTAGAAGTCTGGTCTTGATTATAATATGATGTGCGTTAGAGCAAGTGCTTTTGCTTGAATTAAAAATCGCATGCTCTTTTAATCACTTCCTGGCTGCACTACAAAAGTTTGGGGTTGGTAAGTTTGTGAATGTTTTAAAAGAAGTCTATTTCTGTATGCTCATCATGGCTGCAAATATTTGATAAAAAAAATACATTAAAAACTGAAATATTATTACAATTTAAAATAACTTTTTCTATGTGTATATACTCTAAAAATGTAATTTATTCCTGTGATCAAAGCTGTATTTTCAGCATCATTACTCCAGTCTTCAGTGTCACATGATCTTCAGAAATCATTCTGATATACTGATTTGTTGCTCAGAAAACATTTCTGATTATTATTATTATTGTTGAAAACTGTTTCATATTTTTGTGATACATTTTCAGAATTCTTTGATTAATAGAAAGTTTAAAAGAAACAAAATGTGACACTAAAAGTGACTTGACTTGAAATGTAAAAGAAGAGTGATTTAAAATTGATAGATAAATTCCTTACTGAATAAAAGTATCAATTTCAAAATTAATAAAGTAAAAATTATTTTAAAAACTAAAAAAAACTTACTGACCACAAAGATTTGAGTGGTAGTGTATAAGTGTAATTTTTTCAATGTTTTGATTTATTCACTCCCTTTAATTTATACTACATTATTATATTACTACATTTTAGTTTAGTTTAGTTTAATTCATGCTTTCATCAACATTACTCTGTTTGAATGACCTGTCACTGTATGTCCAAACTGCTGCACAATAAGGGAAAAACAATTGTATGAACTGTTAATTGTTTAATTTTGCTTTTTGCATTGGTTTTTACTGATTATGACGAATTAAATTCTCAAAGTCTGTAGTCAAAGAAAATACACTGCAAATTTGAGACTGTATTTGCATGTCCTGATCTTGTAAATATGATAAATATTATAACCCAACACACTCAGAATGCAGCACAATCCCAAAAATATGAATTCAAAAGAAAAATATGAAACCTCTGATTGGTTGATCAGCACAGCTAATGGGACCACAGGACACATTTGAACAGTTTTTGTCACCCAGTGTATATTTCTGATGCAAAGGCATACGGAATGCATGCTTTTCATGTGCTTTAGCACTTATGTAGATGCTTTGTACGTGATGTTGTGAGAGGTTTGTGAGGCTCTGCTGATGGGTGATGCCATGGCTGATGATGATGTAAGCGCTCTTTATTTAGAGCCTTGATCTCAGAGCAGCCTTCAGTAACACAGGGAGGATTTCATTTCCCTCTGCGGACAGGACAGGACAGGACGGGACGGGACGGGAGGAGAGGGCATATCTTTTACAGTGTGGCTCGGGCGGCACAGGACAGATCTCTTTACTTAGCTGCTAATTGATCGAGGGGAGGAGGAGGAGGAGGATGTGGAGGAGCGGGTCGAGAGGTTGATGGTATATGTGTTCTGGCCCTCAAGGAGCAGGTCAATGTACTCGCTCCCCCCTAACCCTGCTATTGATCATGTAATGGTACGGTCCACAACCCTTAACCTTCTAATCTCATCAGACTCTGCGGCTCATCGCTGCCAAATTCTGTCAACTCGACTACAGATGGAACAAGACAAGTAAAATGTAAAAATATGGAGGACTTATTTACCTTTAGGTGAACGTACTCTCCATGTCACTGAATGCTTTTGTTAAAGGTCACACAGTTAAAGTAAAGCACTACCTGGCAACCGTTTAATAATTGTATTTATTTATTTATTTTGATTGGACATATACATTTTTTTATGTCAACAACCAAAAACAAGGGAAGCATTTTCTCTTGATTTATTTTGCTGTCCAGCCTATGCATATAGTTAGTTGCATTTCAGTTGTTATTTCCAATTGATTTATTCTACATTTGTTTTAATATTTCTATATTACAATAATAATATAATAATAACAATACATTTCAAATCTCTCATGTTCTCAGTCTTTAGGCTGTAATGCTCCAGCTGAGAACCAGTTGAGAAAAATACAGTAAGATTTAGATGAACTTGGACTTACTGAAACCTTAGATCAGTAACCCATGAGCACACAAACCTCTGTTCTTGACAAGCTCTGGTTTAAAATGACTTGTCCGTCCAGGTCTTCCTCAGATCATCACCCGAACAGTCAGAGGTGTTTGCCGTGATGTGAGCAGGTGTGGGCGGGAACTTCTTGTGTGTGAAATAAAACCTGGCTGGATCGACTGCGGAGGCCATGTGTCTGTGGGTGTGTGTGTGTGTCTACTGTACCTGTTTGTATTGAATAGTGCCCATTAATAATTTAGCTGCATAGCTGCTGGCTATTATTACAGAAAAATAGTGCAGTGCGTTTAGACACATGCCTCCTGCTAGTAAGTCAATAGAGAACTGTTCACCCAGTAGGACCAGGACAGAGCTCTCAAACCCGTGACAAACCTCTCGGCTTTATGTCTTTGTCTACAGTTTCCATTACAGAGGTCTTTGTATAAGGTGTGAACAGTGCTTTAGGAATGAAGCTCATTATTATCACTGATATTATTAGCCTAGGGCCTTGGTTGAGGGTTGTTTCAGTAAAATAGGCATGAGAAGCATCTCCTATCTTATGTTATATATCTAATTCATTAAAGTGTAAAGTGATTTTATTTGCATGAATGTTTTTGAAGGTTACAGCCAGTTTAAAAAGGGAAAAAATCTTGTTATAGAAAAAAAATGTGGCTGCTCATATTCTGGACTCAATTAGTTACTGCATGAAAAATAATCTATGTTCAAAAACCATACAAGTTAAATGAAAATACACTTCGGCATTCAACAAGGATCAGTAGTGACAGTACAGACATTTAGAGTGTTATAATTGTTACATTTCTATTTCAAATAAATGCTGTCCTTTTGATCTCCTGTTCATCAAAGATAATGTATCAGAGTTTCTACAAAAAATATGAAACTGTTTTCAACACTGATAATAATGAGAAATGTTTCTTGAGCAGTAAGTCAGCATATCAGAATGATTTCTGAAGGATCATGTGACACTGAAAACTGAAGTAATGATGATGGAAATTCAGCTTTACATCACTGGAATAAAATACATTTTAACGTATATATTTAAATACAAAACAGAATTCGAAATTCTAATTATATTTCACAATATTGTTGTTTTTACTGGTTTTGATCAAATAAATGCAACCTAGGTGAGCAGAATAGACTTTGTTCAAAAAAAGAAAAAAAATACCTTTGTATGACCCAGACTGCATTAAATTCAGGTTTCTGGTTTGATACACCTTGGTTGCCACAAAATCTGGATCCTGAAGCAAAGCCAGCTAAGAACCAGTGATCTAAAGCAATGACAGTCATACGTACATATTTAAGCATGGCTTAAGTGTCCAAATCTGACGTATGGGCATTTGTGCATGAGATGTGTCTCATCTGAAATCTTCAGATGCTGAAGTGCTTTTCCATCCGCTGACATCTCTATTCGTCTGTTCCTTATGCTTTTCACTCTCTCGCTCTCTCTCTCTTTCTCTCTCTCTTTGACTCTTTACAGAGGAGAGCATTTGTTTCTTTTTTGAGTCTGTAGGGATGTGGTAGTGTTTGGTGGGCTGTAAGGTGAAGGGTTTAGATTGAGGGCAGATTTTGTCCAGTTCCGTGCGTGTTTGATACGGTCTGTTATCGATGCCGGGCCTGGATGGAGTCGAAATTGTTTGCCGAGTTAATAGCGGTGTGATGATGTCACTGTCAGTGACCTGGGGAAAAATTGACCCCCGTGCGGCAAGAATCACTAAAATGCCACCCGTGCAATTACGAACTACAGGCCCCAGCGGTCCGCTGCGTTTTGTTTTATGTCCATCAGAGACACACTTGCACACAAGCTCTTACGCATGGATAAAGCCTCAATCCATCGCTGTCTCTCTCCTGCACACACACATGCATGCATCTCCTAACACACTTACTGCAATCAGAAACACAAATACTGGCAATGTGCATGCAGTCTGATTGAGCCATGCATTTTGGATTTGATCGGTGACCTGCATTCGAGTGTGTGCGTGCAACAGAAATGGGGCAGTTACTATGACGATGAAATTTCAGGCGCATCATTTATTCATTAAGAGTAAGACAGCATTACATCACCTCGCACTCACTGTTTTCAACATTTAGTGGCTCTTTTCCCTTTTTTCACGTCTGTTAATGTGGCTTTTGATAGGCCTGCTTGGAAACAGGAAGCTTTTTTGGTTAGAATTGGATAAATGTTGACAATCAGTGGGAGATTTTATGACGGCGTTTTGCGGCACCTGCTTGCATTTGTAGTGCTAACAAATCTTATGATCTGGAAACCACACAAACGCTTCTAACGACACTTCTAGTGTGTTTGCAAGCACATCCCTCTTCAACGTAACAGTCCAAATAGGCTTGTAGCATATCTATTTGTTTTATCTGTGTATTGTTGTTTTTTCTATCCCTTTCTGTCCTTTAAAAAGAAAAGACGGAAGCAGGAGCGGAAAGAGAAAATCCTCAGGAGGCATCTATAATTCATGGCTGGGAAAGAGCGCCATACTGCTGTTCTGAGCTTTATTTGCTGATACCCCCCTTTTCTCCACAAGCTTCCACTCGCTGGCTTTACACGGCCGTGGATTGAGTTTACACGCAGGCAAAAGTAAGGTCAGCACAGGTGCAGGGTTAAGGACACGTGGAAAACATTTGCATTTCTTTCCTTCTGCCGATTTTTGTTCATTTGCCTGTTTGTGTTTTCTAATTTCATTCTTATAAAACTATTATAACTGAGTCAAGGCCCCAGTGTGGGACACTGTTTTCTTCTGAATTGTTTTAATTTATTTAAAACAATTTTTATACTGTTAGCTTTTTGTATGAACAAAAAAACAACAACATAGGAAATAAAGTTGGAGGGAAAATAACAGGACAAATGTGAGTAAACAAGCAATGGAGTTTCAGGGATCCCAGGTCTTTTTTGATTGGAGGGAAGAACATTGCTTAATGCAAATAATAAAATGCAACTAAAACATTATGTTTTGGATACTAGCTTGAGGCAATGCATTAAACTTGATCCTGTTTTGGTGCAAATTCTGTCACCTGGATAATGAAATTGTCTGTTTTCCTATGCGTGGTAATAATTTTGCGTATTGGTTGGAGTGTGCAGTTGAAGGTCGATGTGTTGGCTTGCAATGTTTGATTTGAAAGACATTTTTGGTTGACTTTTTAATGACAAACAGCTGTGTTGGGTCACCACTTGATGTGAAGCTCTGGTTTAGCGTTCTGTTCCGTCTCTGTTTGGATTGCTGTCCTGCCGTCATGAATAATAGAGTTGAGGAGTCCCGTGCGTGCGCCATGGCATTGTCACAGTTTGTGTCACACCAGCGCATGGTTAACTAGGCAAAACAAAAGCTTTTCAATATTTCAGTGTGTTAGGGACGCCGCTGCACACAGGCCTGAGAGAGAAACACACTCACACACACTGAGATGCAGAGCTTTGACAAATGAATACACTCATATAAACATTAAACTCAGACGTCTTTAGAAATTCGTTTTTAATCATTACATAATAACACACAAATTGGCTACAAAATAAATGCATTATTTGCTGAAGCAGTCTGACTTGTAGCTGGTTAGTAGTGACAGAACTTAAGAAGACTTTTGTTTTGATGTCAAAAAACAAGGTTTGCATGCCAGTATCAGCATAAAATGATATGTCCTAAAAGCTGATGTCTTTGTTTGGCTCTTTAGTCTTACTGTCATCAGGCTGGAGCTGTAGTGCTGTAATGCAGGTGTCTCTGATTCTACATGGACCCATTGGCCATAAATGATTTCAATACTCTGTCCAGTAAGAACTGGATGTGTTCTGTGGCTTCTCTCATTGCTGATTATGGCTCATGGTGGTATTGTTATACAAATGTTGCTTTGCATTATTGATCTGAAAGACTGTCAGAGTGCAACACATATAGATACACTCTATAAACACATACATTCTGGAGATTCTATGATGATCAGTAAAGCAGAAGTAAGTGTGTGTGTGTGTGTGTGTGTGTGTGTGTGTGTGTGTGTGTGTGTGTGTGTGTGTGTGTGTGTGTGTGTGTGTGTGTGTCAGTCAGTGCAGAGAGACAGTTTCAGATCTAACCACGGGACTTTAATGGCCCTCACAGAGCCCAGGGGCCTCCCGCCGAGTTCCCAGCTAATTACTCACTGCTTAATTGAGCCTGACTCAACATGACTTGAATCAAACTCAACCAGATCTCATCCAATTCAAATGATGTGTGTTGTAAACTCTCAGAAAAAAAAGTTACGAAACTGTAACTGGGGTGCTTCCATTTCAAAAAGTATGTCATTTTAAAGTACTACTGTATGTACCTTCAAGGTACTAATATCCCAGCTAACAGGAGCATTTTCAGAAATAACCTTCAAACAACATTCTTTCAAAGTTATGAACAAACTTTTTATAGAATTTTTTTTCTGTTCTCAAAACATAAAAAAAAACATTATTTATACATCATTCATGGAGTTTTTTTTCTGAAACATTTTAATCACAAGGTTTAGTCAAGTGTTGCTACTTGTTTCAGGATGTTCAGTTAACATTCAAAAGTAACATTTGCAAAATGATGAAATGGAATGTTCCCTTAACATTAGCTTAACCAAGAGAAAACATTTTTAAAACATTTAATAAAAAGTAATGTTTACATTAGTTTGAATAATATATGAGTGTGTACTGTGTATATTTTTATGTATATATAAATACAAAAAAATGCATGTAAATATTTAAGAAAATATGTTATGTTTATATATTAAATATATTTAAATATAATATAATAATATAAATATATGCATGTAAATATTTTCAAAATATATACACTGTATGTGTGTTTATTTATTTATTTCTATATATATACATATAACTTTTTTTTGGATGCAATTAATCGCAATTAATCGTTTGACAGCACTTAAGAATATAACCAAATGTATTAAGAGCATACTTTTGTTAGCTGGGCTATAGCATTTAAGGGTAAACAAGGTGCTTGTTTTTCCTTGTTTTTTCACCTTTCTTTCTGAGAGTGTAATATATTTATTGTATTTATAACTATACTTAAGTTCTCTCTGTTTTTCCAGTGAGTAAGCTGTTGAGACATACAGTAATAAGGCATGTATGGAGGTTCAGGTCAGAATGACATGAGATGACCACATTAAATCAATGTATGGATCCTGCCACCTACTGCCAATACTGAAAATGACATCTAAGAGCTATTAAGTGAAAAGCAATGTGTGCTATTCATCAACATACTGCACAGGCTTGAGAGATAATGAGCAAATCCACCTCAGGAGTGTTGGACAGTTTGTGCTTTATAATATTTAAGGATTTCAAAGATATTTAATATTTTTGTAATAGTGGACTTTAAAGTCTTGCTTCTATAATTTCAAATGCCAATATTTGTTGCATTTTTTTTTCAAACATTAATTATAAGTAGGATACTTCATTACAGCTTAGGTTTTATGACACCTCGTTCAAAGCCATTGTAAGTTTTGTGTTTTAAAACAGAATATTACTTACTTATGATTCACTGTATAACTACAGCATATGCTGAATAATTGAATAATTAACGAGTAGTACCACAAAAACAATGACCTGAAATGCTTAATATTTTTTTTAAATAATATATTATGCATGTTAATATCTAATATCCTTATGATTAGTATAAATCAAATAAGTGCATTAATATATCATACTGAACTTGCTGATGAAACATTAACGAGATACACTACTGTTCGGTAAGAATTTGTTAATGATTTTAAAGTCTCTTCTGCTCACCAAAGCTGCATTTATTTAATAACTGTTTTCTACTGGAATATAATTTAAAGTGGCATTATATAAGCATTATATTTAATGCTACTGTTATGTTTACTGCACTTATGCACTAATACAGAGAGACTGGCCTCTATTGGACATCATCTGCTATTGCAGCTACATTCACACAAGCAATGGCTATAATCTATATGATTCATATTTGTATCTCATTCAGACATTCCTAATCTGAATCCTCAATGTAAAGACACACACCAGATCACATGTGCAAAGTTCATTAGTAGCTTAAGTGACATTATTGGCAGGTTTAAAAGTGTATCTCTCCGTGTAAAATCCAGCACACTGGGTTAACAAGCTCCTTGATCCTTAAAATCTCAATAGTGCTCATGGAAGCATAAAATGTATTTCTGATCAATGTATTTGATTCATTCGGTTTGACTGTGGTCTCCACCAATCAGGATTGAGCTCAGCCGCTGTACGACTGCAGAGCAGTGTTGTGTTTTTCTCTAAACAGGAGTTAATAACTGCACTCGAGAACAAAAACACACACAAGTACAACTCCACATTACACACCAGGGAACCCATGCAGACACTTAAGTTACACTAAAGTCTCAAAATGAAAGAAACGACTAGCTTTTAGTCAGTGCTAAATGATCTCATATCAGTGTGTGTGTGTGTGTGTGTGTGTTTATTTGAAATAAAGACATAGTGCTCATCCACAGGGGTTGATCTTTACAGCTCTCAAACCACAGTTTGAGGATCCACATTTACAGCACACAATGAATGTTGGTTTAGCACGCAGACGTGTTATGGCAAGTGAACATACAAGCTGCTTTTATGCTTTTGTATGAGTGGAGGTTTTGTTGGCCGTGTAGCGTCATTATTCTGTACAGGCCCATCCCTGAGGAACACTGTATTGCTCAGATGTTGCTCTCTCTTAGTTCAGGAGATTTAATGGAGCTCTCAGTTTTGTGTCATGCCTTGTAAAATTCTGTCCGGAAGATAAAAAGTGTGACAATTGTTGAAATTAGCAAGGATGGCATAGATGAGAATTGATCAGGGAGAATCTGATGTGTTTATATTGAAATCTTTGACTTTTGGTAACAGAAATGGGCAAAAAAATGATTCGAAACAGTTTTAGGTCTCATCTGAAACTCGAGGATCAGAAACATCTGATAAGCAGCAGACTTACAACAAAAGTGTTCTTTTCTTCTCCTTTTTATGTTTTTGCTTTCTTGGAGAGGCAATTGAGATATTAAAAAAATATATCTTATTGGTGATTTTGATAAGGAATTCTTTATTTTGTCTCAGATGTATCTCCTGAAAAGCAAGCATAAACAAAAGTCTCCAATTCCTCTACATTAATTTGATATTTAAATGCAACTTTATTCCTTAAAATAAGAGTATAAGATACATAACATAAGAGTAAATTTGTGATGTCTCTTTCTGATAGGAAGAATAAATGCTACCCAGGATACTTTCTTTGTCTCTGAATCTTGCTGTAGCGATTCTCTTTTTGTGTCGTCTAATAGCCAAACAAAGGCATTGAGGCGTCTGATTCAGCTCCTTGGAAACTCTTTATTGCAGGCTTCGTTCAGGTCAGCTTGTTAAGTGGCTAATTACACAAGCAAACACAATAACAGCGGCCACAGGACACTTGTGAGGGAAGACATTGCATTACATTTTAATAAAAGATTACAAAGACATAAACTGCTCCCGTTTTATAATACAGGCAAAAGAATCATGCACATTAAGAACATAAACATGCAATAAAAATACAAAAATTTCAATAAGGCTCCATTTTAATTTCATGTTGCCTTTAATTCAATACTGCTATTAAAACTCGGCCCTTCCTTGTGTTGTGAAGCTAGTCTAATCACACGACTTCGAGGAAATTTAACAGCCAAATAAAAAGTGCATTAAAACTGTCACTTCATTTTGTATCACCAGTGATCTCATTGTGAATATTCATTATATCACCAGGCCCGAGATGGGAGCATTTCAACCTTACAAAATCGAAACCGATTCATTTGTCTCGGATGAAATATAACCAAATCTGAGCCGAGACACCCAGCGTCCCCTCCATACACAAATAGCCTACTGCCTCCAGACCACATCTGCATTAATCATAACAACGCCATGAAAACCATGAAAGAGAGAGAGCCTGTGGGAATGAAAGACATGCATGTGAGGAGGACAGGAGCGTTTGCAAAGGGGAGATGCTCTGGTCTGCCTGGCCGTGTTCCTCTGTTGACAAAGTTGGGTAATTAGGGGCAAGAGCCCATTAAAGGAGAATATTCAAAGGGTGATAAATGGCTTTAATAAAGGAGCAGTGTATCCCTTTAACAGAGACAAATCCCCCCCATCTTTCTCGTGCGCTGATAAAACACGCCACACAGACATCTCTTTCATCTCACCTGCTGTGGACCTAAAGCGCTTCCCGTGTCCCTTCCTCTGATTATGATTAGGTCTGTTTCTGTTTTTTACAGTAATATCGTAAGCGTGATGTGCTTTTCTCAGATATAAATCTTACACAGAGACATTAATTAGGTCCATGAAAGCCTCTGTTTGCTTGCTGGGTAGAAATCTGACAAGCCAAATGCTTTAAAGTTTTGTGAATCGTCTCTTGCAAGCTAAGTTTAGGGGAAGCTTGCAGGTCAAGAGCAATCATCTCTCGTGTTGAGAGCGAAGAGCAGCTCTTTATGACTCCAGCAGGGTGAAGCTAGAATAGTGTGTAATAGGACACATGCATGCTGTGTTAGTGTGTAGCAGTTTCTGCTTGCTCTCTATATTTGTGGAAATATAGAACAGAACATACTGAAAATGTAAGCTCAAGTAGTGTTCACTGCACTGTGGGATGCATTGATCTATTCATGGTGCTTTCCAGTTGACTTTGGTAAATCATCATTATGGCATAAGAGTTCAAATTATAACATAAATTGAAATGACATAAAAGGATGAAATTTCGACAAAGTTGTAATTTTGAGACAAAAAGTCATAATTATGAGGGAAATGTTTTTAATTATGAGATACTAAAGCATAATTATTAGATAAAAGTCTGAACTTGGACAGCCGATTGTGAGATACAATGAAATGATGAAAAGTCAAAATCATGAGATACTAATTCAGTTGTGAGATTTAAAAGTTGGAAAATTATGATTTGAAAAGACAAAATGAAGTTGATTGAATTTTGGAACTATGAGACACAGTTTGTGATTTTGATCAATCTCATAATCTCATAACAAAGAAATAGGACAAGTCAAAATTCAAAAATAAAAATGTGAAATTATGTGATAGAAAGTCAAAATTATGAGATACCAGGGAACTACACTAACCTTTTCCACTGGTGGCACTTGCGCGACTAACTTTTTCAGTTACTTACGCAAAACATAATTTGGTCGCACAAACTTTTTATAGTAAGCCGCTCTGGATGATAATAATAAAACTGTATTGCATACAGATTTGCTTTTTATTTTACTTGCCATCTTTTAAACCACATGCCTTATTGTTTTATTTCTTACAGTACATTTATTTCTTTTACACAGTGCATTGCTCCGTCTTGTAGCGGGGGTTAGAGGGGCCCTGGTGCAGATTGTACAGTGGGCTCTGTTTGAAATGGTTTAATATTTACTGTATGTTCGTTTTATTTATTTATTTGTGCTATTTACACAATGTTTCCTTTTTTTAAGTTTGTAGGTGTCCAGAAACTAATTTAAAATAGCACTGCATAGTCTTCACTATAAAGTAAAATAAAATACACAGTCAAACCAAAATGTATGCAGAAACCTTCAACATTTCTCAAAAATAATCACAGTATATTTGCTATAGTTTAGAAATTGGTAATAAAATATGACAAGAACTCAGAGTTAAACTGTGTCAGAACACATTCATCTTGATAATGTCAGATAACTTTGATAGAAAAATATGTAATGGAATCACCCAAAACTTCAGACAACTGTCAGTCTGACAATATTTACACAACTACCAATACTTTGTTGAACAATTACCAAGCAGTGATTAATTTTGTTCATTCTGTGGTGTGAAAAGGTCGCATTAGCAATTAAAGAAATAAACACTTAAGCAAAACATGGTCAGGTCCCTAATTTAATATATATATATATAAATATATATATATATTTATTTTTTTATCAATTTCACTGGTTGTCTACAGTATGAAGAATTTTAGGGTATAATATTTCACAGTTCGCTGTATTTTGCTATACTCACTTACATTAATGAACTAGTGTCCTGCACCCACCAGTAAAACAATATTATCAATTATATCAGATTTTTAGTTTGACTGTGGATAAAATCTTGTTAAAACTACAAAGTAATTCAATCAAGAGCAGTGAGTGATTTACTTTCATTTTCTTGGATTAACATTAAAGACAGCAGATCTAGTAAATTAGGCGCGGTCACTTTAAGAGACAGTGCATCCATTATAATGATACACATTCGATTTCTTTCCAACTCTTTACTTTCACTTAAGACATAACCACAGACTTTTCGAACACACTTTCCAAGACGGGTATTTTGACATATGTTGTATGTATTTGTTGTCACTACAAAAGCAAGAAGGCTTTGAGACGCGTCAGATATATAATCACTGTATCACTGACAAAAATAATCAATGTGATACATTTGCGACCTCATAAAAATTAGGGTCGCACTGTCATTTCAAAAGGTCGCATATGCAACCATTTTGGTCGCAGTGTAGTTCCCTGGATACTAAGTCTTAAGACATTTTTGACACTCAGTCACAATTATCAAATTATAAAGTTGAAATTCTGACAAAATTATGATAAAGCTGAAATTCTGACATATTAAGTCTGAAATATGAGATAAACTTTTTGAATCATGACGTGCATCGAAATTAAGTCCAAATTTTGACATACTAAGATTTAGTATAGTGACTAAATCATTTCAATTTTCAATGTTGTAATTTTGATTTATGTCACAATTATGTTTGACCAAAGCAGGATTTTTGGGGTGTGTCAGAAGAGAGGTGAGCTGTTCTGTATTCAGTGTGTGAGGAGCAGGGGTCTGCGAGGTCTCCATCAAACCTTTCTCTGCCATGTCATCCAGAGACAGCTCTCCTGTTCCTCCCCCCTCGGACCATGACACACCGCTGAGAGCACAAACAGACAGAGCCAACACTAATGAACCTCCACCTCTCTCTCTCTCTCTCTCTCTCTCTCTGTCTGTCTTCTATCCTCAGGTTCTTCCTAAAGAGAGTCAGACCTTATTGTTCAGTGATGATTGACAGGAACTGATCTTCTACAGCTACAGATCATCAATTATATGAAGGGTAAGATAATATTGTCCTTTTTAATCAAATCACACATGATGGCCAAGAATTGGAAACTTTTATCATTTGTTAGAACTAAAATTGTATTAAGAATCAGAGTTATTATTTGATATTATAATAATAGTTATGCTATAATAGTTATGGTTATAATAACTATTTTATTTCAGCTAGTTTCAACATTTCTAGATAGACATTTAGTTTAGACATAGTAAAATAATTAAAACCAAAAAATAATAATAATAATAAACTATTTAGACTATTGGTATAGTTTAATTTAATAATTTTTGTGTTTGTGTCATGCCATATATAAAGGCAAAACAACAAAAGTGTTTGAAACTTCACAAAAATGCAAATTAAAAAAGCTAAATCTGAATAATAATAATAAACTATATTGACTATTAATATACTTTAAGTAATTTTTTGTTTCTGTCATGCAATATATATATAAATGACAAACACACACACACACACACAAAATACTGAAACGTTACAAAAATTCAAATGAAAATAAAACTATAATAGTGTCCAAATAATAAGTTGTTAATGTCATATTACAATATTTATAGGTCATAGGTCAATATTTATTATTAAGCCCATTAGTAGGTTATATGTATTTTTCATTTTAAAGAAATATATCTGAAGTATTTTATTGAAATAAAATGTTATTTTAACTAAAATGCCGCAGTGGTCTGTAATCTTAACCTACAGCTAAAGTAGATCTGCCGGTTAACAACTGGTACATTTTTTATTTTACAATTATCAGCTCATTTGATTGTCCTTTTGCTTTTTCCCCACCAACAGGCTACTTCAGAATTAATAATTCAGTTTAATAATCTAGTCCCATTAGTGGCAGTAATACTTCTGGGTCTTTAAACTGTTCCCATCATGACTCCAGCGCTCCTGTGAATCACTGCAGAGTGATGACTTACACAACCTTTATTAGTCAGAAACCTTTCTGAAATGATGGCAAGCGCGATAGTGACACAGTATTATCAGGGATCCTTAATGTAGGACACTTAGCCTAATGTCCCATGATTGCCTCCCAACTCCATGGCATGAAATTCTCCTCTCAATAATGACAAGAGTAATGAAACGCATCATGTTTTGAAAGCTTGCAGCATCTGTTTTCTGCATGTTAGTGACCTCCTCTTCCAGCAAGAGACATAATTAACCTTGCTTATAGAAAGGTTGCCTATTTGAATTACTGCGTTTTTGTTATTTAGGAAGAAAATCATTTTCTTGGCTTCATATTGGATGAAATATTGCCCGAGACATAATTTTTATTCGGAAGCAGCTCCGCGCGAGATATTATTTAAATTACCTCTCCTTGGGCTAAATTCTGCTGAAATATCTCTGGTTTGATTTATCATGCAGTCACAGTGAGAGAATGAAGCATATGAGAGTTTTATTAGGAAGAGAAAAACCTCGGCGCTCCTGCATAAAATGAGTCGGACTGAATCCTGCAGTCATATTTGGACACTAGATGTGAAATATTACAGACACAAGCCTGTCCACCTGCCAATTAGAGCCACTTCATAAGTCAAGCTGATTTAAATATTGTGATCTGTCTCTCTGTGCTGTCAGCTATACATTTGTAGAGAATGAATTTTGTTGTTGTGTTTTTGGAGGAAACATGCACTTTTCTTTGAAAAGTCTTTTACACAAATATAAATTGTAAAAAAAAAAAAAAAAGGTAGCATCTGAAAAGTGGCAGAAAACTAAATAATTCAATAATTAAATAAAAATAAAACATTTTATAATAATGATTTTAAAAAATGTAAACTTTCTATCGATATATAATAGCTTCCCCAAAAATACGAAGCACCATATTATAATAATAAATAGTATAACAATGATAAAAATGAGAGTCAGATAATAATCAATGTTCATAATAACACTGATAATAGTCAGAAAGGTTTCTTGAGCAGTCAGTATCAGAATGATTTCTGAAGATCATGTGACACTGAAGACTGGAGTAATGATGCTGAAAATACAGCTGCACATCACAGAAATAAATTACATTTTACAATAAATTCAATTGTAATAATATTTCAGTTTCTACTGTTTTTTGATTAACTAAATTTCATTTACTTGCCCCAATTTTTTTTACTATTTAACAAGTTTCCCTGTAAGTTTTCTTCTGTTTATTTGAATTATTGCTACTCTATTTTTTAGCTTTTTCTGCTGGATAAAACAGTTAAAGCTGTCTTCCTGTATCATTTTATTTTTAATCCAGCTCTTAGTTGTCTATTTCAGTACGGTGAGAATTACAACCTTATTTTATGAGCTGATAAGCAATAAGCAAACATTTGTGAAAACTCAATTTCCCATTATTCAGTTTTAACACAAGGCCATAAAGCTGCAGAATCCGTTGTGACATGTTGCCCTTTAAGACTGTCATGTTATATTACCCTCCAGATCACATTTCATGAGTGTCTCATTAAAATAAACCCAGTGTGTTTTACACACGCACGCAACAGACAGATGTTGAGCTTTTAAAGTCTGATGATGTCTCAGACGCTCCTCGAGGACATGTCAGAGGACACTTGTGTCTGGACTGTCATATTCAGAGTCCACATGAAACCACTTCACATGTCATGTGTGTGTTTGTCCTAACTTGCTTGTTTTAAATGATTAAATAATAGATATAAATGAAGACCAAAGATGTGGTTTTGTGTTTGTTAATCATTGGTGGATCTTCATTAATGGGATCCTTTACATCTGTGCTTCCTCTGCAACTGACTTCATGCATTCACTAGAAATCACCGTAAGTCAAGTCAGTTATTTATATATAGCGCTTTACACAGTGTACTTTATTTCAAAGCAGATTTACAGAAAATAATACAGTAACAATATATTAATTCCACAGGTCATTTTTGTGACTCTACAATTTTCATAGTCATGAAAATAAAGAAAACTCTTTGAATGAGAAGGTGTGTCCAAACTTTTGGTCTGTACTGTATATATATATATATATATATACAAACATAAATTTAGCACATAAAACTACTAAGTACAAGAAAAAGATTTGTACGACTAACTAAAAGTAATATGAAATGTAAAAAATGAAAGCAAATTCAAAATATGAATAATACTGTAATAACATCATTAATATCAAAGGTGACAGGTAAGTAATAAAAAAAAAAGTTGCTGAATAATCGTCTTTGAGCAAAAACAAAGTAAAAAAAACGTGAGAAAAGCTTAAGTTGCTTTTAGGTGTGATATCTCTGATGCACTGAAATTCAAACACTTTTGAGAGTGACGAAGTGTACAAATACTTTCCCAGTTCCCTGCCTCTCAGAAATCCAGTCAATCCGCCATAGTTTCTCCTTCTGAAGCCCCTCCCAAAAACACAGCCCAGAGCCCGGAGCCCGGAGCCCGGAGCCCGGAGCCCGGAGCCTCAGCGCTGTATTACTGAGCGTGTGCTGGAGGATCTGACATCACTGCTGTCCACACAATCAATTACAATGTGAATCCTGCTTTAATTATGACTCTCTCAGATGGCTGACAGGGGAAGATTGAGCCTGAATATTTTATAATCTGCATCTCCTCTTCAAATGAGAGATCATTTTGCAATCGCATGCTAATTTTTGTCACGGCCCAGAATTCCCAATAACAGTAATTGGAAAAGTCTCTGAAGGAGGGTTGAAAATGAGAGGAGATGAAATCTACCAAACACTGCCACTTTACCAGCTGTTTCTCCTCCATTACTGAATCAATTTCTGTTGATAAATACAGGTCTCTCAATATTTTGTGAAGGCAATAATACAAGTTAATATTCTGAGATTGATAAATGCCTGTATTTGATTTTTTTTTAAACGGACACAAATAGTGAATTGAGTACATTTCAGAGCCTAACATCCCTACAATATTCATCAAGGTAACAATAGTTTTCATCAAACTATTTAGCCACATATTTACTGTATGTATATTATATGGTATGTATAAAAAACATCATTTAAAAAAATCA
Source organism: Carassius carassius (assembly GCF_963082965.1). Taxonomy (NCBI): domain Eukaryota; kingdom Metazoa; phylum Chordata; class Actinopteri; order Cypriniformes; family Cyprinidae; genus Carassius; species Carassius carassius. The sequence goes on from NC_081771.1 coordinate 30,671,243, forward strand.
TCAAAATAATTTAGCCATTAATTATTTTAATTTTCATAATAATTTAGTTGTATTATATTGTATCTATATATAAATACTGTATTAATTATTTTCATTATTCTTTTATTTTTAAATTGCATTTATTCAAATAAATCTGTTCATTGAAAACATTTTTTTTTTCAGTTAAAAGAATATACGTAGAAATTATGTAAGTATAAACATGGTTAAAATATGGCTCGCTGTGAAACAAGCAATATTCAATAAGTTCACAAAAATTACACCTGTTTCTTACAGTTTTAATTCATGTATGATTGATGATTGCATATGAATGCTGTATTTTAGTAAGTTTATAATGTTAAAACTGTGTAATCACAATTTGAAATGTAATTCAAATACATACATTTTAAATTTAGGCTTAAATATTTTTCTTAGGTGTACTGAATTTTTGTTGGAGTAACAATAACTGCAAGGATGTAGTAAGTTTTCATATCTGAATTAGTTAGAGATTGTTAAATATTCAAATGTGCTCTCAGTTGAAATACTGATTTAATAAATAATTAGTAATACTTTAATAATTTGCTTTAAAATCAATTCAGTCTGGAATGTATGTTATATTTGTTGGCATGTTCACGATGCATTTAGTGTTTTGATACAGTTTCAAACGGTTATGACTATCAATGTAATGCGATTCGATTTTTCCTTGTACAATGTCAGTGTTGTTTTGTCAGACTAATAAAGTTATTTCCCGTCTGTTAACTGTGATAGTGCTCTCTCCGGTGTATTGTTGTGTTTGTGCTGAGAGTGAGAGGTTACAGTGAAGATCACTGTTAAAGCTCACGGGACACCACAAATAAATCAACTGGAGCAAGAACAAGGTGTGTGTCTAAATTCGACATGTTGTGGAATGTCAAAGCCATGAATTAATAAAGATCAGATAAAACCCATTTGTGTGTCCAGCATCTCGTGTGTGTGTGTGTGTGAAAGAGTCAGAGATGTCAGAGCTCCTCAAGGTAAACGAGAAGTGAAGGAGAGCCGGAGGAACAGAGTCAAGCAGCGAGGTCAGAGATCTTCTGCTCACAAGCAGGGATGAGTAGGTGCAAGATGATTGATTGAAAAGGGCCTTAAAATACCAGAAATATTTAAAAATATAGTTTAAAAATGTATTTTTTATTTAAAAAAAAGGTTATTTGTGAATTCCTAACTATTTAAACCTTACACACACAAACCTAAACATCACTTATCAGTTATTATTGTCATTATCTTAATCACTATTTTCCAAAATGTGGTTTAACGCACTACTGTTTGAACGTCTGGGTCTGGTAAGATTTTGTTTCTTTCATGTTTTTGAAAGAAGTTTCTAATGCTCACACAGGCTGTATTTATTTCATAAAAATACAGTCAAAATAATATAATAATATAACATTTTAAATAAAGGCTTTCTTTTGAAAAGAAAAATAAAACCTTAAAATGATATATATTCCTGTTGACAAAGTAGAATTTTCAGCAGCCATAAATTGGTGTGTTGAAAAAAGTAATACAAATGTTAATAAAAATATATATTTTTTAATGATAAGAATAAAAATAAGAATAAAGACAGACAGACAGATGTCTTAAATGATTCTCCACACTCTAGTACTTTATAAGAATATTAAAGTACCACATAATAATGTTTTTTTTAATTTTTTACTTTATAATAAATATTTGAAAGATCAGTAAAGTTGTACTCTGCACTTTTCCCCGAAATGATTTGTGATGAACTTTTTAACATGGATATACCATAGTTTGAATACTTCAAGTAGCCAAAAGCCACTAGTTGAAGGTTCACTCTGATATGACTAAATAACATCCCGATGTAGTCCACAGGCCCTCTAGCGCTCCGCTGCAGAGAAAAATGCTTCTTGATAAGAAGCGCGTGGAGCACACACTCCTTTAGCATCCTCCCATCGACCTCTTCTCTCCTTCACCATGCAAATCAGACAGGAACAAATGTCCTGACTCAGTAGGGACCCTCGACCCCAAGTGTTTAACTCGACAGCCCCCCATCTCACTCGTTCCCGTCTCTTTGATGTTCTTTAAATGAGCTTTCCAACTCCACTTCAATTTTACAAGGCCATTATGGGGAGATATAATGTGAGGGTTAAATATATCGGGGCAGACATTATGTGGAAATAATTAGTGCTGATGAATAATGCACTAATTCAGCTGATGAGGGATGGTTAGCAGAGTAATGGAGTGTGGGGAAGGCGGCGGCTTGACAAATGAAATTAAAATATTTAAACACTGCTTTATGATATTACGGGAGATCATCATCATCGAATCCCTCTCACCTCCGGCACGGAGCGCACGGCTATTACGGCTGACGCTTCTATTCGAGTGACACGCTCACGGTAATGTGATGTCCATAAGTCACACGGCCCATCCGTCAACCTGAACACACGGCATCAGAGCAAGGACAAAGATTCTGAAGACTCACGATCACATGAACCTGCAGCAGCGCTGATGTGGAAGAACCGTGCTAGGTTCTCCAAACACACTCTCAGTGATCAGATCCTTAAAGAACCATTTTTTTGATGTGAAGAACTTTTAAAAATTCTAAAGAATCATTTTTATACTATAAAGAACTGTTTGTGCAATGAAACGGTTCCATTGATGTTAAAGGCTCTTCATGGAACCATTAATGACAAAAATGAAAACCCTTTGTTTTAAGAGTGTAGCATAGACTGGCATGAGCCCACACTCCTGTATGACAATTTAGAAGTTAGAGGAGAAAATGAGACGGGAGTTTTAAAAGCATACCCTAACTTTCATGAACCGGAAAAAATAAAATTCAGTAGACAAGACAAAGGTTTGAGGTTAAAGGGTATATCATTATTATTATTATTTAATAACTGATTGTTTTGCTAGATAAGACCCTTCTTCCTCGGCTGGGATCGTTTAGAGCCCTTTGAAGATGCATTTAAACTGCATTTTGGAAGTTCAAACTTAGGGGCACCATAGAAGTCCATTACATGGAGAGAAATCCTGAAATGTTTTCCTCCAAAAACATAATTTCTTTACAACTGAAGAAAGACAGACATGAACATCTTGGATGACAAGAGGGTGAGTACATTGTCATCTTTGTTCTGGAACTGAACTACCCCTTAAAAATCAGGTTATAGTCTGATAAGTTATGATATATTTTAGAAACAGGCCTATAGCACTATACTTGATATGTATTTCCCCTTAGGGATAACTTAAGCATACGTGTCTACAGTGGATTGTGACGGAAGTGAATATGACGTTAGATCTGTGTCTCTTTAAATACTCATCCGTCTCTGTCCCAGAGAGCAGAGTTATTTATGACGGGACAGCGACCCACCTCATTCCCCTCGTTACGATCACATTTTACACCAATCATCTGACAATGAAGTGGCTGCACAATAAATCCCTGGTTCACTGCCATTTCCCAGTAAATTGCCTGTAAAGAATCAATATGGAGGTCGAGGCAGCCGCGTCCTGGTAAACGAGAGTATGGATAGATGAGAGGAGAGTCAAACAGACACCTCTACAGGAGCAGAGTTAAGGGTACAGACAATGAACACTGCATTACTGAAGAAAGTAAAAGACTCTTGAGGGACTTTTCTGAAAGCCTTTTATGAAAATACCTTCATTTTTGTAGAGTTCAAAAGGTGCTACAAGAACAGGCCGATAACAGATATATGTATGGTACATCATTAAGTTCACCAGGTCTCCTTTAATGAGTCGGAACTGTATCAACTAACTAATCAGTCTAACTGTATCAAACCAATTTCCATTGGGTTAGAATGAATGTGTAGTAATCAACCACCAATGTCTGCTACCAATATGGCTTCCGGCAGATATATGAGGGTTGTGCTCTGATAATCTTAATATCTGGGAGATGCGTTTGGCCGTATATTAGAATGAACAATTGCGGTATATGTGAAGTCAGAAAGAATCATTACTGGCCTTGAGCTGACTTTACACTGGAGCTGATATTTCTGAGACGAGGACGGAGGCAGAGGGACAGGGGAAGCATCGTCTCAGCTGGAACTTTTTATTAAGCTCATATTTTGCAACTGTCATTGGCGCTGCATTTGACTTGTAAAACAGACCTAACTACAGGCCCCAAATATGCGATACGCACATCAAACGCTAAGCTACAGTAACGGCCTCCTCTGTCCTGGCTCTCCTCTCGCTCCTGTGCCTCCTGCTGCTCTAAAACCTCTGATTATGAGAGAAACATTACTGCAAAACAATTTACTCTTAATGTAGCAGTCATATCTGCACAGGGACAGGAAAAACGACTCAAATATAGCCGGATTAATAATACATGCTATAATTAAACTGCTTGAAGGTGCATATAACAGGGACAGGAGACGCCAAGATTGAATCTCCTCGCCGCAAATAAATATGAGCAGTCAAAGAAATCATGAGAATCTACAAGATAAAGGTCATTCCATACATGATCTAAGAGACATGATGAAGCACCTGCGATGATTATAGATCCAGGATAGGAAATAACAAATATACTGAACTGCACTTCATGTTGCACATCAGAGTAAAGCAGAAAATCCATTTAATACTTCTGCAAGAATTAGGAGTTGTAAATATTTGCTCTCATAATGAATCCATTCTTAATTATATCTGACATTTTATAATATTAAATTTACTGTCTGTCACAATGTCATAATAATGTAATTGTTTATTAAATGAATTTGATCCCCATCACAGAGTTCTGTAAGTTTTTAGAATCTTTTTTTTTTTTTAAGTAAAAAGAAAATGCAATAGGTATGCAATTTGGGTTAAAACTATGCTAACCATGGTAAATTACTAAAGTATGTAATTAATGACTAGACAAAATCAATAGTCAGATTTTAACGAAGAAAGAAAACGTGTTGTACTGACTCATAGTAGCGATTAAATTATGTTCTGAGTAACTTTTGACACTTGCCTTAAACTTTTTATATTATAGGTACCTATAGCTCATGAAAGAAATCTGGAAATAGAGGTCTGGTGTGTCTACCATGTGCTCACGGCTCTGTACGGGGTTTAGAAATAATCAGAGAGCCATAAGCTCAAGCAGACTCTCAAACACAGGCATTAGAGCACATCTTCTGAAATCTTCGTCTCTAATTAATGTGTAAGGTGTGAGACTCCACACACCGGCCCTGTGTGTGTGTGCCATTATTGCTCGGGATAATAAATTGTGTGCTACATTGATAAACTAATGCAATTACAGGCAGGGTCACGAAGTCAGCTAATTTACAGATAGCAGTGTTTGGGGTGGAGGGGATGTTGAAAAGCCCCTGGGGTCCTGATGCAGTCTCTTTATATCCACTCAGAGTTTAAAGCAACCGAATGCAGCAGGATTGATCCTCTGAACTGCGTCGTACTGACCGTGTCTTATAACAACACACAGAAATCTTTAACACAGGGCAATTATTTCTGCAGATAGCATCCAGACTAAAAAGAAAAACAGGCTTAGTAATCAAAGCAGGTGATTGAAAACTTGCCGAAATAACCAGATTTATTTTCCTATTAATTTCCTCAAAAATGATTGGTTCAATCATGTTCAGTTTATTCATTTACACTCCTACAGTTTCCAAAAGGTGTTTTTTTTTTTTACACCGTGATGCCATAGAATTTTGGGCATTCCAAATGAGATAAGCAAAGTGGGTCCCAAAAAGAATCTTCCAGTGAGCAGATGCTAATATTACCTTTATGAAGAACATTCTAAATAATCCAAAGAACCTTTTTGTGCAGTGGAAAGATTGTGCATATGTTACAGGTTCTTCATTGAACTACTGTTGCCGATAAAGAACGTTTATTGTAAGTATTTTAACATAAGTTAGCTAAATAACTTGATATCTTTCTAATCTGCCATCTTGGCTGCAGGATGTGTTCACAAAGTAATGTAACCCATATGTGACCCATAATTAAATTGACATCTTTAACCTTCATTACAGCCTGTCACATCACATCTGTGCAAATCAGAACGTCAATACATCATTGGGTTCACATTAACTGCACAACACATATTCTTAAAAAGTAAAGCACACATATATAGAGGCAATATAGTTAAAAAATAAAGCTTCTTTACTGACATGAAACATCCATGTAACCGTTATTGCATTAAACAAAAGTTTCTTTATAGTGGAAAAAGTGCTCTTCACAGTAGGGGGGAAAAAAAATAGTACTTATGTACTGTTCCCCTGAAAACGTCATCATACATGCTTGTTCTAAGTCATGGTAAAACAATGATGTGCTAAATATATTTGCAGCACACTGCCATCCAGTGATCAGTCACAGAACTAGAAAACAACAATTACACGTTTTAATCTGACCTGCAAAGTCCTAATTTTATCTATAACAGCTCAATATCTCCTAAACATCTTTAATAAGACATGAGGAAAAACTTGCGTCACACACTAGCCAATACGAATAAAAAACCAGAGCTTTGTATGTAGTCTACGTGTTAACATTCACATCGACAGACACTTGTTCTAGCAGCCCCTGCTCGTGTGTTTTTCAGACTTCACAGGAGTATTTTTAACACGAGTGATGGCTGGATGTGCCCGCGGTCTCACGTCCTGTGACACAGAGACTCACGCACCCCTGACACCAGTATCTGGGATGATCCATCGCCCCTGGCCTATTCCCAGAGGCCCCTCTGATTTATGGAGCTAATTTTGCGGAGTTGCTGGGGAATCTGGGATTTGTGGTTCAGCTGAGGGCAGTTGTCTGCATGAGAAGGCCACTGTAAAGTTCAAACAGCCAAAGCTTCTGTCAGCACCTCCACCGACGGCGCAGAGTGAGACAGATGGAGCGACCCTTGATAACTCACCCAAAGATGAAAACAACTAATCAGCCATTAAAAGCAGTGTACTGATAGCCCTCATATTTCTGTTCTTTTCTACTGTAAAATTGCAATTAATTCATCCACTTAATTTGAGAACTCCAGCTGCAGATGGTTCTCGTGAACTCAAAAACTGACTTCCAATTATATGCATGCAAATGTGGACTGGAAACACAAGCTCATGCTCATATCACGTTTCTGCGGCATACAAACGTTTTGGGAACCTGCAAATAGTATTACAAGAAAATGTAAAACCAAAAGGATCTACACATCAAAGATCTATCTTTTGGTCAGTTTCACAAGAACAAACTGTAAGTTCAATGCTGCAGCTTCAGGTTTTGAAAGCAATCATTTGTGATTTCTTATACCACCCTGCATCATTTTTGCTGAATGAAATCCAGTACTTGTTTCTTATCAATTTTGGGTTGCTGATTGCAGAAATAGTGCATGTTTGCATGAGTATGTGACACGTTTTCACAAAATTGTAGAATTTTTGCGTTTGACAATCATTTGTGAGGTTAAAAGTCTTATGGTATCCCATAATCATCAGAAAGGTAATCTCGGAGCCAATTACAATTTTTTTTTTTCAGTTGCTATTATTTTCATATGTATGAATTAATTTAAAGACTTCATGCCAAATCATGATTTCTACTTTTTCCACTCCTTTACAAATTGATAAAAGATATATTTTGAATGCTTTGTTTTGTCATCAAAAGCAAAACTTTTGACTGCTTTTTCTCAGCATCGAGTCAGTTAACATTAGGCAGGTGACAAAGGTACCCGTGAAGTAACAAGATAACATTAGTTTTTGCAAATTAGCTTAATAATTTTTCCAAGATGCAGGACTGTGTAATGTATTATAAACAGAAACCCTACAGTAGAGTGTGACAATATAGATTTTGCATATGTTCAAAGTCCACAGTGTGACCACTGCTTTAACATGCAAAACAACACTTCCACTGTTTCTATTTAAAGGGACAGGTCACCCAAAGATGGACATGCTCTCATCGATTACTCGCCCTCATGTTTCTCATGCTTTTTTTATAACCTCTTTATGAACTTGTGTAAGTTTCAATTTTGGTTGAATGGAAATCTCTCAGGTTTCATTAATAATATCTTCATTTGTTTTTGTCAGCTAATCGAAAGTCTGATGGGGGTTTGGAAGGCCATGGGGGTGAGTCAGTTATGATGTTGGGTTAGCAAACTCTTCAAAGCTATAGGAACACTATGTATTCGTGGTTATAATTTCAGTAATCTTATGTTTTAAAAGCAATAAGGTCACGAAAAGGTCACGTTTGGATATGACAGATAAGACCACCACTGATCTTACTCTACTGGATCATTTTACCAAAACAAAAAGTAAAAGCAAGTGTAGAGTAAACTAAAATACTTCTCAAACTTCTGCTTTCTTGTAAGCAGTAAGATTTGCTCAGTCTATATTGACTGCTGCACAGCGGTATAACACCCAGTTCAAAGAAGCCCAGTCTTCCTCTTTCTCAGATATCCAAATAAGAAACTGTGGCCCAAGCAAAGACTCCTCCCCAGGCCTGTATTGTGATGTAGAGTTAGAGATTACGTCTCAAACTGAGCTCTGCACGTCTGGCCGAGGGGGTTTTGTTTCTAGGGGATGTCGGGGATAAACACTAAATTAATCATGTTTTGGCTGAACTTGCAGGGGACTGAAATTTGCGTATAGAGGCCTGTGATCACATCAAATATTAAAGACTTTTTCTCAGCACTAGCAGGAGGCTACGAAAAACACCGGGCACCGTCACCCATCGCAGATTTGGAGATCGTTTTAATGAAACAAACAAATAAATAAATCCCCATTTAATCAGAACTGGATGTGGATTACATTGAAATTTAAGCAGGACGAATTATGAGTTTGCATACATTAATGACCCAAAACAGAATAAAATGATGATGTTTGATGCTAACTTCACACCTTATTTTCGATTCTAAATTTCAGAGTCAACATCATTCACTTCACCGGTTAAGAAATAAACCCATTTATCTTACTGACACAAATTACAGATTAAAAAGTCTTTACAAATGACTGGGCCAATGTAAACGCGTTAGCTGAAGTGCTCCGACACGCTCTAAAGTAGTTAGCCAACGTTTTCCGCTGTAAACGCATTATGCAGTTAATTCCGCCGGAAATGCATTGGCCTCATGGACTCACAGCTCACGATGAGTCCGAGTTTAACAAATACATCACTTCATTATGGAGTAGTCGGGCTGCAGGGGTCCCTCAGATTAAATAGGCCTATTTAAGAACCGCGATTTACATTCCTCACACACCGCGACCATCTCCACAGTAACGACACACTACCTGACCAACAAAGCTTATTAAAATGTTAGATTACACCGAGAGAGAGGTCAAAGGTCAAATTTTAATGCAAGTGTAGGAGTGGGCGAGCGAGCGTCCATTTAAGGGCCCCCTTGCTGGGGTAAAGCTGAGCTTCATGGCACACTCCAAGAGCAAATCAAATTCTTCACAATTAGCTGAGCTTCCACGACAGGCACCAAGGTGAGAGAGCCACATCACCGACTGCTACAGCTCTGATTGGGTCATTCGTTCTCCACTATGCAAATGTGATGCTCAGGGCCGGATGCACATCGTCAGGATGGTGCGATGGCGCCAAGGGTCAACAAATATTGTAAAAACTGGTTTTAGTGTCCTGGGGGAAAAGAGCTGGGCGGTTTCATCACAAGTTGACAATGAAATTGTCCAAATAATTAGAAAAGGCCATAGTGAATGTGAATGAAGACCATACCGATTTGTTACGGGACATGTTTGGTGATCTGATGTAGTTCAAGCTTCATCCATAAACACATGACCTAACAGACAGAAATGCACAACAGTTAGTCACCTGAAGAGAAAAAAACTGATGTATAAAACACTTTGCTTATCTCATTTTATGCCGTTTGTGCTCCATACTTACTTGCTGGTACTGTGTGTGCGTGATGAATTTAGGAAATTTGCTCTTTTTGTGAGGATTGGGGGGGGTTGGGGTTGAAATGGTCTTTATTCAGCTGCTCAGATGTTTTTGTTTTCACTGCTGCTTTTGCAGCAGAGCTCTCAATATTTTTTTGTTTTTTTGCAGCTGATGTTTTTTCTAGACCATTTCAATTCTTTATTTTTTTTTACATTTCAAAATTAAAGCCAGGAGATGAATCCAGAAGCAAAAAATTCATACAAACCATTAAAATTGATACATAAAATATGTACACAAAAAGCTAGATCCTCATCAGGCTGATTATACTAAGGAAAGCGTGTCTTATAACAATGCTTCAAAAATGCTCTACTGTTGACTTTGAAATCGAAACATTTCTCATATTTGTCTCAAACTGTAACATTTTCAGAAATGCTGAAAATACAAGAAAAAAAACAAGAAAAGAAATTAAAAAAACAATGCAGCCGGCAAAAGTTAGTCAATGTTCTGACACGATACAAAACAAAACGATTACAGCGAGAAATCAAATCATTCATGTTATCTTACATCTTCAGTAATTGAAATTCACAGCCTTTTAAGTAAACTGCTCAAGTTTGATAAGTAAAATAAAAAAAGCCGATGAAATGTAAATCGGATTTTTAAAAACAACGCTTTCAAAAACACAGAACTCGAGATCCGATGCGCTCGAGTGGTGCAGTGCAGCAGGACTGGACACATGACTTCATCTTCATCTGCGCCATGAGCGCGACTCATTATCGTCTTCCTCTTCATCATCGTCCTGCAGCAGGGAATCGTCCACAAATGAGTCCACTGGAAACTGCAGCCAATCAGAAAACAGACACTCAGAATCAAATGAATGCACATCGACCGTACAAACGTTTTGTGCTTACACCATGGTACATTCGGACTGGTCTTTGTTATTTAGACACAAGAACAAGAAACAGTAATATAAAGCGGGACATATCCACCATTTATTAAGGTATAAGGAACAATGCAAAGTTGTTTACACTTGCTCTGTAACATCACAACAACAAAAATAAATATAATATTGTGCAATCACAGGTTTGCATTAGTTTCAGGCTCATTTAAATATAACTAAGAGAAAGAAATGTGATATTGCAAACTGAAATGAAGTTTTTGTTTTTAACTTAGGTGCTACATCAAGCTCTGTACAGACACTGATGACTTCATTTGTTATAAAGGATAACATCTTTGGGTTGTGTCCATTTGGTTCTAAATAAAAAGAAAATAATATGAAGATCCTTCCAATTTGTCAAGTATTTCACTCAATGGACAATCAAAATATGTATTATCGCAGGGCTGTTTAGTGTTTTAGGGTCGCTATGTTTTTATAAAGTTTTTGGTGTTTTTGCACACCAAAGCACTATTAAAATGTAATTTATTCCTGTAATGCAAAGCTGAATTTTCAGCATTATCCCTCCAGTCTTCAGTGTCACATGACCCTTCAGAAATCATTCTAATATACTGATTTACTGCTCAAGAAATACTTCTAATTATCATTATTACTGAAAATAGTTGTGTTGTTAAATTTACAATGCTTTTTTTAATAGAAATTTTTAAAAAAAGAACAGCATTTATGTTTTGTAACAAATGTCTTTTTTGATCAATTTAATGCACCATTACTGAAAAAAAAACTACTTTCTTTTATCCTTCAACAAAAATAAATATATTGTAATGTCTACAAACGTTAACACTACTTGAATACCTAATAATAGTACAGATGGCTTGAACAGAGTACACTGTGATGAAGGGCGTACCTCCTCATCCTCAGGATCAACCTCGTCTGGGTCTGCTGTGTTGAGGGAAGCCGTGGGCTTGTGCCAGGCCAAGCGCAGCTCCTGATTATTTAACCGAACGCCGTGGACGGCCGCCTGAGGAACAGAGCTGAAGTTTAGACTCTGCATGAAGCCGTGCATGTACTGTATGTGTCTACTGATGTTCATGGGTTATGTCAGCACCTGTTCCGCCTCTGCACGGGTTTTGTATGTAATGATGGCCCTAAGACTAGAATCCTCCATCTGGCAATCTTCAATCTCCCCGTATCGCTGGAGGTTAGTGGGAGAACCAGTTAGGACTCAAAGACATACCTCATAACAGTGTGATGCAACATGCCCTTTAAAGTTACTCACTGCAAAGTGTGGCAGCAGGTCGACTCGATCGGCCTCAGTGAAACCGCTGATCTCTAAAGCTCGGGGTCGATGATCCACCATGGTGTGAGTTGGGACTCCTCTCCCGCGTCCTCGGCTCCTCAGGGCCCCCCGACCCCTGCTGTGGGCCCCCCCCCTCCCATGTCCTGGGGTCAGCAGCCCCCTTTTGGCAGCCTGAATGAAAACATCTCATTTAAGCTTACAGAGTTTAAGTAGCACTACAGTGCCACTCAGTGGAAGAACTGAGAATGAGATTCCTGTTCAGAACCCATTTACTACTTGAATAAAACTTCATTTCTCATGCTATTAGCACTGCATAATTTCTGAATTGACAATCGTATATAAATGCGGGTAATGTAATGTGTGTTTTTATTTCTCAAAAGAACTCGCTTAGCTACAACATTTTGTCCTATATATTTATAGTAAATATTTGTATACTGGTTCAATGGTGCTTATAGGTAAATATGATTTTAAACACTTCTTTTGGTGTTCATTTATTTAAGTAGTCACTATGTCTAGATTTCCATTTTTTAATGGTGTTATTTCAGCATCATTGAGATACTAGAACAGCATTTATTAATACTTTACGTTTGTTACATTTAACTTAAGCAAAAAAAAAAAACATTTAATGTTGTTGTGTACTTTTGTAATGTATTTTCTTTAAAAAAAAATTCATTATATTAAATAATTATTAAATTATTTCAATTGTAATTGTAGTTACCTTTGCACATTAAACTAAATTAAAACTAGCCAAAATAAGTATTTTATTTCATGTATTTTTAGGTTTTAATTTTAGCTTCAGTCAGATAACTATAATGTTTTGTAGCAAACTATTGTACATCATGTACTTTGTAACAATAACTTTTCTAGCCAGTCCATGTCTTTTTCATATTTTTCGAGAGCAAATGTAAAAAATTTAAGCTATATACAGAAGGTAAATTCGGAATAAATACTAAATGAGCCATATTCTATTTACAAGAATTAAAGTAAGAGCAAAAACGTGCTCAAGAATACAGCTTCTTGTCTCTTTGTGAAATACCTCCAACTGCAGCTGAGTGTATTTGAGCTTGAGTTCAGCAGTGTCCTCTCCTGCCTGCACTTTCTTGTAAAGGTCCAACTCTGTGTCCAGGAGCTCCTTTTGAGCCTGAAAACGGAGAGGCATCATATAGGCTACACATGCAGAAAACTTCATTTGTTGAATGTGGTGCTTTGGGACGGTGTGTGTACCTGAGCTTTGCTCTTGAGTGTGGTCTTGAGGGCATTAGCGCTGGACAGTCCTTTCATCTCCTCCTGTAGTTTGGTGATGCTGTTGGTGAAGGTGGTGAGGGTCTGCATGATCAGAGCTTTATCCTCAGCCTTCATGGACCTGTTCTTCTCCAGCTTAGATATCAGCAGCTGAAGACACACACAGGTCTCAGTCGTTTATGTACACAGTCATTCATTTCTCTATCCCTAAATCAAACCTGCTGATATCAGAACTGAAACTTTGAGTTATGAGCTTGTCAAACAGCACAGATCAATTAATGTGCTCTCACAAGACTCTCGTTTCCATCACTAGTTAGCAAGCTGTGACAACAACAAAAAGCCATTTTCTAGACTTTTTATAACAGGTTTATGCACATTTATAAACATTTTATCTAGTGCTGTCAAATGATTAATCGCATCCAAAATAAAAGTTTTTGTTTACATAATGTGTGCGTGTATGTTTATTATGTATATATATATATAAAGACAAACACATACAGCATGTATATATTTATATTCATATAAATGATATCATATATAAATGTATGTAATATATAAACAAAGTTTTTCTTAAACATATACATACATGTGTGTATTTATATATCCAAAATGAATATACACAATACACACGCATATATGTGTAAAAAAAAAAAAAATTTGTGCTGCTGCATATTTTTGTGGAAACAGTTGAACTTTTTTTTCAGGATTCCTTGATAAATAGAAAACCCAAAAGTATAGCATTTATTTCACAAAATCAATCTTTTGTAACATTATAAATGTCTTTACTGATTAAAATCATTTCCCAAACGTTTAAACGGTGGTGTACTTTTTAACTTTAACTCATTAAGAGAGCATCACATAGGAAACAATGATAATCTTTCTAATTAACATAATATATGAACAAGACGAAAGGACAACAATTAATGCGCACCTTCTGGGTCTGAATGTGCTTCTCCAAAATCTCCTGTTTCTTTTTCCGAACATCCTGTTGAAGCTTCAGCGCCTCCTGGTGGAGAATGACAGGACCACATTTACAATAGTTCAACACCAGCATAAAACATGTGACTTGAAGGTTGCTTTTCCCAGCACAATGAAACAAACCCGTTTCCTTTTCAGGGCATCTTCTGCGCTGACAGTGGTGCTCCCAAACGGCGCTCCCTTCTGGCCAGCTTTCAGTGCAGCTGGGTTATAAACGGTCTTAGTCAGGCCAGTAGATGTGGAAAAGACCTAAAAAAAAAAAAAAAAAAAAAAAAAAAGACGGGAAAGATTTTACATTATGTATAAATGTCAAAGGGTCTCAAAAGAAGCCAGTGGGCCACAACAAGATGGCACCCTTGAGGTGGAAGTGGGAGGTTTATAAGCTGCAACATGGCTAGACTTTCTGAGAACGATATAGAGCCTCACTATGAAAACAAACCTTTCCTCCAAGGCCCGCTGGTTTAGAGAGGCCCAGACGCTCCTTCACTGAAGCCTTGACTGTATTCTGTAGAGAACAGGAACACAGAGACATGCTGAGATCTGAGACCACAGAGACAAAGCACAAATACAAACACGCAGGATCTGGAAGTGTTTGAGCCACACATTCACCTGTGGAGCGCCGCCGGGGTCGTGTGAGGGTTCAGACAGGGGTCCGAGCCGGTCTTTCACTGACTGCTTCGGTGCAGTCATCACAGACTCCTGGGCTGTCTGTATGCCCTACAGACAACAGACATGACTCCAACAATCAGATTTCACAGCTGGAACCATCTCATATATGATACTGTTGATGCACTGATCATGTCATACACTCAGCTGTCAGATCATGCACAATAAAATGACTTTTTTGCCCTAAAAAGAAACGTAAATCATCAATATGTTTACATAACGGTTGATTAACGGGTGAACTGTTCATTGTAGTGTTCAATTTGTTTTCTGTTCATGAGTGATAACACTTAATTTCTAAAACATTATAATAGGAGCACGGAACCAAAAGTCGTTGTTGAACATGTATCAATTTTTAACACATTTAAGTTCAAATAAATTTCCAAATGAATTATTTTAATGTTATATAATATAAATATGAACTGTATTGCTGTGACTGCACTGTGCACGTAAAATAAAAAAATATTTAAATCTGTTAGCTATAATATACTAAATTATGATAAGCATGGGGATGAAAGTTAGTTAAGGTCTTGAAATGGTGTTAATATAAACATTTTGATAAGTTTATAAGTACATTAATAGTAATTGATAAACATAATAGTGATAAATATAAAAATTTATTATTTTATAAAAATTGTGATGCGTTTTAATTGTTATAAATCAATAAAAAAAATTAAGAAAAAGTATTTTCTTTTTTTATTTAAATTGTAATAGATGTGTTTAAAAGTTACTATCTTTAAAATATACATTTAATATACACAGTAAAATATGTATTAAATCTCAATTAAATGTAAATATAAATTTTTAATTTCATTGGTCTCAAAAAAAAAAATCTTGTTTGAGCACTAATTGTTCAGTTTCCTGTCTGATTTGATACCGGATGTGGAGTGTTGTGTGAGTCCTCTCTGTGCCAGTGCACTCTGATGAAGCGGTTGTTGAGCACTGCCTCTGTGCTCTGCATGGCCCGCTTGGCTGCTTCAGGAGAGGCAAACTGGATGAGCGCCCCCTCTGGGTCATTATTATATGCCACCTAAACCAGAGGAAACGAGCTTAGAACATCTTCATGATCACAAACATCATATCACATATCATAAACGCTGACTTTTAACCATCACAGTAGGGCTGTGCAAAAAATCGGATGCGATTTTCATGCGCATTTCATCATTAAAAACGCTCCTGTAATTAGAAGTATATCTCCAGCACATCTCTAGTCCAAAACTAACCCAATCGCATTTCCAGGAGGTTCCCCGATAAAAACTGCTTCCCGGGGTTAAAATATACATTTTTTTGGCATGGTTGCCTTGGTAAAATTCACATTTTACGGGCTTAAAATCAGGTTATTGGTATTGTCACTTTGAGCCGCGGACATGAAAAACATCCGCAGACTTGGCAACACTGGTTGGCATTTACTACACAGAGCCATAATTCAATGACAATCCACATAAAATTGATTTTAAAATCGCAGGCGGTTCTCTGTCGATTTTGAAAGTGATTTTGTCTTAGTTGTCGGTAGACTACGGCTCTGTGTAGTAACTGCCACTCCACCTGAACCAGTGTTGCCAAGTTTGCGGTTTTTCATGTCCGCGGTTTGAAGCAACCCCAATAATGTGATATTTAGCCCCTGAAAAGCGAATTTTACCAAGGCAACCCTGCCAAAAAACATTTTTAATCGGGGAACCTCCTGGAAATGCGCTTGGGCTAGTTTTGGACTAGTTTTGAGGGCAGAATTTGTTGTGAAAACCTGGCAACCCTGATCTGAACGCACATGCTTGAGATAAACTTCTAATTAAAGGAGCGTCTTTACTGATGAGATGTGCATGAAAATCGCATTCGATTTTTTGCACAGCCCTACATCACAGTACCTGTAGATTGACAATGGTGCCAAACTTGCTGAAGTGCTCGTTTAGTTTGCTGATGTTGTTGAGCTCAGGAGGAATCTGACGGATGGCCAGTTTGGTGTTTGCTGAACAGTAGGGCACTTTCCTGTGAAAGCCGTGGTGGTTTGGTTTGTTGAAGTTTGGTCTGTAGAGCAAACAGAAACATGCACACTGAGGTCAAATGTAAGTAATGAAACTAAAATGCATGCAACACAAAACAATGGATACTTGTTTGTGTACATTCAAGCATTTGAAGAGATACATTTCAATAAACCTCTTTAGGAAGACTGCATTCATATTCAAATATATGCACCCTTCTAAATATCCATTTCACCAGAAAATTATAATTAAATGTAATTTTATTTTTCAAAATCCGAATTTTAAAAGGATAAAATGTTTGAAAGACTCTTACTTGTCAAACCAGGGTTTCTTTGCAGGAATCGCTCCATCGTGCAGTCCCGCTCCTCTCTTCCTGGAGTCTGATTCTAAAACTATCCGAGTGCTGTTGCTGTTTGACATTTTCTCTAAGAGAGTTACACACACAAAAGGGAAGTAAAGGACAAGAAAATGTGTTAGGATGCATTTCAAGTCCACAGGAAGAGAAAAAGGTAAATTCATAAAGAGCTGGTTTAACAGAGAGGCCTGGGCTCACGGTTACCTCGAGGAGGCAGATCCACTTCTCCCATGGTCAGACCAATCAGATTGGGCCGCTGAGCGTTGACTCGGTGTCTGTACATGGGCCGTGAGGTCATGCTGGGGGCTTCAGGATTATACACCTCTGGCTCAAACGAATCTATACATTATAAAAACAATGACAGTTGTAATTCCAGAATTATTAAATAACTAGTAGTAGAATTTTTATTTAGTTTATATACTACTATTCAAAAATTTGGGGTGAGAATGATTCGTTTCGAGAATGTATACTTTTATCCACCTAGGATGCATTCAATTGATCAAAAGTGACTATAAAGACCATTACAATTAGGGATGGGCGTTTTCCACAAATATCACATTCGAATATTTGAGCTCACAAAAAACGAATATTCGAATATTCGTTTATTTAAGTTAAGTTTAATAAGTTAATTTTTCAGCCACATTTGTTTTCGTCATTTTAAACAAGCTTACAATAAGCTTGAACATTACACATCGTGTTTTGTAGCTGAAAACCTTTAACAATGCGTGCAAACAAGCAAAAGTACAGATTAAAAGCAAAAAAAAAAAAAAAAAAGTGAACAAAGAAAAAACGTAAAGCAGCCTGCAGCAATTAGGCTATTGTACAGAATGTAGCTTACACTTAACTTTGAAACTGTCAGCAAATCTTTTTTGCTTTTTTTCTATTGTTTCAAATGTTCTTGTTAAGAAATACGGGCATGTAAACATGATTGGGGGAAAGTCGGCTCCTTAGCCTGTTAACAATAAGGCCGGCCGCGGAGAAAACGCGCTCTGACGCACAGAGGTTGGTGGGACTCACAAATAACGGTGTGCTAAGCGAATACGTTTTGTGAAGCGCTTCGTGTTTTCGTTTCACCACTGAATGTGATCCTCATCTGGTGGAATACATGGCTCCAGCAAGAACTGTTCCCACTCGTCTCGGCTGGACTCTCTGTAATCATCGCTGGAGAACTGGCTCAGCCTTTTCCGACGAGTGGGCATTGCATCTTCTTCATCGTGGCGACTGCATCCGCACCACTCGCATCAAGGAAAATGTTCTGATAATGTTCAAAAAAGTTTTTTTTTTCTTACTTCTCTCATGTTTTCATCGAGAAACCTGAGATGTTTGTGCCAAGGGTCTAGGGCAGACGCGAGAAGAGGAGTTTTAACTGCATTCTCCAAGTTAGCGGTGTTTATTCGTTGCTTGAGAGATGCCGCAACAATGTTCTTGGATCACTTTCTGTGATTCTCCACGACATATTTGAAGTACTGTAGAAGACCGCAGTTCTTTTAGGGGGCGTTCACATATCGCGTCTTTTGCATGCTCAAGTTCGTTATTTCCAATTTAGGCGCGCGGTATGCGCGCTCATAATGGAAGCGACGCGGTCGCGATGCGCACGCGGTGCGACGCGGTCCCGTTTTTTCCAGGCGCGTCCACACAGCATCGAGTTAAAAACATCTCAACTTTCAGAATGCTACAAGCGCACCGCAGGTCATGTGACAAGAACTAAACATTCAGCTTCATCTTTTCCTGTAACAGCGTTGAAAGCTCAGCCAACATGAAGGAACAGCTGATCATAGCTGTATATGGATTGCCATTTTGAAATAAATTTAGTAGCAGAGCTACTGAAAGCGATTTTTTTGGTGCTGCAAATCCATTTATCCGTTGCTGAAATTTCCGTCTTCATGGAGAGAACGCGTCGCCTCAGGAGCGCTTCTGCCCGAGCGCTTTGGAAAGGAGAAAGCGGCGCGCATTGCCTTTTCCACCCTTATTAGGCGCGATATGTGAATGGCCCCTTAATCATTAATTAATTATTTTTTGCTTGCATACACCTTCAAATATGCCGTGGAGAATCACAGAAAGTGACCAAATTAGGTTTTATTGTGAACTTTTTTTTTTTTTTTTTTTTTGCGAAATTCGAAAATCATTTTTATTTATCGAATAATTAGAGCAGAACGAATATTCGAATGTTCAACTATCCGTGCACATCCCTAATTACAATGTTACAAAATATTTCTATTTCAAATAAATGCTTTGTATTCATGAAAGATTCCAGAAAATAGTGATAATGGCTTCAACAAAACATGAAATAGCACAACTGGTTTTGTTATTAGAAATATTCCTTAAGCAGCAAATCATTATAACTGAATGATTTCTGAAGGATCATGTGACACTGAAGATGCTGAAAATTGTGTTTTGTCATCACAGGAATGAATTACATTTTAAAATATATTCAAACAGAAAACTTATTTTAACATTACCCAGTTATTATGTATTTTGATCAAATAAATGCAGTCTTGGTAAGCATAAGAGACGTCTTTCAGAATCCATCCACAAAAAAATCTTACCAACCCCAAATCTTTGAACCTTAGTGTAGTTGTGTAATAAGTGAGATGACAGTTATCCGGTCATTCATGCAAAATAAATCCATAAAGTAAGTCCTATTTACCAGAATGTATTTTACCATCCTTCTGATTGTACATCGTTCCCTGACATATTCCACACTTTTTTGTGTAGTGTAGTGTCACTTGTGTAGTGTTAATTAAAAGTTCTTGCACCAAAACTAGTCATAATTTACATTAATCCTCACATGAGTCGATTAGAATATGTCCAGTTGAGTCATTCAATTACGTTGCATTCCTGTATCAGACATGAGGCATTCACAAGCACTTACCTGAAGTGAAGAGAGGGGGTGGAGGGTGGCTGATGGGAGGCCGGACACCTGACGTCACTATAGTGGGCACAGAGCTGGTGATGGAGTTTGGTGGAGCATCCATACCAGAGGGCTGCAGGGCAGGAAGCGGAGGAGGAGGACCTGAAAGAGAGAAGAACGAAGCATTTATAACATTAAACATTAAAATGAACAATCTTTACCAAGGAAAAATGCTTTTTCATACCTGCTACAGGTGGAAGGCTGGGTGGCATGGTGCCCGGTGGAGGCACAGGTGGTCTGAGGTTCACTGGTGGAGTCAGGAGTGAGTGGGGGGGCGGCAGGCCCGGAGGAGGCGGGCAGTCTACTCCAGGAAGAGGAGGTGGCTGGAAAGGAAGTATGCTGGGAAGATTAACGTCCTCCACCACCACTGGATCACTTCCGTGATCGAAAGGGCACATGTCTCCTCGCATACAGAAGCCTTTTTCTGTCAAGACAACCAAATCAGGACGTTACTGACTTAAAGATTAAAGGTTAGTCTGTAGCATACACTGTTCACTGATTAGAGAGTGAAAATTCTGTACCATCATAGTCACGACAGCGTTTCCTCGGTGGGCCGCCTCTGCCGAAGGGCGTGTGGTCCTGTGGGAACTCTGACCAGCTCTCAGTGGTGCTGTTCCCATGGTGGGTGGGGGCGAGGACAGTGATGGTGCTACTGAGGGTGGGCACGGGGAAATGAGTAGAGGGGATGCCGGGTGTGAGAGGTGTAGCGGTGTAGACATCGGTGCTCGCGGCCTCCTGACGTTCTGGGCGACTGTGCTCGTACTTTGGCTTTCCAGAATCTCGCTCTAGAAGAGCAAGAAAAGCATTCAACTGTAAATGTTGTGAAAATGTGTGGGGCTTTTTTTATTTCAATGCAAGAAAGTATATTACAGTTAAAAAGGGGTCCGTTTTTTTTGTACAGTTCATACTTTTATTTAGCAAGGATTTACTATACTGATCAAAAATGACAAACACATTCACAATGTTACAAAAGATTTACATTTCAAATAAATACTGTTTTTCTTTTTACTTTCATAAAAAAAATACTGTAAAAAATTTTAGTTTCCACAAAAATATGAAGCATATGCTCAGCATAAGAGAATGATTTCAGAAGAATCATGTGACACTGAAGAT
This sequence comes from Carassius carassius, assembly GCF_963082965.1. Lineage (NCBI taxonomy): Eukaryota > Metazoa > Chordata > Actinopteri > Cypriniformes > Cyprinidae > Carassius > Carassius carassius. Next base: position 30,692,444 of record NC_081771.1, read on the forward strand.
GCTGAAAATTCAGCTTAGTCACCACAGGAATAAAATACATTTCAAATTTATAAAATATATATATTTTAGCTTGTGTTAATATTTTACAGCATTACGGTTTATTACGGTTGGCCCTAGACCACAAAATCAGTCTTAAGTAGTGTTGTCAAAAAGACCTGGTACTTCGGTAACAAGTCGGTACTAAAAAAAATTTAAATGTGATGGTACCAGGTTTCTTTAAGTACCGGTAGTACCGAGGTCCCGTTCAAACCCGGTGCAGTGCTAAGATTTCCGCGAAGCAGAAAACGAGGACGGAATCTCAAAATCCAGTCATGAAAATGAAACTTATTTTTTAATATGGACAGTCATGGAATTTGTCAAAGTTAGCATAAATTAATCAAATCAAATCTCCATATGGACCAGTATCTGTAAATGTTAAGCCGCAAATGTTGCTTGAAATATGAATCCGTGTTCTGCACGTCTCTGTGTGAATTAATGAATGGCAGAGACGTGCGGGTTTGTTTACTACATAGACTGAAGCGCATGACGCTTGCATTAATTTCAGCATCTGAGCTTCAGAGTTCTCTCTCCATCAAGCGATCTGAACTTTTCAGTTCATCTCAATGGACGCACAGCGCACCTGTATTTGATGCTCTGTAAACTCTTTGTGAAGGCGCACGACTCAACGTCGCTTTACTGATAGCGCCGTTTCTCACACATGCAAAGAGAGAGAGAGCGAGAGTCGTACCACTCTGAATCGACACGCTATATGTAAACTATTCTTTGTTGTCTTCTGTCAAAATAATGATGTTCATTTAGAATTATTCATATTCATTTTCGAACAAGCAGAAGACATACCGGTTTCTCCGGTAGTGGGCGGAGCTAATGCGCAAATGGTAATTTTATTAAGTGGCGCTGATCTAGTACCTTCCCTGTTTTGATTTCAGCAAATCATTTTGACCGAACACAGACAACGTGATTAATATTCATGAACCCAGCAGCTCATCAATTCATAGTGCATTGAATATACATTAGTATGATAGTAGAATTAGTAGTAGTATTATCTTTTAATAATAATTAATGATCTATTACTATTTTTTTTTACAGAAACCCTCAATGACCAAAAATATCTTAAGCATCACCACCAGTCTTGAGTTCATTTAAAATGACAAATATGCATTCATTAGTCCTAAAAGTTAATTTTTACATAAAAGCATTGTGCTAGAAATATTACTATTATTTAGAAAAATGTATGTGATACTGCTACTACTGTTGAAAATATTTATAAAACTTTATTTTTTAAAGAAACAAATCACAATATTTCTTCCATGTTTTAATTTTAATAGCAAATCCCCTTTATTTACCAAAAATAAAATGTGTTTAAAGTGCTAAAAAGTTTTTTTTTTTTTAATTAGCATATTTTTGCCTTTGCTTTGGTACCGAAATTGGTACAGAGAACCGTGGATTTTCACTGGTATCGGTACCGAATACTGAAATTTTGGTACCGTGACAACACTAGTGTTAAGTGTACATTTTTCAAAATCTGAATAGATAAGCTTTCCATTGATGTATGGTTTGTTATGATAGGACAATATTTGGCCGATACACAACTATTTGAAAATCTGGAATCTGTGTGTGCAAAAAAAAAAATGAAAATTGAGAAAATCGCCTTGAAGTCCTTAGCAATGCACATTGCTAAATCAAAATTTTTTATATGTTTATGGAAGTAAATGTACAAAATATCCTCATGGAACATGATCTTTACTTAATATCCTAATGATTTATGGCGTAAAAGTAAAATCGATAATTTTGACCCTAACAATGTATTTTTGGCCATTGCTACAAATACACCCCAGAGACTTAAGACTGGTTTTGTGCTCCAGGGTCACATATACAGTGCCTTGCGAAAGTATTCGGCCCCTTGAACTTTGCGACCTTTTGCCACATTTCAGGCTTCAAACATAAAGATATGAAACTGTAATTTTTTGTGAAGAATCAACAACAAGTGGGACACAATCATGAAGTGGAACGAAATTTACTGGATATTTCAAACTTTTTTAACAAATAAAAAACTGAAAAATTGGGCGTGCAAAATTATTTAGCCCCTTTACTTTCAGTGCAGCAAACTCTCTCCAGAAGTTCCGTGAGGATCTCTGAATGATCCAATGTTGACCTAAATGACTAATGATGATAAATAGAATCCACCTGTGTGTAATCAAGTCTCCGTATAAGTGCACCTGCACTGTGATGGTCTCAGAGGTCCGTTTAAAGCGCAGAGAGCATCATGAAGAACAAGGAACACACCAGGCAGGTCCGAGATACTGTTCTGGAGAAGTTTAAAGCCAGATTTGGATACAAAAAGATTTCCCAAGCTTTAAACATCCAAAGGAGCACTGTGCAAGCGATAATATTGAAATGGAAGGAGTATCAGAACACTGCAAATCTACCAAGACCTGGCCGTCCCTCTAAACTTTCAGCTCATACAAGGAGAAGACTGATCAGAGATGCAGCCAAGAGGCCCATGATCACTCTGGATGAACTGCAGAGATCTACAGCTGAGGTGGGAGACTCTGTCCATAGGACAACAATCAGTCGTATACTGCACAAATCTGGCCTTTATGGAGTGGCAAGAAGAAAGCCATTTCTTAAAGATATCCATAAAAAGTGTCGTTTAAAGTTTGCCACAAGCCACCTGGGAGACACACCAAACATGTGGAAGAAGGTGCTCTGGTCAGATGAAACCAAAATCGAACTTTTTGGCAACATTGCAAAATGTTATGTTTGGCGTAAGAGCAACACAGCTCATCACCCTGAACACACCATCCCCACTGTCAAACATGGTGGTGGCAGCATCATGGTTTGTGCCTGCTTTTCTTCAGCAGGGACAGGGAAGATGGTTAAAATTGATGGGAAGATGGATGGAGCCAAATACAGGACCATTCTGGGAGAAAACCTGATGGAGTCTGCAAAAGACCTGAGACTGGGACGGAGATTTGTCTTCCAACAAGATAATGATCCAAAACATAAAGCAAAATCTACAATGGAATGGTTCACAAATAAACATATCCAGGTGTTAGAATGGCCAAGTCAAAGTCCAGACCTGAATCCAATCGAGAATCTGTGGAAAGAACTGAAAACTGCTGTTCACAAATGCTCTCCATCCAACCTCACTGAGCTCAAGCTGTTTTGTAAGGAGGAATGGGCAAAAATTTTAGTCTCTCGATGTGCAAAACTGATACCCCAAACGACTTACAGCTGTAATCGCAGCAAAGGTGGCGCCACAAAGTATTAACTTAAAGGGGCTGAATAATTTTGCACGCCCAATTTTTCAGTTTTTTATTTGTTAAAAAAGTTTGAAATATCCAGTAAATTTCGTTCCACTTCATGATTGTGTCCCACTTGTTGTTGATTCTTCACAAAAAATTACAGTTTTATATCTTTATGTTTGAAGCCTGAAATGTGGCAAAAGGACGCAAAGTTCTTATACTTTCGCAAGGCACTGTATTTTCAATCAAATAAATGCAGCTTTGTTGAATATGAGAGACTTTTCAAAAACATTTTAAAATAATCATAAATTCTTCAAATTATAATTTTTTTACTTAAATATATAAGAACTAAACTACTGGTTTTGGCTCAAGTATGTTAGGTAGAAATATTCCATGCGGTCTCTAATAATATAAGCAAAACATAAGTACTTACATAAATCTGTTTTAGATGAAGCATAGCAAAAAGTATTTCATGTCAACCACATGCATAAAAAAATCTAATTTGAGTATAAACCAAATTAACAGTGGCGTCTCACCTCTGCTTCTGCTTCTAGAGGGACTGCGTGTGCGAGATCGTGATCGTGTGCGGTCTCGCTCTCTGTCCCGATCTCGGTCTCTCTCTCGGTCACGAGGGCGCTCCTTACTCCAGCTGCGACTGCGTTCTCTCCTGCGGTTATAACGTTCCCTGTACGAGTCCCTTCTGGGAGGGTTACGCTCATACTCTCTCTTCCTGGAACGGTCATCTTTCTTGTGGTCGTCTACTCTCCTGTAATTTCATTGGAATAGAGGAGAAAATGAGAGGATAGTTAACAAGGTGGCTTAAGAAATGTGTGTATGTGTGGCATTTTGGGAAAGTTAAATCTTCTATGATATAAGATAGAATGATATAACATATTTGATGTTATTCCACCTGCTGTCTCGGCTGTATCTGGAGCCAGACGGAGGACTGTGGTTTATTCTCCTGGAGAATTTCTTTTCTCGATCCTCATCTCGGCCGGGCTGCTGATGCAAAACCAACCACAGAAATCATTACTCCAGTCTTCAGTGTCACATGATCTTTCAGAAATTATTCTAATATGCTGGTTTGCTGCTCAAGAAACAGGTCTCGTTATGATGTTGTAAACAGTTATGCTGCTTGACAATTTGTATTTCCTAGATGAAAAGAAATTCCAAAAGAACTAGTGATGTGTCGTTCGTGAACGAATCGTTCTTTTTGAACGAATCTTTTAGGTGAACGAATCGTTCTCGTTCACGTAATCCACTGACTCGTACTTCTCGTTCAGTGAAGTTCCTCCCTTCACAGCAGCGCGGCGCTATAAGCAGCGCATGCGCAGCTCAGTGAACCGGGTAACAACCATTTCATCCTGTCAAAGAATTACTCAACCTCGAGCCAATAGCCTTCGAGTAAGAGATGTGAGAGTATGTGATTTGTTGAATGTAGTGAACGAATACGCCCTTAATGAACGAGTTTCATATGAGTCTGAACTAGATCTGGAGATCTTATCGTTCGTGAATGAAATGACTGAACTGATACACATGTCGTTCGTGAATGAGTTGAATGAGCTGATACATGTCGTTCGTGAATGAGCTGATACACATGTCGTTCATGAATGAGTTGAATGAGCTGATACATGTCGTTTGTGAATGAAATGAACTGGCACATAGCTTATCTCGTTCGTGAACGAAATGAATGAGAGTAAACCGGGTAAGTCTGCCATTTAGCATGTCAATCTCGCAAAAATGCAAAGCGCAGTTAAGTACTGTACTGTGCACATACGCTTGTTTTGATATTTAGCAACTCCACGTTTAATCCCCGATTTATGAATGTGAATATATAATATACAAACTGTCTGACCAAACAATTAAAATGCTAATTAGGCAAGAAAACCTTGTGCTTTGTTCATCTGAAAAACTTAATTAGACTTTATATATTGAATGTGATTATACACACATTTTAATAAAGCCAGATCAGTTTTTGTAACAAGTGAATACGTTCGTTGACTTAAGACATAACACATAATACACTCTTTTTTTGCCATCTGCTGGCTTATTTTGTGTAATACGAAGAAATGGTCACTGAACGAATCAGTGAACGATTCTGAACAAATCATTTTGGTGAATGAACTGAAAATGAACGAATCTCTAAAAAGAATCATAATTTCCACCACTAAAAAGAACAGCATTTCTTTCGAATAGTGAACAATGTGATTGTTTTGTGTCACCTCATCTCTCTTTGTTTCATCTTTCTCCGTGCGCTGGTGAGTTTCAGTTCTGCTTGCGGACGTCGGCTGCTCTGGTTGAGGTAGATAACTCTTTGCATTCACAGCTTCAAAAAGTCTATCCACAAATGTCTGCGTTTCTGCAAGCAAAAGCACTAGATTGTTAACAGCTTCAGAGATTCAGCATTAGCTGTCTTAGAAGTGGCATTGAATTGAAGCATATGTTATGCAAATCATGTCTAAAAGGGACTTTGATATCATCCTACTAGTTAGTGACCTTCATGTGGTTTGAGCAAAAGAACTGCACGTATTCAGATCATTAATAGAGTTGAATTATACCTTTCTGAAGGAATACATCCAGCTGGTCAATGCATAGTGCTTTCAGCTCCTTCTCCGATTTTTCTTTCTTCAACAAAGCAACCACATATTTGGCAAGAGCCGAAGGGTCAGCATCACATCTGCAGGACAGACACATACACTTCAGTTACATTAAACCCAAATGATGCTCAGCCAGACATAATGATCTGTTAATTAAAAAAAAAAACATCTTTAGAGCAAGTTTAGATCATCTGTATAATAGGTACATCTCACAACTGTTGGTAATTCGTAAATACTAGGATAACCAAGTACAAGCAGCATTACAGTCAATAGAATGTAAGTGCATTTGTCAATAATAAAGTCAATAAAACCAAAGCCACCGACATTCAGGGAGATCTGAATCATTTTGCTAGCATCATTTCAACGCACTGTGCAGCAGCAGCATCACTTACATGGGTTCAAGAGTCTTTGAGAGCCACGTCTTCAAGGCCTCGAGGTTTTCAATGATCATTTTTCAGAGGAGGGCTGTTTGTTCTGCAGTTATGCCCCTGTGAGAGTCACCAACTCTCGCAGAGTTTACAGTCTGAACCTAGCGTAGTGTGTTTGTGCTGTCAGGCCTCACTCACTCTCTCACCGCCCTCATAAACTCCAACTGGAATATCGCATCTAATTGTACACCAGCCAGGGCAGACAGACGGTAACGGGGAGCTCTGATGCGGCCTTTACTTTAGGAGTTGTCGGGGATGGTTTCTGTGCGCATGCGAATGAACTTGTCCGCCACACTTCCAGCTCTTTCTTACTTTCGAGAAATGGCGATTGTTTACTCTCGCCGGCAAATCTCGCGAGAGTCCACCACCGCACACAGTCACTTCCAGAGTTTCTTAAAGGGGCCGCTGCGGTTTGAAGGTATGGGGTTAGAATTGTTGCATTATTCCAAATAAATAGATGATGATCCACAAATAAATGTAACGAGATTCACAAAAATATATCAAATTCACAAATAAATATAAAGAGTTTCACAAAAAAATATAAAACTCACAAATAAATAAAATGAGATTTGCAAATAAAAAAATATATATTTACAAACGTGTTTAATGTCACAAACACAACTCTACCTGGTATTTATTTGTGAACCGCTGTCTGTGCATTTGTAAATCACTACACGCATTTGTGGATCGGTTCCTGTGCATTTGTGGATTTGAAACACTTCTAGCGTCGACGTGCAGATAAATCCACAAATAAGTGGACTCCACCCACCGTTTACTCAAGCCAATCAAATAACGGCCACATTGAGCTGACCAATCGTAGCACGTTATCGCTTCAACCAATCAAGTTTTGGCTTACAGCCAGGGGGAACGGCGGGAATAGACACCGAACTTGAGACCAACAACAGACAGTCAGGGCATTTCTCAATACCAAGTTCGCAGAGTCTGGACTTCCGTCCTTCCGAGTTTGGACATGCCAAGTTGGACTCAGAAGAACGAACTCTCGAGGACGGGAGGACGCGAGTCCAGTCATTCTACAAATAGAACGGCAGCGTACTTGATAGCTTCACTCAGCATGCATGTTTTACTTGAATTAACTTCTTTTTTATTTTCAATATATTAAATATATTAGTATTAAAAAACTAATATGTACCTACTCTGATTATTTTCACTTTATATTTATAAGGAAATTGAATATAATATTAAACGACTGTCTCTTTTTTATCTTAAAAACTATTAAACATATTAATATGTGGTTCAGGTAACATTAATACTGTGATTATATTTACGTCGTTCAAAATAAATAAAATATGTGGAAACAACTGCCTCTTTTCATTAAGAACAATCTAGCAATAAACCCACTCAGCTACAATTTAAATAAAAAAAGCGGGAAAAACGGTTGAAAGGTGTAAATCAATTGTAAATAAGTGTAAATCAAAATGGAACAGCTTAGGATTGCCATTGCAATTGCTATTTATCAAGATACTGAAGAGGAGGCTACCGAACGGAGGAGACAAATCCTTCAAAGAAAAGCCAGGATGCAGCGGAGGATGGCGAAGAGACGTGCCATATTAGCATGTCTCTCCAGCTTTGTACGTTTTTCTAATTATTCTTTCTTCATAAACTGCCCATATACTTATGTGGACTTAGTTAGGTATATCCAAATGAAAAGTCATAATAAAAATGTATTATAATGTATCATATAGGCACCCTATCAACAGACTACAAAGTACTATCTCACAAAAAGTTATGTGAACTATTGCAGGGATGTAATGAGACTACATTAGATTTTTCAGTGTACCAAATAAACTGACAAGTACAATAGGTTTGACAGTTGATAACATTTAAATTAACTAGCTTACACTTCACACACCTTTTATTTGTCTTTGTGGTGCTCAAATAAGTTGATAGTTTATCATATTTATATAGCTAGGTGCACATCATATTACTGCATTAACACAAACAGGACAATTTAATATCTATAATAATCATATAGGCTACAACTTTTAGAGTCTGGGATGAATGTTGTGCTAGAGCTTATTAATAAATGAATGAAACCGAAATAGAGTATAAAGAAATACTCCACGAAAAGAGCAAATGTTAGAGGGAAATTTAATTGTGGCAGATTTTAGTAAATTTTAGACAAAATCCTTAAAACAACTGAATAAATAGCTTATATTAATAAATACATTAAATAAAGTAAAAACATTTTAAAAATCCAAAAATATAATAATACATAATGCAACGACAGTACATATAGTAAAAACTTTTTAAAAGCAATACATATAACAAATACATAATACAACAAAAGTAAAAACATTCTTAATATATTATCTATATATTTTAACAGGAACAAAGTCCCACTCGCAGGTATTCACAGATCAATGACCAGGTACCAATCCTGGTCAAGTTTTTTTCTGGAGAGGATTTAAAGCCAGCTTTCAGGCTCTCCAGGATCAGCATCAACATGCTGGTACAGATGCTTCCCCGTCAAAAAGCCCATGGATGGAGCCGTGAAATTGAAGTACTTGTTACGGTTTATTGGCTTGCCTGTGGAGCATCCTACAGGGTCACATCAGATAACTTCAGCATGCCACTTTCAACAGTTTGTAGGACTGTTCACAATGTTGTGGAGGAGATGATGACCATCCTCCACAAAATTATTCATTTTCCAAAAGCAGAGGAAATGGATGAGGTGGGGGGTGGCTTGCTCACCTTGCTGGCCATGAGCCGCTGTGCTGCTGGTGCCACATCAGGATTGTTCCTCCTGCAATGCCACAAAAAAGATGCTACCCTTCCATCACAAGAAAGATCTTCCCTTCCATCATTCTACAGGGCACCTGTGATGCTAAAGGCACATTTATAGATGTGTATATTGGCAATCCAGGCTCTGTACAGGATGCCCTTGTGCTGCGCAGATCACCAATGTACCAGCAGGCTCTGTATTCACCAGCTGGATACTATCTTTTGGGAGATGGTGGATACCCTTGCTTGCAGCATCCTATTGCAATCATGACCCCATACCGCCAGCCTGTCGCAAGTAAGAACACTTTTTTTATGTCAGACAGACAGACACACACACACAATAAACCAAATTGTTACCGTCATGAATTTGCAAGACACTACACATTTTCTACACGATTTTTGATTAACAGGCCAAGTTGAAGCCCGATACAACAGGCATTATGCACAAGCACGGAACATCATCGAACGCACTTTTGGGGTGTTAAAAACTCACTGGCGTGCAATTTTCTTGCGGGTCCTGGAGATCAGGCCACTGTTCGCCCCAAAGGTGATTGGTGCCTGTTGTATCCTCCACAACATCTGTGTGATGGGAGGTGATCTCTTGGAGGAGGAGGAGGAGGAGGAGGAGGAGGAGGAGGAAAGCCAAGGACAAGAAGACAGCGAGGATGGTGAGAATGCAGCAGTGGGTGAGAGGGACCTATCAGGGAACCATCTCCGAGGACGTCTGGCTGCTCAGCTTTCTTCTCCCGTGGAACTAACTGGGCGTCTAACTGAACAGTACTACATCTAGACAGTAAACCTTTCCAGATGTTGTCATGTTCATTAAAAGAGCAACATAAACAGTTGAAATAGCTATGACATTAATTAGAAAGATAGGTATGAATAAATGTGCAAGTAGATGGATATAGATACATTTATACGTTTTCTTAATGTTGGTATGTTCTTCTTGAGATTTAACTGCATGATTGTAAATAATTGTATACCACTATAGACATTGGATATTACATTATTTTATATTATTTGTGTTTTTGTTGTAAATATAAAGAATACACTGTTGCTATAACAATGATTTGCCAGGGTTGAAATTGAAACATTCATTTTTATTTATTTTTTTATTCAAATAATCTATATAAAATCATTTATCATTAAATACAACATTAATTTAGAATTTATTAAGTTTTTCAAACAGAGACAGATATGTCTCTGCTCTGGCTGTTGCTGCCCTCTCTCTCTCCTCTTCTCTCGCCAATGCTTCTCTCTCCCTCTCCTCTTCCCTCTCTGCCTGTTCTTTTAGAAACTCAAGAAGAGCCTGGCTGTCCCGTCGCCTCTTTCTTGACTGCTGGCTACTCCTGGCTTCCACAGAAGGGGTAGAACCTGGTGTGCTGACTGAGCCACCTGTAGTGGCAGTGGGTTTGATGCAACAACTACGGGCATAGTTACTGAGTGCTGCCCCTGGAGTGCAGCATCCATTGCAGTGTACCACTGCCAGGTGGCAGCAGTCACACTACCGGCTTCTACCCCTTTTCCTGTGGGTGGGTCCCTAAGCTCCTGAAATAAAGCAAAATGCTGTCATGTTCTCACCTCACGTTGTTCCACACTTTTAGACATTTTTTATTTTTGCTCTACACAGAGGAAGATATTCTTAAGAATTTTTGTAACCTAACAGTTTGAGGCACCAAAAAATTACACATGTCAGTGGTGCCCCAGAACTGTTAGGTTACAAATATTCTTCCTTTGTGTAAAGCAAAAAAAAAAAAAAAAAAAAAGAATAAATAAATAGTGTATACAGGTGTGAAACAACTTAAAATTGTGGGTGAATGACATAATGTTCATTTTGGGGTGAACTATTCTTTTTACAGTCTCAGAGTAAACAATGTAAACAGAGTAAACTACATTTTACAAAATAAAAATGTAAGGGCCAATGCATCTATGTTAGGTTTCAAATATGACCGGAAAGTTTTTACACACATCTTGGTAAGCCTCTTTCAGTAACAGAAAGTAGAGAAACAGGCAGATTACCTTGTATTTATCTTTTAGGTTATTCCATTTTTTCTTTGCCTGTTTGGCAGTTATGACCAAACCAGAAGTGGAAACAAAATGCCTATAGGCAAAACAAAACCATAAAGACTTACATGATTCCACTTCAATAACGTATTCATTTTTATGGATGAAGACTGTTCAAATCTAGCTCCAAACCTTCAGACATACAGGGAATTATACAAGCACTGAAAATGAATACTCACTCCCATCCACTTTTGGAGGAATTGCGCCTCCCGGTGAAAAGCCTTTCGTTGGCCGCCCGCCACTCTATTAAGGTCCGAGTTTCCTCAGCAGTCCCTTGATAAAAAATAATGCTTAATTTAAGTTGATGAAAAATAATACAATTATAAAAGAATTTGTTAAAAAAAATTAAATAAAGACAAGCAAACTATTTGGTTAAAATGACAAGAGCACTCTAAAATAAGGTTTGCATTTGATATAACTATCGTTAGGCAAACGTTAGTTAGGAAACTTTTCCCTCAGGCAAAACAATTGCCCATTAGATATACCCAAAGCACAATATATCAAATGTTTATCCACTACAGAATCAGCACAGGCAGCCCCATATTTTACAAAATGTTACAGGGCCTAGCTACTTTTTAGGAGGACTTGCCGAGGGTTACTTTTCAACTCGTAACGAAATAGTCTGAGCAAATTTTCAAATAGTTGCTATATCCTTAAAATTCGACGGTAGCTTTGAAGTTTAAACAACATTCTCGCATCAAAACTCTTAGAACTACGTTACATTTTGTGATAAAACAACAATAGTATTTCGAAATGTATAACTTACAGTTGTGAGTTTTCTCCTGCGCCATTGATGCTAACCTGGTTCGAACTGAATTCTGGGTTATGGCCCGTATCAAGTCTGCACAAGTCACCTCTCCATGCATCCTCGGTAAAAGGAGCGGAGCAAGAACACATCCGGGGATTTGAACTGGACTTGGCTAGATGTGAACTTTGAAAAGGGAAACAGTACTTGGGCAGCGACTGATGACATTTCACAAGTCCACAAGTACAGACAAGTACGCATAACATGGCCGATCAGGCAAGACGGCCGTCCCCACCACTTGGATTTAAGCCAAAACGTGATTGGTTGAAGCGATAACGTGCTACGATTGGTCAGCTCAATGTGGCCGTTATTTGATTGGCTTGAGTAAACGGTGGGTGGAGTCCACTTATTTGTGGATTTATCTGCACGTCGACGCTAGAAGTGTTTCAAATCCACAATGGCACAGGAACCGATCCACAAATGCGTGCAGTGATTTACAAATGCACAGACAGCGGTTCACAAATAAATACCAGGTAGAGTTGTGTTTGTGACATTAAACACATTTGTAAATATATATATTTTTATTTGCAAATCTGATTTTATTTATTTGTGAGTTTTATATTTTTTTGTTAAACTCTTTACATTTATTTGTGAATTTGATATATTTTTGTGAATCTTGTTACATTTATTTGTGGATCATAATCTATTTATTTGGAATAATGCAACAATTCTAACCCCATATGAAGGCAGCATCATCACATTTTACAAAACAGATACTATATGAAAAAAAGTGTTTTATTAAAAAAAAAATAACTCCCCTTTTAAGTTTTAATATTAGATTATTACATTGGTTCGAAATATATTCACAAATAACAAAACTAATTAGCAATACTAACGTTTATTAGTTTCTTTTATAATATAACTAGTAATTGTTTTATGACATATAACCTTTAGTGTTCTAATGTTTTTTATTAATTTTACCATTGTCTGTTATTTTAAAAACACAAATAAATACTTAATATAATGGATTTGTATCAGGCATGGTTCTGTTTCACACTAAATATATATTTGTCATATACTGTATTTTTAAATTAAAATAAATCTAAGGATGCACGCAGAAGCATACACTAACTCCTAAATAAAATGATACAAGATAGTGTAAATATTCACTGTGATTAATTTTGATGTTATAACATAACATAACAGTAATATTTTTTTATTATTTAGTTGGCAAACAACTTGAAAGTAAACACGTCAATGACTTTTCAACAGGGCTTTAATGATAAATCTTCACGTATAACAAAGCTGTTTCTCTGTACAGATCAAGGAGACATTTAAAACAATCTTACAATTTGTTGTACCTGTAAAGTGCACAAAAATACAATTCATAAACAGAAATAAAAATCATGCTGTACATTTCATACTGGATTCATAAATAAGCACAGATATACACACACGTACATTAGTGACGACTAAATCAAAAGCAGCTCAGTAAGTCACAGGTCTGATATGACGGAGGAGTCGCTGCTGAAGTTTGTCTGGCTGTCCACAGGGGTCACGAAAGGTCATGCTGTAGAGTACTAATTTGCATGACTACAGAATAAAAAAAGGCACTCCATTCACTTAATTAAAGGAAGACACAGACATGTGAATAAAAAGAGCCACCCCAAGGGTTTACATTACATGGACAGTCTATGCAAAGAAAATCAAAGCATTCATTTAGATCTCTTGGTATAACTTATTTCCAAAACAGCCAGCAAATGCATTGAGCACTTTATGATAGGAAATGAACATAACTCAAATCTAAACTTCAAATCTAAACTTCAGCATTATAGCAAAGTAAAGCACATATATGGAAGAACATACAACACACAAAACATCCTGATAAACACATCTGCATTGTGGTATTCACTAACATCTTCATATCACTTCATAAGTTTCCAAACAACCGTCCTTTAGTAAACGAGTGAACGTTGTCACTCAAAGACATTAGAAAAAGAGAATTAAAACAAACACAGACTAAACCAAGTAATTATAGTTTCCACAAAAATATCAGTTTTATCACATCCTTAGTCTAGTGATTTAGTACTAAGAAATGCAAAAACTTTTTTCACACACACGTTTGTATATTTTGCTGGAAACTATGATTACTATGGTACATTCTTGTAAAGGAAACGTATAAATATCCAGCCTACGGCGAAGAAATAAAACTGCATATGATGGAGCAGAATTCAGATGTCAGTCGGTAACTGTGAATTCTTTAGAAGGCCTGGAAGTTTACCTGCATAGTAAACGAAGACTGCATGGCTTAGAAATATAAAAGAGGAAGGGAAACAGCGTCTCACCTGACTATCCAATTATGCTGCATTGGTTCTAGCTGTTCTACCAGTACCTCCTCTCTCTATGTAGTGCTCCGTTTGGGTACTAAGAAGACTGCAGGGCATGGTTTAGCCAGAGGAATGATTCAGAGGGACAAACTATATTGCTTAGTGTCGTGTCTCACAAAGCCCTTCGAAACATCACCCCCTTTCTATTTGTAGTGTTTCAGACACAACAGATCTATAAATCAAACTAGAATGGTTATAAAACTGCTTGCATGTACATCCACGACAAAATGAAATCGTGCCATTGAAATAACTAATCACAATTCAAGTAATGAATGACAACATTCAGCGTTCAGCATTTGCACCCCACAGAGCAAGACTGTGCAAATAAATAATGTCTGTGTTCACTAATAAAACAACCTATGAAATATGACAAGGCCACTACAGAAACAAATACTTGGACACATACTGGACACATAAAACCTGATGCATATGTGAATGTAGACATGACAAAAACATGTTGGAATGATGCTGATGATAACTGTGTGTTAATGATGATTAACTAAATGGGTGTGGCACATGTGGTGGGAGGAGTCAGGAGGGTCAACATTAGGGTTTTCACAGAATTCAGACACATGTAGTTAGATGGTGCCTGCACCAGTTCAACTACACGTCTTCAACACGAGGGAACAGGCATTTGTTTGGCTCAACACACACACAGATTTGCATACATGTGCTAAAAAGTCCTTCATATTGTTTCAACAAGAGGACTGAGCCATCCTCCCATCTGAAACAATGGATTTTGGGTTTGATTGACAGGGCAGTTGGCCAATCAGACAGGAGGGCTGTGGTTTGGGGGCGGGGTCAGGGCTGCTCTTGGGTGTGATACTCTGTTTCCCCAGACGAGATCTGAGTGAGACGCTTACTGGAGCCCCAGAGTTTCCTCGTAATCTGACCAGAACGCATCTGAGGAATGGACAGGAGAGGAGAGGAGAGGAGAGGAGAGGAGAGGAGAGGAGAGGAGAGGAGAGGAGAGGGAATTGAAGAATGAAAATAAAGAGGAGGTGAACAGTGGGGGGGGGGGAAGGATGATTGATGAGTGCATTTGAAATCATCTGTGTTGGATTTGTTTTGAGGTAAGTGCAAAATCAAAATGTGCATTTTAAGTGAGGTAACTCAAAAAAGAAGATGAGATAAGAAAACGATAACACCGCCCTGCATCATAATTGCTGGATGAAATCCAATACTAAGATGAGTTTCTTACTAATTGGGCTGCTGATTCCAAAAATAGTGCCGGTTTTGCTCAAGCACGTCACTTTGCATTTTGACAATCATTTGTAAGGTGAAGAAATCTTCTATTATCCCTTAAAAATGCCACAAAGACATGATAATATCTTCCTTTGAGCCAGGTTATGACTATCGGTTTAATTCTCAGCCAATTTTCACATGTATGAATGATTCTGAAGACATTATTTTAAGCCTGATTCCATGGTAATTGTAACCTGTGGGTGTTATACTACATCCAAAAAGTGAAAGAAAAGCACACATTTTGTGAAAAAGGCTTATTTTGTAAAGTTCTTTGACATTAAATGGAGTATAATGTTAAATTAAACATTTTTAATGCTTGTTTTGTCATTAAATCCAAAACCTTAAGAAACTTTGAGCGTTATTTTTGTAATGCATTAAAGCTGATAAATGCTTAATTTGAAAAATTATCACTCTTATTTTGTGGAAAAGCTCTACATGATGGAAAGTTGTTATTGATATTTTTGAACTCCAATCATATAATATTATGCCTTTTTTGCAAATCAAGATGCAGCGCTGTGTAATTGCACTGTATGTAATGACTGTGTGTATAAAAACCCTTTAAGTTTGAACTGATATAACATACTCTACACAAGCATTTAAAACACAGATGCTTGGAAAAATGCATTGTAAGCTCGTGGTCCCGTTGCACAAATGTGCGGCAAATTGAAATCGGCAAACCGAGTCAGTGTTTTCCATTCCTCCGTCTGAGGCAGAGACTATGTTCACCTTAACTATTCTCAAACTCAAGGGGGCGATAGAGTTCACATCAAACAATGTGCAATAATTTAAGGAATTAGCTACATTATTCCACCCCTTATGGCAATGTGGCGAACGAAAAAAATAATGAGTAAATGTATCGCAATATACTACTATTGACATAGTATCAATACCATCAGTTACTTCACATTTTGGAAAACACTGATGTGTAAAATTGAGTTTGCGTAGCTAGATGCATGTTCACGTACTCATGGAGTATTTTTCAAACTGTATTTTCTATGTTAGTTCATCGAAATGCAAAAACCCAAATGTTTCTATACAAGCTAGTGATAGTTAAGAAAGATCCTTGAGAACGCTTTGCACTGTTTGGAATATTTCAAAATAGCTTCAGTGTTTGGCATGAATACCTGTGCATTCAGTCACATCGAAAACTCTTTTTTTTTTGGTTTAAAACATCAAAAAACGAATGATTTCACTTTTACAATTATTCTAGAATGAGTGTGACACTACGAGTTCATTTTATTCTGTTATTACTATCATTATTATAATATCGTTATATCGTATTATAACTAGCAGTGTTAGTGGTATCACGAGGGTTTGGTTTGGTTAGCTTACAACTCCAACTGCTGAGAGAAAACTGAAACCAACAGCAAACTTATTTAAAAACATTTACACTTCACACAATCACCACTGATTACTCAACACATGTTTAAGATAAAAATCCTTGGCGACAGTTTCAATGTATTGTTATGTCATTACTATGTTCATGAGTGTACGGTTTATTATGTTGACATTATTGAGTGATTAATAGCTTGGGGACATAACTGATGAAAAGTGTCCTCAGAAGTGAGCTAAATCTGAGAATACCACTGTGGGCTTGTCTTCAAAAAATAAATGATTAATAAATAAATAAGTGTTTTTTTTAGGGGAAGAGTAATGGTTTTGGGTTTGGATTTCTAAGATAGCCAGGTAAAGGTGTGAACTTTACGCATCTGAACTTGACATATGAATTCCTCTCAGATGATGTCGGGGCTGAACGTGTTCTGGTCTCTGAGATGCAGCAGGCGTGCGGGCGATCGCACACGCAGTGTGTTCATGAGAGGCGAGCCCTCCATCCTCTGGGTGATGTAGTTCCTGAAGGAGTTTTTTACCTCGGCGGGTTTCCCGACGCCCACCACGATCAGCTTGCCGTCATCGAGGCCCACCAGAACGTGAGACTGCTCCTTGGTCACAGACACACAGCGGATGGGCAACCGCATCGCCATCGGTGACACACACAGAGCCAGGCTGCCATGATAACCGAGAGAGAGGGTGTTAGAAACAAGCTCAAGAAACAGACATGCTTACAGAACCACCCAAGAAGATATTTTGAAGAATGACCATACAGTTTCAGGTCCCCAATAAATTCCACAGTTTTTTATTTATTCCATTACAAACATTCTTCAAAATATCGTTGTTTGTGATCAGCAGACGAAAGAAAGTCACAGAGGTTTTAGATACAATAGAGTTGAACTATTCTTTAATAAAGTGCAATAGGCGGGTTCTGGAAGTAAAATTATTGATGATTATTATGAAACGCTAACTTAAACTATTAAAGACAGGCTTTCTGGAAACTGTGAGGTTGTTAATCAATGGTACGTGCTTTTGTTAAGGCCATCAGCCTGCATTATTTCAACTTATTGTTTAAATAACTGTGGAATTCCTGGTGAGATTCCAATTCTGAAAGGAAATCTTCACCATTCAGAAACACAACAAGCAAACTGCATCAACACTCTGCACATTAGAATGATTTCTGAAGGATCATGTGACACTGAAGACTGGAGAATTATGCTGAAAATTCTGCTTTGCATCAGTGGAATAAATTACATTTTAAAATATATTCTAATAAATCTAAAATTCTTCTTTTTCAGGACCTCTGCAATTCGGCTGGGCATGCTCTCAATCAACTTCTGGGCCAAATCCTGACTGATAGCAACCCATTCTTTCATAATCACTTCTTGGAGTTTGTCAGAATTAGTGGGTTTTTGTTTGTCCACCCGCCTCTTGAGGATTGACCACAAGTTCTCAATGGGATTAAGATCTGGGGAGTTTCCAGGCCATGGACCCAAAATTTCCACATTCTGGTCCCCGTGCCACTTAGTTATCACTTTTGCCTTATGGCACGGTGCTCCATCGTGCTGGAAAATGTATTGTTCTTCACCAAACTGTTGTTGGATTGTTGGAAGAAGTTGCTGTTGGAGGGTGTTTTGGTACCATTCTTTATTCATGGCTGTGTTTTTGGGCAGAATTGTGAGTGAGCCCACTCCCTTGGATGAGAAGCAACCCCACACATGAATGGTGTCAGGATGCTTTACTGTTGGCATGACACAGGACTGATGGTAGCGCTCACCTTTTCTTCTCCGGACAAGCCTTTTTCCAGATGCCCCAAACAATCGGAAAGGGGCTTCATCTGAGAATATGACTTTGCCCCAGTCCTCAGCAGTCCATTCACTATACTTTCTGCAGAAGATCAATCTGTCCCTGATGTTTTTTTTGGAGAGAAGTGGGCTTCTTTGCTGCCCTTCTTGACACCAGGCCATCTTCCAAAAGTCTTGGCCTCACTGTGCGTGCAGATGCGCTCACACCTGCCTGCTGCCATTCCTGAGCAAGCTCTGCACTCCGATCCCGCAGCTGAATCCTCTTTAGGAGACCATCCTGGCGCTTGCTGGACTTTCTTGGACGCCCTGAAGCCTTCTTTACAAGAATTGAACCTCTTTCCTTGAAGTTCTTGATGATCCTATAAATTGTTGATTTAGGTGCAATCTTAGTAGCCACAATATCCTTGCCTGTGAAGCCATTTTTATGCAACGCAATGATGGCTGCACGCGTTTCTTTGCAGGTCACCATGGTTAACAATGGAAGAACAATGATTTCAAGCATCACCCTCCTTTTAACATGTCAAGTCTGCCATTCTAACCCAATCAGCCTGACATAATGATCTCCAGCCTTGTGCTCATCAACATTGTCACCTGAGTTAACAAGACGATTACTGAAATGATCTCAGCAGGTCCTTTAATGACAGCAATGAAATGCAGTGGAAAGGTTTTTTTGGGATTAAGTTAATTTTCATGGCAAAGAAAGGACTATGCAATTCATCTGATCATTCTTCATAACATTATGGAGTATATGCAAATTGCTATTATAAAAACTTAAGCAGCAACTTTTCCAATTTCCAGTATTTATGTAATTCTCAAAACTTTTGGCCACGACTATATGTAATCAAAAGAAAACTCTTTAGCGCCTTTGAAGCACTGTAAATCATGCTCTAATCATACTTAAACAACTATATATTATGCAATAAATAAATCAGATTGTTTCGATATTTAATCAGTAGTTTTTAAATTAGATCAACTGATTCCCCTCACAGCTGGTTGGTTTAAATGAAGACTAATTTTAAAATCCCAACAGGAGTAATTCATGAAAAAATAAAAATAAAACACTTCCGGAACCAAAGCAGCTGGGAAAAGTTGGTACTGCTGCAATATCTAGATATGACATGGTTGCCTTTCACTCATTCACACATTGTAATAATGACACTTAAGCTGCTGAGACTATTGTTTCAATGCGTGTTAAAATATGAAAATAGCAGCAGATTATGGTTTCCAGGTTTACCTGTATAGGTCTCTGACAGACAGGAACCCCTGCTCGCTGCCAATGACCACATGCTCTCCCGAGACACACATATCTGTCACCTGCTCCTTCAGAGGAGCGCTGCACAGGTGCTTCCCGTTCACAGAGTACAGGTGCAAGGTGTTCTTATCCTGAACACGCATACAAAACACAAAGAGGCTCCATTTACACAGGCACAGAAATGTGTGTGGAGAAGGAGAAGGGGAACTGAACTGTGTTTGATACCTTCAGTGTGGCTTTGCCCTCGACACAGGTGTGCACCACTAGATGTCCCTCCCAGGACACAGCCAGGTGCATGATGGACACGGGCAGAGAGCTCTCACACGGCGGCCGCAGAGAGCGCATGTACTGACCCCTGCGAACAGTGTGAATGATCACCGTCCCATCCTGTGACACACACAAACTGCGATTTACATTTCTGCATCACCTTTTACTCCCTGAATTCCCCCAGTTCAACCATCTTTAAAAATGTGTTATGTCAATCAGCTGCAATATGATTGGCTAACCTTTCTGTATTTGAACTAAGGCACAATGCCAGTGTCAAGTTGCTAATTACCGAACAAGTGTGAGTAGTAGACAGTGTTTTTGCGTGATTTTGAGAGAGGCAAGTCTCACCCGTGATCCAGAAACTGCCATGTCCAGCTCTGTACTGATAGACACACTCACAACTTCATCTGTGTGTCCGTACAACACCTGCACTGGCTTATGGGACAGACCGACTGGAGCTCCTCCCTACAAAAACAGACCAAGTTTAAACTCCAACACTGTGTTAGAAATAAAAACATCCTCTTTATACGAGTAGAGAATTAAAACTTGATTCATTATATTATTTAAAGGTGCAGTAGGAGAAATTGGAAAATGCTAACTTTAGCCTAAGAGCACAGAAAGCTAATGTCCCACCCTCCCTGCAAATCTCCAACCAAAGCCATGCCCCCTGAACACACGAACGCGAACAGATCAGAGACAACATTACTACGATACATCATGTGTCATTAACCCGTGAGAAACTTTATAGCACAATTAGTAACTATGTTAACTTAAAGGCCATGTTGCAGGTTAACCACCACTTTCGATTAATAGGTACATAAATCACTCAAGATATGTATATCATTTTTTAAATGTCTCAAAAATGGTCTTAAAGACCTATTTTTTAAGTTTTTGGTATTAACGTTTTTTTTTACCCAACACGGTGATGACGTCACGTTGGGGAGAAGTCGAGGAAAGGTAGCCTCAGTCTAGTATGATACCGCGTTCCAGGCAACCCGTAACCCATGTTTTTCCAACCTTAAACCTGTGAAAGTGCACTGGAACGGCAATCAAACCCGTGACTTCCCACCCGTGAACTCGTGTCTCGTACTAGATCGATGTACTCCGAGTTCCGAGGTCACACAGCACGCGAAACAATGATGACAGCCCCTACGGATAATACTGCCTACGGATGCAGTGTTTATGCAAGTGGTACACGTTGAAAAAACGATTTTAGGTCAATGCAACGTTGCAATAAAATAAATAGTTACAATTCCTTGCGCTCAGTACCGTTCCAGGCAAGTTACGCCAAACTTTCTAAGTCGTTAGTAGTTAGTGATTACGAGCTCAAAAACCTGCCTGGAAAGCAGCGAAGAGGTGGCAAGAGCCAACATGTATGATCCGCAGCCGTGTAATTTCGATCGAGCCAGTCGTGAGAGGGCAAATGAGGAATTGCCAAGAACTGATGTCCGTCAAAGCCTATGCATGGTCCGAGGAGAATTAGTGGAGAGTTGGTGAAGTGTCCTGGTGAGTTGCTATCATTTAGCATTGCAGCAATGAGCACTGGAGCTAGTCTACGAGCAGCAGTGCACAATAACGACACACACACACATATGTACACACACACACACACACACACACACACATACATATATATATATATAATTTATTTATTTTTTACTGTCATTGAGTAGCACCGAGTAAAAAAAAAAATCTACGTTTTCTTTATATCTAGTGGCAGTGATCATGACGGTACCGGTAACCTTTGTCATAGTGTCGTAGAACTGGTAAACTTTGTCTTTGTCATCTAGAAATACAAGGCATCATGCTTGCTATATGGACGTTTCTAAGCGTTTATCTCGTCCTCCGATGAAAATGTTGTTGCAAACATAGCTGCGTGTGTGTCGCTGTGTTTGGCAGGTGCTTGTGTGGGCGGTGTCGTCCCATGGAAACTGCGCTGAAAAGCTTGTGCTGTAGGGAAGTGAGTGCGTTTGGGTCGTTGTTGGTCGATATCTCTATCTATCTGTCTGTTTATCTATCTATATATGTAGTCTATCTATCTATATATATCTATGTATTTATCTATAATCTGCGCTATCTGAATACTCACGTCTACTACTCGTCTCTCTAGTCACTCTCAATGCTCTCAAGGCGGCTTTGGTAAATTCTCTCCCCAACGTGACGTGATGCAATGCATTGTGGGGGAAAGGAGACCGCTGTAAGATAGTACCTACTTTTTCGTATTATATTCCGTTTTGTGATACCCAACAACATAAAATACAATGGATAACAGTTTAAATGTTTATAACCAACAAGCAAATTGCACAAATTTGTTAAAAAATTAACCTTGCAACACGGCCTTTAATGACTGCTATCAGGATGTGAAGAGACTTTTAACCAGCATAACAAAAATGTTTCTGAAGACAAATCACCTATTGCACCTTTATAAAGTGATGAGGTAGGTTTAAAAAAAAAAATTACCAATTAAAACTAAATTCCCAAGAATGTTAAATTAAGGAAGAAACTTCTGAAATATTTCTTGTTATAAGAAACATCCAATCAAATTATTATTTAAAATTCATCCATATTTTAAATTAATTATGCTATTTTAACAAAAAAGAACAAAGTAATGCAATCTCTATCTTTAAATATTTAATTTTATTCTTAATCCAAACGAATGAGTCATTGAATATACATACAGAAACTTTGGAGTCAGTAAGGTTTTTTTTTTTCATTAAATGCATTACATTGGTCAAAAACATTTCAAAAAAATGACGTTCTTTAAAAAAACATTTTTAACAGTATCTTTAACATCACATTTGAACATAGTGTATCATTATATACCCAATAAACACCTGATTTAGACATTAAGATACATCATATTTAGGAATGAAGCTTCTATAGGAAGTCATCTGAAGACGACTGATCATGTGGCTTCTCCAAGAGATCAGAACATACCTGCTGTAGCACCTGCCACACCATACAGGTGGTGTCTCTAGAGCCAGAGATCAGGTGAATCCCAAAGTGATCTGTGGCCAGGCACGTTACGATGTCTGCCGGGACGGAAAAATATAGACACACATTTACAAAGTTAGCAGATTTCTTTCCTACAATTATTAAGGTTATAGTTAGAACATACAGTATAATATGGATGTGCATATTCAAGAGAAAGAATGAAGGGGAAAAACAGCAGATGAAGGTCAAGGGAAGCAGTTTACGTTACCCATATGTCGGATGTGCTGCCCCACTGTTCTGCCCTTGACGAGTGATGTCACTCTCAGACTGTTGTCCCAGTGGCCTCCACTGAAGAGCAACTTCCCGTCATGAGACACAACAAACAGCTGAGCAGTGACTTCAACCCCTGGAGAGAACGGCCCTGCTAGAAACCTCTGAGTCCTAGAGAGAGATAGAGAGAGAGAGGGAGATGGAGAGGGAGAGGGAGAAAGAGAGAGGGAGAGAGATAGAGAGAGAGAGAGAGAGAGGGAGATGGAGAGGGAGAGGGAGAGAGAGAGAGAGAGAGAGAGAGAGAGAGAGAGAGAGCTGATGTGTTGGTTATTTTCAAGAAAGTGCAGGGCAGCTACAGTACAAACAGGACGTGAGGACGTTATCCGTCAGAGAGACTCACTTTACACCAGCCACGGTGGGGTCTTTGATGAAGGTGAAGTAGTTGGATATGTTTTTGTCATAGGGCAGCCAGCCGTGAGTTCCCATCAAGCAGTTCTGGCTCAGAGTTACCTTGATAACCCAAAAACACATTATTTGTGAGGGCATTAAAGACAATCTGGAATGGCATATGTATTTGTAATGCATTATTTATTAAGTCATAAAAAATAAACTCTGTTAGGGTGATCATAACATTATTTGAGTCAAAATTATTTTATTTATTTGGTAAATATATATATATATATATATATTTTTTTTTTTTTTTTTTTTTTAATTCATATAATTTATTACAACTTGCAGAGGGACATAAATAAAGAAATCAAGACCCTGACAGTATCCCAATTTTATTTATTATATATTATATATATATATATATATATAATTTTATATCATTTTATCACAATGCTCACTGATTGATTGTGCACAAAAAGGGACCAGGTACATAATAAAATAAAAAATAAATAGGACATATTCTGATGTCACGTGTGTTTAAAGCTAGCTAATCAAGCCCAGACTTACCAGAGTATCTGGACTCCCCTGTGAGATAAAAGAATGGGATTGGTTCTTAGGGACAACAGCTTTAACCAGTGGCACATTATCACTGATGCCCTAAAACACAGAGATGAAACTCCATCAGTCCACAGAACAAAATCTACACAAACACATGAAGCACTGCTAATTCAGTCACCTCAATGAAGAAGGATTTGAGCTCAGTGAGGTGCTCGAATATGTTGAGAGGACAGGAGTCCAGACGGGTTCTCCTCTTCTCCAGCTCCTCCAGAGAGAGACGCACGGGATGGGGCTCCTAAAACACATTAACACACACACCATCTTATCAAACAACAAATACTTGATCTCCACTGAAGCTTCTTCTAACACTGTCTGTTTGTGTGTGTGGAGAAGCATTGGAGTGCCGTACCTTCAGTAACTGGCACGGTGTCTGTCCAAAATTACTGATCATGCCTTCTAGAGCCTTCCTCTCTTTCTCATCTGTGATGGCATCCAGATCAACAGCCCCTGAAACAACCACAGACAGTTTGATTTTGCTGTATTTGAATGTCTACATTAAAAACTAGTTGGACACAAGTTATAATGAGCAGTCTAAATAAACTCCAACAGGGTGACAAAATACTGATTTGAGATGAAATTTTCATTATGGGAGAGCAAAGAGAGAAATTGCATGAATTGAGAAACTGCATGAATGCATGTGTACGAATGCATGCACCGCTTAAAACAGTTCATTGTAGCATTATTATTTTATTTATACAAATGTTAGGCTTTATTTTTATATTTTCATTAATCAATTTACAATGAAAACACAGTTTAATTATTAAAATGAAGTCTTCATAAAAGAACAACATATGCACCAAAACACCTAATTAATGTCTGAAGTATGTTAGCCACATCAAGACTACCTTCATATGTGCAGTAGTAGAAGACATTAAGGGCCTCCACTGCAGCCGGGCCCCTCTGTTTATAGCCAAAGATCAGATCGATCCATTCATGCAGGTGGGCCGACACATACTCGGATTCCTGAGCACAGACAAAAATCATCTACATCAACAAAATGGTCACACGGTATGCTTCCAAACCTGCATTTCTCTTCGGATAGACCTGAGGCCATCAATCATTATGAGAGGAATCCATTGAAGTGTTGTTCTAGTTTTTTAACACCTTTCACAGAGCCATTTCTCACTGCTTCAGGCTTTAATAGGACAGAAGTGGCAAAGGAATTGAGAAGAAGAACAGAAACAGATACTGAGAGCGGGCTGTATTCAATTACACATCCCTCCCTGGAGGCTCTGTATTGAGCTCAGTGGGGAAGAGCTGTGATGAGGTCATCAGAAATGGGCTCACCAGGGCTTTGCGGTGCTTGTAGATGAAATCCTCGGGGGATTTGGCCCATTTAGGCAGGATGACATCATTTACCCTCTCTTTAGAGATCTGTAAGCGACCCAGGTCAAATCCTACAACAGTGAGAGAGAGAGTGAGATGATGCAATACAAAGGAGTCTGAGTGGAAGGGAATGTTACACTTTGTTGGTTAAAATTAAGTTTTTAAACTCATTTTTTTCAGCATTGACTGAAAAAAGTGATCTGACTTTGAAACAGTGGCTAAGCTATTTATTTCTACTTTATATTTGGTGAATATTGTCCATTTAAGGTCAACAACTTTTGTGTGGGACATACTGACTCCCCCCATTGGTTTCAATGCAATCTGCCAAAAATCAACACTTTGAAAAACAGCAAAGAATCAGGTGAGGAAAATAAAATACATGAGAAATATGAAATACTTTTGAGTTTACTCCAAAGACGACTTGTGTTCTGACTTACCAAAGGAAAATTCACTGTTTATTTGTTAGTTTCACGGACGAAAAACTCACAGGATGTTTATGGATTATGTGAACCCTCAGAATGGTTTGAGAACCAGATTACAAAAAGCAGAGCAATTGACAAATAGCAATAAATACTACTTACTCGAAGCACAAATAATGTTAGATAATATTTATACATGCATGTGGTTATTTGCACTTTTGTGCGCAAATAGTCATTACAAGTAGTCTTGACCAAAGAGAGAGAGAGGAAAAAAAATGAATCTGTCCTGCTCATTTTAAACATAAAATATGTGGGTAAAATTGACCCCTAACACAATAGAAATTGATTGAAATGATTCAATTTCTCACATATTTTATATTTTTTAGTCTCTGAAAAGCTACAATAGATGTTTCCACAACACAAAAGTTGAACTCAGTTTTTAAAACTACTATTAATAAAACAATACTAGCTCAACTAATCTTTCATTTACTCACCGTCCTGGTTCTCCAAGAACTCTGGGAAGTAGAAGAATTCTGGGATGAGCTCTTTGACGTCGTTGGGATTGTCCATGAGGGTTTGCCAGGTAGCAGGAATAGAGTGAAACTGACGGTCAGCACAGTCAAACCTGCCACACACAGACAGACAGACCAACTTTATTCATACTGTATAATAAAACAGGTTTTATGAGGACGTGGCAACCCTAAGTATATTCAAATATAATGGAACCTTTTCATAAGACTGTGATGACACGTTTAACGGTCATCAGCATCATAAACCCTCAAAAGATTTATTTTTTATTTTTTATGTATGTTCTTTGTATTATATTACATTTGCATAAAAAAAAATAGTTTGCACAAATGCGTGGGTGTTTTCTTATCTATGGGAGGGACGGTAAATTTGACTGCCGTATCAGTCTCTCTCAATTTTTTTCCTTTTATTGATAGTCATAAAAACACTGTTGTGGAGTCTTTCTTTTGCTATTTTGAACAAATGGGAATGCAAAAAATATATTTGTGGTACTCTCCAATTCACGTCTCAATGAACCAACTTTCAGGACTTCCGCTGCTGAGAAACCCGGAAATGTGAAAAAGGTCCATTGCCTTTGTTTAAATATCTATCAGTCAAAAGCCAATCATAAAATAATACCATTTTTTTTTAAGAATCTGTAAAGGTACGTTAGCAAAAGCAGGATGTTTAATTCTAAGGGACAGACTGTAATAATCCTGGCCTTTATATGAATTTCACTTCAGTAACCTTTTCTTTTCAAAGCATGCAAAAACAATTGAGTGAATAATTTTTGAGAACAATTGAGTCGGTTGATAAAAGGACAAAAGAAAGAGAGGAAAGACAGTGAAACAGAATTTAAAGGCAAAAAGCCAAAAGCAGACGAGCATTACCTGCCGCTCTGCAGCTGGATGTGCAGGGATGTGAAGGGTTCGACTCGAATGAGGTAATGCATGACTCCAGCGGCGTTCGAGTAGTGCGTGCCATAGTGGAAACGGTCTATGGTGCCAGTGGGGTCTTCAAAACTCTCATATCTGCAGAATATGAGATAAAATACTCTCAGTCTCAAACCAATATCACATAATACAATATAATGAAAAATATAAATAAATAACTATGACAGGAGACCTTAATGATATGGGTGACTCTTCAAGGTCCGGCTTGTCCATACTGTCTATGGGCTTGTCTGCATTGGCCATGACCCTTTTACTGTCATTGGCCATGACGCTAGCTAGCGAGACGCTGGGCTAAAGCATGCCATGTATGTTGGGGTACAGCGCGCGGTGTGTGATTTATTTTTTTTTTTTTTTTCAACCAGTTCAGTGGAAATCCCGCGCTGCAGTCGATTTCATTGGTTAAGGTTACAGTGACGACGGGTAGGTTTAGAGATCAGTGTTGGTGTAAGGTAGTGGTTCTCAACCTTTTTTTCCAGCGGGCCGCAGTGTGGTCCAAGTGCAAGTCTCGCGGGCCGCATTCATATAATTTACATATTACGTCACCAATAAAAAACAACCTGATTTATAATATTATAGCCTAAATATTATGATATCTAATTGATTACATTCATTGAAATAAATAAATAATTCTACTCCCCATAAATAAAACACCTGATGCTGTCAGGAGCAGAACAATTTTGTGAAATTCGGCTCGAAATGACTAGCAGCACAAAGAAGTTGCGATTGTAAAGCCTGTGTTATACTTTCCGCATGAGCAATCCAGACGCAGACACGGCCAGCGCGGACGTGGACCTCTTCCATTTATAAAATTAAATTCATTGTAACACTGAAAGTTTTTTTTTATTTTTTTTATTGTGTTCAGCATATGGTGGGCCGCATTTGAATTCATGCGGGCCGCGGGTTGAGAACCACTGGTGTAGGGCAATCTGTACAGTGATTGACATATTGACATGACCAATGAAAACTTTAGAATCAGCTGCAGGGCGGGATTTGCGCTGAACCCGGAGACTTCCGACACTTAATATGTTTGTGTGGAAACACGAAAAGGTACCTATGTTCCGTACACAAAATATTGCATTCGGTCATTCGGTACACACGTGCACCGTACCGAAAGCCCTGTACCGAAACGGTCCGGTACGAATACACATACCGTTACACCCCTTATTATATATATATATATATATATATATATATATATATATATATATATATATATATATATATATATGTATGTATGTATGTATGTATGTATTTTAATCAGAGGTTAATTAAACTTTTCAGTGAAGAACAAAGTTTGCTTATGCACAAAACTCTTCATGTTCATCACAATGCATTCTGGGATGATGTTATGTGTGACGGGTGAATGCTACCATATTTAGCCTATACAAGGTATTTTATAAAACTGAAATTTCACAGCCTACTATTTGGTAAATCCTTCAGATGACAAAAAATGTTGCCTAGATGTTGTTATATGTAACTAAAACTTTTTTCTGAACTAGAATAAAACTAAAATGACAGATTGAACCAGACAGACACAGAAACGCACTTCTCTCTGACGGCTTTTGCGTTCCTCTCGTTCAGCACGGCCACAGGTTTGGAGAGATCTCTGAACACCCGCGGATCAGACAGATCCAGCTCCTCAGACGTATAATCTGACAGGATCCAGGGGAACTAAAATCAGCATAAAAGGTCACATAGAGTATGATCATTCAGGAAGTGAATGACCGCTGATGTGCGCCACATTCAAACAGAGCGGCTGTGGAACGGTTACTCACCACAGGATACTGAGCCAGATCATTATACGTCCGTCCTGCTATGGTGTTCAACTGCATCAGGTAGTCAAAGTTTGAGATCTCCCGGTTCACCCATTTCTGATGACAGAGAGAAGGAAAAGTCAGCTCTGAACCTTCAGTGATGTACTCGATGAAACAGAGATGCTTCGTGTGTGCAGTGACCTGTGTGAGTCCAGAGGCTTCCAGCAGCTCCTGCGGCGAGTGAGTGGCATGCAGAGAGAGAGAATGCAGCAGCAGCAGCATCCGGCTGTACACTTTATTACGCACCTGTCAATCAAACAGAAACAACCAATCATAGAGACTGAACGAAAGGAGGAGGGAAAGTTCAAAAATAATAACCGCACAAATATTTGTGTGAAATCCAGGGTTATTATACAGTAGTTGACTAAAAGCACAAAACTATTTTTGCTACTAAAAATATATCTAAAACAAATAAATAAATGTATTGTATTTCAGCTAGTTGCCAAAGCATGCAATTGAATGAATTCCTTCAATTATTAGTGAATGAGACTCAATGAGACAAATATCAGCTCAAATATCAGCTCATTATGAAGCAGTTTTAAGAGTTTGCATGTATAATTACGTTCATATAGGGAAAGAGAAAAAGAAGAGGAGAAAGATGCTGTAAGATTCCTGACCTCCTTCTTGAAGTTCAGGAAGTAGTTGGTCTGGTCGATGAGGAAGATCTCCAGAGCCGAGCGCCGGAGGTTGTACCTGCGCAGGTGAATCTCTCTGATCTGAGACAGAGGCCATTTGAAGTCCTGACCAACACCTGAAAAGGAAGATCAGCATCATCTCTGTCCTCATACGTATGACTTCACACTGCTAAATTTCACTGCACCAGTTTTCCTCACCTTCCTCTTTCTCCGTGCTGCTGTCGTAGAAGTAGATGTGTTGTGTGGTGAGCTCCAGACGACCCGGATAGACATCCACCACCGTGACCAGCTCACAGTCCTCAGAGATCACCAGCTTCTCCTTCTGACCCGGCTCTTCTGAATCAGCCCTTTTTTTTTTTTAAAGAAATTAATACTTTTATTCAGTGAAGATGCATATGGCAGTAAAGAGATTTATAATTTTACAACAAAATATTTAAAAGAAATGCTCTTCTGAACTTTCTATTCATCGAAATATCCTTAAAAAAAACGAAAACAAAATATTAAGCAGCACAATTTTTCAATATTGATAATAATCAGAAATTTTACTTGAGCATCAAATCAGAATATTAAATGATTTCTGAAAGATCATGTGACACTGAAGACTGGAGTAATGATGTTAAATATTCAGCTTGGATTACAGGAATAAATTACATTTTAAAATATATTCACATAGAAAACAGCTACTTTAAATTGCAATAATATTTCACAATATTACTGTTTTTTAATGTACTTTTGATCAAATAAATGCAAGAGACTTCATTCAAAACAATTAAAAAAAATCTTACTGACCCAATACTCTTTAAAAGTATTGAACATGGAAATTGATAATGCAAGAAACAAACTAACCCATTTTATATGCAATGAAAAATTAGAGGCTCAAATTATTAAATACAGAATTTATCAAATCTTTGAACTAAAATCTAATCTTTAGAATAAAAGAACATTATTCGAGGTGATTAAAAGGGTTTACACATCTAGTTATTAAGCAAAAGTGTGTTTCTGTATTCAGCTCCAGTGATTGGTTACTGCTCCTGTCCGTCCAAACTGAGACTCACTGATTGGCCGAAGCAGGATCCTCCTCCAGGGGCTCCAGGATGTCATCCTCCAGATCACTGACCTTCACCTGTTTGACCGCCTCTAACAACAGCGACTCAGCGTTTACCTGCTTGTGCTGCACACCTGAAGCAACACACACACAAAACCACTTACTTCCTAAAATGCCCAACACAATATTTATAAAAGTAACAAGTAACCATTTCTAGGTGTGTATATCTTGCCTAGGTTGTCTCTCAAGGCACTGGCTTCTCTGTGAGGATCAAAGTTGTAATTCCACACCAGTTTGAGTCTCATACGAGAGTAGTTCTCAGCGCTAGAGAGCTTCCAGTGTATGTCCTTCTGCTGCCTGCCAAACACAAACAGAGCACATTAATTAGCTCTGTATTATATGTGATTTACTGCACAGTAGATGTGTACACCTGCATCTGCACAAAGAGTATCCACTCCTGGTCTCAGTGACCTTTACAGACAGAAAGGACACTCACTTGTCCACCCAGGGTCCTCTCTCACAGAAGAGTCCTCTGCGCACCGCTCTCCACTGCCTGAGGATGGCGCTGTTCTGCGTGTGGATCTGTTTCAGCATGCTGTTGTACCTCAGGTTCTCCTGACGCCCTCGGCGACTGAACGGTTCCACAAACTGCTCCTGGGGGGGTTTGAGGGAAACGAAAACTGTTTGTAAACTCTACATTAAATTTGAACACTGCGGTTCAGACTTTTTTGAAAATAAGTTTCGAAAAGTTTTGAAAGAAGTCTCTTATTTGATAAAAATACAGTAAGAACTGTAATATTGTGAGATATTTTTACAATTTAAAATTGCTATTTTCTATTTGAACATATTTCAAAATATGATTTATTTCTATGATCAAAGCTGAATTTTTTGCATCATTTCTCCGGTCTGCAGTGTCACATGATCTTCAGAAATCAAATGAATTTGCTGGTTTGCTGCTCAACAAACATTTCTGATTATTATCAATGTTGAAAACTGTTGTGCTGCTTCATATTTTTGTAAAAAAAAAAAAAAAAAAAATAGAATAGAATAGAATCCATACATATCTTTTAGGATTCCTGGATGAAAACAAAGTTCAACAGATCAATTTCTTTCAAAAAACATGTTTTTGCACCTGAAAGCGTGTCTTGCTCTCTCCTCTCTCTCGCTCCCTGCGGTGCAGTTTGAGCATGAACGCCTCATAACAGTCCTTCCAGTAGAGAGCCATGTTCTCATGACCCTGACTGAACGTCTCGAGCTCATATTGCTTCATGTAGGGAATAATCTGATAAAACAGATGCACAAAACTCAGATTTATTAACTACAGGGTGCAAGAGTAGAAGAGTAGAAGCCAAGCAACTACTACAATGTATTAATAGTTAAACATATCAAAATTAAAACATACATTAGACATCACCCAGCTTAAAATCACAACTAGTGTATTAATACAGGTCTTACATATTTATCCAAATAGACCCTCCACTCCGGGGAGCTGCAGTACAGCTGGAAGTCCTCGAAGAAGGACGGGCTCCCGTTGCTGTCGGGGAGCGAAGGGAGGTGCAGCTCCATGTACAGGAGCTTGTGGACTTTAGACAGGAGGGTACGGAGGAGAGGCACTAAAAACGAGTAGGTCTCCCCTGTCCGCTCCTCGCTCACAGAGCGCCTGAGGATTTCCTCCACACGGCCCAGAAGATAACAGGCCTCGTCCTGAGAGTCCACCGTCTTCGTCTGCAGGATGCCATTCAGTTTGGCCGTAGCCATGGCACACACCTGCCAGAACGAGGAACATTGTGAATGAACTGAAGATCTAAGTACGTTTATGATTATTAGTTCAAAAGTTTGGGGTTGGTAAGGTTTTCTTAGTGTTTTCGAAAGAACGCTCGCCTTTATTTGATTACAAAATAAAGTACAGTTTTCTAGTGAAACAGTAACACTGTAATACTTTCCATTTGAATATATTTCTAAAATGCAATTTATTCCTGTAATGCAAAATTGAATTTTAGTGTCACGTGATCCTTTGGAAATTATTCTAATATGCTGATTTGCTGCTCAAGAAACATTACTGATTAGGGCTGCACGATATTGTGGAAAAAATGACATTGCGATATTTTATTTTTCTTCGATATATATTGCGATATTTTTTCTTACAAACAAAAATGGGATGAGCACACTTACATTCTCATTTTAAATGATTTAAACATCGACACCATCGTGTCAACTGATTAATATGCGCGAGGGAGAGAGAGCAAGACAGCGCTCATGTTGTTTGAGAACGGCTCGCTCTCTCTCGGTCTCTCTCTCTCAGTCTCTCGGTCTCTCTCTCTCTCTCTCTCTCTCTCTCTCAATTCAATTCATATTGCTTTATTGGCATGACATACAAAGGTACATATTGCCAAAGCATTGTACATAGCAGAATAGAAACAAACAAAACAAAAATACATATATATTCATAAGAAAAAAAATTACATGCAAAATAAATCCATATACATTTCTATAAACATTGATGGCTCTCTCTCTGTCTCTCTCGTGCGCTCTCTCTCTCTCCCTGTCTCTCTTGTGCGCTCTCTCTCTCTCCCTGTCTCTCTCGCGCGCGCTCTCTCTCTCTCTCTCTCTCTCTCTGTCTCTCTCGCGCACTCTCTCTCTCTCTGTCTCTCTCGCGCACTCTCTCTCTCTCTCTCTCTCCCGCGCGCTCTCTCTCTCCGTCTCTCTCGCGCACTCTCTCTCTCTCTCTCTCTCTCTCTGTCTCTCTCGCGCGCTCTCTCTCTCTCGGTCTCTCTCGCGCGCGCGCTCTCTCTCTCTGTCTCTCTCGCGCGCGCTCTCTCTCTCTGTCTCTCTCGCGCGCGCTCTCTCTCTCTGTCTCTCTCGCGCACTCTCTCTCTCTCTGTCTCTCTCGCGCGCGCTCTCTCTCTCTGTCTCTCTCGCACGCGCTCTC
Organism: Carassius carassius; assembly: GCF_963082965.1. NCBI lineage: Eukaryota > Metazoa > Chordata > Actinopteri > Cypriniformes > Cyprinidae > Carassius > Carassius carassius. Next base: position 30,726,390 of record NC_081771.1, read on the forward strand.
TCTCTCTGTCTCTCTCGCGCGCGCTCTCTCTCTCTGTCTCTCTCGCGCACTCTCTCGCTCTCTCTCTCTCTGTCTCTCTCACGCACTCTCTCTCTCTCTCTCTCTCTGTCTCTCTCGCGCGCGCTCTCTCTCTCTCTCTCTGTCTCTCTCGCGCGCTCTCTCTCTCTCTCTCTCTCTCGGTCTCTCTCGCGCACTCTCTCTCTCTCTCTCTCTCTGTCTCTCTCGCGCGCGCTCTCTCTCTCTCTCTGTCTCTCTCGCGCGCGCTCTCTCTCTCTGTCTCTCTCGCGCGCTCTCTCTCTCTCTCTCTCTCTCTCTCTCTCGGTCTCTCTCGCGCGCTCTCTCTGTCTCTCTCGCGCGCTCTCTCTGTCTCTCTCGCGCTCCCTCTCTCTCTCTGCCCTGTTAAACTTGCATGTGGTTTTCAGTCCTGTCAATTATAAACTTTCACTTTATGATGGTTAAGCTGTGCAATTAATCCGCGAATCACATTCGTCAATGGCAGGGGAGTAGCTGGCCCGTACAGTTAATGAATAAGGATCAACTACGACAGCCTACATCGCACATCCTGCGATGTGACTATCGTGGATTCATACATCGCGATATCGATGCTTAAACGACACATCGTGCAGCCCTATTACTGATTATTATCGAAAACAGTTATCACTTAATTTCTTTGCGGAAACCACAAGATTCAAGAGTCTCTGATGAACAAAGAGCAGCATTTATTTAAAATAGAAAACAGTTGTACCATGTAAATGACTTTGCTGTCACTTTTGATAAATGTACCGTATTTTCCGGACTATAAGTCACACTTTTTTTCATAGTTTGGCTGGTCCTGCGACTTATAGTCAGGTGCGACTTATTTATCAAAATTAATTTGACATGAACCAAGAGAAATGAACCAAGAGAAATGAACCAATAGAAAACATTACCGTCTACAGTCGCCAGAGGGCGCTCTATGCTGCTCAGTGCTCCTGTAGTCTACACTGAAGACATAGAGCGCCCTCTCGCGGCTGTAGACTGTAATGTTTTCTCTCGGTGCTTGGTTATAAATAAATGTGACTTATAGTCCAGTGCGACTTATATATGTTTTTTTTCCTCATCATGACGTATTTTTGGACTGATGCGACTTATACTCAGGTGTGACTTATAGTCCGAAAAATACGGTAATGCATCCTTGCTAAAACATAATATGTGACCCTGGACCCTGGAAATAGCACAGGTATATTTGTAGCAATAGCAAACAATACATTGTATGGTTCAAAATTATAGATTTTTCTTTCATTCCAAAAATCATTGGATATTTAGCAAAGATAATTTTTTATGAAGATATTTTGTAAATTTCCTACCATAAATACATAAAAACGTAACATGCATTGCTAAGATCTTCACTTGGACAACTTTAAATGCGATGTATAAATCTCAGTTTGAAAGAAGTTGACCCTTATGACTTGTTTTGTGCTCACCTGTGGGTCTTCCTGTGCCATGAACCCAAACAGCAGCCGTAGTCCCACCTGAGACAGCTGGAGCCACTGCGTCCCAGAGGCGTACCACACCATCAGCCCGTCCATCAGAGTCACCATCTCTTCCAGAACCTTCTCAGTCCACAGAGCGGGATTCACCAGCCCCTCAGCCTGCAGGAAGTCCTGCACCACGTGCAGAAGACGCACCGCGTTCTCCGTGTGCTGCGGCAGCGTGGCCGTCGTCGCCTCTCGGTTATCCGTTACGGCCAATTCCAGCATCCTCTCCATCAGACTGAAGAGAAAGGCATTAGAAGATGCATGAACAACCAGCTGTAAAAATTCCGAATGCAAACATATTGAACTGGAAATTATGCTCTTGACTGAGAAAAATGTATTTTTGTGCATCACAAGCATTGAGCAGCAGTTCCAAAGAAAGCACAGAGTGGATGTAGTCTGACCTGAGTTTGATGTGGTCGACGGGCAGCAGCAACTCGTTGGCAGTGCCCAGTTTGGTGAGAGCGGAGAACACCTGCCCCCTCTCCAACCAGGCGGCGTCATCTGACCCCTCCACCCCTCTCCACATGACACACAACACCATCTCCAACAGCAGACGGGACAACTCCTCCTCCGCACGCTGGGCAGCAAGACAGAGGCTTACATCAACAAATCACTTCAAAAAGACTGACTGCAAATGAACAGACATTGGCTCTGGATAATAATAGTATTTTTGAGGAAACGTAAAACTATTAATAATACATAAACTATAAAATATACAAAATACCTACTTGCATGGGACACAATTATAAATATATTAGTAAAATATAAACTAGTATATTCTATGCCACTACCTTTCAACAATTCCGGGATGGAAATATTTTTTAATGTTTCTTTTTTAAATAAAAGTCTGATATGCTCAGCAAGGGTTGCACTGATTCGATCAAAATACAGTAAAAGCAGTACTACTGTGAAATGATTATCAATGTTGAAAGGCTTAATATTTTTGTGGAAACAGTGATACCATTATTTCAGGAATTCTTAGATGAATACAAAGTTCAACAGAACAGCATTTATTTGAAACAAATATTTTGTAACATTATACATTTTCTTACTGTCACTTTAGATCAATTTAATGCATCCTTGCCAAATATATTCATTTTAAAGAGTAAAGTAATTATAATTGCTATTGCTTTTGTTTGCTAAAACAATGTTTGTTTGTTACCACAAAATCTGTGTTTTTTTAATAAAGCTTTTCTAAAACGTTTTTTTTTTTTAAAACATGAAGTGAATTCATATTAATAAATAAAAATACACAACTATTCTTGTGAGTAAATTAGTCAATTGCCACTTAAAAAGTCATTAAAAAGTGGCTTTAAAAAGTCACATTAATATTGAATGTGTGCGGTCTCGTATAATAAGTATTTTACAATGCATTTATATGTGGCTCATCTATAAATTATATTTTAGAGTCTCTTCATACGATCACCAACAGTACTATTTAGCAGTAACGCACATCAGTCTCACCTCACTGTTAAAAGACTCTCCCAGGGACACATTGTCACTAAACAGGAAGCTGTCATCATTCAGAGAGGAAGCTCCTGGGAAGGGCTTTGTGTTCTCCAGAGGAGACGGTGTGCTCTGCATGCTGCCCGGAGTCTGACTGCCGCTGTCCCCGTGATCAAACAGACGCAGCTGGGACAGATCCAAAGTCAAGACCCCAGTTTTCCCGCCCCAGGTTTTGGGTGTGGGTGCATCCCCTGGTGTTTCAGATAGGGACATCAGCTCTCCGTTGTCCAGGCTGTCTATGGACCTGCTGTCTGAGGCGCTGTCTCGCTCCTCAAGCCTGTCTTCCAGAGGCCTGCGCTCCAGAGGAGGCTCCAGACGGTTTCCTCCGCTGCTGCGGCTCAGCTCCAAACTCCCCAGGCTGCTGGCGTCACCTCGGCCTGAACCAGAACCTCCGTCGCTCCCAGGGCTCCGGACAAACAGACTCATTAGAGTGCCCTGCCAACACGTCTGCCTGGAGATCTGCTGCGCTGCATCCTGCTGAGACTGCAGCAGTGCATACAGCTGCAGGAAATAACAGAAGGATATATACTGTAGGCTGGAAACATGACTGGACATCATTTCATTTAGTGCACAGTTAAGGTTTTTTTTTTTTTTTTGCAAACACTAATTTATATTAGTTAAAGAGAAAGTTCACCCAAAATTGAAAATTATGTCCGATGTATGCAAAATATTTTAAATTATATATATATTTTCTTCACACAAAGCAACTCTTTTTGTGCTCCACAGAATAAAAATAACTTGCTTGTTTTGAGTGACACTCTTCTTTTCTGAGCTATTCCTTAAAATATATATTTTACCAAGATTTTAGTTTTCGTTAGCACTGATAACTGTGGTGTATTCATGTGATAAGTGCTCTCACCCTCTTGCATACAGTCAGGCGAACGCTGGGGCTGGCCTTATGGGTCAACAGAACCACATCCATCAGATCTTTATAGTTTATAACAGTATCTAGAGGACAAAGAGATTAAACAAGGAGGGTTTATGGAAAAACATTTCACATCACAAATTCAGTGCGGCCTTATACGGGATATGCTTAATTAAAACAAAACAAAATGTGTTACCTAAAATAAAATGTAAAAAAAATTTAAATATAAATTTTATACTAATGTAATACAAAAAAAACTAATTATTTAGAATTAATATAAATTTCCAAGGCCACATTTTTTAACTGATGTACTAAAATACCTGAAACTGAAATAAAATGAATGAAAACTACATAAAAAAACTATAAAAATAACAAAAATACACAAAATACATAGGAATAAAAACCAATTCAAAATACTAATACAAACTATATATCATGAAAACTAGTATCTTAATGATACTGAAATTAAACTCAGATTACACAGAGCAAGCAAGAGAGACAGAGAGAGTAATAATAGCAATGATTACAATTTTTTATATAATATATACACACACAGACTGACCAGTAGACAGCACTTGGTGAAGGAGGCACTTGATGAGGGTGGAGGTGAGGTGCAGGTCAGAGAACAGCAGACTGAGGCCCGAGTATCCCACGTCCCTCAAGCGCAACCTCTGCTTGCTCTTCTCATACACACGGTCACACTTCAGCATCTGCTCAAACAGCTGCACAAACACACAACAACATTCAGACTAATAACACATGCATCTGACAAAGATACATTTTAATTCAACACAGCCATTATCAAATATTTTATAATGCAAAATGAAAGTGTGAAAATAAAAATTGTGTTTGCATAAAAATTCTCATTTTTATGCAAACGATTCCTTAAAGTTGAGATCTCTAACTGACAGAAGCTGCTAAGAGCATGAAGTGCACCTTGAAGACGAGCTCTCGGAAGCGTTCGGAGTGTTTGTTGTTGAGCAGAAGAGCGTAGCAGGAGTCGACCGCTCCCGGTTCAAACAGCAGCAGGAAGAGCTGGTCCCGCGCCGCGCTGGTCTGCAACAGAGTCAGCAGCAGCTCCAGCATCCCACACAGCTGCAACAGCACACACACACATTTAAATTCCATGCTTAGTTAATGTTTATTGCTAATAAGTGATAAGAAGAGGAGAAACCGGAAGAGACTGCGATTAAATGAATTGGCAGGGCAGTAAATCCAGTTTGCAGTTAAGCGCACTGAGGTTTAGGAATAATTAAAATGGAGAAAGTCAGAGGATGTTTGCTCTACTGATTAGAAAGGGCAAATCAATAACAATAAAGGAGAGTGCTTCTTTCCTAGACACACAAACACACTCAGACAAAGAGTTAGACGTTACCTTATCACCACACAGAATGTGAAAAATGGCAGGTTTTCAAAAAATAATAATAATAAAATAGACTGACTCTGACCAACAAGTACCGTATTTTTTATTTTTTTTAAGGAAACCTTGTGCAATCAGGCTTACAGAAAGCATATTTCTGTTTAAAAAAAAATTGAAATATGATTTAAATGCAGAATTAATGACATAATATATTTTAATTTGTAATTTTATAATAAAGCAGCTAAAAGTTATCTTACTAGAATATCTTCAATTGAATAATAAAGCTAAAATAATGCTCAAGGAAAACAAAAAACTGATAAACCAACTAGTGAAAACAGAAAAATTCCCTGAAATGTAGTCTTGCAGCTTAATTTAAACTTAAATTAATGAATAACTTGCTAACTTCGTTAATAGTTGTAAATAATAAACTATGCACTGCAGTGGTGATGATAAAGTACACTCTTTTTAGTAAGAAATAAAAAAGTACGGCCAGAAAGGGACGGTAATCTTTTGTTTAATGTTACTAAATATTTCTGTTTCTGATACATGTCAATCAAACAAACCTTAAAACTGTATCAAGGTTTATCAATGAAGCAGCATTGTTTTCAACATTGATAATAATAATCATCATATTAGAATGATTTCTGAAGATCATGTGACACTGAAGACTGGAGGAGTGAAGCTGAAAATTCCCAGCAGTAAAGTATGAGAAACTGCATCTTCCTCTTCTCACCTGCTCCTCATCTCCAATGGCAGCGATGTATCCCAGAATGCTCTGGATCTCTTCTTGGGTGGTTCCCTTGCTGATGTAATACTTCAGAAGGCCACAGAGAGAAGCTCTGATTGTCTTGATGTCGTCTTCACTCAGATCCGCATCTTTACTTCCAGAACTAGAAAGGAAAGAGAGAACAGATCTGATGGAGACTGACTGGATGGAGAGAGAAAGCGGTAGAACAGCTGTGAGGTGATAAAGGGATTGTGGGAGATGTAGTCTCACCCATAGTAAAGCCGAACTGTGTCCAGCAGGAACTGCACTCCATATTTCTTCCTGAACTGCTTCCTGCTGTCTTTGATGACGGTGGACATGTACTGGATGTGACCTTCATCGTGAAAAACACATCAAGATCTGAGTGAACAGAGACCTCTGGAAGGACTTTCCCTTTCATTTTCTTCATAGGGAAATCCGTCTTCCAGATTATGTTTAGTCCAGAGATTTAAACATGATTTAAAAAATATATATATATAATATTTAATACAATTTGAAATCACAATAATGTGATGCTTCTACAGAAGAATATATTTATATTTTCTATAATATGATATAATATAATATAATATAATATAATATGATATAATATGATATAATATAATATAATATAATATAATATAATATAATATAATATAATATAATATAATATAATATAATATAATATAATATAATATAATATAATATAGCAACCCCAGAGCTAATGGTTATGGAGCACTAGGAGTGACATTTAAAAATAAAATAAATTTTTATTTTATAATAATGTAATTTATTTATCAATTACGAGTAATCAATTTAGTAATTCATTAAAACATTAAAATGAAAAAGCTAAATAAAATTATTGCATGGACAAATTAATAGACAATTAAAACTTTAATTTAATAGATTTTTTACAATTAGTAAAAAAAAATTAAACTATACATTAAAGAAATAAAAAAAGGCTTTTACATATAAATAATGCATAAAACACTACTCAGTGTGTTTTAAAATGTAAATTAATAAAACTGTAAAGTAAATTAATCAATCATTTTTATATGCACCAATAAAAAACAAATATGTTTATTTATTTGACAATAAAAAAAAAATAATTTATGTAATCTAATTTTTCTTTGCTATGTGGAAAATGAATGGGATTTTTCTCTACAATCAGAAACCATTAAAATATGTAACAAAAATAATGACAATCCGTTTGTCTAACAAAAGCATTCAGGAACAAAACCGTTTGCTTGTTTAAATGCATAAATGCAGCATGAATAAATCTCCCAAACACACACACACACCGATGCGCAGAGGGAAATCTCCTTGGTTCCAGATGTTGAAGTTGAAGAGCAGGTGTGTGTGGAGCTGCTGCAGGAGCTGCGAGTTCTTCTCATGCGTCATCTGCTCGATCAACAGCTGAACCGCCACCAGCACGCTCACGTCCACCAGGAACGCCGGCAGCTGCGCACACACACACACACACACACACACACACAGAAACCGATGGCGAATGAAGACATACACAGTGAAGGACTGAGGAACCAAAGGAAAGAGATCTATGGGTACCTTCTGCAGCAGAGCTCCTAGCGTGGCCACAGCGTGGGAGTGCAGAAGGGTTTCCTGGTTTATGGGATGTCTCTGCAGGAAGTGCTTGATCACCAGCAAGAACGTCGCCACCAGATTCTTCTCCAATCTGGCCTCTGATTAATAAATGTTCACAAACATCATATCACAAGATTATTAAGACCTAAAGAGGCAGGCAGTGACATCTTTAAGATGCAAAAGATCAGTCACACAGCAAGCAAATAACACGGTTATTGTACCATTATAGTATTTATATACTATTTATTCAATTTTTTTATTACTTTTATATTTTGACTTTTAATATTAATTTTATGTGCTTTTGTCTTTAACTATTTACTTCTTTACTGTTTCTACTTCAATTACTGTATATTTATTTCAGTTTTACTTTATGAAGTAATAATAATAATAATATATAATTTTTTTTTTAAATTTGACATTTAATGTGTTTTTTTTTAGCTTTATTTTTGATCATGCAAACAATTTTTACAGTCATAAATCTAATCATAAATACAGAAAAGGAGCAGGTGATGAGACCCTTGAGATGCAAAAGATCTTTTACTTTTTATATTTTCCCTTTTTTCACTTTTGTTATGTTTTAGTAACTTTAGTAATGAAACTTAAGTAATTAAATGTAATTACATCTTAAAAAAGAAAAAGAAAAAAATTCTCATTTATATTCATAATTTTCTTTTTTAATTTTTTTAAGTGTTTTTATGTAATATTTATATTTTATTTTAGCATTATTTCTATCAATAAAAAAAAAAGTTAATAGTTTTAGTAACTTATCATGAGCGTGTGCTCACCTGACGCTCTGTTTGAGGGCAGTATGACCCAGTCTCCATCAGCAGGTGTGGCTGAGTCAGGGGTGATGAACTCTGACCCCGAGGGGTCCACGTGATGCAAATCAGGGGTTAACAAAGTCAACTGTTCCAAGACTGGGAGCAACACAGGAAGCCCTCCAACACAGTTGATCATGTCCTACAAATGATGAGAGAGCTTGTCAGTAGACGTTTAAGGAAAAGAAGAACTGAAGACACACTTGGACAGATTACAACAGGATGAAGGATACTCACTTTGATATCCCAGTTGACCACTTTATTTCCTGTCAGGCGACCGTGGAGCAGATTAGGAGACAAATCCAGACAAATTGGGTTCCTACATGCCTGTACATGCAAAACGACAGTAATCATGTACATGTTAAAGGAGTTATTTTGGAAATTTAATGATGTTACAGAGCAAATACATAAATGTGTTTATTTTGGCCACTTGTGTGTCCTCAGTAGTTAATAATTAGATATTAATCAAAAACAGACATAAACTTTAGACATGCCTTTATCATTTACATACATATCATTTACATATAATTTTTTCATTTCATTTATTCCTGTGATCAAAGCTGAATTTTCCCAAGAATTTTCGATTTTCAAACAAGTAAATCCAACATAAACATCTGAATTATTACATGCAGAACTATTAACAAGGCAAAATAATCTGAAATAATCACAATCTATTTAATATTAATTGTAAAATATTATTCATATGTTGATTTATCACTCATTTATCACTC